>NW_026695316.1:1200000-1800000 GCF_028974085.1 Penicillium chermesinum
CAGGAGCGGAGTCCCTTCGGCAGCCATGACCCGCGGAAGCTTCAATGGCTGCAAGTGAATCTACAACGGGCTGATGTCATTGGTCTGGCTTTTATGCAGAACGTAGATAGTGTGATCAGCCATCCGTGGGGTGTCTCCATGTGGTCTTGCTTTACGAAAGGCAGCGCATCAAGGCAAGAGAACGAGAAAACAAACCACGACAAACAATCCGCAGGCTGAGGAGCTAACAGCAGTCTTTCCCTCAGCTTCTTACTCAAAAGGTGCCATTTTTATCTATCGCGGGGTACCAGGCTCCCAGACTATTATGTTTCGAAGCCCATGGTAAGAGGGCTGGAAGAAGAAATCGAGCAGGAGAAAGGGAATATTCCAAACTGGACAGCAGCAACCCGACTAGCGGTTGAGCAATTCGTTGCTCCAATTCCAGTTGTAGAGCCGCACGCCATCTTCAGCCTCACCGCCTTCAGATCGCGTTGATTGCAAAAAAGGCACCATAGTAGATCATATTGGGCATTCCTGAGATGAAGACCTGAGAAAAATTCTCGGTTCTCATTTCCTTGACCGCTTCAGGCTGTGTTACAGGGCATAGGAACGCCTCATCTCCGGGGCGAATCCCCTTGCTCAGACTCGACTTCGACTACCCGGAAAAACCAGACTTCCGAGCTAACCCCCCAGCCGAAAGAACTTCCGCTTGACGCGGTCACGATTCATTGACTCCACTTCCTGTTCTGAAACGCCTGGCTTCGCTCTTCCATCACCCTCTTTTCTTCAACTTTGGCTAGCCGGAGCCAAATGCGGCTGGCGACCTTCACATGGCTGGGTCCCGCAGGAGTTCGGTGGTGAGAGACCAGTGGAGTGCCGACCTAGACCGCGATCCCCGTCCTATGGACAGTCGAAGAGGTCGAGGATCTCATCGAGGAGATCGTGGTAGAGGTCGTCACCGTGAGCGAGGCCGCTCACGGGGTCCCAATAGTCGTCCTTTTGATCATTCGGGACGCTCGCCACCGGGCCACGCATCTCGTTTCGGCCCTGATCCATCATATCCCCCAGGCGACACTGCACCAGATCGATCACCACCTCATGGCTCTCCTGGTTATTCTCCAGGATTCAACGACAACCGAAGATTCAATAATTCGCGGCTTGGCCCTCACGGAGATAGAGTCAGCTACTCTCCTGGACCTATGGACAGAGAGAACCACGGATTACGGCGGGATGATTCACCACTTGGGCCTCCCTCTAAACGCAAGAGAACTCGAAGTCCTTCGCCTAGAGGCCCCCGTGGCTCGTTTCCCCTGCGCCGAGGCTCATTCGCCAAACAAGGAGAAAGACGCGACCGTAGCCCTCCACACAAGAACAGAGGGCGTTTTCCTGGCCGCGGGGGCCACAGACGAAGATCACCTCGTCGAGGACGTGATCGCGGTCGAGGAAAAGACCGCCGTCGCTCCGATCTTCCCCCAACTGGCAGATCATGGTCTCCTGGGCGTGGTCGAGGATATCGGAATTCCCCCAATCGACGTTCTCGATCGCCCAGTGGCGACGTTTATAGTGACAGAGACTCTCGCTACAGATCCCGTTCTGCCTCCCGCCACTCCATGCGGTCAACCGCCTCAAAAGCTTCTGTGTACTCGTCTTACTCTAGAGGGGATGAACCATCGAAGCCTCATAAACATCCCTATACACGCTTGGATGACCGGTCTATATCGCCTCATCCAAACCAAATCCATGATGAGAGTCGTATGGATCGCTCCGATGAAGGGCTAGATCATATGCGGGACAACTTCGCGAATCATGGGAAACGAGGATCAAAATTGCCTAATAAGCAAGGTCGACGGCATCCCCCATTTCAGCACGACTCGAGACCATATCCTACATCACCGCGCTTTACGCCAAACTCACACCCGGGGTCTCCTCCCAAATCACCCCATTCCGGTGGCCGAGGCGAACGGCACAGAAACCCGGATAGCGGCCCTGGGTATGATGCGCTCACTTTCCAGTTTATCTCGAGGAGGTTTTCGACTGACATTCTTTCATGTAGGCCATCATCTCCTTACCAACAGGATAACCAATATTCGCACAAAACCTATTCAGGTCAACCCTACAAGATGAGGGGAGAACGGTATGGCGACCTTGCGAACCGTCATCCTCCATCCAAGCTTGATGAACAGACTTACCGCGGTGGACACCCGGGCCACCGAGGAAATCACACAGCCAACGGCCAAGGTCGACGGTTTTCTGTATCGAGTCGCTCTCAGAACAACGGCTCCCCACAACGTGGTGGAAGAGGTCATTTCAACAGCGCCCAGTGGACAACGTCAAGATCTGACGGTCCAAGTGGCCGACAAAGTTCTCGACCGAGTTCGCCCTACGAGAATCAAACAACACTCAATCACCCATCAAACTTCGTTGACCCGGGATCGCCACATGGATCAGAAAAGATCAAACGGTTGCGAAATCCAGATAGGGATGATCATGAAGATGATCGGAGCAGCATCCTCTCAGGAGGAGTCGACCAAGCAAAACCAGAGCAAGCGGCCTCTGCGACACGCGAGTCTGATAACACAATTCCAGCGGATAAAAAAGGGCGATTTAGCTTTGCCTTCAAGACGAAAACCCCACAAGCTCCAGCCCCAAAGCCTGTGCCTGACTTGGCACAGCGCATGCAGATCCGTGATCCACCGCCTCGTGCCCCTGCACCTGATCCACCGACGCCTCGAAACAGATTGACTAATGGCCCTATGCCAAAATTCAAGCCTGATCCACCATCACGTTTTGACCGCCGTGAACGAGACCGAGGAAGAGACCGTGATCGAAGAGATGACCGCCGCCATCCTCGCGACTCCCGCGATAATCGAGATGCTCGAGACTTCAGGGACTCCAGAGACAAAAGAGACGACCGTCGATTTGACCAGCGGCGTGATCGGAGAGGACGCGGTGACAGGAGGCCTGATTTCAATCCAAGAGATATGTCACCAATTGAGTCACTACGCGAGCAATTCCGCGAACCACGAGAAATACCACCACCCACACCACCCAAACGCACGAAGGTTTTGACTCGATACAAGCCACGTCCTGTTATACCGCAAGAGTTCGCGCAAGCGGATTCAGTATACTACCGGAAGCCTGGCAACGAATCCGTCATCGGCGCAGGTACGTACGGCAAGGTTTTCAAGGGAATTCATGTCTTCACCCAGCGCAAGGTGGCTCTGAAGAAGATCCGCATGGAAGGCGAAAAGGATGGATTTCCTGTCACTGCTGTGCGAGAAGTTAAGCTCCTTCAACATCTCCGGAACCACAACGTGGTCAGTCTGTTGGAGGTCATGGTAGAACATAACGAATGTTTCATGGTCTTTGAATATCTTTCGCATGACTTGACTGGACTAATCAACCATCCGAACTTCAATCTTACGCTTGCACACAAGAAAAACCTGGCTCAACAAATGTTTGAGGGCTTGAGTTATCTCCATCATCGTGGTGTTCTTCATCGCGACATCAAAGCTGCCAACATTCTCATCAGCAACCAAGGCCTGTTGAAATTTGCAGACTTTGGATTAGCTCGCTTCTTCTCCAAGAGCCGCCCCCTTGATTATACCAATCGTGTTATTACAATTTGGTACCGCCCCCGGAGCTTCTCCTTGGCGAGACCCGTTATGGTCCTGCCGTTGATGTGTGGAGTGCAGCATGTGTCTGCATGGAGATGTTTACAAAAAAAGCTGTCTTTCCCGGTGAGGGTGGTGAGCTTAGCCAGCTTGATAAGCTCTTTAATTGTCTAGGCACGCCAGCGAAATCCGAATGGCCTGATTTCGTGGAAATGCCGTGGTTCCAGCTGATGCGCCCGACAGAACGCAAAAAACGGATTTTCGAGGAGGTATACCGAGAAGTTCTGACGCCACAAGCTCTGGATATGATTTCAACGGTATTCCAGTATGACCCTGCCAAGCGACCAACTGCAGAGGAAGTGCTTCAGCATCCCTACTTTGTGGCTGAAGAGCCTCTGCCCCAGCAACCCACTGAGTACAGTTCACCCCCTTTCCCATGAAAGTGCGTCTGCTAACTTGATCTTCTAGGCTGGAACACATGGAGGGCGATTGGCATGAATTTGAGTCAAAAGCACTTCGCAAGGAGGCTCGACGGGCAGAGCAGCAAACACAGAAAGATCGGGAGAAGCGCAAGGCCGGGCCACCAACCGATCGAGATCCTAAACGGTCACGCCAAGGAGGTTCAGAGCATAGCTAGCGGCGAGACGCTTGTCTTACTGTCTGTGGCTTTCGGGATCCGTTTCTTTTCTTTTTTGTATGGCATTGGAAAAGGCTGGAGCATTTACGTTCAGGAAGGGAAATCATCAACAACCAGGGGTATCTCAAGGGCTTCTTTTGTCATATAGCGCCCATCGTCATCTAAGAACTTTAAGATGCAATTATAATGTAACCTGCTGGCCCTTGTATGGATTCCGGTTTGGACCAACAGAAATTCTTGTGGATAAGAACGATTGACGATGACGATAATAGAATGTAGAGGGGATTTGCAATAAAAGCTACCTATTAACATACTGTAATGGATCAAAGATTTGGACGTGTCTGAGAATGCCCATTGTTAGTCCATGAACAATCCGAATATGAAGAACAAAAAAAGTGCGACACCGGGACTCCTATCAGATTTGCCAATTTTACCCTCACGCCCGACCAGCCCAGCAGGCGGTTGAGGCCTCGGATTACCAAATAGCTCTTTTGGAGGTCATCATTTCAGAGTACCCAAAAACGAAAGCGAAACAAAAGCGAAACGAAAGAGAAGAGAGTGTAAGAGTAAAAATTCATTGCAACTATGGAACGTACTGATACTAAGGGAAAGCCAAGGTCAAGGAATGTCTCGTCAGTCAGGTCATCAACGCATCCTGGGAAGCTGTAAAGCCCTCGTGATGATGGTTTTAGATGCGACTTTTTGATCTCGACCTACACATCGGAAATGCCGGGGCAGTGGGAAAGAAAAAACTCCGGCATTGATTTGAGTCGGTGGTCTGAAGGTTGAAGAAAGAAAAAAGAAAAAAGAAAGGAAAAAACGGCGCAGCAGAAAAGGCGCGGGCGGGAAAAAAGACGGTGCGGGCGGCAGCCGAGGTGGCCGCTGATTGGAGGAGATGGAGCTTCCTGTTCTCCAGGTCGAGTCTACCAAACCCGATTTCATTATTCCACTTCCCATCTCCAATCCCACCTTTTACTCCCACGTTGCCCCCTCCACCTCCACCACCAGCTTTTCCCTTCTTCTTCTATCCTCGAATCTTCCGAATCTCGCATCTTCCCCCACCTCGGCCCTTACCTACTCCCCGCCACCTTGCAACTTCCCGCCTTCAAGAACCCACTTGGCCTTTTTCTTCCTACAATACTCTCAGACACTTGATATTGCCCGATACAGCCTCTAAATACCCCTGGAACGTGCTCCCTCACTGCAGCCTCCTCCGCGCTTCCTGTTCTCCCGGATGACCGCTCGTGTCCCGGGCAGTCTCAACCCGCCGTGATGGATAATGCCAATCTGTGGACCCGCCGGGCAAAGTAAGCGGAACCCTATATACTTCCCCCGGAAGCCTGCTAGAAAGCGTCGAGAACTCACCAGGGGATTGTGTTACTGTCAGCTCTTCGAAATTGTCTTTGTCCATGTCCGGCACAGACAGCAAGGACGGTGCCCGCGTCGACCTGCCCCGCTCATCCAAACGGTTTGGCCCCGACAGCTCCCACGGCCGCTCGAATCCTTTCAACGCGATGTCCCCAATGTCCACTGGCATGGCCTCCCCCTCCACCAATGCGTCATCTGCGTTTGGCCTGGGTTCAGGTGCATTCGCCTCGTTCGGAGCCCCCAAGACCCCCGGCGGATCGACTGACATTAAGACCCCCGGTGAGAAGCGCGACCTCTCAGACCTGGATGACGCTGTGACTGCCAAGGATTTCACCAGTTCTACCGGGGAGCACCCGCTCAAATCGACATGGATTGTCTGGTACCGGCCACCTACCCCCAAATACTCCGATTACGAAAAATCGACGGTCCCGCTCGCTGCTATCTCGTCAGTAGAGAGTCTCTGGGCTGTATATACCCATCTCAAGCGCCCATCTTTGCTTCCGACGGTCTCCGACTATCATATTTTCAAGAAAGGCATTCGACCAGTGTGGGAAGACGAGGCTAATAGGCGAGGAGGCAAGTGGATTGTGCGGTTGAAGAAGGGGGTAGCAGATCGGTACTGGGAGGATTTGTTGCTCGCGATGGCGGGAGACCAGTTCGCCGAAGCGAGTGATGAGGTCTGTGGTGCGGTATTGAGCGTGCGGGGTGGCGAAGATGTCTTGAGTGTGTGGACGCGGATCGACGGAGGACGTAATATCAAGATAAGGTATGTTCTACGATGGCGGCTTTCTATCTTCTTCACAGATTTATAAGTCGCCGCGGATATCCCGGTCGAAGGGTAGGGGACCGAAATGCTAACCTAGTGCGCAGAGAAACGATTAAGCGTCTACTTGCATTCCCCGCAGACACCAATATCGTCTGGAAGAGCCACGATGATAGTATTGCCCAACGCTCGGCGATCGACCTCGCTCGCCAGGAGAAGGCTGCGGCTGCAGCTGCCAATCCTGGAGCTCACCTTGGCACCGAGCGCCGACGCGCCGGCCACGACGATTCTGACAAGGGCAAGGGAGTGTAAAACCCCCACGCTCTTCTCCTCATTGCGGCCTTGAGCCCTGTATAGTAACAGCCGACCAACCAAAACAAAAAAATCTCATTTTTCATGCACTAACTCATTGGGACGCGTTTGGGTCTGGGGGGATGGTGGGGCATTGAGGCGAACTCAGCGGTTTGATTTGTTTTATGTCTTGAGTGAAACTCATTTATGTCTGGTTCCGTTCCGATTATTTTGTGCCTTGCTTATGTCTGATGCTCTTTTCTTTTTGATTCTCCATATCCTGATGCTTTCTTGATGCGAAGATGCAGGCTGTAGCCTGCAAAGGCGTGTGTACCTGGGGGCTGTTCTGCCAGTCTACTTATACCTTAGGGTAGTGTGTTCACTAGTATTTGTGGGCGGCTTTGAATCAAACCAATTCCGCGACAGCATAAGGCTACTTGTATGGCATGGCACGAGCCGTGTATGCTGCACATTCTGATTGGTTATATCATTAGCTGTCCCGGCTGTCGTCATATCATCTTGGCTGTAAGTATTGAATGCCTGACCAATGAGGCACCTACCCTGACCGCCCTGCGATATTGAAGGGAAACATTTTTGATAATGAATGATAGCAAACCATCATGGGAGCATAGCTCGCGCGGCTTGTTTTGAGCGAGGCGGTGGTCCGGATGTCTTTCTTTGGGACCATATCGGACTTGTTTGGCTTATCCCCGCGTCGCCAACGTCCTAATCGACCCCAACACTCTCCTCCCAAATCACCTACGAACCTCGATCATTCCCTCTCCGCACGACACTCTAGTTCCCCACACCAGCCTCTCGGCGCCTTAAGTCCCGTACTAAGTCGCGGGACGTGTTTTCTTTGAGCTTCCATTCCGATCCTGGAGATCTCTCTTCTCCGAACCAGCCGCAGCCCGCGAGTCTTATCGTATCTCCTCCGCAGGTGAGTAGCTTCCCTTGAAGCTCTGCATGTCCCCGCTTGATCGCGTACCATTTTTTTTTCTTCCGCACCAAACCCACGCTTCAATTGTCTATTCTTGAATTGGATTCTTCATCCTCCCCTTTCTCTGCCTTTGCCATCCAGTCTTATCTCTCGTTTCTGTCCCTACGCGGGGGTGCCGGCCTTTGCGGTAACTATGGTTCGCGATGATTTTTGTGTTTATCATATGCCTGAGCTGAGACTGATGTATTATAATAGGCCTCCCAGAGTTATGACAACAACAAAATTCTTACCTCTGGAACTGCATCCCGTGGGGAACCGCGGTCTTCCATTTTATCCCCCACACTCTCTTCCACCCGGTACGGACGCCTAGCCCCGCCGCATACACACACCTCTATTGACTCCATGCGCGATTGCAGGTCGGGGTACATTCCACAGATGTCGGGTCGGACCAGGAAGCGATCGGATGTTGAAGATGAGGCACGGCTTTTCGGAGGGACTTACAAGTAAGTTGTTGCAACGCTCCCTCATTCTGGATGTGGAAGTTGGTTAGAAGTACTTACATCCTTATAGCGACCCGAATATGACCCAGATAAGACCGGGCCAGTACAAACCAAAGAAGAAGAACCCTGTTGTAAGTCTTTCCTCGTTGTGGGTTCGACCGACCCTAATCATCGAGTGTTCCAGGCAATCGGTTCTTTCAAACCTGTCGATAGAATTACTTCTCGCCGTGAAAGTGGTCCTGTACATGCACAAGGCGCAACAGGGAAACCACAGGATCGTCCAAATCATTCCAATCTCACCGGCTTTGAAGAATCGAGTCGTCCAAACAAACGCCCTCGCCAAGATGACGGAAGTGGCAGCTTGCATGGTAGACTGGATCGCCCCACTGAACTCTCGCCCTCCACAGACCCTGCTTGCTCGCCGGTACCCAGCCTCAACCCCCAGATCACAGAATCATGTATGGGCCCATGACGAATTCCGCGAAGTAGAAGGACTCGTCAGCCTCGGAAACAGGCCCGGCCAACACCAGCGCCGTCGATCGGCCACCTCCGAGGATGAACGCTTCATGGCTCGTGCTACTCGCCAGCGCCAGCGCCAGTTGCGTGAGACAAATCCAGTCTCATCTCAAAATCACCAAGCACTCTATGTGGAGATACCGAACGTCGATACCAAGGTCTCTACAATTGCTGCAAACATACCGAAGTCCTCGCGTTTCCCCGTGGACGACAAGAATACCTCGCGGGATGGTAGAGGAAGAGAGAGCCCGGATGAGCTACAGGGGGCCGTGACGACCGATCCACTACCCAAAACTTTACCTCGAAAAATCAAACCAACTCGCACTCAGGAAGTGCAAGAAGTGCCCCGCTCTCCGTCGCGCAAACGCTCTCCGTCTGATATCCAACAGACGGACTTTGCTGGCTCACCTCGACAAGGACCCAAAAAAGCGAAACTCGATCACAAGCGCTCGAAAGACTCCTCACTTGAAGTGGCTCTATTTCGTTTCGGGCCTGTCGAGAGAACCGACGCCAATAGTCATATTGGTCTCGAAATGGACGACAAGGCACTCGAATTAAAGGATGCTGGTCATGGAGAAGAGCCTGTGAAAATTCTGGTTCGACATGTAGATAAAGTCATCCAGGGGAGACAATGCTTGAAGCTCAGGATGATGCTGAAGCGCCACGACTCATCAATTGCGAACCGTGTTGACATTGAGTTCAAAACGGTCAAGTCAAGGGATCGAGTCGTACAAATCTGCCAAAAAGCGGGCGTCAAAATCGCTACTAAGGATGCGTAAGTTCATACTAGGGTATCACTATGTATGGATACAGACTGACTCTTGAACAGATCAGATATGCAAAGGCTTTTTCTTGTAAACAAGAAGATCATAAGCCAGCTTCCTAGCCCCGTGAAGCGAAAACTCCCTGAACCCGAAGAAACCCCACCAGTACCAGCGGTACGCCGAAAGATTGCATCATCCACCCCGGAATCAAATAGTGAGCCTGCGCAGAAGCGAAGTCAGACCGAAGAAAATACTGGTGGTCGGCGTGGTAGCTTGGAAGGTGTTGCGCAATCTGTTCCGACCACACACACCAACACCGAGGCTTCTCCTAGTGGTGAATTTCCTGTTGAGCCCCAACAAGCCCAAGTTAATAACCCCGGGCCTGAGAGACGATCAACTCGGCGAAATACGCATCAGCCACCTAGTCCTGAAACTCACACTCCTGCTTGTCCGTTACTCTCCACGGACGAGTTTAAGAAAAACTGGAAGAAACCTCTTGTGTATCCTCCAACTGGCAAAAAAGAGCCGAAGTCGATGTCGATGACCGAGATCGCCTTCGGGAAGACGAATTCCTGAATGATAATCTGATCGCGTTTTATATGCGATTCTTACAAGATCATCTGGAGCGCACAAACCCTGAGGTCGCCAAGAAGGTGTATTTTTTCAACACTTATTTCTTCGAGGCCCTCACCAAGTCCCCAAAGAATGAACGTGGCATCAACTACAATGCCGTTGCGAAATGGACGCGTGGTGTAGATTTGTTCAGCTATGATTACGTTGTCGTCCCGATTAACCAGAATGCGCACTGGTACATTGCCATAATCTGCAACTTGCCGAGCTTGGTGCTCGATTCTGGGGACGGAGAAGAAGGAGAGAGGGGAGAGGTAGCCGAGTCTCCGGTCACAGAGACGGTGCCTCATACGAATTTGGCCGAGTCCTTCAAGAGTGGACCTCAGCCTGCAGGAACGCCTATACGATATGGCAAGAAGAAAGCTCGCGGTATACGTTACGACCCCAAACAACCCATTATCGTGACATTCGACTCCTTGGATCTTGGCCGCTCTCCAACAGTCAAGATCTTGCGCGACTACATCTGCGAAGAGGCAGCAGCAAAGCGCAAGTCAAAGGTCAACGACAAAGATATCAAGGGAATGCGAGCTCAAAACATCCCGTTGCAGCCAAATTGGTCTGACTGCGGGCTGTATCTTCTTGCCTATGTCGAGAAGTTCACCCAGGACCCAGAGGCCTTCATCCTCAAAGTCCTCCAAAAGGACATGGCTCTAGAAGAGGATTGGCCTCCCTTAGGTTCTGGGATGTTGCGTCGGCGGCTGAGGGATTTCTTGGACGCGCTTTACCGAGAGCAGCAGGCCCGGGAAAGAGGTGAGGATATCAAACATGCCCTGGCGGACCGAACGCCGGTGTCTTTCTTGCTGGGGTCGTTACCCCCCAGTAAACAGGATGGAGAGGCTCCTGATTGTCCTTCGGACGGCAATCCCGTCTCTTCGCCTGGCACGGGCGCTACAACCAACGAAGCTGTAGAAGTTCCGGATAGCCAGGAGCGAGCGAAGCCCGTGTCCTTCGCCCGCCAGTCATCCTCTCCAGATCGGAGAAGAACGAGGGCCGAGAAGAGGAGGGCGCGGCCGGCGACCTCCCCTGCCGACGTGGAGGTAGTGGAAGTGGAGGACTCTCAGCCAGGTCAGGCTACTGCGGTTGATGTGCAGGTCAGAGCAACCCCGCCACCGTTTTGGCCGCCTGGTTGAGATGACCTCGTAAACCTCCTGTTTATAGTTTATATTGTTAAAATTAAATATTATTAGATTTACAAAAAAGCCGAATATTAGATGGCTATATTGTGTACCTGATCCTAGCGATGGAAAACAGGACTAGTATACTACACAACCCTGTGCAATTTTATGCTACTTCTCTAAGTAGTACGTATGCCACTGCGCGTCCAAAGTTAAGGTTGGCTGGGACTCGGAGTTGAGGATATTGCAGTCCCTCCTCGCTTGACAGCTCACTGAGCTGAGTGTCATGAGTCCATGTTTCTGCCCTCTCAATCTCTCAGTTGGCCATTGGAGGTCAACTGACGAATGATAATTTGGGATCTTCTTGACTATCTTGTATCTATTAAGCTAGAACCCCCCCTTTTCAATCAAGTTCTTATCCCGGATATGTATTGACCATCATTGCTAAAGTCCATAGACGGTGGTAGGGTATTCAGTGTTCCTAACGATTTATTTTCGGTGCATGTTGACGCTCATAAACTTACAGCATGGTACCCTGCACTCTGAGCAACCTTCTGGTTCCATCCTCACAACCCCTAGTATGATGCTTTGACCGGATCAGCAACCTCCCATCGAATTCTTAGACAAGACTGACTTTTTCACTAATCGCTTGAAATTTTCGAATGGTATCGGGAGGTATAACGAACAAAATGCTTCGTACTATGATGTATGACAGGAAATGCAGTCCTGGCCTGACCTTCAAAAACTAGGGAAAGATAAATGACAACTAACTTATAAGTCACTACCGAGTGATGGAACTCAAGCTCTAGCTATTTATTGGCCCTGTATCTGCTATCTAAGGTCCCCTCTAGATTACATAGCCAGGAATCGATCTAAGCATTCAACCTTAATCCAGCACACACCTGAATCTACCACTCGCTTTCATCGACATTAGCCCACCACGACAACTTATCCCGTTTGAACGTCTCAAAGTCCCACTCCACTTGCTCTAGATTCTCGACATCACTAATCCATACATAAGCCACAGCATCGACCAACTTCGGGCAGGCATCAGCTAAAGTTTGTGCCCCAGAAGCTTCCAATGCGCTTTTGAGATCCGTGGTCTCCTTGGCAGTATCTCCATCAGACGTAGCTCCCTGATCCAATGTCTGTACTTTCACCCTCTCATGCGCGTACTCGCTTCCTTCGAACCGATCAAGCCTGTATACATCTCCGTCTGTAAGTCCGGAGACGAGTATGCCCAGTACTTTGGAGCCCCGCGATGCCACAATAGCTGGGTAATCTGCGCCACGCACCCGGTGCCGCCGATAGCCCTGCAGCTCGGCGGGCTGGAAGCGCAATGTGGCTTTTTGCCAGGGTTCTGGGTCCGAGCGGCCATGGATTACTCGGTGTAGTACTTGGGGGGGCCATCAGTGTGCCTGCAGTATCACTAAGTGAGTCATTGGTCTGTTGATAAGGTCGCTGAAGGATAATAATATCAGACGTACCATAGAAAAAGAGAACGTGGTCGCCCATTGCAAACAAAAGTCTTTGTGTTTATGTGCCGGACAGGATTTTATCTCAAAAATCAACTTACTAAAGGTCTTGATCCCGGCACCTTAGGAGAGATGAAAGGCTGGTTTCAAGTGCGGAGGGCACTATAAACTAAATTGCGGAGCTTATCGATAAGCATCGAGGCCTCCAGCTGGCTTCATCTGTTTTCCTTTCCGTACACAACACAACCACCATGCATTCCGCGCTCAACCGTGTGCAGGCCGTCTTTGGCTTCTTCACCACCGTCGCCCTGGTGGTGGCTGCCGCGGCAGCATTGTCCACCCTGCTCTTCCCTACGGCCGACACCACCGCGTCGGTGCAGCTGAAGAATGTCCAAGTGTGAGTGACCACCTGTCTCCAAACTATCCAGAGCCCAGTCAGCCACATTTGCAGCGTGGTACCTGGTATTGCACCTTTACAGGCGCAGTCCCCGAGTATACCCCTGCGTATCTCCCAGCAATCCTATCTCAACCGACCCACGCAGTTGCTAACCCTAACCAGCGTGAAAGGCCGCCCACACTACTACTCAACTAAGCGCGAAGAATACGCCCAATTCCGCTTCGACCTCGACGCAGACCTAACGCCCCTCTTCAACTGGAACACGAAGCAGGTCTTCGTCTACGTCTACGCAACCTATTCCTCCTCCGACAATCCCAATACGCGGCTCCGCGATTCCGAAGCCATAATCTGGGACACCATCATCCAAGCGACCCCCTCCCCCCTACACCTTCGCTAACCTGCAAGAGAAATTCTTCGACGCGCTCCCCTCTCTCTGACCGAGAAGATCTCGCCCACGGCCGCGAAGCGCGTCGCGAAGAACAACCGGGCGAAGGCTAGGGCCAAGAAGACCGGCAAGAAGGAGGCCAAGAAGGCGCCGGAACCTGCACCCGGGGTCCTCAGGCTGCGCGGCCAAAAGGCGAAGTATCAGATTGGAGACGTGACGGGTGTCTTGGCGGAGCGCCATAATGTGTCGCTGGCTGTGGGGTGGAATGTGCAGCCTTGGGTTGGGGCGTTGTGGTGGAGTCCTGGATCGGGGGCGGTGCCGCGGACTGAGGGGACGGTGCTGAGGAGTGCCGCGTTCGATCTTCCTGAACTAAAGGGGAAGAAGCCTGAGGGCCAACAGGTGTAAAGGGGAATTCTTTCTCCCGGGACAGATTGGATGACTGTTGGGCAATATCTTGGGACTTTTCAAGATTTACGATGAATTGATCTCCTGTTTTATTTTTGGGTGAGGTCTATTGGTAGATCTCCTCGTCACAGATGTTGAACAAGATTAATCCTTTCAGCATGGGCGAATCCGGATGCTAAGAAAATACTATAGCACTCAAGTCTGGCATTGAACTTTCAACAGTCATCCTCGACAAACCGTCATAAGCGTAATTTGAATTCGCAATACTAGCATCAAAAAATAATTCAGGCGTCAGACAGAAAGAAAGCATCCAGAAAAAGAAAGTCGTAAGCCATGAAAGCGCATCAAAACGTCGAAAAGCCACAAGCGACCTTGGAAACTCGGGATAGTCCCACACTCGAAAGCCGCACCGTGTACCTGCGGAGCTAATCAAACAGTTCCATAGTTCCGGTTCGGGTGGCCTCCATTTTGAATGCGATCTGAGTAGACGCCTGGAGCGCGGCGTTCAGTGGCATGAGCCATGGGATCTAGCTTCTTGCGCTGATAATAGACGTATTCTAGGTAGAAGGCGTGCACATGGCCGGGGAGATATCTACATGAAAGTAATGATTAGCCACGAGTCCGCCGTCTCTTTTGGAGGCTTTTGGTGTGGGGGTGCGGGGTTTTAGCTGGGTGCAACCTGTCACTTACCCCAGGATCGTTAGGCAGACGTTGATCCAGAAATCGACGCCGCAGCCGGAGATAAGGAAGACGCCGAGTGGGGGGAACTAGATAGCAGAGCTGTCAGAGATCTTCCTTTTTCCTCTCTCGGAGTCGCAATAAGCTGCTGCCTGATGAGAGCTCTCAGGAGCAGAATGCGAACATAGACACGACAACAAGCTTGTAAAATACACGCTCAAGTGCACAGCAGAGAAAGCTTACTGAAAAGAGTGACGATGATCAGACACAGCGTCGAACAAGTGCCAGCCATGATGGATTCAGTGTCTGGGACGAGGATAGCGCTTGATATCGGCGGTAGCCACGTAGCTGAGGAGAAGAATGGTGAAGAGTAACACAAAGATATAAACGGGGACGTTGTCGTCTTTTGGGGAGTTCAGTCGTTTCATGATCGGCAAAGACGTCAGAGAGGCTCCAGGTGGGCTCAGAGCAGCCTTATTTCCCGGAACGGACCCCCACAAGTTATTAGTAGGGCTGAGCTGAGCTCGGACTTCGTGGGTGCCTGGAGGCAGTCTTGTCCTGCGCTAATATTCTGGGCGCTTTTTGACCTGGCTTACTGCGTACATTGGGGCAATGACGTTCTTCATTGGCCAAGAGCTGTCCATGAGCCCTGTTAACACTGACGTCATTCCTGGGTACGGGCACATCTATATACGCAATATTACATGCTCAGGAACTAGAAACCTTGTATGGAGGTAGATTGATTTGGAACCTGTAGTATACGTAGCTCGTACGATGGTGAGTGGCGCTCCTTCGTTTCACTGGTCAAACCCTTTTCATATATAGCACCGGGATAGACGGGCGTAAATAAGATCTGTGCCAAGCGCCCGCAGTTTGGGCATCAGGCACCCATAGCATAAATCATTAAGGATACAGCGAACAAAACTAAATGCAACAGAGACAGCACCCCCTTACACAGCATCGATCGCCGCACGGCTGGTGACCTGCTCGTTCTTGTTGCCGAGCTTAGAAATCTGCAGAAACGCATCGACGCCATATCCTTCCAGGCTATGCATTTCCAGACTACCTGCCCAGTACTCGGCATATACTCGGCTCATGGGCAGACCCATGCCCAGTCGAAGGTTCGGATGCCGGGATGTGAGGGTATCAAGAGACGATTCGCGGTAACCTCCTTGGTCCGTCTTGCGCTCTGTGCGCTCGGAAACTTTCAGTTCCTGCATGGTCGCAGCCATGGCGGGGACTTGCTCGAGATTTTCGAGCCGTGATTGGGTGCGGGGGCCCTTGCTGAAAGACCACAGCGACGGGAGAAGCTCTCGCGGGAGGCCACCGCCTTGATCTGAGATGCGCATGATGACATGCTGGGGGGTTTCGCAAATCAGCACTTGGATAGGAGGGGGTGGCTGTGTGGAATCTTTGTATTTTTCCATAACTGCCTGCACGGAGTTCCGCATCAGCTCACCCACAATATACTCGAGGTGGCTCAGGATATATGGGAATGTGGCGGTAAGGTGGCCCTGGACAGTAATGGCGGGGATCTGAGCCGACTGGGATGTTTTCCGCATCAGCTCTTGCGCAACCTTTCCGCAATGCTCGACCACTTCTTTTGCGTTGCACTTGAGGAATACCTCGCCCACAAAATCGGAATTCATATCGGTGCGTTCCTGGGAGTCGGGGAAATGCCACGGGGAGTTGAATGTTTCTGTTAGAGCAAGGTGCTGCTCTGCAATGACTCGGCGAGAGATCCGCTGATTATGAGTTAGCCCAGGGGGCTCAGCTTGATAAAATCTCCTTGATTTGTCCATACCGCTCGAAGAAGAGTGTTCATGAATCGATCCATTTCGTCGGCAGGAACGAGTTCACGGCACTTCAACACCCCCATAGCGAGGTTTGGAATAACAACGAGGTGCTCCTTGAGGGCCTCCCGAAGTATATCACAGAATCGGTCGTTGTCTTCGAGGCTGCGAATTTCAGGGACCACCCGAAACCGTTCAAAGGCTTTGTAGTAGAGTTCGTAGACCAGAGAGAGATGGGGATTGGAGACGACCACATAAGGGAGCTGTTGAATATCACGCAGACGGTGTGCAAGACTGGCTCATGCTCATCTTAGAGAACTGGAAGAATGAATTGGAGTTCAATCCGATCACGTACCGAGTAGGTAGCTCTGTCCGCACATAGTTTGCCGAGCTAATTAAACGCGGCTCGGTCAAGGTGCGACCAAAGAATGTCAGTTGTCGCAAGCTGATCGGGCGGATCGGGCGTTCAACCCATCTGTCTTGAGTCAGCGCTGGAGTCTTGAGCTCTCGAGTTCGAGCTTCACATACTGATCCACGGCGGAGCCCGGGCGCCATGGAGGAGGCTGTCCTGAGTAATATCGAGGCCTCACCAGGCGAGCAAACCGCAGGATTTGCTGGCACCTTGGACCCGACTGCATTGTTCCCCATGCAGATGCGTAGAGCCCGACAGCTCACACAAACTTGGAGAAGCTGTGACTACATAAAGGCGGGCGGTGAAAGAAGTGGCATGTGACATGTTGCTGTTTTGCCTGATCGACGAGGAAGTGGATTCGCAGTTGCAGAGATTCATCGCATCTTATTCTAGGAGACTCTATAGATTCATCTCAATCCTCAGTTAAGGTTTATTCGACGAACCATTGTAATCTGGACTCGCTGGGATCTCATTTTGAACTTCATATGGGATAATGGCGGGGAAGCCTCGTCCACGTAATGGCCCACCGTCGGTTTAGTTGGTCGCAATTGGTCGAGAAAAAGCAATGCAACCCGTCTACCATTTGAGCCTGCTCGTGCAAAGGGCTTTAGATCCGTACTAGTAGGTATCCTATGGCCAAAGGTAGATCCCAGTAATGATCACTATCAAGAGGATGTGTGCATCTAGCATATTTTACTTGGCCAGACTCTTTTAGACCTGGTGCCAGATTCCAAACACTTCCTGTGTCAGCACAGGCCAGTGGTTGTGTGGCCTGAGATAAAGGAGGGTACCCGCACCAGAAGCTTCTTTCATCTTAAAATCCTGCGCTTTGCGCCCTACGCATGTTAGTGGAAAGGTAAAAAAGGTGAAAGGAAAGCAACACATAACCAACGTGGGTCCCGACAGGGTTCAACAAGGCAAGGAACGTTGCTGCCGAGCCTTCGAGGGCTCCGCCACCGCTAGCTCCGGGACCCAATTCTGCGGGTTCAACAAGAAATTCACCTCTTCAACGACTCTCGCCAGCTTTACCTCCCCTTTCCTCTTTTCTTTCCTTCCTGTCCTCGTATACCGCCTCGCCAAGTTCCCTCCGAAAGGACGGGAGGGCGCCGTTCGCCATGGAAAACGTGAGTTGCCGACCGTGCCCCTCTGTGTCGTCATTGTAGATCTAACCACCCTGCACCCTCCAGCTCTCGGAGAACGATATGGTTCTCGACGACTATGACCAGTACCCCAACGAGAAGGCTGACGATGTTGTTGTATCTCGCTCTGGCTCTGATGAGCCCGATGCTCGACCCTTGGCTACCGACCGTACGTCTTGTTCCCCTCGCTTCCGGCAGATATGCGGACATGGATTTGAAGAGCAATATTTGTTTCGGAGATTGACGGACTGCCGCGAGGTTGACTCCCGGAGTTCCTATATTCCTGCAGACGTAATATTGCGTCCATTCAATCTTTGTTCTTGTCTTCTTGGGTCCAGATCTGACTAACGGATACTCTGATTGTTAGATGAGGCGATGCTAGCACATGTCTTGCCCACGAAACCCGATCTCGAAACCGAGGATGAAGCATACAACACATGGCATATCAAAGAATGGAGAAAGCTGGACCGCAAGTGCCATGGCCCTATATTCAAATGTGGTGGATTCCCATGGTGAGTTGTTCTTCATTACCGATGCAAAATCCCGGAGAGCAGCGATTGACCGATGATACAGGCGTATTCTTTTCTTCCCCTATGGAAACAACGTTGATCATGCATCTCTTTACCTAGAGCATGCCTGGGAAGGTGAACCGCCAGAGAATTGGTATGCTTGCGTGCAATTTGCTCTGGTGTTGTCCAACCCGAAGGATCCTTCCATCTACGTAACCCACGGTCAGTACCCTTCCAGCGGGGAAGCCATCAATAATGAATCAAGCTGACTCGTTACTAGTGGCATCACATCGATTCACCGGGGATGAAGGGGATTGGGGATTCACTCGATTCTATGAACTCCGACAACTGTTTACCGAACCTTGGGAAGACAAAGGTGTGCCTATTGTACAGGATGAGGAGGCCAACATCACAGCCTACGTGCGAGTTGTGAAAGACCCTACTGGTGTACTTTGGCACAACTTTCAAAAGTAAGCTTTTGGTCATTCCCCATTCGGGTATTAGCCGTCGTGCTCATGTGTCCTCGCAGCTATGACTCAAAGAAAGAGACGGGCATGGTTGGCCTTCGAAACCAAGGTGCAACATGTTACTTGAATTCGCTTCTACAGTCACTGTACTTCACCAATGCGTTCCGCAAGGTAAGACCGTATCTCCCGGTTTCTGGACGAATCGTGCTAAACTTCTCGACCTAGGCCGTTTATCAAATCCCAACGGAGGAGGAAGCCACCCGAGAGAATAGTGCTTGGACTCTCCAAAGATTATTCTACAACCTGCAGACAAGTGATAGCGCAGTATCCACGACCGAACTCACGACATCCTTCGGGTGGGATTCGCGCCAAGCCTTTGAACAGCAAGATGTCCAGGAACTTTCCCGAAAACTGATGGAAAGGCTGGAAGAGAAGATGAAGGGCACTGTTGCCGAGAAAGCCCTGCCTGACTTGTTCGTTGGCAAAACCAAGACCTACATTTCGTGTATCAATGTCGACTACGAGTCATCGCGAGTGGAAGACTTCTGGGACATCCAGCTCAACGTTCGGGGTAACAATACCCTGGACGACAGTTTCCGAGACTACATCCAAGTTGAAACTCTGGAGGGAGAGAACAAGTATGACGCTGGTCCTCCATACGGCCTACAAGACGCCAAGAAAGGTGTCATCTTCGAGAGCTTCCCTCCCGTGCTTCACCTCCACCTTAAGCGTTTCGAATATGACCTGAATCTGCTCACCATGATGAAAGTCAATGACCGTCACGTGTTCCCCATGGAATTCGATGCTGCTCCGTACCTCTCCGAAAGCGCCGACAAGTCTGAACCTTGGGAGTATGAACTGCATGGTGTGCTTGTCCACAGCGGTGGCTTAGATGCCGGCCACTACTACGCATTCCTGAAGCCTACTAAAGACGGACATTGGTACCGATTCGATGATGACCGAGTCAATCGGGTCACTGAGAGAGAGGTTCTGGAGGAGAACTATGGTGGTGAATACGAGCTTGCAAATGGCGCCCCAGGTGTCCGGCAACCATACACACGAACTCTATCGACCAAGAGATCCATGAATGCTTACATGTTGGTGTACATTAGAAAGAGCCGGACTGATGACGTTCTCCCCCCATCACCAAAGACGACGTTCCCGATCACATCGGTATGTTTGAATCCTAATCCCACCGAGCATGAGGCCAAACTAACCATACTGCAGAACGCCGCCTGGCCGAAGAACGTGCAGAGCTCTTGCGCCGCAAGAAGGAGCGAGAGGAAGCTCATCTGTATACTAACATCGGTGTGTTATCCGAGAAGTCATTTCAGTCACACCATGGATTCGACCTCACCAGCAACGACCTTCCTGTGGATGACCCTGCTCTTCCCACTCAGTATCGTGTTCTCCGCGCAAAGAAGGTCCGTGAATTTGCGAAAGAGATCGCCGAAGAGAGAGGCCTTAAAGCCGAAGGAATTCGCTTCTGGGTCATGGTCAATCGTCAAAACAAGACTGCTCGTCCCGACCAGCTGATCACCGATCCAGAGATCTCTGTAGATGAGGCTTACCAGCGATTTGCATCGAAAGGGAATCTTTTCCGCCTGTGGATGGAGTACTCTCCCGATGGTCAGTGGCCGGATGCACCGGATTCCATATTGATCTTCCTGAAGAACTTCGATGTGGTGAACCAGACTTTGACGGGGGTTGGGTCCGTATATGTTCGAAAGACACAGAGGGTTTCCGAGCTGGCACCGACGATTCTCGAAAAGATGAACTGGCCCGCTGGCACCGATTTCACCCTGTATGAGGAGATCAAGCACAGCATGATCGATCTCATGAAGCCAAAGCAGACTTTCCAGCAATCAGAGATTCAGAATGGCGATATAATCACATTTCAGCGACAAGTCAAGGAGGCCGATCTTCCACCAACATCAATCTACACCGACGCTCGACAGTTCTACGACTATCTTTTGAGCCGCATGGATGTCCGATTTGCACCCATTGGGGCTTCCGAGGGTGAAGACTTCACTCTAACCCTTAGCCGCAAGATGACATATGACCAGTTCTCGAAGAAGGTCGCCGAGCACTTAAATGTCGAGCCAACTCATATTCGTTTTGCTCCGGTTGTCCAGAGCACTGCCAAGCCGAAGGCCTTCTTAAAGCGAAATACCAATATTACTCTCGCCTCGATTTTGAGTGGCCAATATGGTTCGTACGGAGGCTACAACGCAATCCGACCGGATGCCTTGTATTACGAGGTATTGGATATGAGTCTGAGTGATTTTGAGAGCAAGAAGTCGATCCGAGTGACATTGCTTCCAGAGGGTATTTCCAAAGAGGTAAGGCTTGTCCAGTTTATCCTGCTACGTTCACCCGATTAACACTATCATAGGAGCCCGTGGAGGTCTTGGTTGCTCGAACTGGCACCGTCAGTGAGCTTTTGAGTGCTTTGCAAACGAAAGCGAAACTGGACGATGATACCATCAAGGTGACCAGGCTGTACGAAGCCTTGAACGGAAAGTTCTCGAAGGAGCTGCGTCCTGAAGATCCCATCACCTCCGTCACCGACTACGGCTCAATCTATGCCGAGAAGATTCCCACCGAAGAGCTTAACATGGATGCTGAAGAACGAGTGATTAGCGCTTACAGTTTCGAGAAGGAGCCTGCTCGGCCCCACGGAATCCCATTCAAATTCGTCGTCAAACCTGTAAGTTGCCATGCTGAGTATTGGGCTATTATTTCCATATTGACACTGGAGCAGGGAGAAATCTTTAAAGAAACCAAGGAGCGCCTGTCAAAGCGGACAGGTATTAAGGGCAAGCCTTTCGAGAAGATCAAGTTTGCCGTTGTTGCTCGCAAACCCTCCTTTGCTACCCCTAAGTATCTTGAGGATGGTGAATTCCCCCAAACCCCCCCCCCTGTTCAACCCTTTAACATTACTGATGATGATCCAGGTGACATTCTTTCTGACGAGGCTGGTCCAGACGACTATCTTGGCCTTGACCACGCAAGCAAGAGGAGTGGTTTCTGGGCAAGAGCGAGAGCTTCTTCATTCGATAAATTCATTCTGGGGGAGGCGCTGTGGGGGGTTTTGCGGGGCGGGAGACACTGCAATCCGATACATGAGTAGTTGGTGTCTGGCACTGTCCCCTGTTTTGTGCTTTGTTTCTTCTCATCTTTGTTTTTCCTTCTTCTTTCCCTCTTCCTCTTCTTCCTTTTCTTTCCCTTTTTCCCTTTTCACATTTCCTCCATTCTCTGTTTCTCCTGCCCTCGATCCGTGATCCGTTTCATAGTGCTATAGTGGGGTAGAGGCAATACAAATGCCACGAAGCGACGATTTTGTTTAGGAACAAGGTTCAAAAGTTGAAATAAGTAACACATTACACACGACCTTGAAAGTTTTAGTACATGCTTAACTGGAAAGGGAGGAGAGGGTCGTCCTTGAGGAAGCTGGTCGTAGGTTGCGAAGGCGGTAATTTGTTTGGATGCAAACAGTGTAAACTCCGCTTCGCCCCAGCTGGCCAGAACGTTCAACCAACCGACCTCCTGACGCGCATCCTCTCGATTGGCACTCAATTATCGGGCATTATGCGGTTTGCTCTCCTTGCTGGCCTGGCTTCTTTGGCCTCTACTGTCACTGCGACCGCTTTGACCTATCGCCTCGAAGCCAACGAGAAGGCATGCTTCTACACTGAAGTTGACCAGGTCAACGCTAAAGTGGCCTTCTACTTTGCTGTCAGTGCAGCCCCCAACCCTTCGCACAATGGAATGCATCTTCCCTGCGGCCTTGATTTCTGACAATAGCGATTGTGTAGGTCCAATCCGGTGGCTCTTTCGATATCGACTATGTCGTGACCGCACCGGGGGACAAGATCGTCCTTGCCGGCGAGAAGGAAAGACAGGGCGACTTCGTCTTCACAGCCCAGAGCCGCGGAGAATACAAGTTCTGCTTCAACAACGAGATGTCCACCTTTGCCGAGAAGATGGTTGATTTCGAGATCGCCGTACGTTGGATATTCCTGTACCCCTCAAACAAAGCACGGCCCTGGGTTGTCCATCCTCGATACGACGGGGTTACCTGCATATCGAATGGTTTAAGCAAATCTTCTGACACTTCATATTCTTGTTAGGTTGAAAACGAGCAGCGCGCCCAGCTTCCCTCCCGCCAGGGTGCTTCTCCCGAACAAACCACCACGCTCGAAGAGTCCATCTATAAACTGTCGGCACAGTTGTCGACCATCTCGCGAAACCAGAAGTACTTCCGTACTCGTGAGAACCGAAACTTTAGCACCGTCCGCAGCACTGAACGCCGGATCTTCAACTTCAGCGTGATTGAGGGCCTGATGATGGTCTCGATGGCTGGGCTGCAAGTATTTGTTGTGCGCTTCTTTTTCCAGGGCGCCAGAAAGGGTATGTACTTTCCCCTCTGAAATTGCTTTCGATCGCATCGAGTGCAGCAAGAACGGCCCGTTGAATGAATATCGGGCTAATTCGTCTCCACTAGGTTACGTTTGATGAGAATGAAGTGAATAATATGATGCATATCTTTCTTCCTAAATGTTTTCGATTTACGAAACCGGCGTGATGGCTTAGTCTATTTCCCCCTTGCCATAGCCTCCTAGAATCATCCTCCCAAGACTTGGGGGTCATAAAATCAGGTTATAATGCTCGATGACATCGCCCCTGCACCATTCTTTCGCCGTCTTCCCTTAGCACCATGCTAGCTTCACGCATAATTGGCCGGGGACCGTACCAGGGATCGTACCGGGGGGGTGTACAACACCTCAGGAGCGTAGAATCCGGTTTGAGCAGGTTTGGCTCAGAGCGTTCGGGAATGGACCGATGTGATCGAGACTGACGTCGAATGGCGAACAGGATCCAAGTTGAGATGACCGTCGATCTTCGTAGGGAGGACAACTGATCTAGCTGGCGAGAACGAGAGTGAGGGGAATCTTGTGTTTGATCGGGGCTGGAATCGCTCTCGATGAGGCCGAGCGGACCTCGCTGCTGGATTACTCCTGGAATCGCTTCAGAGTGTGTGCAGGACACGAATATCTGGCCTCCTATACGGCAGCTTTCCTGGGAATCCGGGGTCAGTCATCCGGGATCTGATGAACAGACTCGAGTCGCCCATCTTCCCCCATTCACTGATTGGGTCGAATACGCTGGTGTGTTGCGGTTCATGATCCACATCCTCACCGCGGGTGCATAACTATCAGCGCGGAGACACCCTGGTCAAAACAGGTTTCCTGGGATGATGCATTTGTTCCCCTTGAACTGAAGTTGCCAGGTGAACCAGACTGGAGAAGACGCTCTCTGGACGAAACCAGTCGGAGAAGACGGGGTTATGATGCAACAGGGGCTCAGCTCGAATGACCGTGATCAAGAAACAAGGCACACAGGGGCAGCTGAGTCTAGAATCAACTCGCTATTGATCTCAACAGTGATTTTTCTCAATTAATTCGGATAACATGACGATGATAACATGGTCCTACCTGGCCTTTGTCGTGCAGTCCTTTGCAGTAGAGAAGGCGAGTGATATCATCCCAGGGCCAGTGAGCGTCATGGCAGGAACAATTGCCATCTCCGTGGCCAAACCCGCCTCCAACATTCAGACCGGAGTGAAAAAAGTGAATCTATTGAAAACTCGACTACCGGGGTCATGAATTTGCTGAATGGGACCAAACACAAAAATGAGGGCATTTTGGTCCGTACGAGATTGCCCTCTCGCGTGGGGTCTGATAACCTCCTTCCGAGATGTCATATCTGCGCCACGACCAAAGGGGTCACGGATTATCGAATGGGCATGGACCCCTTGTCATGCTGCGGCTACGACACTTCCAAGTCAATTGGAAGGCTCCACTCAGGCCAATGGGCTGTCTAGCTTTCCGGGGGGGGTCGGAATGATGTATAGATATCCACTGTGCTCATGGTCCTAGTGCGACGCTATTACATTTCTCACGTAGCTGTATCCCTGTCGTAGCAGGCTTGGTCCACAATTTTCTGCTGATTTACGACATTGTGCATTGGCACTGGATGGGTATACAACCTCGCTAGAGACAACTTACCTCCGTCGTGGGTGCGGATGCATCTCTCATGTGCCGCGTATCCCGTCTCGACGAGTCTTTGACCTGCAGCTCCATACTGTACGATATGCAAAGGATGTTCTTTAGACAGGCCGGTAAATGGCTGCTTGTTGGAATAACTGATCTCGCAAAACCTCTCCAAAGTCAGCTTCTTGTAAAGGGCAGCTATGACCATGCCACGTACGGCTGCATGGTTTTCGCCAGGGGCAGAAAGATATCATCTGTGAGGATCTTCACCGCATGGGGTCAGAGGCGTCAGTGTTCGGAGAAGAAAACCGAGGAATCGAATTGACCAGTTTTCCCAATTCCACTCCCAAGGATCCCCAGTGGAGCATGAGGCAGCGTGCCTCCATATCGGTACCGTCGTGGTCTTTTCGCCTCCCCCGCCCGAGTATGGCAAAGACCCCGGAGTGAACCGACGTGTCATTGGACTGCGCCTCCTTTGCTATCTCCGTTGGACGCCCCAATGGTTCTTGAGACACGGTGGAGCCAGCCAAAGTCCGAATTTGGTTTCGGATCCTTGTCTTCCCCACGCCTGGTGCTCACGTTTTGCATATGCAATTCTCGCGAGCCTCAGATTTAGTCCTCGGCTCTGTTTCATTGCATATTGCTTATCCTTGTCTCTCGTTACATCATGAGGTATATCGGTTTGTGGGACATACACTAGTGTACAATTGAATCGCGAAAAGCCGTTCGACAATAACAGCCCGGTTTACCATGACGTCGATTTGTCTACTATTCAGTATAGTATACAGCCTCGTTTAGAGGATTTGAGCTGGCCGGACATTCTAGTAATAGTAGGAGTGATAGGTCTTCGATGTCAGTGCGTGTATCATAGGAAATATGCCGTGTCTTGGAGCAAACATCACGCTCGATATCGAAGCCCTAACTGATAATGATAATGGCATGACACAGAGGAGCGACTATAATGATAACCGGGGGAAACTACTAAAAACACTAAATCCCCACTTAGGCCCACAAATTTGCCACTGGCGCGTTTTAGTCCGTCGACGATCGCACTCGAGATGATCGGGGGGATATTGAAGACAACCCCCCCTACAGCACAGAAACCCTTTTCGGTACCCACGAGATG
Source organism: Penicillium chermesinum (assembly GCF_028974085.1). Lineage (NCBI taxonomy): Eukaryota > Fungi > Ascomycota > Eurotiomycetes > Eurotiales > Aspergillaceae > Penicillium > Penicillium chermesinum. The sequence goes on from NW_026695316.1 coordinate 1,225,960, forward strand.
ATCCAGAAGAGTGCAATTGAAACTATCAACGAAGCATAGCGTTAGTAGTCCCTGGGCATGCAATATTCCCATGATACCAACTCGACTGGTCGAGGTTTCGATCGCTGGAACAAGGGACCGGCGACGTCATAGGCTTGATCCACTTTTCCGAGCCTCAGTCCTCGACGCTCACTCGAAACACAGGAGCTCCGCTCGCGCCTATTGGCGATGGGGGCATCCCGTGCAGGCAGATAGACGCAGTAGAATGGAGAGGATGGCCGTGGAAAGACAAAAGCTTCGCATCTGCACAACCCACAGGGGCCATGACGACGGATCCAGCCATGATGTACAAATTCGCGAATAGCGTCGAGCATCACTCCCAGCGGGGAATATCCACACTGCGTTCCGCTGACCGCATCTACCCTATCTCAGCACGCTCGCAGATGCCAGATGGGCCCGGACGTTCAATGTCTTTGGCCACCGCGAGTGTGATTTGACCAGTAGACGTCAGGCGCAGATCTGCAGGGGATCGATTTGGTATCCTTCCGCTGATCCTTGGACGGCCTTTTTCGCTCTAGGCCACTCGTGCATTCCCTTGTGACCTCATCGGGAAACACTGGGGTTCCCTATTCTGCCTCCGGTGGGCCGACTCATGCTACCAAACGGCATCCCCCAGATCACTAGTTGACAGCGCAGGGGTGGAGCAGGGTGAGTTCATGATGATAGCCCCCCCCCTTTGTCGACACAGTAAGCACGTCGCTGAGTGGGAACTCCCTAACTCTGAGGTGGAGAGGGGGGGGGATCCGTTGTGATGATGTCGCTAGACCAGCCTCTCTCATCCTTCTTCTCGTCCACCCCCCACCCCCTTCAGCCAATGATGTCACCTGGGGATCGCGTTGATCGGGCCGTTCATTTTTTGGGACAATGGGCCTCTCCAGGGCCTTCTGGTATAGACTAAGCCCCACGCCAGTAGACCTATCAGCAACGATTGCTTCGTGGAGCCCGCTGTTTGCCGCCAGATCAGCTGTGATTTCATATGGAAGAGAGTCGCCCTTTCCCCCGCCCATCATGTAATCTTATATATTGGACGGTTTCCGATTTGAAACGAACTCCTTTATTGTATTGTCCCTTAATTTTCCATATTGCCCTAAGTCCCTGCGAGCTTCATCTGCCCTAGACTCCTGGCCATCTTGCCAGCAGAATCGCCTACATAAGATCCCCACCATTTGGTTACGCTGGTTGTACCTGCTTCCGTGCTTCTTAGTTGAACTAGATCTCTTTGTTCGAATGTGAGTTTGGATCCTAGTACTTCGCCCCAGCCCCACCGATATCGCTGGTCCACTATGTCGGGTATTATCGCCGTCATGCCCGTTGGCCATAATAATCCCTTGCCCCCGCGCACTTCTCTTCCTGCGTTTCACCCAACTGACATCCAAAAGCCAAAGACACTATCCGCCATGACTGAAAGATCGCAAATTCAGCAGCAAACGGATGTATTTCACTCTCAAGACTCTGGAGCCGGTCCTCCATTGAGTGGTGTCCACAACTCTCGGTCAGATCCTCATAATTCGATCGAGGGCTACAACCGTACCATGTTGGAGTACACCCAGCGTCAAATGTCTTCCTTTGTCGACCTTGACGAAGCGAATGCCAACGGCGGTGGCGCGAGCAGTCGCAGCAGTCAAAGCAGCGGTAACAGTGGCACCTCAGGCAGTGGTGTCTTGGCCGGTTCCGCTAACGGCCCTTCAACCACAGCCCCTGCATCAGCCGACGCTCGCCAGGCTCAGCAGATGTCCTCTCGTGAGTCCAACGGGAGATCCTTCTAGACGACAGATCACGAACCAGGTATGTCCTATTTGTGATGGGTTGTCCTGAACATATAACTGATCCTCGATTAAGCGGCCTGTCTCCAATACACGCTTGACATGACCGTTGGTGCGTAGACGGCGTTATATTGACAAGATCCATTCCGTCTTGCGTCAATATTGGAGGTGGGAGTTCCGTGGAGTTCAGTGCATGTCTATTCCTGCTCGGTTTCAGCGATGCAGCATTTTCAAGCCTTATTTGAGTTTCTTTGTGTTCCCGACGCGAGTCGAGTCACTGTGGAAACTGGTCACTCCCTTTTTTCCACACACCACTCCCCCCTTATATTTGCTCTTTGACACCTCGCATGATGCACTTTCCACAACTTCGATCGGTTTTAATCGCGTCGCTGCTGATCCAACATGTCCACCCAGCGCCACTTATGCCTCTCTTTCTCCTCATGAGCATGAGTGAATGACATCCTATGTTGGATACCATGCGGCTATCGCAGACCTATCGACCGTTGCAAGATGCAGCATTTTATCAAAAGAAAACCTCTTCAAAAAAAAAAACGGTAGGATCTGACAAGATCTTTACTTGTCTCCCCCCCCCCCCTTCGACAGCTTTGTCGACATCCCCCCCGCAAATCCCCTTGGTTTCTTATGTGACTGTTTCGGCGTGCGTTCTCAATAAGAACAAATCATGATCAGTCTACATCAATTTCCATCCACATTCCAACATGCCACCATCCATGTCCCGTGTATTATTACTCACCTGTCCTTGCCCGTCGTGGCAAAGATGCCACCTTTGCTGGTATGCCAGCTTGTACGATATCCTGTCCGTTTCCAGCGAGCGAGCGATTTGTTTTCTCTGGGTGCTTTGATTGATGAACGTTGCGAAATGACCCCATGTCTACCCCAAGGCAAAAACACGCATGTCCCTGGAGGAGATGTTTTCTTGACGACTTGATGTATTACTACTATCAGTTTGCCCTGGTTGGCGCCACCTGTACAAAATTATGACGCGATTCTACTGCGCCCTTGACTTTCATTCCTGTAATTGCTTTCTGTACGGGGGTGCAATAGTTCGATAGTTCCCAGAGTTCGTAGCGTAAGTCACAAACGGACCGGACCATCTCTTTAACCGTAAATTGTCGCGTGCCATTTCCCCGGCTGCCTATCTGCGAGCCTTTGTAGTCTTGAAGGGCGGAGTTTTTGGTTTTTGCAAGTTGCATCCTAGTAGGATCGTTATGAGTTGTACGCGTGCCAAGACAAAGTTACTCGTGTTCTGTTCAATTGCAGTTCCCAACCCCACAAATTGGATTCATCCGGGCGCTGGCGAGTAGGAATTGCATGTCTCGAACCACATATACGGCTCAGTGTATTGAAGCTCATCTGAGTCGCTTTGGCTTGGACCGGTAGTTTCCCCGAGACGACATATCGTCCTGTGGTGCCTTGATAATTTCCACCGAGCCTTGGGCTATTTCACATGACGAGATCCCACCGTGGCGTGAGCAATATCGGTAAGTAGGTATCAAAGGCCGCGACGGCTAACCAGATCATAGTCGACTTGAAGAATGTTATCACCTAACCACGTTAGGCCTGCTGGGTAATGTGCATTGTTGCTAGGGTGGCGGTACCTGCATGCCAGTCGACCCCCTTGCATCCCCGTGAACAAGATGGAGAAAAAGCGCCCGATATTCCACACCCAAATTGCTACAATAAAAGATTACAAGAGGACCTGATTTTGGAACGTGTTGGGCATGTCCAGGTGGTGTATCAGAAGAGACTCGGCCGCTCATCTTCGAACCTCCTTCCGCTGCTACTGGGAGCTACACAATGTTGACTTTGTAGTCTGCTAAGCAGCGAATAATGATCCACTTTAGTCCAATAAACTCACATAGAATACCACGTCAGATTCTTGATGAGCTAATCTGTCCACCTTCCCCTGAAGGAGTCATCTCCTGGACTACTCCGGTCCTCCATAGGCCCTTGGAATGCCACGAACCATCTTTGGAGCCAATGGCACGCCAAAGGAGACTGAAGGAGGAGACTGCGAAACAAGGATATGCAAAATAACCAAAGTACTCCGGGATCTTGATGCCCAGTGGGGCTCCTGGCACGGTTTCGAGCAATCGACCATACCCTAGAGCGTCGTCTGCCATCCTCTCCTTCGCCCAACCCGATTGCGCCGGTTTTTGTCGACAATCTGCGCCGACTAAGACGCCGTTTCGCGCATAATACTGTCCAGCCCTTGTCGTTCATTTCCCTATCTGCATTAATTGCAGCCATCACGCTCCTTTGGATACAAAACAGCCCTTTAGACGAATCCCACTTGCAATAATATCAGACCTAGCGACTTGCTCGGAGACCACGACCTACCTTTCTCTTGTGCACTTGCCTCGTCGTTCTCTCAAACCTCGCAATCCCAGCTTCTAAGGCAGTGCTTTCTAGCTCATCGGGGGAAAGACCGACAAAATGCGTCTCATCTACCTTTTGGCCCCTGTTGCCACGATCTGCACCTTCGGTGCTGCAATCCCTCTTGCCAGCAGCCAAGGAAAATCACCAACCCCGACACCCACACCAACCAAAGCCTTAGCCTCTGCTTCCACGCCGCGCACGAACCCTGCCATGCCATCTCAAAGTATGGTCGGGGCGTACCAGTGCCCCCAAAACCAATTCAAGAGGTGCTGCCAGTCGCTACAAGAAACATCGAAGGAGATCATGAAGGGTTTGGGAGACCTTGTTCCAATTGTGGGAGGCATTCAGATTAGTTCAAAGATTTCTTTTCAATGTACGTTTATAGGGAGACGGACAACCTATGTGGAGTCGTTTTTCAAAATGCTAACCCCATTTTTAACTGCAGGCGATGCGATGTCAGACGCAACAGCGCCGGATGACTGCCAGGGCCATGGCTTTATCCCCATGTGCTGCTCAAATGACACAAGTGTATGTTGAAGCCACACATACCCCGTTTAATCAGTGAAATGCTAACATTCCTTTACAGAATGGCGTCGGTTCGTGCAAGCCGTTCGAGATAGCTAAGGAAGATTACTACCGCTCGTTCGGGTATAACGAGCAAGAAGAGAGCCCTGTTGACACGATCAATGATGTTATGTATTGAGATCCGGGTGGGGGTGTGACGTGGGCTAGATGTCGACTGTGTGTGCGCGGCGGAGGAGGATGAGGGCAATGATGTTCAGGCGCTGGGCCTGATATACCTCTGGCATCTTGCATCTGATATTGTTTTACCTTTTGTGTACTATGGTTCTATTGTGACATTTAATTTATCGGATTCGATTCGCCAATTACTACATTCTATTTGGGCGGAGCAGGGGTATGGTTGATTCCAAGGGGCATACTCTGCTCCGACTCATATGTCTTCGACTATCTCAAGTTCCATATTTAGTACCATCTATACAACTACACTGCTCTTGGGAGGACTTACGTGAGCGCGGTGTGTTTGTAACAATAGTAGTAGTACATATCGATGAACTTCAACTTAGCTTAGAGCAGCAGTTACTCATATCCTGCTGAACCGCGTAGCATTCGCATGCCATTGGCCTTCATTCTCCCTGGTAAAATATCATTAAGCTCTCTTTCCTAACATTAGCAGTACTAGCACTAGTATGACACCGAACTATCAACAATTTCTACCACTTCTGAGCGAAGCCTGACAATCAAATTCAATGTGATACAGGAGAGCTACCGCTTCGATCCCTGATTCTTAGATGGCCAAAACACGAGCGGAAGCCGGAGAGGGTCAGACTTCCCTGAAAATAACCCTCTGGATCTATCGGTGTCACCTAGTAATGATGTTAGTACAATGCCCCTACGGCCAGAATTACTTGCTTGGGGTGAGCGTCCTAGAGAACATCTGTACTTGAGCAGCAGTCTCATCCATCGGAGGAATCTTAAAGAACTCCGGCTGGGAGGCTCCCGCCCATGAGCTCGAATATGGCTGACAACACAACTTTGAAAGACTCACCTCTATGCCTGGTCTTGGTCCGATATGGGCCCTGTCTCCTTTTATTCCTATTTCCCTTGCCCATTGATACTGCTTGATCGGAGGTAGACCTGGCCGACTTCCTATGAGAATGGCCAGGGGATATCCTAAGTGATTCAAATTCCTCGCATGCGCATGCACCTGGCCGACACTGGTGGTGGGCAGATTGCTCTTCTCTGCGGACATCCCATCGATAGCGACTGGAATATCGAAGCTCACTGATGTCAAATCCTGAAGGAGACGGGTGCCGGGGACCATGATCCGGTTCTTTCGGAATTCGTGCCAGGAAGTGCGGCTGGGGAGAGGAGAAGTCAGCTCTCGCTCTCAGATCGGTGTTCTTGTTGAAGAAAACGTAATTGGGATGCGCGATTGGATGAGCAGGACGAGATTGCATGGACCGGCTCGTTGAGCAGAAAATACACGCAGAGCTTTCGCAGGGCAGTCTTTCACATTCCCCGGAAGCTGCCTCTTCTTCGCCGAGGATCCAGCCGTGGAACAAGATATCGAGGTTGGGCGCGATGTCAAGTTGCGTGTAAAAGGCGCCTAGCTCTTTGTCTAAATGGCCCTCGGATCGATCGAACCACGTCTCGAACGGCTGTGCGGGAGGACGCTCCAGGTCTTCTGCGCGGCCGACATGCAAGTCATGTATATAATAGAGTATGTTTTCGGTGATGTATTTGCAGACGAAACACCCACAGGATAAATCGCAACGGGCTGTCACTTCCCAGAACTGTGATATTACCCCGTTCCATTTTAGCTTGTCATTGAAGGGCCCCAGCCCCTGCTGCATGAACATTGCCTCCATGCCTACGAATTGAGCCGCGATCAAATCGCTTTCGCCATGGCCACGCAAGGTGAGCCGCCCAATTGCCAAAGCGAGGATCGTGGCGAGAGCCGCAGCAGTCATGTTTATACCCGTGGCGTCTATAGTCTGATGTGCCTCTATGCCTCTCACAAATTCCGTTACTAACATGTAGAGGTCTCTGCACCTGTTTCTAAAACATGAGCTCGTTTCAGGGCCCGCGGCAGATGGAAATCGGAGAATGGCCCGTGATGCGTCTTTCAGCACACTCATGGCATATCGTATGTCTCCAACTTTAGGGAAATGACCAAGTAAAATGCCAACAAGCGCGGCTCGCTGTTTTTTGAAGATCGCCTCTGTGAGCTGCTTTGGATGAAAATTTATCGTAGACGGGTGATCGCCGGATATTTTGGAGTTGGGTTTACCAGGCTCGAAATAGGATAAAATAGACTGGAGGATATCTTGGGGGTCAGGGGATGATACTTGGCTACTACCTCGAAGATCCGAAGTGGGCGAAACGCCCCTAGAGACATCTGCTCCGGGACCAGAACCGGAAGCTGGATTACCTGTGGAAAAGTATGCGTGTCGTTGAGGAACAGGAATACTAAGTATATCGCTGCCTGAGACAGGGTCCTGACACGATAAACGCGAAGATGCGGAGCTGTGAGGCACGGGAGTCGTCGGCGCGGGAGATGTCGAGCTGTAAAAGGTAGGAGATTGAGCTCTCTCGATTCTCGAGCTCCCGTCCAAGTAGAAAGAGGTAGGAGAAGTATGACCAAGCCCAAGTCTGAAAGAAGCCGGGTCGTCCACTGTATCATCCGGAGCGTCATCAAAGAAAGACTGCAGAGCGGTCTGCCTGAAGGCCGGATTGCTTGCATGAGGCTTGGGCGTCGAAAGACCGGGACTATGATCACTAGAAGGAGAATGAAGGAAGGAGCCACGCAACTGAACGTCTGAATTGTTATGTTTGGGGGATTCAAGAAATGTTTGTGTTGAATGCTCAGAGTCCGTAAAAGGTCCCCTGTACTCTGTAGGGCGAGTCTGACTCGACTGTGTAAAGTGTTGAAGACTTTCCATGGCGATCTCCAGGATCAAAAGGCAAAAGAAATTGCAGGCCTTGGTCGGTTTGGAAATAAGAGTCCCTCAGTGAAAGCAGTTGTGCTACATGTACTAGCAGCTGAGGCAAAACGTTTTATACAGACAAGCGTTGTGACCAGCGCGTGTTGCCTTTGGCATCGTAACAACAATAAAGATGACACGAGACAAGTGGCACCCATGTTGTCTTTGATAATATCTGAAGCCCGAATGTTCCCCCTCTGAGTATCCCAGAGTCAAAGGGATAACGCGACATACGAATAAAGAAGATAAAGATACGAAATCCTCAACGATAATCATACATTTCGCTATTAATACACCACGTGAAAGAGTTCATCACCAATTGCGCCCATTGCGTCCCCACGGATTGCTATTGCCATGATTCCCAGGGTGGGGAGGTGGGAAGTGCTGTTGCCCCGGTGGAAGTGGCTGCTGAGCACCATGTGGGAAATTATCATACGAAGAAGGAGGAAAGGCGGAGGGGTGCATGCCAGGCCCAGGTGGGAAGGGACCTCCTGGAAATGGGCCTGGAGGCGGGGGAGGAGGAGGCCAGGACCCAGAGTAGTTGGAAGGGGGTGGGGGAGGGTAGGGAAGAGAAGAGGAAGGGCTATGGCCCAGGGGGTAGTGTTGAGGTGGGTAGGCAGGTTGGGTTGGAGAGTAAGCAGGAGGGTATTGTACCTGGTGATGAGGTGGCTGGTGTTGTTGGTGTGGGGGTGGGAACCGGGGAGGTGACGGTTCCTTCGGGCTGTATGGACTCTCACGACTGTCGGACCGCCGACTCCTCGAACGTGGCCGCGAGCTTTGGTGGTTCCCGCGTTTCTGAGGTCGCGATCGACTGATCGATCGGGAGTCGGATGGAACAGTGTAATCACTCGCAGAATCTTCACTGTGGCGCCGTTTACGGCCGATTCTTTCCTCGCTGACACTGCGATGTCGACCACGGAAACCATCGGATCTCTTCTTCATTTTCTGAGCGAAAGAACGAGACCATGCGTAATAATTCTCGCTTGCAGTCGCGTCTCGGATAATTCTTTGTCCTAAGATATCCACCCCAACAGTTTTGTCTTCTTTGACGAGGGGCTCGGTGCCAGGAATCTCATCCGCTTCTTTGAGAAATCTTTTCAAGTCTTCGACCAACATCTCATCTGCAGGGCCAGCCTTGAACTGCAATGGCTTAAGGTCTGCAGGTCGTAATCGAATGGTGGCGTTGGGAATGAGATGCTGGAGCCAATTGCCCACAGGCAGGTCATAGTAAGGCATGGAAACATCTCCATGGGTTGGTGGAATGACGAACGGAACATCCTTTTTCGCTGCACCGGTGCTTGGCAATTCTTCGACTGGAGCGGCGGAAGGAGTCTTAACAACCTCCCGTAAACGATGGATCAGACTATCGCTCAAGTAGCCTTTCTCAGACCAATGATCGAGGAGGTTACGAAGCCGACGATGATGCACAGGGTATGTCTCTGGGCTGTAAGCTGAGACGTGGGCAAACAGTTTGAGGATGTGCTGCGGTTGAGACTCGCAGAGAGCGGGGAGCGCGGCATGGGGATCCTGTTGAGATTTGAAGTGGTGAAGCAAATCATTCAGCAGATACAGGATATGAATTTGTCGACGCTGCGGCGATGGCTTTGAGCGAGGGGCTGAGGGCACCGCAAAGGATCGTGCCAGCTCCGCTAGATATTTTGCAAGATACTCGACGCGATTCGTAGAGTAAGCAACGTGTTGAAGCAGCCATTCTTTACACTTCTGTACCAGGTGACGATGCTTAGCAAAGCTCCAGTTTGGGAGCAAGGGAAAGATAACGCGTTTCAGACCTGGATATTGTCGTGGGAGCACCGGGCGATGGCCGTGTCGAGTAAAGCATGAAAGACCTCAATCTCCTCGCGCTTGACGGTTGTAGGATCTTGCCGCAGAAGAGCGGCGTAGAGTGCTGTTTTCGCGATGACGAGTTCCCGGGAGTTCGGAGACGTCATCGTTGCGACGAAGCGTTGCGACGAAGCGGAGTTGGAGTTGGAAGGTTGAGTTCAATCCAGTCCAAAAGCTGTTCAACATCTTGGGCAGCTCTCCGCTTTATCGCCACGTGACCATATCCTGCAAGTCTGTACCGCTTTAGTTACTACATTGGAAACACAGATTACATTCACTAACTCGTACTGCAACGCATTTCAATTGGAACATAGACGTGCGGTTAGGCAGATATACTTGACGGGGTAAACAAGCATAGCTCTGGTCGTGATGGCAACTAAGAGCTTCCTACAAATCGATAGACAAGTCTGGCCAGCTCGTGTCTCCCGTCTTCCGTCCAGACAGCAACTCGACGGGTAGAGTATTGCTCATTACAGAGGACATCAACCCCCCAGGTCTATCACGGAGCTGTCAGTCTAGAAAGCAATATAGTAGAGTGCCGAGTCATACTTGCTCTGCTGTCCAGCCAGCAGATGAATCCAACAGATGAATTGTGGCTTACGGTATATACCCAAAGGATTTAACTATGAAGAGACGATATCTACCTCTTTATTTGCAGCCAGCAGGTTCCCACTCCCGAAGACATTTTTCGGATCCATGATCTGTTTCACACGCGCATTGAAGGCTGACGTAGTATCCGGAATCTCGACAGGGTAGACCCTTTACGAAGCTTGCCCAGACCATTGCGAGGAGACAATGAGCCTCCGCAACTGAAAATTTCTTCTCTCGCAGCCTCTTCAAACTCCGTGTACACAGAGACCGGGTCCTCCACCCCTGCCAGAAAGAGTGTCATACTGAAGTACAAGGAGACTCCATTCTGGTACACTTGACTAATCCGACAGACAATAAGAGGTTTCCCAGGCAGTCGTCGTCGATGGTGTTCTCGTAACACGCGAGCTTTCACCCTTTCACTTAAAACGGAAGCTTTGTCCCATGCACAGGTTGCTTCGATGGCGTCGGAAATGACACTGTAGGCCATGAGGCAGTCCCGTATGTAGGAAATGGCAGACGTCATTTCGTATCCCCGTCTTCCATTTTCTGGGCCAGTCTCGAACCCATTGAATTTCTTAGCGATTTGACGAATGTTGCGCCGTTGCCGTCGAACATCGATTATTCTTCCTTCGAAAGTCATGACGCATGCGGCTATCTTGTCGAATTGGAAGCCTTTAATTGTCTCCAGGTATCGGAGTTTGGCTTTCCTCTTCAATCTGCTTGCGCGACCCGGAACCGGCTTGAGGGCTTCACTTAGCTGCACTTGCATGTTATCGACAAGTCTGATACCCGCAGGCTGAAGTGTCTCTTTCGAGACTTGGTTTATAAACTTCATCCCTTTATCAAAGGTCGGGAATATGAACGAGTCGTAGCACTTCTTAGCCGGAAAAGGCCGGACCTTGACAATTGCTGCTGTGATCAAACAAAGCTCCCCCTCCGAGCCAAACATGAAAGACTTGGGATCAAGACCAGCCGAGTGCCTTGGGTCAATGTGGGGCGCGAAGCTCAAGATGCCCATCGGGGTGACGGCCTCCACATCCAGCGTTATGTCTTCAATATCTCCATAGCGATTCTGCTTTCCGCCGCTAGCTCGCGTGGCGATCCAGCCACCCAGAGTAGAGAATTCCATATCCTCAGCCTGATGGCCTAAGCAAAGTCCAATCCGACCAAGCGACATCTCGATATGATAACCAGTAGCTCCGGCTTCAATACACGCCACGCGATTCTCCCGATCCACCCACCGAATCCGATTCATCCGGCTCATATCAACCGAGATAATCATCCGAGGCTCCGCCTCGGAGCATTTGAGTGCTTGGCTCGCATTTGTACCTCCCCCGTACGGAATCAAGCATGTGCCAGACCTGGCAGCGGCGTCAACAAGCTTTTTGACTTGTTCAACCCGTTCAGGAAAGATCACCATGTCCGGAATCCGACCCACGCCCGCGCCGCTTTTGCCGACGCGCACATTGTACACTTCCTTGCGAGTATTCCCATGACCATGGCGGAATCGCTGCTGAGCATCGTAAACCATCTGACTGGAATGGAAGATATCCTCCGCGGCTTCGAGGAATGCGTCGTTGAGAATCGGAGGGGGTATGGGCGGCGAGTGGGACGAGATAAGGGGAGTGCGGAGGCGTAGATCAAACCCTAGGACAGATGCTGCCCAGGGGAGAAGCAATGGCAGCTCTTGACCACGGGGGCGATCAGGCGATTCTGTTGTTTCCACGATACCATTCTTGTTGATATGGTACCTCGTGTGCGGAAGCTCCCAGATTGAGGGATTTGACTTCTCCTTACGAGCAAGATTGCTTTGCTGCGATTTAGTCCGCTGGCTCGGTTGGAGCCTTGGACAGGCCAAAATGTTGATGCTTGCCATGGATGAAACGTATGATTCCCTTCAAAACGAGTCGCCTTGGATGTTTATTTGGGCCGTCCGCTAGCTTTCAAGGAGGCTGGGCCTCGACAGCATCATCTTATGGGCTTGAACAATTATCTGGCCTAATTCCCGGTGATGTAAACATAACCTTGGTTGCCCGGTGCAAAGTGATCTGCCAGCTCAGATTTTGCTGGCCAACCTTCAGTTCGGTACTTACACGTGGAGATACGAGGTCTGAAAGACGCAAGGGACGGAAGCGTATAGGCTTCCGATTGGTTTGGAAAATTTGATAATGATACTATTGGTGTGCCCAGAAAGGTAAGGAGATCAATGGACCCGCAAATCCAGGTATTGACAAGGCCAGGGACAACGTACCATCGCAATAAATGGTGCCCGGAGTTTCTGCAGGCAGGAGGCCGTGCTTCGAATTGCCAAAAGAAGAAACCCTTGCAGGGTGTCTCTCGTCTATACTTATTTGGAGTGGCTCTCGGGATACTCCAAGTACAAATGAAGTCTTATTAATAGATTCTTCGTTAGTCCACTACTAGTATCATCTTCAAGGTTATACCTGGGTGCCTCCTCCACTACTCAACCCTCTCCGCTACTACCTTATCCACTACCTATATAATTCCAGCAACCCGCAGACTATGTACCTATGTACAAGATATAAGCTTGGAATTTATGCACACTGGCAATTTTTGACACTTACGTTGCTACGCCTTGCTGTACCCCGTATGGAAGCTCGCATGCAGTGCCACGAAACTTAGGGCTACCCAACATGTGCAAGGACCGCTGGCCATGGTATTGGGCCCATCCCAACGTCAGAGACTTGAGGTTTAGCTTATTGGACTGTGATATTGTTGCAGACAAGTACTATACTAGTACCACCTGGAAGCTTCAGCTGCGGAAAGTGTCAATTCCGAGACCCACTTCCCGCGCTGAAGATCATGCACGGTCGCCAAAATTACAGCACTTGGTTGAATCTGGGCATATGAACGAGCTTTCCGACAAGACCTCCTATCATCCAGTCCATGAACCAGTAGATCCTTGGAAGACGCTCGAGCAGGGAAAGCTGCTGTACTTTGGGATCAGAAGGGGACGATCGGCATTCGGACGATCGTCGTTGTCGCGTAGAGCGGTCGAAGGGAGGATTTGCGAGGCGTTTATGCCGCACAGCCGAAAATATGGGAAGGAGGGTAGGCTTGTGGGGTGGCAGTTGAGTTGCATCAGTGCCACATCTTATCTCGGATCTCCGCTCCCAGCACATCATCGGATCTTTTTCTGGGTCGGAAGTCTGGCTTTCCGATCACTCCATGCTTTCCAGTGAGAAGCCTCTGGGGGCTGCCTATTCTCTACTGAAAAGGCTGAAGGTGGCGCCTATTGAGGCCCCACAGATTCGGCCGCAGGCTCATCATTTGCTCCGCTATGGCGTGAGTTCTGGCGTGAGTTCTGGCGCGAGTTCTGACTTGCCCTTTGTGCCGACAGCCCGAAGTTGAATGACCCTTAGGCTGTTCTGCCGCTGTTTATCTTGTAGGTCATAATTGCCAATGTCTGATCATCCGGGTAATGCTGGCCCCCCCTGGGAGCATCAGACCATCTGGTAAATACGGCCCCCGCAGCTGCCCCCACTTCGACTCATACTTCTATAAATGCCTGGGGCCCCTTTTGAGCTCTGGAGGTTACTACTTACTGTCCCTAAGTTCGTTTCGTCTGAATGTCCCCGGCTAGCACGTGCTTATAATTATCTATTTCTTCCCCCGCGTGTTTTCGCGTTTCCAGCCAGCTTCCTACCTCTCCCCAGTGGCCTCGTTCTCCGATCCAACGTCACAAAACAATCAAAATACGAACCAGTACCAACACCACCGAAATGATTTCCATTTCTGCTATCGCGCGACCCTGTGTCCGCCACTTTTCTGCCCAGCGACCCCGTCCATCCAGCCGTACCGAACGCGCTGTTGTTACAGCCTGCCTGGTCAGCGGCGTTGTGCTCCCATTTGTGCCCCCCGCCATGGCGAGCTCACGCCAGCGGAAGTCTGGCAATCCCAGCAGCAAAGGGTAAAGCTATAGTCATCCAGCACATTCACTGATCGATTTTGAATGCTATGGTCATATATTGGTACTGACAAGTTCGTTCTAGCTACCCTCCCCTCTGCTTCCACGCGCGTTAAGCCGCATAACTACCAAACTATGCAACACACGGGGGTATTCTTTATTTCAGCTAGCTGTGGCACTATGATTATTTCAGTTTTTTCACGGAATTCCCTGGCAGAGTTCCAATGATGCATGGGTTTTGGAGGGGCTGGCGTTCTGGCCGGATTTTCTTTTCTGTTCTTTTTTTAAAGCAGCCGCGGGAGCTCACAGCAAGTACGCCAAGTGACCGTGAGGTTCACAGCAGATGAGGCATGACATGCGATATCCTTTTATTCAACTCAGTGGAGTAGAAATAACATCAAGATTACTAAACATGTAGCCGTGCGTAGATTGTTGGTTTTGGAACATAGTGGTTTAAAGTATTGATCCAAAGCGCGCCAACTAAGTGGTAATAACCGTGTGGTGTACAAGTTTTGGTCGATCGAATGATGGATATACGAATTCTCTTGTATAGCTTCAAGGCGAGAGTTTCGCTATGATATTGTACAGGGGAAGAAATGTAAGAGATATTGCGCTCAGCTGAATCTGTTCCCGCGCGGAGGCCTGAATGGCTCTGCCGCCTCATATTTCCCCTTCTCGAGGACTCGGTCTTTGTCTGTGAGAGGCTCATGACGAGTCGGGGCTGGGTCATGAGAATCCTCTGTGCTGGGAGAGGCGACATCGTCCGCGGAATTCTGGCCTCTGGCCGCGTTCGCACGCTTCAAGCTGGCATCATCGGTCGGGACCGGTGTTGTGAGGTTTAACGAAGCTTGGCGTCGGTGCTCTTCTTCCATTGCCTTCATCTGGGCCTTGCGCTTGAGATCGGCCTCGAATCTGTTCTGTCGGTCGGCATTGATGGACTGTTTAGCAAAGTAGTAGGCCCCGCCGCCAGCTATAATTAAAAATAAAATTATTAGTACAATAATTTACGTTTCCACGTAACAGCTGACACCCCTGACAGCTTGTCAGGGGTACATACCAACACAGAGGGCGCCCCAGCCAATCCTGTTCAGACATCATGCCACCCTCATTAGCTTCCGAGTCCAAATTGCGCAATGAACTTATGCCTTGAGAGGATTATTGCTCACCAGGTGGATCTGATCTTGGGGACATTGTTAGAATTTTGGAAAGATAACCGACATTATGCAGGGGACTTACTGTGTTCATGACGATAAAGTGACTGAATGTAGAGAGGAAAAGTAATGGAGCGTCGGGTCCGACTAAACTCCTACGTCAGCCGAAGCTCCCGAGCGGTGGCTGCCTGTTCTGCCTGAGGCGGCAACACTTTATCAAAGCATCGTCTCTCCGAACCTTGATTCTTGTTGCTCTCGCCTCCAACGCCACACGCCATTCTTCGACGTCGTGTTCGTCGGTTGCCCATCCAAAATTCCTCATTTGAAGCCTGGGATCTAGGGCAGCTGCCTATTTCCTGCTCGGCGGTCTCCTAGACCGGCGCACGCCGCATCTCATTGCGGCTTGTATCTGCTGGTGGCATGCGGGCGTGAATCCCATTTCAACCAGGCGACACGCGCCAACACAGTCTTGAGTTTTGCCGACGGCGTCTGGAGTACCGCCGTCCCTTATAAGCCGGTAGTTATTTCGAGCTCCCAGTATGCCTCCCGCTAAGAGAAAGGCTACTGACAGTGAGTCGCGCGAGACCCCACGGAGAAGACAAATGACTGACTTTAATGCTAGGCGGCCGAGCTGGTGCCTCTAAGCGAGCAACCCCCGTACCCGATCCAACCGAAATATCCAGCAGCGATGAATACTCAGATGATGGGGAGTGGAGGATAATGACCTGAAAGGTATAATGCGCTGGCCGAGTTCACACCCAGCGGGATAGAGATGTTAACATCCAGCCACGAAGGTGTCGTCGAAAAGTTTTCTCTTGAGTCCTTCAGCAAACGGTCGCAACTCGATAAATTAGACCAACGATTCGGTTACAAGGATCTCTCTTACCTCCCGCTCAAGCGCGATCACTACAATCGTCCCTTGTGGATCGAGCCGGTGAAAGGCACGATCACACTCGAGAGTTTTTCGCCTTTGGCACCACAAGCGCAGGATTTTCTGACGACTGTCGCTGAACCGCTCTCCCGCCCTACACATCTCCATGAATATCGCCTCACGGGTCATAGTTTGTATGCGGCAGTTTCGGTGGGCTTGAAGCCGCAAGATATCGTGGACTTTTTGGACCGTCTTTCCAAGACCCCGCTGCCAGAAAGTATCCGTGCTTTCATCATCGAATTTACGAAATCGTACGGTAAGATTAAAATGGTCTTGAAGCATAATCGGTACTACGTGGAAACTCCCGACCCTCAGATGTTGCAACGACTGTTGCAG
Organism: Penicillium chermesinum; assembly: GCF_028974085.1. NCBI lineage: Eukaryota > Fungi > Ascomycota > Eurotiomycetes > Eurotiales > Aspergillaceae > Penicillium > Penicillium chermesinum. The sequence goes on from NW_026695316.1 coordinate 1,242,447, forward strand.
GATGAGGTGATCGGCCCTCAGAGAATCCACTCCGATGAAGGAATCATTAAACGGGCGGCCCCGAAAATGGGGGGGTTGGTGATTCCCGGTACCAAGGATGCTGCTGGTGTACGAGAGACTGGCACCCAGCAAAATCCATCGAAGACAACCCAAAATGAGACCCAAGAGGAGGTGGTGGACTACGGTATCAATGATATTGGTGAAGAGGATACGGAAGAATCTCTTGCCTACAGTTTCGAAATTCCCGCTGAGGGTGTCGAAGTGGTCAAGGCTCGTTGTCAGGCAATCGGATGTCCTGCCTTGGAAGAATACGATTTCCAACAGGATAACGTCAATCCTAATCTGGACATTGACATGAAGCCCGCGGCTTTGATCCGCCCATACCAAGAACAGAGTCTGAGTAAGATGTTCGGCAACGGGCGTGCAAAGAGTGGTATTATCGTCCTTCCTTGTGGTGCAGGAAAGACGCTCGTGGGCATCACTGCAGCTGTGACCATCAAGAAGGGGACCATAGTTCTCTGTACTAGTTCCATGTCCGTTGTCCAGTGGCGGAATGAATTCTTGCGGTGGACTACGATCGATCCTAGTGATATTGCGATCTTTACGTCTGACCACAAGGAGAAATTCAAGAGATCAACAGGAATCATTGTCTCGACATACTCCATGGTGTCGCAGACCCGAGCTCGCTCCTACGACGCTCAAAAGATGATGGACTGGCTCCAGTCCCGTGAATGGGGTATGATGATTCTCGACGAGGTGCACGTCGTGCCAGCGTCTATGTTCCGCAAGGTCACATCTGCCATTGCCGCACAGAGCAAACTGGGTCTCACTGCGACCTTGTTGCGAGAAGATGACAAAATCAAGGATTTGAACTTCTTGATTGGGCCCAAATTATACGAAGCGAACTGGATGGAGCTTTCAGCTAAGGGCTACATTGCTAAGGTCCAGTGCGCGGAGGTCTGGTGCCCCATGACCACAGAGTTTTATTCAGAGTATCTGCGGGAGAGCTCACGCAAGCAAGCCCTCCTCTACATCATGAACCCACGTAAGTTCCAAGCGTGTCAGTTCTTGATTGACTTCCATGAGAAGCGAGGAGACAAGATCATTGTCTTTTCCGACAACGTCTATGCTTTGGAGCGATACGCGCTGAAGCTCAACAAAGCATACATTTACGGTGGAACTCCCCAGAACGAGCGTATGCGTATCCTGGAGAACTTCCAGCATAATGAGCAGGTGAACACCATCTTTTTGTCGAAGATTGGTGACACGTCCCTCGACTTACCAGAAGCGACCTGTCTCATTCAAATCTCATCGCACTACGGTTCTCGTCGTCAGGAGGCGCAACGACTGGGCCGTATTCTGCGAGCCAAGCGGCGGAACGACGAGGGCTTCAACGCGTTTTTCTACTCGCTCGTATCCAAAGATACGCACGAAATGAATTACTCGAGCAAACGCCAGGCCTTCTTGATCGACCAGGGCTACGCTTTCAAAATTATTACCCATCTTCAAGGCATCGACGATTTCGAGGGCCTCTCGTACGCGACCCCCGCTGAGCGCCGCGAGCTGCTCCAAGAAGTCATGCTGCAGAACGAATCATCTGCTGACGTAGAAATGGTACAAGATGACCTGTTCTCGAGTCGGGGAGCGAAGCGGGTCGGTGGCAAAAAACCTACCGCGAAGCGCACTGCAGCGACCCTCAGCGGCCTTGCCGGCGGTGATGACATGGCATACATCGAGTACAACAAGAGCAAGAACAAGCAACTGAAGGAAAAGAAGGACCACCACCCTCTGTTCAAGAAGCTGGAGCGGGAGCGCCAAAAGCGTAAAAAGGAGCGCGAGGCAATGCTGCAATGAGCCAGAACAGGTTTGGACACGAAAACAATGTGGCACGTGTGTGTAGTTATAAATTGCAGAGCGCGTAGATCTTGTGCATGTTTCGCCAGACCCCAAAATTGATATCTCTTGGAAGATTGTAACTTAGTTCCAATATTCGCATGATTCTGGCAAGCTTTTCCAATCAAGATCGAGTCCAGATCGTCCCATTACTCATCCTCATGTCTCCGCCCGGGCGCTCGTGGGCGGGCACCCAACTTGGCACTCTGGGCGCACCAGTGATGTAACAGAGTCATCCTGAGATTTGTAATTTCCTTAGCTAAACCCTGGTTTTCAAGTCAGGAATTCGAGTCCAGGCCAGCTTCAGGTTCAACGAACATGTGTTCTGGTCCGTCGGGGTGGCCTCCAGGCGGAACCCCGAACAGCCGAGGCGTCCGACTATTTTTAGGGAGAATAATCCATGCTATCTGATAGGTGTATTGGTCTGAAGAATGGAAATCTGGGGTTAGACGCGGAGGAGGGGCTCCCTGTTCCAAAGTTCTGGATTTTTTGGTCTTCATTGTGACATAGCCAACCCGGCACATATAAATGACTCCATGTGTCACTTCGTCTGTCACTCCGACAGCTTCAAGCAGCAGCACTTTTTGTTTCTTCGACGATCATCTGCGCCTCGACGAGATTATTATTCATAACCTCACATTCTAATAGCTTACGTGCTTTATCCGCGAGTATGGCATCAGTTACCAAGATTGTTTTGGACCATACCAAGGACGTCGGCGTCTTTAGTGTGGGAATTTCGGAATCCTCAGCTCGCGCTGCTAGCGAGGTATTGCAAGATGATCTGGAGACCCATCATATCTTCTTCAATGACTCCGGGTTCCATGGTATGTGCTAGTATTCTGCTCGTCTAGTACACTATCCCTGCCAGAATAAGATGGACAGTAGAAATACGTGTATACATTCTGCTACGAACTTGGAGCATCACCAATGCAACTCTTTTGCTGACAGGAAATATGTACAGACCATATTGTTCACCACATCTTGACCATCTACGCCCTCGGAGGTAGCCCCGATGACATCCGGGCTGCATACAATAACAACAAGACATATCAACTTCCTGCCATGGCTACCAACTCGCTCCTGGTTCAGGATCTCAGCGACAATGCTACTTTCATGGCCCACTTAGGGGAGAAGGATCAGTATTCCAACTACCTGTCCTTTTTCCAGAACGAGATCAAGGCCAAGGGAGTTGAACGCACCATCCAAGAGCATATTTTTGCGGGCACGGAGCTCGCTAATAACATGCTCGGAAGACTATATGGCGGTATGTGTCTATGAGCCTTGAACATGTGAAACTGTAACTAACGAGAGCCGATAGGGCTTATCCACCCTCTCATTCACCTTGGGTTTGCGCTGGAATTCAATCAACCCGCCATAGTCGCGCAGGCACTTGCCGAAACTGCTGTCCATGAGGATGAACTCGGCCGCATGTTCTTCTGGCCAGCGGATGAAAAGGCCAAGAAGAACACGAAGACGAGCTACAGGCCATTTTTGCAGCTGGTCAATGAGGTCAAAGAGGACAGCGTCATTCGATCAGCTGTCAAGAAGACTGATGAAAGAAAGATCCTCGCTCTGCTCACTCGTGCTCCTGAGCGCGTCCTCGATCTTGTGGCGGGATATGTCGTGCCCGAGGACAAGTTGGAGGAGGCGACAGCCGATATGACCAATGCAGTTTGTAGGTTCCACCACTTGAATTGAAACTTTGAAAGTGTGAGTATTTGACTAACGGTGGCTTGCCCCCTTACCAGCATACTTCACCGGCGCTGCCCAACGCCCAAAGAAGGCAGTCAAGCTAGACTTCTTCCTGCTCCATTCGGTGACTTGCTCTCTGTTCTTTTCAAAGTTCATCAGCCTCCCTTGGCTGGACCGAGCTACGAAGGCTCGAATGCTGGAATGGAAGGGCCGCTTTGATCTTCTGTCCTACGCATCCCGGGGCTCTCCAGATCTTCTTTTGGACGAAGTCAGTGCGTACCCGGTGACGAACGACTGGCGGGCTGTTTTTTCTCGAAGTTGTAGTCACCCCGGGGACGATGGGCACTTGCCAAAGCTTGTTCGAGCTCTTGCGCACGGAGAGCAAGTATGTCGAACGTTCGAGCACAAGGGAGTTCAGGACATGCCGATTCGGGGGGGATATGTGGCTTCGGATCGGAAATATGGGTGAGTTCTTCACTGACTCCGGATGATTACTTGCGGTTGTAGAACTGACATCACTAGCAATTGACTCGACTGAAGGAAAGAGTATGTTTTCGGATCACGCGGCAGAGAAAATGTGGTTGGCTGAGTCTGGGTTTGAGGAGTCTTGGGAAGAGATTCCTCCCCGTGTTCGTCTTTGATTGCGCTGTTTAGCTACCAAAGTGAGTTCCTGGAGATTTGTAGCTGTAAGTAAAGCGCGGCAACTGTGTTCTATTCGTCAAATTCAGACTGCCTGTGCCTTTCCAATACCGAATAGTCTCTGCCATTATGCCCATTCAGTCTTGCCTCTCTGAAGGGACAGATAAGTTCAACTCTTGTAACACCGATACACAAAATAAATGTGAAAACTATGGGAAGTGTACAAAATACGTGTATATCAATATCAATACCCTGCAAAGCATTTGCATGTGCCAAACAACAGTGCGTAGTTGGGCCAGGCCGGTGCCGAGAGCAGGTGAAATTCAGATGAAAGCAAAAGAACCAGCTGTTCCGGAGATCATGAGGTTCGAAGCCAGATGTCCAAATTGCTTCATAGGGCCAGTTGCAGCTGGTAAACAGCAGTTCTGATCGTAAGATCTCGAGGCCAACGGGTCCAGATATGACGCCAAGTGGGTCGCAAACTTGGAAGTGGGGCACCCCAACAGCTTTAAGACCTGAAGATTCTCCTCTTCCCTCTTGACTACGTTGGTTCTTTAATCTCCTGCAATATGTCTGATAAAGACGACAGAGACACCGATCGCGCGCAACGATCGCCCATGCGTGACCAACGAAACGATAAGACGGAAACGAACCCATTCGACGCTTTCCGCCGCTTCGCCGATGAGCAGGTCTCGTCGGTGCTACAATCAATCACTGGTCTCCCATCATCCATAGCCCCGCCGAACCCAGACCGTTGGACCATATTCACCGACGACCATAGCTACAAAAGTATGGCGTATCGCCATCGCCAGGGCGCCAATGACAAGCCGCCTGAAAGCGACTCCTCCGACCGAAGCGCCGAGAACCCACGCGATGGGGCTGGCAGGGGCCCATCCCCGGGCGCCAACGATCCGCAAGCCTCCTCCTCATCCCCTAATCCCAAGCAGCTAGATGAGACCAACTACCCTCACTCCTCCCAGTCTCTTCACCGGCTTAACGACCACGCCTTCTTCAGCCATCCGTTCTTACACGCGCAAGCCAGCCCTTCCTTTCTTTCTATCCCCGGCTTTTTAACCATGTTCGATGAAGACAGTAGCCCATTATGGCCCCTGCCTTACTTGATAACGAGCCCATACTCGCCCCTTCATTTAGAGCGCAAGGCTCAGAATTCCTCTCGCTTTACTCCGCGCCAGCTATTACCTCGTTATCCGCCTCAGGAAGCAGACTTCCGCGAACCCCAGTGGCGCGAAGCTTTCGAAGACCTTCTTCGCCTCGAGAATGGAGAGCCTATGCTGGATCGCGATCATTCCTTAGTGGCGGCCACCAAGAACACTGAAAATGGAGCTCGAGAGTGGCTCCAAGGCCTTGCGAAGCGGGGAAGTCTGGGGAAGGACTGGATGGAGGGTGGCAGGATGAGGTTGACACTGCAACCCGCAAGGCCATGGCTGAGCATAGGAGCTCCTCATGACCATGCGGAGGAAGAAAACCAAGAGGCAGAGACTGAGCTGGATCTGTATGACCGCTTCTTGAATGATCTCCAGTCTCTCGATCGGCAGCTATCAAAGGAATTTGCATCAAGTCCGATTCTTCGATTTCTACTAGGGACCGGGGTACAGCCTGAGCAGCCGCATGAGCTATCTCGCTCCCAGCACGGGTCGAATCGAGGCTATGACCAAGGCACCGACGACACTGAGAGCTGGCTCGATCTCGTTTCTGGTGGAAATCGCAAATCGGTGCCAGAGAATCCCCCACCCGGTGAAATGTCTCGGCCCAACGACACGGATGCGGCCTCGAGGGGGGCTCATGATCTAATTGCCACCAGGACCCATACGGAACAAATCATGCAGCCCGATGGATCCATTCAAACCAAGAAAGTGGTAACCAGGCGCTATGCGGATGGAAAGGAAGAGACACATTCTTCAGTCGAGGTGTCTCATGTTGATCCCAAGTCTCGTGAGGCTTGGTCCGACGCAGCCCAAGAACAACCAAAGCGTGGATGGTTCTGGAGAGACTGAATTCTCTCTATGTTGGAGGGGACAGCTACGTGACCTATGAATATGTTTAAGTTAGTCTGAATTAGCCTGTTTGCGTTTATAGTCATGGCAAGTACATAGTCAAACACCAAATGCCAGTGCATTTATTTATACAAACAAAGCATAAATAAGGTAATAGTAGACATAAAAATGCCATGAACATGCAGCAAACAACAAAAGCTCATACTGAACCGCACTTTTTCTCCAAAAAATTGGACAACCGACGTCGCCCACATTCCGGAATCGGCCTAGCTGGAGCTACACGCCTGAGGGGAAGAAGCTGTTACTTCACACTCTCCTAACATCCATCCCCTTTGCTTCTTAGGAGTTCTTAGGAGATTAGTGTTTTTTTAAGAGGTGCAGTGGAACTTCCCTCCCAAGTGAACCGCGATTATGGGCCATCTTGTGACATTGGCAACATGGTACGTCTTTGGCAATGCTGATGGCAACTCCCGCTAATTCCGCTAGCTCTCTCAACCAATGGGCCTTGGATTTTGAGGGCAATGCAACTCGCATCATTGAGAGTATCCGCCTGGCCAAGGAAGCTGGGGCTACTTTACGAGTCGGCCCAGAGCTCGAGATTACCGGTGAGTGCCGCTGAGTTCTTCCTACGTGGTGCTTACTGAATTGGAGATAGGATATGGAGTCCTTGATGGCTTTTTGGAAGGCGATACCTTCCTGCATTCCTGGGAGATGCTGGCGCGTATAATCGAGCATCCGGACTGCCAAGACATCGTCGTTGATGTTGGCATGCCTGTACGTCACCGTAACGTGCGATACAACTGTCGGTAAGTTGATAAGAGTCTGGGATATGCCGGAAGCTACTGAGGTATGCTTGTATTGACTGAAATAACAGGGTCATCTTCTACAACAAGAAAATCGTCATGATCCGACCAAAGATGTGGCTTGCAAATGGTGAGTTTGCCTTGATTTCCCTCATACCTTGGCTCGTGACTCATAGCTCTGGTGTCTCTAGACGGCAACTACAGAGAACACAGACATTTCACCCCATGGCAGCGACCTCAAGAGGTAGAGGACTACTACCTGGAGCAGATTGTGGGAAACATCACCGGTCAATACAAAGTGCCATTTGGCGACGCTGTTATCAGCACACGCGACACCTGTCTTGGCTTGGAGACATGCGAAGAACTCTTTACGCCCAATTGGTATGCAAAACACCACAAACTCTACAATTTCAGACTGCTAACATTGGGTATAGACCACATATTCCATATGGCCTTGCTGGTATGTCCCATCACCCATGTAATGAGATTAGGCTCTGATAAGCTAGGTGTTGAAATAATCTCAAACTCGTCCGGAAGCCACCATGAACTGAAGAAGCTTGACACTAGAGTGAACCTGATCACACAAGCGACCAAGCTGGTAAGTGCGTTCTAAAGAGAACTCTCTGGGGACTACTGCTTACATCATACAGAGTGGCGGTATCTACCTCTATGCCAACCAGCAAGGCTGCGATGGAGACCGCCTATACTATGATGGCTGTGCAATGATTGTAGTGAACGGCGACATCGTAGCTCAAGGCTCTCAATTTTCCTTGAACGATGTTGAAGTCGTAACAGCAACTGTTGATATTGAAGACGTTCGAACTTACAGATCCAGTGCCAGCCGTGGAATGCAGGCAAGCAAGCAGACTCCTTTTGTTCGTCTTGATTTAGACGTACGGCTCTCTCGCCGAGGGGAAGAGGCTGATCCAGGTCTCACTGTTTCTGAACCGCTCAAACCTCGTTTCCATCCACCCGAGGAGGAGATCGCCCTTGGTCCGGCTTGCTGGTTATGGGACTACCTGCGCCGATGTGGAGCTGCAGGATTCTTCCTTCCTCTTAGTGGAGGAATTGATAGCTGTGCTACGTCAGTCATTGTGCATTCAATGTGTCGCGAAGTGCTTAAAGCTGTGAAAGAAGGCAATGAGCAAGTGATCAAGGATGTGCGACGTCTTTGCGGACAGCCGCCCACCTCCGAATGGTTACCCCAGACTAGCCAAGAGATATGCAAATGCATTTTTCACACAAGCTACATGGGCACTCAGAATTCAGGGACCGAGACTCGAGATCGTGCTAAAAGACTAGCTGCGGATATTGGATCATATCATATCGATTTTAACTTTGATACAGTGGTCACTGCTCTCATGGCTCTTTTCACGACTGTGACAAACTTCCAACCCCGCTTCAAGGTCCATGGAGGAAGCCCACCGGAGAATGCGGCTTTGCAAAATGTCCAGGCTCGGCTCAGAATGGTTCTTTCGTACCTGTTTGCCTCTTTGTTGCCGACTATCCGTCAGCGCCCAGGTGGTGGAGGCCTTTTGGTGCTTGCATCTTCGAATGTTGATGGTAAGAGAAACACTCCCTGTTGGAGACATAATCTAACAATTGGACAGAGTGGTATGTATGGCAGGGCCTGAACACATCAAAACTCACCACCTCTTGCTTGGTACTAATGATACTAATGATTATCAGTTTACGCGGCTACTTAACAAAATACGATGCTAGCTCGGCTGATCTCAACCCCATTGGCTCAATCAGCAAAGTCGATCTGAAAAGGTTCATTGGTTGGGCGGCCCACAGCTTTGATCTTCCGATCCTGGAAGAATTCATACATGCGACACCAACTGCAGAGCTTGAGCCCAGGACAGCAACATACATACAATCTGATGAGGCTGATATGGGTGTTACATATGCAGAACTTGGAACATTTGGTATGTACTCGGGAAACTTTCTTGCAAGTCGATTTTTTCTTATCGAGGAACAGGTTACCTGCGCAAAAGGTATTGAAGCTTGGTCCTTGGTCGATGTATGAGAAGTTATTGGTAAGTACCAGACGATATAGAAGCTCTTTCAGCCATGCTAAGCTCATAATGTAGCACCTGTGGGGAAATGACCTAAGCCCACGCGAAATCTACCAAAAGACTCGCCACTTCTTCTACCATTATTCCATCAACCGCCACAAGATGACTGTCCTTACCCCGAGCTACCATGCGGAGCAATACTCACCGGAAGACAATCGGCATGATTTACGCCAGTTCCTGTGTACGTATAACCCCACAATTGACATTCAGTCCACTAACTCTTAGACAGATCCCTCGTTTTCCTGGGCATACAAGAAAATGGAGGACAGTGTTCAATTCTGGGAGTCGCAGGGTTGGATAACAGGAAAATCGCAGAAGAAGAGTGTCAAGGCCGACTAATGGCCTCTGCGTATGTGCTATTGGTGGCTCAGAGCGAACAAAGGACATAGAATGCAAGGTTCCTGCGTAGGAAATTAGTGTATGAATAAAAGCCGCGATTCATACTTCTACTCATTGGAGTCACGTGTGTGGGGATCGCCTCCTGTCTCCTCGTACTGGTAATTTCAGTAATTTGCCCCTCATAACGGTAATCCCCCTAGAATCGGCGCATATCCGACGAAACTACCCGTAACGGGGTAATTATACTCCGCCCGACCCACAGCGCTGATTAATGGGTTATCGTCTGTCGCAATCGGATTTCTGAGCGAACTTCCGTGTTCTAAACCTGAACGTATTTGCATTCTTGTGCCTGTTTATATATCAGAATGAGCGCGACCTCTCAAATCCCGATCCCCGCTCACACGCTTGCGGAATCCATGTTGTCTCGGCGCTTCGGCCGAGAGACCGCAAACTACTTCTCCAGTATGAATTGCCGAGGGGACGAAAAGCAGACAGAAGATGAACCTTTAAAACAAGAATCCCAATACTGAATCGATCCAATAGGCTCCCCCCCTAAACCGTCTCTCCTTTTTGCGCGGTGATCACTCGTTCCTCTCGAGCGCGCTGAAGCATCCGAGTACTCGGTTCCTCTTGCTGAACAACCTCACCCCGCTAACTCGCTCTCCTGCCGAGCTATACTACGCTAAGTATGAAGAGATCCGCAAGATGCTCCCATCAGACGTCTTCGACCAATCCGAAGAGGACATGATCAAGAACTTTGACTCGCGCAAGACAAACCCCATCCTGGTTTTCCTCGGTCTGGACGAGAGTCGCAAGGAAAACGGTCTCACCCATAAGATCTACACCGGAGCGCCAACCTTCGCCCTCGATATCACCCCCAAGGGCTCCGAGTCCCAGCAAACCGCCGCCAAGGACGTCATCAGCGAGCTGGAAGCGAAGGGTCTCTCCTTCTTCCAAACCCGGGTCGTGACCACCTTCACCCCAGACGACGGTATGTCCTGTGGTATCAGATAAAAAAAAGCAGCCACACGAGCCACGAAATCACTAACATATTTTACCTTCTAGCCGCCGCATACGCCCAAGCCCGCGCGTACGTCGACTGGAATTCGCGCAACACCTTCTGCGGCACCTGCGGGCACCCCACCCTGTCCGTCAACGGTGGCACGAAGAAGACCTGCCCGCCCACCGACGCGGCGCTTCCCAACCCCGAGCGGCCGGCCTGCTCGACGCGGACGACGCTGTCAAACCTGAACTTCCCGCGCACAGACCCGACCATCATCGTGGCTGTTGTCTCACATGATGGCAAGCGGCTGCTGCTGGGCCGGTCGAAGCGGTTCCCGCCGAACTGGTACTCGACGCTGGCGGGCTTCATTGAGCCAGCGGAGTCGATTGAGGATGCTGTGCGGCGGGAGGTATGGGAGGAGGCTGGAGTGACGCTTTCGCGAGTTGTGATCCACTCGTCGCAACCGTGGCCCTACCCGGCGAATTTGATGATTGGGGCTATCGCGCAGGTGAGTGATCCTGCTCATGAGGAGATTAATTTGGAGCATGATCCGGAGTTGGCCGATGCGAAGTGGTTCCCTGTTGAGGAGGTTGAGGAGGCGCTGCGGATTGGGACGAGTGATCTTGGTGCTGCGGCTGGGCCTGAGTATAAGGGTGGGCTGAGGTTGCCACCTGCGACGGCCATTGCACATCAGTTGATTAAGTCCGCTATAGCTGCGGACTATTTCCAAGCCGACTCTGGGGAGAAGACGGCTAGGATTTGAAGAGCTTCTAGATTATACAGTTCTATAGGGAGAAATATAGATTCTATAGGGAGGCATAGATTCTAAGCGAATGAACTTGAGGATCAAAGAAATTTCGACTTCTTACGCGAGTGAGTCTAACTAGTTTCATCTTGCTAGATCGTTTATGTGAGTAGACCGACTACGTCACAAATTTGCGTAGAGTGTCCCGTCGCGCAGCTCATGAATGCTTTCTTTTGCACTCGGAGAGCCAACTTCGGTATATCGCCGACCATGTCGAAGTTCGTGGATCGTAATGCGTCGATGATTTCTGTTACTTCTGCGGCGGCGTGAGTCCCGAGGTGAGCGTTTCTGACCCTCTTGCTGACTCTCGTGGGATATCGACTCGATGCTTCCAGAATCACTGAACACCACGCTTCCCGGCGTAGCAGGCGAGCCGGGTGACGCGTGTCTCTTCAAATAATCCAGGGAATCCTCGTGGATAGAAGATTGAAGCTCATAATCGGCTATCATAGCAGCTCCGGATTCAAGGTACCATTTTCGCAAATCGGCTGCATACGCACATTCCTCGGTTCCGTATTCAACTGGGGGACCTTCTATCTGTGGATCGTGGCCGGAGCCATTGAAAACAGCCCATGAGCTGGTCTCGACGCTTACAAGCATGATGGAATGGTCGTAGCTTCGCACTTTGAAGTCTCGGAGCAACACTGCGTCTCCCTCGGCCAAAGCAGGAATGGCGCCAGGGTGGCGACGGAAGATCTGAGCTTGAAGAATCGTCCCAGCCATGGAGCGATCAGTCAGCTGAAGAGTGGAATAGTAGTCCTTGGGACTAGATGTTGCTTGAGCAATGGGAGACACCTCACGGACAATAGAGATGGTGTCCACCAATGCGTTGTAGTGGTCGACGAGGCTAGCCAGAGGAGCATAGTAAGAGACCTTACTTCGCAACCCATGAGCATTACGGTCAGGGACTGGAAGTGGGCTTATGACGACTTCTGGCATTTTGAGAGGTTGTACATTAGATGTCTCGGTTGAGTCCACGAGGAGTCGCATGGGTGCATTGATCGTTGGAACAAGGTCCACAATGGCCGCATCGACATTTGAATTGTCTTCAGCCCCGGTTTCTTCGTGCATTTTCTGATCCTCCAGATCATCCAGCAACCCTACATCATGTTTCTCAGAGGCTAATTCATCAGTATCGTCGGGGGCTTCGGGCTGGTCGGATGCCAGGTTCAATGGTGGCTCTTCGCTATTCTCCTGTTCGGATGTGTTCGAACCCTCGTCTGGTTTTCGGATTCGAGAATCAAAGGCGTTCTCAAGATCTTGCGTTGGACCAGGAATGGGAAGCTGCTGCCTCGGCTCGGACGAGTCCATAGGAAGATCTTGCTCATTGTCCGCGTCTTCCAGGTGTGTGCCAGGCTTGCCTTGGTGTTCAGTATCAACGGCGTCCTCGCTAACAAACTCGTCAACAAGCTCCTCATGGACAGAATCCTCGTCAGCAAACTCCTCTTCGCAAACATCGGCAGCACCGTCGTAATGGAGAGACTGTCGACTTTCTCCGCGACGAGGCATATCGTCAGCTGATTGTTCTTGGCTTTCTTCGTCGGAGTCTAGCACAATGATGGCGTGGCTGTTTGATGCCGATTCATTAATATTCACATTGCCGTGGTTGTCTGGTTCGGACTTTTCATCTTCTGAGTCCATCTCTTGATTGGCCGATTGTTCAGCTGGCGAGCTTTGTGACCAGAAAGACTCGGCGTAATGATCCCGAGCCAGCACATCGACAGACGATTCGTCGTCTTTGTCACTATCATGAAGGTCATCGGCAAATGTTTCGGCATTATCATCTTCTGATTCTGCAGGCTCGGACTCTTCTTCGCTCTCCAGGTACTCATCTTCGTTTTGATCTTGGTGGTGCAGGTTCATCCCGGGGTCTCTGGATGCAGCCAGGGCATTTGATGCAAGTTCGTCCTCGCTGTCACTATCCAGGCATATCACTTCGGTTTGTGCGGGAGGATGCCGGGGCAGCTCTGCTGTTTCCGAAACAGCTTCGTTCTCTGATTGAGATTCGTCACCCCGGCCATCATCATGTTCGGCTTCAGATGATTCCACACCATCCTCATCAATGTAGTCTTGCCCTAGTTCAAAGCTCGCGGCCTCTTCGGGTTCCATTTCACTAGAAACATCATCTGGAGACCGGGTTGAATGCTCCAATGTAGCAATTCCATGTGGAAAGGTCTCATAGTATTCATCTTCTTGTTCCTTATGTCGTGGAGCCTCTTCAGACTGCATAGTCTGAATGCCCACATCAGGCTGAGGCTGATCGGGATGAGCAGGACCCACAAGATCTTGACTTGTTTGCGTAGCTTCACTGCCTGAAGACTGGTCTTCTGGAGAAGGAACATCAAGGTCTGCATGGCGTGGGGCGTCACCCATATCAACATTTTCGATATTTGGGATATTCATATGCGTTTCGGAAGGGAAACTGGGCAGGTCATGGCCAACGCTCGTTTGGAAATGTGAATGAACTGGTTCTTCAAAGCCAGCTTGTAGGAAGTCAAGATTTCCATTCAACGAATATTCGGCTACGTCCGGATACGGCACCTCGGTTGCTGAAAGAGGAGACGAGTGATGAGTGACTGGACCCTCGGCGTTTGTTTGAAGTTGGTCATCCAATTCCTCGTTATCTGCATTCTCGAGTCCTGTAGAGTTTTCACGAGGCGAGAAACGTGTTTGTCTATCCGTGGGGCCTAGGTGCGCAGCGTTCCCTAAAGAATCGGCTGAAGAGGAGTCGAGGGTTTGAGCTCGGTTGACCGAATCAAATGGTGAGAAATAGCCATGGTTGCTGTGTTGGCTAGACACTATTGGCGAGGGAATGGGAAGACCCGGTGATGGGATAGGCTTAAGCTTAGGCGTGTCTGTGGGCAAACTCTTTGTCGCAATGAGACGGTCTTCGAAGCTCGTCGCAGTAGAACCTGCGTGGATTTCGGTTGGAGCGGCCTGAGCTCCAGGCAAATGTGTTGTAGCATTGAGAGAAGGTTTGATGAAGGTTGGGGCATCCTCCCCGGGTGATATTTCCGTATCAGAGTGGGCTGCGACCCCAAGAAGATCGACGTGAGAGCTGGCATCTGGGGCATCCGCAGACTCCTCCATTTCCTGATCAGAGAACTGATCTGCATCTGCCAACCAGTCAGGAGCCGGCTCAGGGCTGCAAGGCTCGTCAGAGAGATGCCAATCGGATCTCTGGAAGCTGTATCTAGCTCGTTTTCTACCCTTTCCGGGTATGGAGCCATCTTCTTCAAGCGGGGAGAAGATGGTGGGATCAAATGGAGCGATATGGTTATATGAGGCGCGGCGGATGAAGACTGGCGACTCCCAAGTCTGATTTTCAGGTATGACGGTATCAGAATCCGTCGTTAGAACGCGGGGGGTCGATGGCGGCAACTGTTCGCGTTGAGCTGACATCTGCTCATTTTGTGTGATAAGAACAACTGTAAGAGAAGATTGCGAAGGTCGGTGAGTCTGTTGCTTTCCATTAGTACTAAAGAAAGAGCCTAAGATGTGAGGGGGGCCCATACCTCGAGGTTCACGGTATTGGAAATGTGAACATCCCACGCAATATTTTGGAACGAAGTATCGCCGGGGGCATACTCCACACCCTTCAAACTGAGCCTCACATTATCCCCAATACCAATATGCGCCCTGCGACCTGTTCTGCGACGCGTCCATGAAAAACCACCTTCACCCGTCCGTGTGCCCGCCACAGAAGGGCATCTGGCTCTCCGAGGAGGAGGCTGAAAGAGCCTGACGACGACGAGTAGGGCCATACAAGACAAACCGTGCCTTCAATGGATTTTTCGTCGGCAGCTTCGAGCGTTGGAGATAACTGTGCGATTGGGACCTTGGGGCAGCGCGACAGCGCAGATGCCGCAGGCTGCTCGGTCGGGTCCATTATTGCGCCCGCTTCTTCATAAGATCTGTAAACATGTCGTGGTAGGTCGCATAGTTGGTCTAAAGATATTAAGAAGGTGTGCTCGGACGCTAACGAAGGAGACTGAGAGAATAGGCTGGATAGGAAGGAAGTTGGAAGAAGCGCAAAGCTTCCACAAGAGCAAGAGCAAGAGCAGGAGCGGCCACGGCTCAGTGGTAAGCTCGGTGTAATGACAGCTCTCTCATGAGCCTCCCCCGTGTATTTGAATACGAAAATTACAGTGAAAGGAAGAGTAGTGAATGCGAATGCAAACAAAATCCTTTCTCGGTTCCAGATTTACGTCTTCATTCTTATTGAAAGAATAACTGAATAGCTCAAGCCCTTTCAAAACTCTCCAAAATATAATTTTTTTTTTTTCATTTAGAGCATCACGCGTGGCATTGTTGGGCACGATCTATCGGCGATCCGGGATCCACGCTCCACTATGGCGACACTCGGCGGTAAAGCCCTCTAAATCAACCCCTCGCGAAACAGACTATCGCCTCTCAACGCCGGGCGCTAATGGCATTATGACGCTGACGCATCCAGTTCGCCGAGTGGCTATCATTGGGGCAGGTCCATGTGGACTGGCGGCTGCCAAGTGCGTGTTTACTCATAGCCCTTCAGACTGCATGGACTAATGAGCAGAGCAGGTACCTCATGGCTGAGAAGTACTTTGAACAAATTGATGTGTTCGAGCAGAGGAACACTATTGGTGGGATATGGAACTATACCCCATGTTTCATTAAAGCCGAAGAGTCTTCAACTACGACAGTGCCGAACGTAGATGCGCAGGAGCCAGCAGAAAGGCCTACATGGACTACATCACCCCATGGTAATACTGAGCCTATATTCGTGTCACCAATATATGCTCACCTCGAAACAAACAATCCTAAGGAGCTTTTGAGGTTTTCTGAGAAGGCCTTACCTGCAGATGCTCAGCTTTTCCCGAAGCATGCAGTCATCAGGCAGTACTTGGAATCCTACGGGGAAGAGGTGAAGGATCTCGTTCAATTTGAGACTCAAGTACAAAACCTCAAAGTCAAGGATCCCCAGAATAATACATGGGAACTGACAGCTACGAATCTTCGCACTGGGGCTGTCATCACCTCCACTTATGATGCTGTAGTAGCAGCAAATGGCCATTACGTTGTCCCTTATATCCCCGATATCCTTGGCGTCTCGGCCTGGAACAAGGCTTATCCGAATTCGATATCGCATTCCAAGTTCTATGACTCTCCTGAGGTCTTCCGTGGGAAGAAGGTCGTCATCATAGGAGGTGCTGCTTCAGGGTTGGATATCGGTGCCCAGATTGGTGCTGTGACCAAGGGGAAGATCATTGTCTCACAGCGATCAGAGTCCTACCTGGCGGTATCCGCACCTTCGGATAGAACCATTCGCCCTCAGATTGCTGAGTTCCTTCCGCCAGCCAGTCACGATCGAGAAATTCGATTCTCAGATGGGCATGTTGAAGACCAAGTTGATGCCGTCTTGTTCTGCACGGGCTACTTCTACTCGTTCCCCTTCTTGCAAACTTTGGAACCACCTGTTGTGACTGATGGATCCCGAACAAGGAATGTCTACAAGCAAATATTCTATATAGAACACCCTACTCTTGCGTTCCCTGTGCTGGCGCAGAAAGTGACCCCTTTCCCTATGGCGGAAAATCAAGCCGCAGTTTTTGCTCGCGTATGGTCGGGACGCCTGCCTCTTCCATCCAAAGAAGACATGAAAGCTTCCGAGGATGCGGAGATTGCACTGCGAGGAGATGGGAAAGCTTTCCATGTCTACGAATACCCTGTTGATTGTGACTATATGAATGAGATGTACAGCTGGGCGGGAAAAGCACAACCTCGGTCCGGCCTCGATAATGACGGCCATGGAAAACCCAGCGCATTCTGGGGAGAAAAAGAACGCTGGCTACGATCAAAATTCCCGGATATTAGAAGAGCCTTTGTCAATCAAGGAGAGAAACGCAGCGAGATCAAAAGTATTGTTGATCTTGGGTTCGAATTCGGCGCATGGAAGCGGCGGCAACAGGGTGCCCCTAAATTATAGCCGCGGCACCTTAGACCTACACTTAGACCATGAAGCACACAAAAAGATCTGTATAAATCACAATGCGTCCAACGTTGTACCTTCAACATGGTCTCTGCATATTTCCAAATCTAACACCGCGTTCAAAGACGGTTAAGTATGTGGAATAGCACTAGTCCCAAAAGGGCAGAATCAAGCTTATCGATAAAATCACGTGCCCGGTGTTCGTTCGGGCTTCAGTCGCGGTTTCCCCTTCCACTCTTGTATATACGAGATCTCTAATACTCTTCGCCAACCCAGACCTTGTCAAATGTAAGTGAATGTTTGGACCGGAGTTATTCTCTAGTCCTGACCACCGATCCATTCAATTTGTGTCCTACACTCTCCACATACTTGTCCCTAAAGCTTCCAACCCCAACATTGGTCTCGCTCTTGCCGCCATGGCTCTCTCTCTTTCACTTCAGTCTTTCCCCCACTAGCTCATGTATCAATTTAAGTCTGAGCTAACTCGGAGTATTAGTGCGTCTTTTTGAATTCCCTGGCCTTATTGTTTTGAGGAATTCGGCGTAAGATATTCTTCAACGGGCTACCCAGCAGTATAAGATCGCTGAATCCTTATCACTGCTGGTTGAATATCGGGCATTGCGTACTGATCACGAGCTATATGCTGTGATAATATTATCTCGAGATTAACTTCCTTTTTCTGGAGCCCACCCAAAGTTTCATTTCGATTCTTTTTTCTCCTTGGGGCATCTCCATTCTACTCTTGGCCAAACTCTGTGGCTCCTTTCATACACTGGAAAAAGAGCCGCTCCCTTTTCTCACAGCCCCTGCCACTATCGTCTTGACACTCATAGGCTGGCACTATGGATGACAAGCAGTTCCACCTGGGCCCGTCTGTGCCTGCCATGAGTGCCAGTCAGACCCCGTCGTCAGCGGGGGACGTGGACGCTGCAGGGCCCACCTCCTTGCCAGAATCCGCAGAGCCACTCAGTAGACGACCAGATGCTCACGACGATATGGCACATTCGCATACTGAAGTTCGCCACGAGCATCCTGACCCATTTCTCCACCCTTCCCATCTTGCTCATGAATCCGCCGAAATGCCAACAATTCAGCCATATGCATTAACGGCAACTAACCTTGAAGAAAACACCCCAGGATCTATTCGGCTCGGCCCAGGCGAGTTCGCAGTGACTCTTCCCATGGATTCTCGAATCAAGGACGATTACGAGCGAGTGTTGATGAAGGCGAACCCGACCATTCGAGACTTCCTCGCGACATTTAACGTCCCCTCAGACGATCCCGATCACGAGGTACGTTGTGCGCATCTTTTATTTACTCTATATATCTGACTTCCCTATAGCGAGCCTCTCTCCAGTCAAAGGTACAAGACATCATATCCCGGTTAAACAACGTATCGACTCATCCGGATCTAAACACCTCTCCTCACATGGCATCTGTCATTCCAGAGTTTGAAAAAGAGGCTTCGTGGGCTGAATACTCGAGCACGAAATTCTTCTTCCTCGGCCACTTGATTGATATTGCTAGCACACGTGACCTCCACCTTGTTATTGCCGCTCAAAATGAGAGGAAGCAGAATATCGTTGAGCGATATTTGCTTGGCAAAGGATTTGCCTACACCCGTCCACGAGAAGAGATGGGCGGAGCTGTAGAAGTGTCTCTTGTGAAGGACAATTTGAGCTTCGGGGTGCATTCCACGGACAGTGTTCGCGATCTTTACAAAGCTCCGTCCGCAATCTTGGTTCTCGACTCTACTTTCAACCCCAAAGCACCCTCTGTTGAGTACATCAGAACCACTTACACACGTAACGGAGGCCTTTTGCCAGTGATATGGCTTCTGATCTCTAATGCTTGCGAGCATATTCAGCGCTGCCTACCTGATACCTCTGAACCTGAGCAGCTGCGGTTCCTTTTGCACTACACGGCTCGCCTTCATCACGACGTAGGTGATCTTCAAGATGATGCGCTTGGCATCCACGAGAGTGCTGAAGAGATTCTGAGTTACCTTGTTGATCCCCTGGTCGTTGCTTGGCCTTTGCCTATGATTGAGCCTTTGCATGGAGGGTTTGATATGGAAGACTCGACACCTCCATCGTCAGAAGAATCTCACCTTGCTGCACCAAAACGCTCATTGGTATGTATAGAATGAACATGTTTGAGCAATCCACTAACATCTTTCTAGCCGGAGGATGACGAAGACGATCCGACAGCGAAACGTGCTCGCCTTCAAACCCAAGGATCCCTTAGATCGCCAAAAAAATTCACCCCTCGCTCCCTCCCGGAGGGCCTGGACCCAAATCAACTAATGCAATTGAGAAGTGCTGCGGCCGAGGCGGAAAAGCTCAAAGCACAGATGCAGGCCATGGAGAAAGCCTTGGGTATTCTTCAGCACCGCTATGAAACCCGAACAAGTGTTTTGCACCAAATCCGACGAGAACGAGATAATTTGATCGAGAGCAAAGCCAGCAACGAACAGCGAGTTGAAAAATTCAAAGAAGATAATGCAAAACTCAAGGCCGACCGGGCTCGGCTAGAGACTGAACTTTCACAAGCTCGAGAGGAGATCAAGCATGGAGGGGGAACCCTAGCCCAGCTAGAAGCTGCCAGAGAAGAAATCCGACGTCTCGAAAAAGGACAATGAGGGCCTAAAGCGCAAAGCAGAAGTCGAGGCCAACCGCGCCGAATACACCCGTGAACAATATCAAACAGCATCCACTGTCGCCGCCCAATCAGGAAACGAAGCGCGACAACTTCGTGATGAGAACGAGGACTTAAAGCGGCGAGTGGCTACAAACCTCGCGGAGCTCAAGAAAGTGAACAACAATGCTGCCTTGGCCATGCATACCGCCCGCATCGAAGAGCTAGAGTTGATTCTTGCTTCACGGGATGACCTTTTACGCAGGAAAGAAGAGGAGATCCGGGACCTTCGCAGAAACCGCCCATCAACCCGTTCAACAAGTACGCAGCCTCGAAGTCCCAAGTGGGGTGCTAATAGCCGGCCTACCAGCCCCGGGATTAACAACGGGAATGGAAATGGAATGGTGGCCTCGCGGGCCGAGGGAGTGCATTGCGTTTTAGCTCAGATGTTTAAGACATTACTATGAGGAGCTCGTTCTATCTTATTCCATTCTTCCTTTTCTTGAGCGGTTGGCGCTAGGCTCCCTCTTGAGTATTAACGATTTTAGATAGATATTGGCCCGACTTTGCTTCAGATCAAATGCAATCAATCTATGACGCTTACAACAGTCCCCTTCCGCCATACTAGGCATCAGCTGCACGCAATGCAACATTACCTTAAATTTTTACTACGAAATGATCCAATTCCATGGCTCTAACTAGCCTC
The DNA here is from genome assembly GCF_028974085.1 of Penicillium chermesinum. Classification (NCBI taxonomy): domain Eukaryota; kingdom Fungi; phylum Ascomycota; class Eurotiomycetes; order Eurotiales; family Aspergillaceae; genus Penicillium; species Penicillium chermesinum. The sequence goes on from NW_026695316.1 coordinate 1,263,025, forward strand.
GAAATGCGACCGCGTATGGAATTTTCAGGTTGAGAATAGTGATATTTAATTATTTGGTACTAGACAAAAAGCATACAGATGAGGAAATACCAGAAATGAAATGAAACCAAATCGCCCTGTTCCGAACTCCTTAGGTAGTCCAAGGTTTGAGACGCAGAAAAAAAATTAGAGATGGAAAGAAAATGCCATATAAAATATACAAGCTCTAGACAGAAGCCATCGCTCCGGCCATGAAAGCGGCGAGCTCCTTGGCCTTCTCACCACGGGTCATAGTGAAGTGGTTAGCCTCCTCCATGACACTGATACCCCCGATATTCTTGGCTCCAACAAGAGTATCCCATCCATTAGGCCCCAGGTCAGTGCGGTTGTTGAGAAGCCAAAGCATCTCGCGGGGATCAGGGCTTCCGTCCTCGGCAGGGGCTGGACGGGGGTCGTTAGGCTTGTTGCAGACGCCATCCTTGGCCCAGACCATGAAAGTCTTGGGAAGCTTCTCAGCCAACACTGGGTCATCGTATGGGAATGGTGAGGCCTTATACGCATCCAAGGAGTCAATGAAAGCCAAGAAGTGCGGCAGCAACCACTTGGGTGGAGGAGCCTTGCCTTCGCCGAACAGACCGATCGAATCAAAGAATCGGTAGAGACGGCGAGGAAGCTTCTCTAAACCGATAGGGAAGGGTGAGTCGAGAAGGAGGAGACGTTCGACGCGCTCCCCTTCTTCGAAAATGAGATGGCGCGCTGCGTCGTAGGCACAGATACCTCCAGCAGACCAGCCTCCGAAGTTGTATGGGCCAGTTGGCTGACGGCGCCGAATTTCGGCCACGTAGGGTAGAGTCAACTCATCCAAGCTGTACTTCAGGTTCTCGGGGGTCCGCATGTAGGGGCAGTTAAGTCCGTACACACAGACATCGGGCGAGATACCAGGGATAGTGGCATATGAGGTAGCAGATCCGGAGCCGTCAGGGAACAAGAAAAGCTTCTGGGTCGCTGTCTTGGGATTACCTTGCAGCAGAATGGATGTTGCGGGTGGATGCTGGATAGCGGTTCGAGTAACAGCCTTAGGGGCCTCCTCGGGGATTTGATGGGGTATTTTGATCGGTGCAGCAGGTGCAGGTGGTGTAGATCGGGGCTTCAAATCCAAGGCAGTCTCGATCGCTGCGACAGTGGGATTCTCAACGAAGAATTCACCAGCCAGATCCATGTTCAATGTCTCACGGATCTTGCCCAGAACAGTCAGAGACATGAGAGAATCAAGGCCCATCTCAGCCAGGTCAATATCGCCTTGGAGCTCCTGGGGCTCAACCCCAATCTCCTCAGCCAAGATCTCACAAATTTGCTTCATCTTATCATTCTGCTCAAATGTCATACTCTTTTCGTTTGCTGGAGTAGGAAGACCGCTCGAGTTGGGAGTCGAGATATCTGTGGAAGAGGCTGCAGAAGACAGGTCAGCCTCGCTGGAAGTTCCATCACTGTGACTTTCCGCTGAGCTTGTTGAGGCTAAGAATTGCTTGAAGTCTTTGATGGTCGGTTGATCCATGAAGATAGTTGAATCAAGGTCAAGACCCAACTCTTCTCGGTAACGACCAGTGACTGTTAAGGAGAGGAGTGAATCAACACCGTAGTCGGCGAAGTTCATATCGTCTGTCATTTCTGCTGCAGAGAGACCAACTTCTTCTGCCAGAATTGCCAGAGCGCGTCCAGAAACACTGGGGGTTGAAGACTTTGGAGTCTCAGCGCGGGTGGCCTTCTTAGCAGGAGTGGAGGCGTTGGCCTTTTCGGTGTTTATAGGAGCAGGCTTAGCTTTCATGCTGGGCTTGGCTGCCCCCGCAGGTGGAAGTGCGACATCCAGGATCTTCCTTGCGAGAGCTTGGAACTGTGGTAAGCTGTATTAGTGTCGTGTTTTCTTCCTCAACTCAAGAGTGGGTTCGAATGACATACCTTCACTCCTCCGTAAACAGCAACGATTTCGTCGCCTTCGAATAAGTAAACGTCACCGGCATAGATCGAATCTTTCCATGGTTGCATACGCACGTAGGTGCGGTATGTGACGCTTGGGTCGAACTTCTTCAAACATCGCATGGAATCCCAGCCGTGGTTGACAAAGACTTGGTTCTTGGAGTCCGTCGCATCGCTAGCATTCATGATAAAGCCAGAAAGATGGCCAATGCTGTCGATCCAGAAGGGGTTGCGATGGAAGTTACCAGGAGGGGCCTGGAACTTGACTAAAGCAGTAGCCTCATTATTCTCACTATCAAGAATGACTTCCTGAATGGACTTGTAGTTCTCATCGTACTCGACCAACGCACTGAAGAGTTTGTACACCATGCCGCGCTTCATACGGTGGGCTTCTCCAGTCTCCGTGCTCTCTTGGAGATGCTGAATGCTTCGCTTGATCAAGTAAGCCGAACGCTTCCAGTCCATCTGCGCAGCAGCAGTATCGAAGAACTTCACCATGCATGTTGCGTGATCGAGGATCTTCTTCCCTTCTGGAGTGACAGACCATACCTTCAGCTGGGCACTTTCATCGGCCCAAGTGGCAGTGGCTGATACCCGGAACAGTTGCTTGCCTCCTTTTGCGATCAATGGCTTGGGTACGACGACATTGCAAACGTCGTAGCCACGCTCCTTCCACTCTGGCTTGTACTTCTCAACAAGGAACTCGGCTAGAGTTTGAGCAATATCCGCATAGAGTGACTAGAATAATGTCAGTAAACTATCTCCACCATATTTTACTGGGTCAAATGAACTTACCGAGGGACAGAGAGCAGCTCCGTTGACTTTGTGGCCCTGGATAACACGATTCAAGTCAGGGTCGCTAATGTCATTCTCAATAGTCACGGTGGCCGTTGTGCTGTCACCACTGGTCTCCAAGATCTTCTGTGCTGCTGTGCTAATATAGGTGGTGACTGGGGCGGCGTCCACTGCAGGAGTGGAAGTAGCGCCCTTTAACAGACAGAAGTTGTTTGTGTAGGGAATCCAGTAGTTCTTGAGGTCCCATTTGTATGCAGGGAGCTTGAGGACCTGGTGCGCAGTGCTGAAGTCCTGGTGATACTCCTTCCAGCGAAGTTCAATACCTGCCAAATAGAGGGAAGCAAGACTGTTAGACAATACCTTCCATGCGTCTTCCTGACGACGAAGGGATGCCACAGTGAGCGCCTGAGGTCCGAATGTGGACTTAACCATTCCAGAGCAAACGGGGTGCGAGCCTATCTCGACCCAGACAGTCTTTTCATTCATCAGCTTGGTGTGACGAGTGGCTTCCAAGGCTGCAAGGAAGTTGACAGATTCGCGGCAGTGACGTGTCAAGTAGCTGGGGCCCAGAGCATCTGGGTTAGAATCTTTGATAACGTCTCCCAGCAAAGCGGATATGAATGGTACAGAGGGCTCGTGGAAAACGATACCCTTGGCGACATCCGCCAGGCTTTCGAGAATAGGCTCAACCTGGGCTGAGTGGAACGCGAATGGAACCTTGAGCTTGGTGGCCTTGAAACCTTCATTGGCCAGCTTCTCTGCAACAATGTCAATCTTCTCACTTGCGCCACTGATGACAGTCTCGCTTGGTGCATTAATACAAGCCACCTCAACTTCGTTACCTTCGAGATGCTGCTTGACTTGTGCGACCGACGACTTGACAGCAAGCATCGCATGGGTTCCCATCTGACACTTCTCAGTAAGAAGCTGGGCGCGTCGACCGGCGAGATAAATGGTATCGCTAATCGTCAAAACACCCGCAGCATTCAGAGCCGCATACTCGCCAAGGCTGTGGCCGAGAACAAAAGCAGGCGTGACGCCAAGAGAGATCCAAAATTTGGTCAAAGCCATTTGAATGCAAGTGGTGCCCAGTTGGGTCACGACCGGGCTCAACTCTTCGACTGCAACGCTTCCGTCAATGAGGGGGACGATAGAAGGGAAGCCGAAGCTTTGGACAATACGGTCCAGATGTTCGATATTTGCTCGGAATTGAGAGTTGTGCTCGAAGAGTTGGCTGCCCATTCCAGTGTACTGAGCGCCTTGGCCAGTGTATATGAAGCCGACCCCAGGAGCATTAGCGGGAACGGGCGTGATGCTGTCACGTCCAGCGCCCGCTGTCAAGCCAGCACGGATCTCTTCCAAAGTAGCGCCAGTGGCAGCCACTCGGAAAGGATGATGAATACGTCTAGCGGTCGTGGTGTATGCCAGATCACCAATAAAGCTTGACTCTTTGACATTGAACAGGTTTTTGTTGAGATCAATGTACTGGACCAGAGCTGCAACGTTGTTCTTCAATGCAGACTGCGAGCGAGCAGACACTGTGACTGTGTGCACAGATCGTGCATCTGTACCGCTGTACTCTTGCAGTGGGCCGTCTTCAACAAGGAGGGCAGTGTTTCCGCCAGCAGCGGAGAAGTTGTTGACGAAAGTTCTCCGCTTGCCTCCGGCAGGGCGGTTCCACGGTGTAGGCTCACGGGCGATGTGGACATTCCGTTGCTGGAAGTCTGTGGGGAAGTTATGATTGATCTTGGTCTTAATTCCACAGTGCGGGGGGGATCATGTTCTTCTGCATCATTACCAGCACTTTCAGAAGCGCGCAAACCCCGGAGGCGGACTCGCCGTGGCCAATGTTAGATTTCGCAGAACCAAGGTGGAGTGATTGATTCGGGCCACGGCGATAATCTGGAGCAAACACATCCAAGACAGATTGCATCTCTACGGCATCACCAGCCTGGGTTCCAGTGCCGTGCATCTCGATATAGCTCACCTCCTTCGGGTCAACGTCAGCCTCATTCAAGAGCTTGTCGAAGATGAAAGACTGTGCCCCAACATGGGGACGAGTAATCGATACAGCCTCGGCAGAATGGTTGGTATAAGCACCACAGATAACACCATAGATGGGGTCATTATCTGCTTGAGCATCTTCGAGACGCTTCAGAACAATTGATCCAATTCCATCGGCACGGCAGTAACCATCCGCTCCATCGTCGAAAGTGTTACAGTTTCCAGTGCGAGAGAGGAAGTGTCCCGGTCCAGACCGGCATGGTTGTCAGGATTTGTGAGGATATTGACGCCACCAGCAACCGCAGAATCACAGTCATTTCGCCAAAGAGAGTTGCAAGCAACGTGGATAGCAGCGAGACTGGAAGAGCATGCAGTATCGACGCTGACACTAGGACCACTGAACTTGAAATAGTAGTTGATTCGCCCAGGGGTGAATGCGCGGTTACCACCGGGGATGAAGTACGTGTCGATATCCTGACCACTGTTGACCTCACGGTAGTCGTCACTGGTCATTCCATAGAAGACACCAACCCGGTTCTTTTGCGTAGACGGTGTGCTGTCGGGGATGAAGCCAGCCATTTCGAAGGCCTCATAAGCAGTCAGGAGAGCCAGTCTCTGAGCAGGATCCGCTTGCAGTGCTTCGCGCGGAGACATGTTGAAGAAGCGCGGATCAAAAAGGCCCGGCTCTTTGATCCAGCACCCGTACTGAACTTTGCTTGTGTTTCGGGTGTTTCCTTCCATATCGACGTGGGCCTTCACGTCCCATCGCTCGGGTGGGACTTCGCGATGGACATCAAGTCCCTTGTATAAAAGATCCCAGAAGGCTTCCGTGTCTTGTGCTTCCGGGAAACGCCCAGAGAGACCAATGATAGCGATTTTCGATTGCTCCGCACGTCCAGTCTGGTTGTCACGTTCGGTATCTTTCTGGACGTCACCAATCTTGTGGTTGACCTCAACTTGGGGAATTCCCATCTTTTTCAACGAAGAATAAAGGCTTTGAGATGCATTGCAGGATACTGGTATTAGAACGGTCTTGCCATTCACTGAGTGTAAGAGAGAGGCACATGTGTCAGTAACCTTATCCCAGCAAAGCTGCTTCAGAAGTATTTCGTTGAGGGAGATAGCGAGAAGCTCCTTCAATGACTTGGCATCGACGATCTTCCCAGTCTCACTTGAGATGACGGGAATCCTTGGTACATAAGTCTCAAAGGTTTCACTTGGCCAGGATCCAAGGATACGTGCCACATCTCTGGTGTCATAGAGATGCGATGCGTGATATGGCCCATGGATTGGCATACGAACAGGCTTAAAGCCTTTTGCCAATGACCTCTCTACAAAGGGCTCTAAAGTGGTGGGAGGGCCACTGATGGTCACACCACTGGCGCTAACAGCACTGATATAAGGCGCTGACACGCGAGGAATCGCCTAACAAAATTTAGCATATCTTGCCAGTGTCCAATGATTGCTGCAGCGGGCCTCACTTACGTTATTGGAGCCAAATTGCTCAATCATTTTCTGAGCTTCTTTCTCAGGAATCCCCGATACGAACACAGACCAGCTGGCAGGCGGAGATCCGTTTCCCTCGACAAGCTCACGAAGCTTGGCAACACACATTCCAAGTCTGAGCGCAAGAACAACTGTCTCCACACCAGCCGGGAACAACTCTCCGACCGTTTGAGAAGAGCTCACAGCAGCCGAAGCAAGCTGACCAGTGCAAAGGCCAATGATGAAACTGTTAGTCTTCGCTGGGTAAACGTGTCCAAGATCACCATAGTAGCTAGGGTTTTTGTCAGTATTTCATCGTCTGCGCGGTTTGATTCCTCATATTCTTACTGAATGAAACATCCCAACTGGTAGATGGTGGTTAGAGTGCTCTCCAGCACCACATTTGCACCATGCTCTTTATATCTCGCCAACAGGTCGACAATGCTCGTAAATCGAGGGAACATCTGTCGTTCGGATGGCGGAAGCTTGCTAATTTCTTGCCGCACTGCATGGTAACACTTTTGGAAGAATGCAATCACGAGGGAATCATTCTTAGTTTGCAGTAGACGGCGAAGACCCGACTCGAAATCAGCAGTCTGATCTCCGAAGAGATAGACTTGATTGAGATCCGCCATACTCGTCCCCAGAATTTTTTTTTCAGGGGTGCAAAACTCTAGAAAGGAAAAGGGGATGAGAGTCCAGGGTCCGGCCGAACTTTATGGGGTCGTACTCTTATACATGATAGTAATGGTACGTTGGTTGTTTTCTCCGATGTGGATCAATACAATTAATGGGCATCATCCATCTATAGAACGTCTTGGCACATGGGCAAAACCTGAAATTTCCTCTCGTGCTATGCCTAGATCTGGAAGTCTGTTAAAGAAACGACATGAACCAAGAAACCGCCCGCGATCTCGAACAAAATCCTGGATCGTAGACCCGTTTAGGGGCATTTGACAGATTTAGAAAATGCAAGATGGAACCGTTACTATGAGTAACATCCATTGGCCACGGAAAATTTGGTATTTTACCTTTTCGTCCAGATCTTTCACGTTTTCAAAACAGGGTTTATGAATTCCATACGCTTAAGGTAGGACGCTGAAACCTAATTTGGGCATATGTAGATCATCTTTCCAAGAATATATTGCTGGTCGCGGGGGTGCTGCTTGCGGATGTACCCGGTCCTATGATCAGCCAATCAAAGCAAATAGAGTGCTACCTCATTGGATACGTATGACATAGGACCCAGCTCGTACACTGCCCGCGGGGACTCCGAAAGAATTTCATTCGGTGCAACGATAGCGCAGCGTGGCCGCTTTCGGAAAGGTTGCAGTTCGTGGCTCTCCTAGGTCACGTGAAAAGGATGCCCTACCTGCGTACTCCCCGTCGCATGCGCATAAAGATTTTCCGGAGAGAAAACTTGACACAAACGAAATAAAATTGAGTGAGTAATTAGTATTGAACCTTATCTAAGTTATATGTTATATGGAAAAGAAGAGTGCAATTTTTGGTGAGATATTTTGTCGGGAAGCCGATTCGAATCGGCATGTAACGATGCGCCTGATTCCGTAGAACTAATGCAGATCAGCGCAGACCTGATTAATTTGGGCTAGGGGTTTTCGTTGAATCATGCGTTGGTAATATTTTTTACGTCATGACTGACACCCAGACTCCACAACTTGCGAGAACTGTCACAGACGGTGCAAAACATTGGATTCGGATGTCACTAAAATGTCACTAAAGTATCATAAAACTGGGGGTTGATTATGGTTGATGTCAAATGTGGGAGACTTTGAATTTAAGTAAAGTTTCTTTCAATAGTCTTCATCTTTTGTCCTTAAGTTTATTTATTGAAATTGAGTTCAGAGGGGAGTTCGTAGGGCTAAAAACATAAGCGATAGTGAATGCTCAGACCTGAACGGAAGGAACTGACCTAAATTCTCAAGTATGCCACAAATTCTACAGGCGAAGAATAAGAAAAGGCAAAAAAAAAAACGAAGGAAGAAAAATCCCCACGCACCGACTAGTTAACTAGTAGGATTTGTCATAGCGCCATCCACAATCGACAGCGATCGAAGATCCAGTGGGTCCCGCGCAACGGACCGCGATCTCTGCGGGTCGAGGTGTAACCAAAGCCCACCTCGGCTCCGACGAAGTACAAATTCGAGTGCCCATGGTGTTTTTTTGGTTCATTGAAGATGGTACTTTTTATCTGTATGAGTCGTCAACTTGAAGGATGGCGTAGCAGGTGCTCAGTCAAAAGTACTTTATCGTAGGCCAAGTGTACTTTTGTTTTCTCCGGGAGAGCTGACTAGACCTTCCATCCGGACCTAGGTTGGGGAATAATAGTTTCAGTACACTAATGATGCCTTGCCTGAAATCTTGTAGATTACTATTAATTATGGTATGTCTATCCCCGGCCGGACCCTCGTCCGATCGACACACAATTGCAAAACTTCGTGAGAAGTATCTTCCAAAAAACAGATAACTAGGTGATCTCAAAGAAGCTCTCCCGTAACTGACCTGAAGATATTTAATCAAAGCGTTCAAGAAATTATTGCACTACTTTGTCTGCATCGCATGCTCTTCTTCGACATTCCTCTGGAAAGGAAGGAAATCCTTCAGGAGCTCTTTGTGCTTCCGTAGCCAGGATGGCGAGGGAGGCTCGGCATATAATGTGGAATACCCCGAAGGAGTGGGCTGAGTAGGAGGAGAGGCGGTAGAGGAGTATGGGGGAACATAAACAGGTCTAGAGGTAGGTGCAGAAGGGTAAACTGGTCGTGTCGAGGAAGCTGGCTGGGATGGATATGCGGGCGAGCTGGAGAGGGTGGGGGGACGAGAAGAAGAGGCTGGGGGAGAAGTCGGCGGCAAGGAATATGGCGGTGGGCCGCTGGGAGGAGTGCTTTGACTCGGAATAGGGCTCAAGGCTGCCCCTGGACTTTGATCCTCCCCTGCAGGAACGGTCGGCCATTGGTCAATTCCATCGAGCAAAGCAACAGACATCCCATTTGCCATGTGGGTTTCAATATGACAATGAAACAGGAAGGGGCCCGGGTTCACGACTTGATAGCGGATAATCATCCAAGTGGGGCCAGTAGGTCCATTTGTGACAAATGTATCTCGCTTCTGAGGGTTGTCCAGGTGAAAGAGGTCTGGTTGCTCAGCAATTGCTTCTGCTGTGCTTGTCCAATTGAAAAAGCCTTCACCTACACCAAGGATGTATGCCTTGTTAGAATGTTTATGCATAACATGGGGAGCCTGGATATGAGGAGTATTTGGCAAGTCACCCAACTGCAGAAGTAAGTCGACCCATGTGCCATTCTTTGTTTGAATAGTAACTTGAGGGTCAAGGTCGTTTCTTGCGTTCAAGTCATAAAGAATTGGATCATCCCAGTTAGCCATCATATCATATAATGGGCCCCCCGACGTAGTCCAGGTGAATGACGAGCCAGAACGGCCAATTGTCAAGTTGACCAGCTGATCAGCAGCAGTGGGGATGGTCTCAGCAGGGTAGGGTCTGATGGCCTTATTGTCAAGAGCAGTGACAGATGCAGAGGTATTCCTGCCACCATAATCGATATAGGGCAAAGAAGGATCTGTGTTGGAGGAGCCCTTGTAGCGCATTGTAGCGAAACCGGAGATAACCTGGTCCCCTTGAGTGTCGGGAATACGGATTGTGTAATCTTTCCAAGGCTTGTCGAGCTTGACCATAGCTGCATAACGCTCACCATTGTAGATACTTGCACTTTCAGCCAGTATAGGCTCCACGTAGCTTCCATCGACTTCATAAATGTACATTGGGTGCTCGTCAATGGAGAACATTAGAGCCTTGAGTGATGCGGCACTAATAAACTTGAAACTGACCCAGCCAACGTTAGGATCAACTTCAATGATTTCGTGATATCCATTAGTAGGGCTGCAGCCAGCGTTCAGTCCGCCAGGGATCTTGCTCTCATCGGTTGGGGGGAAGTCACCCTGAGTCTCATATATATTGGGCAGACACCTAAGAAACAATTCAGTCAGTAAGGAATCATAGCGGAAGAGACTTCGAAACTTACCCCTTATCTGTCAGAGGTTGGTTATCGATAGCAGTCTTGAGATAAGAGAGCTCGACACTCGAAATGTTCTTTGTTCCAGGGCAGTAGACGGCTCCCCGACCATTGATCAGGACACTGTCCATACAGCTTCTTGGAGTTAGCCGTTGCCTCGAACAACACATAGCGAATGACGTACAATATATTCAACCGACTGTCTTCCTGAGCCTTTTGGTATTGCTCTGATGTGAGATGGTCCCAGTCGGAAAGCATTACAAGCTGAGGATTCTTCTCTGCTTGTTCCATTGCAGCAATATCCGCAGCATCATTTGAAATCAACGAAAATGGCAGAGGAGTTTCAGGGGCCGGGCTATGGTCCATCAGTATTGTGGTCATTTTTGACATTTCCGAACTCGGATTTCTTACTTGATCCAGATTGGACCGTACAGTCCATCGGTCATTTCTGCGCGGGCGTGAGAGTGGTACCAGTAGGTTCCGTACTGAGTGGCTTTCCATCGGTAAGTCCAGCTCTGTCCTGGCTGGATTGGCTTCTGTGTTAGGCCGACAACACCATCTGACCATGGTGTGTTGTGTTGCTCAATCCCATGAAAATGCACCGAGGTATTCATGGGAAGATTGTTATGCACCACAAACTGTTGGATGTTAGAGCGACTTGTTTGCCGATATTGGGAGTAAAGATCGCACCTCGACATCGTCACCCTGGTCTAGCCGCAATTCGGGCCCAGGAAATTGATCGTTCATGAAGATCATCTCTCGAGCATTTCCATCTGGCGCACCCATTTGCCAGGTAACATTCAGTTCAAAATGTACAAGCTTAGCCCAGGTCGAGGATAATACCCCGGAGCTGGCCAAAGCCATTAAGGTTCTGAGAGGCGCCATTGTAGCCAGCGTCTGGTTGGGAATTTTCCAACCACTTTTAGACCCAAGCTCACAACCAAATAACTTGAAGCCAAGAAGGACAAAACCAAAGTCGAACCGTCCAAGGTGGCTCTTAAAATGAGGCATGTTTCTAATATTTGGACTCCGTTCCTTGTGGAATGCTATGGAGCGGACCTTGCTTGGCTCCATCTTCCATCGATAATGTCAACCACCCCTCGTAGATGTTTGCATATTTGATAAATCTGTACGGGGTGAGCCTCTGGACTCCACTGTCTGTCTGGTTTGTCACCTAAAAGGCCAGTATATGCTTTGCAAGAAGGGTGGAATGTTGATGGGGCTGGGGAAGGGGAAGCTACAACCTCAATCCAACGTTCCCGTCCTCGTCGACGAATGGTTCAATTCTAAGAGCTTCACAACTAGAGAAGCGAACTAAAACAACAGTAGGTTCGCAATGGCATATCCTGTCTGTGTGAAAAAAATAGGCATCATGAGAGCATCTATTTCAGTCTTCATGAGCCATTTGTAGGGTGGTCATTCCGGGAGCTCGCTTGGAATGTGGTCGAACCCGAGTAGGTATCTGCTATTGTTGTTCCACTATACCACAGTATGGCCGGTCCAGAATTCTTAATGGGCTTCCATCACGGACCCGATGACTCCAAAATAACTCTTTCGTAGGTTTGAGTTGGTAATAGCCAACGCAATGGGAGACGGGGAAAAGGCGAATATTGGCTTCGCAAGGAATAACTAATTTAGCAGCTGCTTATTCACTGTCAAGAGCGGGTTTCCTCACGATTCTGCTTCATGCATATTGTTTCAAGCCCAACCATTGCTGTAGTAACCCTAGGGATGCAATGGGATCTTCAGGGTGCGCTACCACCCTGTCAGTGCCGCCAATCACAGGGGATCATTCTACAGCACTGAACAGCTAGGTACTGAGTCAGCCCTCCGCTAGACCTAAGTCCACTGAGAATGAGGTGTGATGGGAGTCTGACAAGGCTGGTTGGTAGAGCGGGGAAAGCGGGTTGTTGCCAGGGGCAAGGGTTCGCGGCTAACATGGATCGAGGCTCGGCGGAAAGGGCCCAAACATGGCACAACCAGAGCGTATATTGCCCTTCGACTTTCAGATTAATAAACCATCTCGGAGATTATCTGACATTCCAGGTCAGCTCATCCCTTATAGGCCTTATATCCGCTTTAAACCTCCTAACTAAGGCCCTACGCGTCCACGAGCCATCGAGAGTGTCTGGTCTCATGCATTAAGCTTATCGATAAGGCCATCGTCCGCCCGCTAAGCCCGATCAGGATAACACGTAAACAATCAACCCGATTCAAGCTCGGGCCTCACCGTCCCTCACCGTCCTTCTATTCACCCTCCCCATCCCTGGTTTCACTCCATTTGCGGGTTGTTGCTCTTCAATTTGATAATATCTCGAGTCTCGGCGTTCCATTCTGCATTATGTTTCTGGGTTGAAACTTTTGCGACTCGTGCGATCTTGTGTACCCCAGATAAACCTCTACGCGCCTGCTGCAGCACCAGCGCCTCCACCCAAGCTTCTGACATTCCTCCCGATTCCACTGAACGAGCCTGCGCCTACATTGTGCCTGCCAGCTGGTAACTTTTAAAGACTCAGCAACCACAGGCGTCCGGCCATCGGCCCTTGCGACTTTTGACAGATCATCTATATCGTCATGTCCCAGCTCCCATCGAAGTTCCCATGTTGGTGTCGAGCAGTGTACTCCTGGGGTGGAGAAACAACACGAGACTTGGGGTTTGTGGAAGGAGATTTAATAGAATGCTTAAATGCAGGAGATGGGCAGTGGTGGATGGGCCGTCTGCGCCGTGATAGAAGAGCGGTTGGCTTGTTTCCATCTAATTTTGTGGAACTGATGAGTGAGGACTTTGTCCCAATCAGTCGAGATACGAGTCCATTGGTCCAGACTGGCTCTTCACCCATAAATAACCCTACGTCAGCCCCTAAAAAGCAAAAGACCGTCTTCCGCAAGCCTTTCCAGGCTCACAAACATGCGCTGTCTCCAGGTTCTGACTTGGCACGAAGCATGTCCAACGCCCCAGCTACGGCGCCGTCGATCCCTCAGACACCACCCCGAGATGGTAGCACTCCGCGTAGTGTGAAGCCTTTGCGTACTCACGCCAGTGCTGTGAAAACGCAGGCACGATTACGTCTCGTCCTTCATCTGTGTCGTCCAGACATTCACCTTCAGTCTCTTCTCGACATTCTCCCTCGGTCTCTTCTCGACATTCTCCCTCGGTCTCTTCTCGACATTCTCCCTCGGTCTCTTCTCGACACTCTCCCTCGGTTTCCTCCAGACACTCTCCCTCCGTCTCCTCGAGGCATTCACCCCGTGGAATCTCACCCAGAGCTTCCATCGAGACGCCTCGCGCTTCTGTTGAGACGCCTCGCGCTTCCATGGAGCCTGAGCGGTCGCCATCTACGATGATGCCGCGCAATAGTGTGTCTTCGTCGCGCCCTGTTTCTCGAGAGATTTCTCCTATGTACCTGCAGGAGCGCGAAGAGTCACCTCCACCTCCCCCCTCCACCTCCGCATCGAGTAGCAATTAGTCGACCCCCGTCTCGATCCCCTCAACCGTCTCCGTCTCCTCAGCCGCCCTCACACCAACCACAGCAGTACCCGCAGCGCCTTCTACACTCTCCGCAGCCCCCAGCACACTCGTCGCGACCGTCTCGGTCGCCTACGCCTTTGAACATGAACGATCGATATGTGATTTTTGCTCGGACCCCGTCGCCTGGTGCGCAGTCCACACATTCGGCGCAATCAGATGCGCATGGAAACACGCCCTCTCCGCTGAGAGACGCCATGGAAGATGTTATGACCTCTCTAGAAGACATGGGGCTGCAACGGGAACCATCGCCAGTGCCGCGTCATATTCCCTCCCCTTCGCCTCGTCACGCTCCTTCACCCCCCCCCGCCGACTTTCAATAATCCCTGGTCAGCCGATGCATATGATGAAATGAACGACAGAACACCACCTGGCAACAAACCCCGCCCTCTAACGTCCCTTGGAATCAACGGCTACAAGGAGCCACCGCGTGGAGAGCTTGCACATCGGAACAGTGTCTACTCGCACGATCACTACGCGGATGGCCCTCCCCAACTGAACAACTACGTCCAGAGAATGGAGAGTCGTCTCCGGCAGCTCGAAGATCAAAACCGTCTCGAGGATGAAAATGGGTTTGATGACGACGACGCGCCCCCGCCTCCACCCAAACATGCTTCTTATCACCCTCGCAATAACTCTACGCCTGGGCCATATACTCACCTTAAGCATGATAACAAGGTATATGGAGATGACCGGTTGAACAGATCTTTCACTACGAAATCAACTGCCACTACTTCCACTGGCGTGCAAAGCGTGGGGACGAACTTGACCAGCAGTACCGATAAGACAAGCCAGAGCCTTATGAGCGGATATTCTGCCGGTGGGTTCAGTGCTACTAGCGCAGGGAGCTATGCTCGAAGGAATGGTATGCACGAGCGGCCAAATACTGCAATGGAAACTCTGCGCTCTCGAGGCTTCAGTGATGCTGGGAACCCAAATAGGCCAGAATCACCGATGACTGGAATCTCGTATCATTCTAGTCATAACACCTCTCGTCAAGGTGCTTCGTCTGCTATCCCCTGGTCATCTACGGACCATGACGTTGGAGATTCTGGCGGGGTTTTCGGTGGTCTCTCTACTCCGAAGACGAAGAAGCAAGGATTCTTCAAAAAGATCCTGGAGTCAGCCAAGACCGGAGCTGCGAGTGCCCGGAGCAGCATTTCTGTAGGTCATGGCGGAGGTTCGCAGTCTCCCACCAAGGGACACAGGGCGTTCGACGTGGTCTCCCCACACTTCTTGTCTCATTCCTCCCAGTCCAACCGTGAAAATGCTCGTGATGCGGCACCTGCCCCCAACGCTATTGACTGGGTCCATGTTCGCCGGGATGTCAATCGCGCTTCGTCGCCTAGCCGAAACGAGAGAATTGAGAGAGCCAAACGATGCCAGATGATGGATCATCCGGTGATTTATGCGGTGGAGGAACTTTACGATACCGCAGAAGGGGACGAGAGTATTGACGGCTTGCCTATCAGCGAGCCTACAAATTTTGTTGCTGGAAATCTGAACCTTGTCGATAAGAGTGCGCGCTTCATTAGCAGTTTGCCTCCTTTGACAAACCCTATGAGCCTGGCCCAAGGCTACATTTGTCGCCCCTACAAAAGCGATGTCCAGCGTCTTCGCGCTATTTTCACATGGGTTAGTGAGAAGATTGCATGGGAGGAACCTGTGGATGGACTTGAAGTAGACATGAAACGTGTCCTTCATGCCAAACGGGCAAGTCCACAGGAAATTGCCATCTTGGTCAATGATATGTGCGCCGCTGTAGGTCTCCATACTGAAGTCATTCATGGTTTCCTGAAGTGTCCTGGTGACGCTCTGGATTTGGACAGCCTGTCGCGTCCTAACCATTGGTGGAACACAGTCCTAGTCGAGGGCGAATGGCGCATTATGGATTGCGCGCTTGCAAACCCGACAAATCCTATGCGGAACCGATTTGTGACCAATAACTCTTCTGTGGCCGAGAGCTGGTACTTCCTTACACGTCCAATGGATATTTGCTACACCCATGTCCCCCTCTATCCAGAAGAGCAGCACATCTGCCCACCTATTTCACCTGATGTTTTGCTGGCTCTACCCGCGGTGTGCCCCCAATACTTCAAGATGGGCGTCCAGTTCCCCGACTACGACACCAGCGTCATTCGCCTTGAAGGCCTAGAATGCTTACAGATCTGTCTCACGGTACCACCTGATGTTGAATGTGCTGCTGAGGTGGAAGCCCCTGCCTTCGCACGAGACGCTGACGGCGACTTCTTTGAGAGCGGTGATATCGTTCGCAAGCGAGCGCCAGTTCAACCAGACTGGTTTCGCGGCCAAAAGCGCATCACGGTCAAGGCCGTCTTACCAGGTGACGAAGGACAAGGCGTGGTGAAGATCTACGCTGGGGAAGAAGGGCCTCATGCATTCGAGCCGCGATATCCCTCACCCAATGGCTCTCGCTCTCCCAATCATCCATACCGGAGAGAACCCGCCCTATGATTTTGTCCTCCGACATCCGACTCCACACGCTCAGCGCCATGATCTGTACATCATGCAGCCCCAGTGCTCGCGATTGGCGGTCAACAATACCTTCGTTTTCGCTGTTCGCCAGCACCCCCTCCTCACCCCAATCTGCCCCAAAGGATGACATGCCTATCAACGGCCGTGCTTCTCCTTCTGTCTTCAACCGACCCTCTAGTGCACTGAGTATGGTGTCTAGTACCGCAGGCGGTTCAACCATATCGAGCAACTCGAACGAGTTCTCAGCGTCGACTTCTGCGATCTCCTCAACACGGTCTGTCGGTGGCCGCGAGAAGCCTGCTAAACTCGCCATCCAAACCCCATCTGGCAAGATCATGCGTCTCACCCGGAAGGCTGACCATATGATGCCCGTAGACCCCTCCAGCGGTACTGTCACCGATGCTATCGCGGACGGGAGCGTATGGGAGACAGTGATCAAGATTGGCGAGCGAGGTCTTTGGCGGGGATTGGTCCTAGCAGACCGCTCGGCTCGGTGGTGTGTATTCTGCGAATGGGAATGTGTCTAGCAATTTTTGCACCATTTTTTTTTTCTTTTTTGGAGTTGATAGAATTATGGGACGGATGTTTGATTCCTTTTTTTTGATGTTATTTCCTTCTATTCCTGCATGTCTGCTTGTGTTGCGGTTTTGTCTGCCTTCCCCATACCGGCATTTGCATCAAGTAGGCCTGGAGCGTTGCATATACACTGGATAGCTCATGGAATTCTGGTTCTTTTCTTACTCCTTGTGTTTGCGTACTTTCCGTCAGAATGTAGGCCATTGTCCTCCGTAAATTGGAAACTTTCGAGTCTTGCTACGCTCTTGTATGCGGCAAGGCACAGCGCCATCAGTGTCAATGGTGCATGCTGGTATTATTATTATTGATCGGATTACAAGGCCGTTTATTTAACCTTAGACAGATGAGCAGACCTGACCAAATCCTGGTTACTTGGATTACAGTAGCAACTCTTCCAACACTACTCCCCCCGAGTTCCTCCGCTGCTACCCTGTCACTAATTTATTACTCCTTCCACTGTGCTTACTTATTGCTCCCCCCTCCCCCCACCACCCTACTACCTATATAATCGCCCTGAGCCTCCACTATACAGCTCATGTGTAGGTTTTAGGTAAACGGATTGGACGTGTATTCTATCCTGACAGTCCCGTCCCCTTCAACGTTACAAAAGATTGCAGATGTTGGAATAAGACCTGTATATGTGGTACCTCTCGCAAGGGAGCTATCTAGCTCTCAAAGGCACCCGACGCAACTGGCATGACCTGGTATATTTCATGCCCTACCTGTCGTGCCACTTAAAACAAATACAGCGAGTCTAGTGGACTTGAGCAGCCCGGGGATTTGCTTGCATTCGGTTTTCATTTCGACTTGACTGCAACGATCCTCATTATTATATGCACTCTACCCTAAAGTTTCGCTACAGCTTCGCGCAGCAAAGGAGCCACCTGCTTTCTACTAGCCGTAGTCTTCTTCTGGGTCCAAAGTCTCCTAAAGAAGACCCGATCCCCATCCAACGCAGCCCTAATCTGCGCATCAGGAATATTCACATCCTCACCATCAGCCACCTTCCAATCCTCAAGTTGCAGCTGCTCCGCTGCGGTCCTCATAAACGCCTGGATCCCATCAACCGCAGCCCCCTTCTCCCCCATCGCAGCAACAAACAGCTCCCTCTCAAACGCTCCACTCTCCGCCGTAAACGACGTCATGACAACCACAAGATCCAGGCCCTTGTCCTCCCTCTCCGCAAACCGCCGCACCCCATCGACAAATTCCTTTGTACCACCCGCCTTCTGCACAAGCCATCGCACAGGCTTGACTGACGAGCAAAATCCCATCTTCACAGCCCGCCCATCAGCCGTCGTCTCGCTCCAATCCTTAAAATCTCGATCCAGAACCTCATCCAGCGTCAGCATATTAAGGCTGTTCTGCTTGGCCTCCAGAACCTGCGCATACAGCCCCTCCGAATCCCACTCCGGCGCCCCGGTCTTTGCGATCAAGCCACGCAGGGATGAGACAGCCCGCTTGTCTACCTCTGTAACTTTCCCTTCGGCAGTGAGATTCGACGTATCGATTAGAATGGCCGCGAGCAGGAGCTTCGCGACTTGCGCATCTGAGGCAGCGGCGTCGGGACCGAGCAGCTCGTGTGCCGTCAAGAAGTCCGCGACGAGCGAGGAGCAGGAGCCTGGGCCGACGGTTATGATTACGGGGGAGATCTTCATAGGTGCGTCCATCGCGGGGAACAAAGTGTTCGTCGACGTGGTGGTCTATGCAGGCAACTGTGCGGAAAAGTACGTGTGGTAGGGATGGGCCGAGGGAGCCGGTTCCTGGGGGTGGGGAGGGTGGGGATTGCTCGGGGAGGGCGTTCCAGTCCACGAGGGTGATGTCGGCATGGATGTCTGAGCTGGACGAGGAATTCAGGGCGTTGGCGAAGTCGGCGATCGTGACAAGGTGGTTCTGGAGGAGTGGGGAGGCGGAGGCGGGGGTGTTTGAGAAAGCTTCATCTTTGGCCAAAGGGGGGGAAATTTGTGGAGAGATGAAGGGCGGTGACAAATTCTGGGCGCAGGCGAAAAAGATCGGAGCCTGAGGGGACAGTTGGTAGATTGAGGAGTGGGACGTGTGGTCTTGGTTTGGTCTTCGGAAGACAGTTGTTGGCACAGTACGAGTAGATGATGGCGGACACAATCGAGTCGAGGTCTGCGGAGGGGTTCCCCAGAACGTAAATAGGAGCTTCAGGCAGTTTTCCGGCCAGAAACTGGAGGTGTGTTTGTCGGGCTTGCCGCAGGAACTGTAGGAGCGTCATTCTGTAAATTATAGTGTCGAGTTGGAGATGCTTCTTTCGTCGATGAGAGCAGATACGTCACGGGGAAACGGACCCACCATGAAAACAAGTATCCTTTTGGCATTGGCAATATGCTCTCCTAGATAAGTCTCCAATACCTTCAGGAAACGTTTGCCAGGATTTAGGAAACGGAGGATGGCGCTCGAAGAGCAAGATATATAAGAACTGCATTTGAATAGTATTACATGGCAGACAACTAGAAAGCTGCATCGATCATCAAAACATAGCCATTCGAGGCCTAGGAAGTAAAACAGAGGGGGAAGAATAGAAGAAGAGAAAACCAAAACCCCTGAAATCAACTCCGGGCTACCTTCACCCTAATCCTTTGTAGTACACCCATGTCAGAGCACTTCATATCCGCGAGGCAGAGGTGATGACGAAACAAGAACAAAATATGAGAACCCAGAGAAACGAAAAATTTTTAGAGCTTTCGAAACGAAGATCTTGAAAAACAGAATGAGGCAAATTAAAGCTCTTCCTCAATGGTGACATTCGCGTCTGGGGCAGACGAGCCCCCGCGAGCCTCTTTCGGAGAGCCATTACGGGGACCGAGCAACTGGAGAGACGTTAGCATGGTGTGCTCATGGAAATTATCAAATGATCAATCAAACGTGGACGAAACGTACCGGATAGTCATTCAATCCCTGATGGGTGGGGTCAAGACTGGCCTCCTTAGCCTGGTGTGCGGTCACAGGCCCCACGATTGAAGCGTCGCCGGTCTGTACGGGCTCTTCATGGACCGATGCGGCGCGGCTGCTGCCATTGCTAGCATTGAGAGCCTCGAGAGCTTCGTTGGCATGGGTGTTGTCCATTTGTTCAGATTCGGGATCGTTGTCCTGATTGGTCAAGTCGGCGAATACGTCATCGAGGTTCTGCCGAGGACTGCTACTGACGAACTGAGGCTCACGATCGAAGCGAGGGGGGCTGAAGAGAGAGGTTTCCATGCCCTGCTGCGGCGTAGGAGATCGAGCAAGGAAAGATGGCGATTTGTTTGCCGCGACATCCGGCATAAACGTGGAGGACGTCGGGGCAAACGCCGGGGTTGAGTCACTCGCAGGCAAGGAGTAGTTAGCAGAGAATGGGTAGGACACATTGTGGGAATCCGGCATAGGTGTCAAGGTAGGCCCCGTGGTTGGCGGCTGAGTGCTACTGGGGGTGGCAGAAGATGGCTGCAGGGATTGAAGCCGAGGAGCTGTGGGGGTTGACGTTGCTGTATCGACCGACTTTCGCTTGGCCATATGCTTTGCCCGAAGATGCTCTGGGAGGTCTTCGGGTCTCTCAACGCCTAATTGAGCCATGATCTTTTGTTGCTTTGTAGGCCGAGGCTTGCGAGTCGACAATGAATGTTCCAAGATTGGTGGTGCCTCGGGTGCAACAGGCGCCCATTTGTGGATCTCTTGTCGGAAGAAGTTGGTCTCGTAAGCTAACAGGACTTCGGCGCCCTCGATCTTGCGCAGGTAGAAGATCAACGTGGGCACTTCCTCGGTGGTGGTACAAGCGGCATTGGTAAATCCATGGAGAAAATCACGAAACGCAGTCGCTTTGCTGACAATACTGTCTAGCACCTCTTCCTCGTCTGGCTGGAAGGGAAGACCCGCGATCTCAGCTTGCCAATCCTGGAGATCTTCCAGCTTCGGGCGGGCGGCATCACGAGGGATTTTCTGACGCCAGTCGCAAAACAGGACAGGTGTACTTGTCAAACTCCTTGACCTTGCCTCGCGCAATTTTCAGGCACTTTCCATGATACCTATAAGAGATCAGTCAGACGTCAAAATTCAGAGGCAGAAGGGCAAGATTCATGCTTACCATTCGTGACAAACTTCACATTCAATCATCATCCCGGCCTCCGGTCGCCGACAAATACAGAAAACGTCGCGTTTGTGAGACTTCGGTCCCCACACAGTCGGCTGGGGGTTCTCGAGTAGACCATCGGGGGTATTATCACGCGAAGAAGGCTCCACAGGAGGCCGGTAGCTATCTTCTAGGTCGAAACAAAACGAATTGCGATTGTCGACATATTCCATGTGGGATTTCAAAATGTGCAGGGGGGGCATTGGCTTTACCGAAAAGCTTCTTTCCCTTGCGCATCCAGTCCTCGTGGCGCTTTTGTTCACGCTCCAAGTCGATAGCTCCAATTGGCCGGCTGTTCAATTGTTCCAGAGACTCAGTGAGCTCTCGAACATCCTTGTACTTAGGTCGGTTCCTGACATCAGGGTCTCTGCTGCTCTCGACTAGAGTTTGAATTCGTTTCTGGGCCTCTCGCTGCTTGGTCAATATAGCATCAACGGCAGCAAGGGTCGTGGGAGAAACAGGGAGACGGGATGCTTGAGCAGAGAGGGCCTCCAACTGCTGGTAATGGACCGCCTCGACGGATATCAGTTCCTTAGCCTTGGTTTCCCAGGATTCACCCTGCCGGGCCAGTTCCTTAAAATGGGACAGGTGCTCGTTGCTGTCCGACAAGCCAAGTTGTTCTCCGGTGGTTACTAATTCCTGGCAATCTTGGAGGTTCAGGTATTGGTCGCGTCTGCGGGCGGCATCTTCGGTCCATTTAATCTGTCGCATTTTCTGTTCCAGGCTTTCCACTTCGGGAATTTCCACGTTGAAATTTCGGCCGGATTCAATAAGTTCCTCAAGTTCCTGGGTCGATCGGACATGGGGATTCATCAGGGCGCTGTTAACATCCTGGCGGAATTTTTCGATCTCGCGGGTCTTCTCTTCCAGAGCCGCCATCTGTGGACAGTCGAAGGAAAGTTTATCAGCCTCTGCCAGAAGCGCGTAGATATGCTCCACTCTGCGAACTTCGCGATCACGATCGTCCAGCTGCGCCGCCTTGGGACCGGCCTTGCGCCATGCTTTCTCATTTTTTCTGCGGTTTTGCTGCTTTCGGGTAATGTAGTTGTTCGCCTCCTCAACCCATTTATCGCAACGCTGGACGAAGGCCGCAAGATCTTGGAGGCCAGGTAGGTGGTATGGGATTTTCTCACCTTCACTGAGCAAAGTATGGAGAGCTTTCAGCTGCGGCTTGGGCTCATCCTCCAAGGTCTTGTCGAGCTTCTCCCCCCAGATCTGTGGGATCCTGGCTCGTTCCTCGACCTTCTGCAAGATAGCTCTCAGCTCGTCGTCACTCATACGGTATCGTAGTGTATGTCCTGGACCTAGAAGCTTTTGTGGGAAGGTTTCACCGCAGCAGTCGTAAGCTTCCACATGCAGCAGACAAACAGTCTTTCCCGACTGATGACAACGGAACTGGGTAAGGTAAGTATACGCCTTGCAGTGGCTACATTGGTAGTCGTCCTCGGGAAGATCCTCCTCTTCAACTATGAACTTCAGCTGGCAATCGCCAGCAGGAGGTTCGGTGCCAATAGCACACTTGTGCGCCATGATATCTCGGTGTCGAGCGAGGAAATTAGCACGATCACCAAGCTCCCGGGTGGTAGTTCGTTCCAGAGCAGGAGCCAGCCATTTAGCAGTCGTGATGGATGTATCTCGAGCAGCTGCGGTAAAGAGTAACTCATCATGAGAGAAACAGGGGTGGCGGCGGAAGGTCTGAAGACGCTCCACCCCCATGGCTCCCCATGGCTCCCAATCAGCAGGAGCAAAGTTGACAGCTTCATTAAAGTTGAAGCCATGATTGAATCCTGCATGGTATGCTTGAGGGAAGGTGAGAACGAACTGGCCTGCGCGCTGATCCACGGCGTAGCATTTCACACCGGCACTGCGCAATTTGTCCGGTGGCATTAGGGTGACAAGTTGAAACAACAGATCAGGCTGTCCTTCAAAAAGCTCTGGGACCGCCTCGCGCATTGCATTTTCAAAAGCTTCTGCATCGGCTCCAGGAATCCCGTACCAAGTTTTGGTAGCGCCAAAATGCTGATAGTTGGCCGAATATGCGTAGTGGTCTTCGTTGTGCCAACAGAAAGTTGAAAAGCACATACCCACATAGACCCAAGGAACAGTCATGCCGGATATATCAGACTTGATGTGTCGGAAAAGAGAGTCACCGTAAAAAGGAAGAACGTTCAAGTTCCAGGGGTCAGATGAGTAGGGGTCCAATGGATTGCGCTCGATGGTGGGGAACCCACTGCCATGGGTAGTCGAATGAATATCAGCACCGTACTCAACCTCGACAGTCTCATGAAGATCAACAACCAGTTTCCAGAACTCTGCCTCGACATCATCCTCGGTCTCACGACGATGGGTATTGAGCACCGGATCAAAAGGCATCTTAGCAGCAAAGTAGCGTTTCTTGAAGTCGTTGGCTTTCTCTTGGAACTGCTTCAATGAGTAGACGCCACCGTCTTCGAACCCGAACTCGCCCGTGCCAACTAAACATTTTGGACAATGCCAATCGTGCCCCGAAGGAGCAGTAGTGGATGGGTCTAGACAAGCAGTATGATAGCCGAGCTCGCAACTATCGCATACCAAGATGGTAGATGGATTATCAGTTTTCCGGCACGTTTCGCATTTCTGACTCATCTTAGTATCCTTAAGCGTTGCTTCGCTGCTACAAAACGATGAGCTTACCTCGCCAGTCCTCTGCGCACCATCTTTGCGTGCTTTAGGAGGGACCGGGCGGAGAAGAGACATGTGTGAGCCAGCCACAGTTGGGACATCTGCATAGAAGTCATGGGTTAGAGCGAAGAATCTAGCATATTTAGACGGACTAGCATGGAAAATGTAACAATACCTTTTCTCAAACGCTTGCTGCGCCGCCCATTAGCTTCCTCGTCATCTATGTCTCCGTTTTCATGATGCCCACTCTCGTGGCTGATGGCGCGTTTCACCTGTTGGCCAGAGTGGCCATTCGGGACGGGGGTAGAATGGGCAGAATGCTCGGTGACTGCCCTAGGCGTAGACGATCCGTTCTCCCCTTCGTGCTTGATCGCCGGACTATTGACAGCAGCAAAGCCAGGGGAAGGGTTCACGGGTGTGAACCCGGCTGATTGGTTCACGGGAGTAAAACCAGTGGGGGCGGGGCGTGTATTGGGCTCGACTGATGGGGTGGGTCGATCAGCGGGTTTTGCCACGGGGGTGCTTGTCATCGGAGGCATACGTATGGATGGAGTCTCGTCTCGGGGCCTCGAAGGGGTGCCGTTTTCCTCCATGAAGGGCTTCTTGGTCATCGGGGATTGACGGGGCGATGGAGTATATGGGCCTCCATGTTCCAGCTCCAGCTGCTGTTGCACGCCAGGCTTGGCTTTCGCAAGATACTCCTCGTACGGTTGGAGGTAACGTTGGTAGGAATTTTTCAGGGAGGTCGATAAAGAGGACATGATCTTGCCGCTGTAACCGAGATCGCGCCCGATTTCTGCCCACTTCTTTGTCTTGCATACCTGCTCGAATCCACCCCGGACCTCGACAGCCTTCTTCAGCTTGTAAAGGTCGAGGGGCCGCTTGTCGACGCTGGGCAGTCGGCTGTAGTTTGTACCGTGTTGCTTGTGGAACATGGCAAGGCCATCGACGTAGTTCATGTTGGCGCGGTTTCCTGCGTCAGACTCTAGGTTAGAACCGCGCTGCGGAGTGGCTCCACCGGCAGCAAAACTCGCTGAACGCGGGGCCATACCTCCTTCAACCGAGTTCAACTCTTGTCGGCGGGTCTTAAAATGGAATCGCTACATCGCATATTCTCGTTAACAATGGGTCCATTTCTCGCTTGGTGTGATCTTTGTGCCTACCTCTGTATCAATTGCGAACGGCGGCTGCCAATTTTCCGGTGGAATGACTCGACAAATGCCATACTTTTTTCCTTCCGGTGCAATCTTCTGCATGTATGCCACGGGATCCTTGAATTCCTCCTCTGTCGGGCGAAAGGTCGGGGCTTCGGGTAAACCATGAGGTCGAACGCGTGTAGACGGCTCGCGCGGGGCATTGGGCTGGCCGCGGCGCTCGACGGTGGAAAGGTCGAGAGGAGCCGACCTGCGGGCACTCAAGGGAACATTGTGAGAATGCGACGGGTGAGTACTGGAAGACCGGGCAGGTTGGTGACCCATCGACTGCGCAGCCATGGGAGCTGGACCGGTAGAGGCCGGAGCCACCATATTTTCCCGGGGGAACTTGGGAGTCAGGAGGGTGACGGGATACCAGCCGGATGCCTTGTCAAAACCGAATGTCAAGTCTACAGGCCACGCGCCAGGCGCATTGGAAGGGCGACGGAGAAGCGCTGAACAAGGGCAACTGGAGATTTGGCAGCGAGTAAGCTTGACAAGGTCAGACTGAGGGGTTAAGCAAATGAGCGAAGATTCAAAAGATGATGAAAAGAGAGGATTGATGGAAAAATCCGAAGTACAATCGAGGAAGTGATAGAAGGAAGGAGCATGGATTTGATAGTGGAGAGGGAATGATTATGTGCAGGAGCGCGGGTATTGGACAGGTCACTCTGGGCGGGCGGCACCTACAAAAGGAACTTCCGGAAGACTTTGATTGGGGGAGGGAATGGAGTTGGAAATTTACTTAGAGTTGGAAGGGGAAATGGTAGCGATTGCGTTACTCAATACCGTCATTTACGGTCTTACCGGGGGTCTTTGCAAGTGGGTCTGCGGCTGGATTCGGCGTTGATTATGGAATTTGTACTGCAGACCTGCTAAGACGGTGCCTGGGGCCCTGTTTCCGATACATCCCTCGTATATCTCGGTTATTGATAGGGAGGATGCTGGTAATTATACCGTCAGCGCCCGCAAACGGATCGTACGTTTCCTTCGAGAAGTTTTACCGAGAACATTTGGATGTTTTATCTTGGAGGTTCTCTGCTTTGCACCCCCAAGCGTCTTGTGATACATCCGCACTTCGACTGTCCTGATCGCCGATAGCAGAACACCCAACTCTTGTGTAGAGTATGTCAGATTTTTCCATAGACCCTTCAATCCAAGCGGTGCTGCATAGTGCCCAATCATCTTGCGAGCGTTCCAGCTCCCAGAAATTAACACTGGCTACTATACCCTCGGTCCAATGGATCCGACCCAAAGGCCACTTTTTCGTAGAAAGGGACATTGACCACATTTACGGGTAATCAAGGGAGTGACTCTAATGAGTAGGATGGTTCGTTGGCCTCGGAAGTGATTGCACGAACAACAAGTTGCTCTATTATGCAGCACAACTTCCGTCGACGTCCCATCAAGCTCGATCGACCCGATCGGCCGAGCATTGGGGCCAGACCGGGTCGGGCGCACTCCAACGTCCCATAAAGATAAGGCCAGATGTGCAAGCTAAATGCCTCTTTTGTCGTGTGATGGGACCATCCGCTCTTTAAGGAGCCCGCCTATTTTCTTTCCTTGCGCGCTTTCCTCCGTTTACTGCGTACTTGATAACCTATCAGCTGGGCTTTAGCGTCATGTGATGCCGTGTTTACGCCACAGACCCACGTCAAAACAGCATCCCTTCCAATATATCAGTAAAGCCAGAATCACAACAAGGCCCTTGCCCCATGAACGCTCCAGGCGAACCGAAGCCTATCCCGGCTTACTACGCCTGTTATCTCCTGCGGTCGACCGTACGACACGCCTCGCTCTATATTGGATCCACGCCAAACCCAATCAGACGACTTGCGCAGCACAATGGAGACGCCAAAGGTGGGGCCAAACGCACATCCCGCGACAAATTGCGACCTTGGGAAATGGTTCTTGTCGTCGAGGGTTTCATGAGCCGAGTGGGGGCTCTCCAATTTGAGTACGTGAAACCGGTCTTGCAATTGGAAAAGTGAGAGAGACACAGTTCCTAACTCTCTCTTGGTTAGATGGGCTTGGCAGCACTCTGACAGATCGAGGCATACCAACCCTGGCAATGACGCGAATGGTGATGATGACTCGGGCCTCGCCAAACCTGGAATTAAATCGCGCTCTTCACGTGCCAGGAGATCTTTGACAGCCCATCTAGAGGATTTACATACGCTCCTACGGTCAACCTACTTTTCCAATTGGCAACTGCGGATACGATTCTTCTGCGCAGATGTATACCGTGTCTGGAAGATCTGGAATGAGCGCGTAGATGCGCGTCTCCCTGATAGCACGATTATTCTGGATGGAGATTGTCCCGTACAGCAAGGAGACTGTCGGAGGGTAGGTAATATCCAAAGCTTGTCAACGGACTATACACCCCTCGAAAGCTACCTCGAGAAGTCAATGTTTCTTCTACAAGACGCTGAAGACCTACGATGCCAAATATGCAAGTCGGCAGTGACACCTGATGTAGAGCAAATAGTCGTATGTCCAAAGCCATCTTGCCGCAGCGCAAATCATCTATTGTGCCTATCTGCGCAATTCCTTACCGACCTCGATGATCCCCAAGCCTTAATTCCAACGCATGGCACCTGTCCGACATGCAAAGAAGCCGTCCAATGGCCTACCATGATGCAGGAACTCAGCCTGCGCAACAGGGCTGAGAAAGAAGCTCGAACAATACTGCATCGGAAAGAGAAGCGTGAGCGAAAAGAAGCAGCGCAACCTCCGCCTGCAGAAAGCAGGAAGAAAACAAGCGCCCGAGAACCATCTATCGAACCCGCGTCCATACTGATCGGCAGCGACCCTGCATTGGAGGACGACTGGTGCGATCGGGAGGATTTGCAATCGGATACGGAACATGGCGTTCAACGAACTAAAGCGTCGGAGCCATGCTCGAAAATGGAAATAGTCATCGAAGACAGCGATTGGGACGATGCCGAACTTATCGAATGATGCGATGAGGATATTCCAGACATAACCTACGACCGGTCAACGTTAGTTGGCAAGCCCTTCCATCGCCCTTAACGGACCAATTGCGTCCAGCCGATCGAAGCAAGCTGTCACCGCAGCCTGCATATCTCGGGATACCTCCTCCAGTGATCTCCCGGCGTCAATAACCTCAACATCTTCTTGGCGGTCGAACAGTGAGCGGAAAAGATCGCGCACGCGAGTCTGCATTGCTTCATTTTCATATCGCTCCGCACCGAAGCCCCCCCGCTTGGCAGTTTCCTCGGCCGAGATGCTAAGGAAGAGACAGATATCTGGACGAGGAAGCCCGATCTCTGGCTGCCATGCCCACTCGAGGGAAAGCGTGGGGTTGGCCTTGGCGGCAGAGTACACAGCCCCGGAATAAGAGTAGCGGTCCACTATGACAGTGATGCCGCTCGCGATATCCACTTCAATGCTCTTCGCGATCTCCCAGCGATTGGCTGAGAACAGGAGGTGGATGGAGTGGTCGTCTTGGTTGGCCGAGCCGCGTAAATAGCTATCTATGAGCTTTCCGATAGGCGTTGACCTGTCTGGACGAGTATTAGAAGCATGGCAAAGAACTTTCATAGGATGCTCTCATACCTGGGAAACGAATGTACTTCACAGCTCTTCCATGTTCTCTAAGAAAGCTTTGTAGGAGCTCACACTGGCTCGACTTGCCCGCGCGGTCGAGTCCCTCCACGACAATGAGTGCGCCGCGTCGCGTCAACGAGTGTGTTGGCTGGCTGGCCATGCTGAGCTGGTTGTAAAAGGAAGTCTGGCAATCTCCAATTCCAAGCTAATCACTAAACCAATACCAATGGTGTGTGGCCTTTCGAACTCCAATGATTTCTGTCCCGTGGCTAGTTAATCCTTGGTGGTTTGAGGTTGCTCTTATGTGCAGCTCCAACGCCCCACCGAAAACACGCTAACCCGATAAGGAAATTTCCATTCTTCTCCATGTCCAGCATGTAATAAGCTGAGGTGGAATCGGCCTTGCGGCTTTTTCTTTCTAGGTTCTTTACTCTTTTTTGTATTCCATATATTTATGAACCTTGAGCTTAAGGCGTTCATGTGTAGTACGTTGGCCGCCAATGAGATGACAATTTTGGAACATGCTAAGAAAGTACAACATGCAGTATCTCAATTCAAGATTGGTTGCAAATCATGCTATTACCTACAGATCAACAACCTAACGTTGTATTTGAACTAAATTTGGAGTCCTCTTCATAAGCCACTGGCATGAAAGGGAAATCAATTTGATCTCGTTAGACATTTCCTTTGGATGAGATGATACCCTTCCAAATTCTGTGCCTATATTGAAAAAGCTCCAATCTGCTCTCTTGCTTGCGCCATGAAAGATACACTGCTAGAGTGAACATCACAGGAGCGCAGACTCGGACTATTAGTCCCACAGTAACTGAGTTTCCGACCAAGGATTGCGGAGCATATGTCCTGTTTTATGTTATGAGAAGAATCCGAGCGTTGAATGCATCCTTATTTCTTATACCAGCGGACTATAATTATATATAATAATACTAAGGACCACTCGTGGACAGAGGGGGTCAGCTTACACAATTGAATTTTTAGAACCAAGGATAATTGTTCACTCTAAGCTATCATGCGCACAAGCTTCATTGACCATAATCTATAAGGAATCGTGAGAGGTCGACAATTGATTGAATAATAGTATGGCTTACCAGAGTCACTAACCTTGACCCTTGGGCGAATGTGTCAGAGATAAGTCAGTGGATCCTTCGGTTCCTCGATCGTTTTGACTTACCCACTAAGGTAGTCAGAACTTCATTTCAACCCGAACGGAATCTCGTCCAAGGCTTCTAGCTACATAGCTGCAAAGCAACAAACCAATACCAAAGAATGGGCGATAGGGTTTCTCTGTTAAACGCGTCGCTGGCCCAGCCGTAGAGAAAGGCTGCGAACAATAGTGATCGGCATTTATGACAGCAGAGTAGGCAGTTATCTCAGATATCGTATACCTTCATCTTCCAGTATCTCGTGTGTCAATAAATAAGAAGGGTAGATACTTATTAAGACTTTTGAACCATAGATTCATTTACTATTCGACATTCTCGCTGCATATGGAGAACCTTTGATCTGATATACGCAGTCAATTCATATGTTCAAGAAGAGGACTCATGTATAGTACTCAGAATACACCCAGAAGTGCCGCACTCGTTTGATATCCTTGATTGTAACTAGTTCTCCCAGATCTCAGCCGCTACTCTCCATGCACTTCAGGCCTAGAGTTGATGTTTTTGTAGTAGCTCGCGCAGTAAATTCTTAGAGATGCCGTAAATAGAGAGCATTGAAAGGTGACTCTGAGAAGGGATCTTGAGCTCTGCAATTCGAGTAGCATTGTAGTCTCTTTTATAGACAACGGTCGCCTGTTTGGCAGAATCCATCGATCTACTTAGATCGAGGAGACGCTAAGCTGGTCCAGGCCCTCGGCAGGCGGGCGCTAAACTCAACACAGGCGGTTCCCAAAAAAATGCGGCACTCTGGTAAATACGAATTGTCTCACGCGGCGATAATACCGGGGAAACTCAACTCGCTCCATTGAACATGCAATGACCACCATGGACCCCGCGACATCCAATGCCCCGGAGATGACCTTCACTGTGCTGGGGTCCTCAGCACCCGTACTAGCTCCTCGGGTAGGCAGACTGGCAATCAGCGGTCGCAAAGCGTTCTCGACGCCGCATTACATTCCAGCAACGTCGCGGGCGCCGTGCCACACATCGCGCACGATGTAGTGCGAAAACACACTGCGATCAACGGGCTATATATTGGCTTGGAAGACTGTATGTGCTAACAACAAGGATCTTCGCCGGAATGCCTTCCTTTCGTTCCTTAGCGCAGTATCGTGACGCTGAATGCTGACACGCGACTTGTCATTTTTGCTTTATAGTCATCGAGAAAAAAACACCCTGCCCCGGTCTATAAAATCCCAGTCGCGCCTGGAGAATCGCCTCTAAGGAAATTTATATGTGCTCCTTCAGATATGCCTCTCATTCTTGGCCCGCGGCGAGTCCCTCCCATCGCGTGCCCGGCCGCGAATACCGAGACTTCGATTGCTATCCTGACCTCCGTTGGATTCGGCCAGTTGACAGGAACGCATTATATTGAGGCAGCCCGGGCGCTCAAGCCCGATATCGTAATCGGCCTAGCAGACCTGATAATCGGCCGACCGCCAGGTGTCAAGAGGCGGTCGAAAATGGTAGACCGCACGCATGCGTATACACAGGATACCTTGGAACGGCTATACGGCGATTCGCTGGCGGAGTCAGAGAAAGCGAGTGCGTTGTTCTTTGCACCTATCCTTCCACTGGATAATACCCAGCAGAGCCTGTACTTGGAAGACTTAGAGGGCGAATTCCGGCATCGACTGTTCGGCCTTGCGCTCTACGAATCAGCCTCCTTGAGCTTAGTCCCGGAGGGTCTGGGCAGCTTACCGCGTCTGCTCCTAAGTGAACCTTCTAGTCCCCAGGACCTGCTGCGCGAGATATCCCTCGGCGCCGATCTGCTAGCTGCTCCGTTTGTGGACGCCGCCTCGGATTCTGGCATTGCGCTTGATTTCTCTTTCCCCGCGCCCAGCTCGGCACAGCACAATGCAGCGCAGCCGCTTCATCTTGGATTTGATTTATGGTCTTCTGTGCATACCATAGATACATCGCCGCTGCGCGAGGGCTGTGCATGCTATGCGTGCAAGCACCACCACCGCGCATACTTCCACCATCTTTTGTCTGCTAAGGAGATGTCTGCGTGGGCCCTTCTCCAAATCCATAATCACCATATCATCGACTTGTTCTTCGCTGGCGTAAGAGATAGTATCCAGCGCGGCTCTTTCGAGGAGGATGTTGAGATTTTCAACCGTGCCTACGCCTCCAAGATCCCTGATCGGACTGGCCAGGGCCCTAGGTATGTCATTCTTAAACGCAAATCTTAGAAGAGGCTACAAAGGGTTTTAAGCATGAGATCGCTAACAATATGGCAGGCTGCGTGGCTACCAGCTCCCTGCGTCAGCAGCTCACCAGCCTCCGCGCAACCCAAAGGCATACGGTCGTCTTGACGATGTTGTTCAAAAGCTCGCGGAATCTGAATCCTCTGTTGCGACGCCCGACACCGATTCAGAAGGGCTTGAGAAGCATGGTTTCGCCGAAAAGGCATGATTCGATCTATTTCCACACGACGATACAAAACGACAGATCTGCCACTAGCCTGAGAATCTAGAGAGCCGGCGTCATATTTGCTTTTTTTGGAGCATATAGATATGAGAATACGAAGAATGAACCACTTCACCCAATTGGGCTAATACGAAAATGAATCATACGGAAATGAAGGGAAATTGCTATCCCGCGAAGTAAATACGGTCGTATATATACAGGATGCCGATCACGCATCGATCCTTTGTTTTTTGATATCCGAAGCCATGCTCGTTGTCGTTACGGTGGGGATGAAAAAGATAAAGAGCAATGACGAAAGAAAAGCTTCGTTCAGGGTATCGACCTATTGCGGCAGGTGAATGATCTACTCCGTCTCTCCCGCAAGCACACGCCACATCCACTTGACCTCGTCCTCCTCTTCTTTGGAGCCAGGCTCGGTCCCAGCTCCGAACTGCTGACCGACAACACAAACAAGCCACGAGTCCTTCTTGGCAGACTCCAGGAAGGTCGAGGTTGCCGACCCGCGGGGGTAAATGCGGCACCATTCTTCCCAAATACGGAATGCCTCCTCGCCCCAGGCGCGGAAGCTGACCTCCTCAATGATCGTGGGGGTGACGATTTCCTTCCCGCGGAAGACACCCCAGGTCACAGCATTAGCACTTTCGGGGTTGGCGACAAGTTCGTCGGTTCCAGCATTCGCAGCGGCGGCGGGAGAAGAGGACTGGTAATCTCCCTTCTCATTTGTAGCGAACCAAGTCAGCTTCTCGTGGCCGTGTTTAGCGAAGACTGGCTTCAAAATAGTCTCAAAGTCCTTGCTTGGGCAAAGGAATTCCACGAATGGCTTTTGGAACACAAATCCTTGACGAGGGGACCCCAGCCGAAGATCTTGTCGTCGCTACGCACGCCATTGACAGCCGGTTGCGAGGCCAGAGTCCACCAGCCACGGCCATCGATAAGTTTCAACAGCTCGGGGCGAATGACTTCAGTTTCCGGGTTCAAACCACCGCCTTCTTCAGCACCGCCCTCGGACCAGGGGACCATGTAGAGTTCTCCGGATACATGGCGTCTAAAAATTGTGTTGACGTCTTTGTGTTCGACTGGGTGGCCCCACAGCCGGCGTGCAACTGCTGATGTGACATGCAATGAGGGGCCGTAACCATCAATTTCACCGAAGGCCGGAGAGCGCGCATCACCCCAACGTCCGTTAGGGAAGTCATCCCATGTAGCCTCTCGACCAAGCGAGCCTAAACCTTCGGAGATGAGAAGGGTTTGGCTTCGGTTGGGTTGCGAGGCAGGCAGACCCGCATTTTCTGCGAGAGCTTCATGTGTAGAGCTCTGTGAGGATCCTGGTGCTGGCGCGAAGAGCTTGTCCACGATGACTCTGTTGTGAGGCTGTGAAGCAAGGGAGGAGCGGCGTTGTTGGGTCCGCGAGGGAACGTCATCCAGGGAAACCGTTGCATCAACCTCGTCAACTGCAGAATCATCCTCTCCAATGGAGGGAATCAATTTACAACGCTCAAGAATGAATGAGACG
Source organism: Penicillium chermesinum (assembly GCF_028974085.1). NCBI lineage: Eukaryota > Fungi > Ascomycota > Eurotiomycetes > Eurotiales > Aspergillaceae > Penicillium > Penicillium chermesinum. The sequence continues at coordinate 1,296,586 of NW_026695316.1, forward strand.
GTCTTCTCCAAGTTCAGGGTGTAGAAGTGGAAACCTCTGGGGCCTGGAGCCTTGAGCTCCTTGATTCCGCTCACGATATCACTCACGACATCCACACCGGCCTTCTTGATAGCGTCGTCATCGTTCTTTAACTGCTCCATGCGCTTGGCGATGGGATCGGGAATCTTCACATGACTGAGCTTGGTGACTCGGGTGAGAATCTTGTAGCTGTGAATCGGCATCAAGCCAGGAATAATAGGAATGGTCTTGAACGCGCCAGACTCGTGGTTGCGCAGTAGGGTCTCAAACTTTCTGTATGCCTCCAGGTCGTACGTAAGCTGTGTCATAATGAAGTCGGCCCCAGCAACTGTCTTCTCAACCAAGTATGGTATATCTCGGAGAGGATCCTGAGTATCCTGGAAAGCGTCGGCAGGGTGACCCTCGGGATATGCCGCCACACCAATACAGAAGTAATCGCCATGCTGCTTGCGAATGTACTTGACTAGGTCCACAGCAAATGTGAAATCCTTGTTGCTATCATCGTCACCGTGCATGTTGTATTCCTCGCTGCGAGGTGGGTCGCCACGGAGGGCCAGAATATTCCGGATGCCCAAGACTTTAGCCTCCTCGAGGGCCATGTCGACCAAAGCTCGGCTCATATTAGTGCATGTCAAATGCAGTACCGTTGTCAACTGCAGTTGTCGCTGACAGACCTCAGCGAGCTCGAGAGAACGAGCCGCAGTGCTCCCGCCTGCACCCCAAGTGACCGTGACGAAGAGCGGGCGCAGTGCCTGAGCCATACGCTCTAGACGCGCAGACAGGTTCGCAAAACCCTACACAAAGAGGCTTGTCAGTATATACAACCCCTTCAGCCAAGTCGTCTGCGGGGTCACCCCACCATCCGGGTCTTTGGAGGAAAGAACTCCAGGGAGAGTAATTGGCATCAGGCGGCAAAGCCGCGATCTTCTCGGTGATCTTCTTCGCCATCTCGACGTGCTTGTACCAGGCAATGGGAGGTGGCAAGGGAAAGGAAAGATGCGGAATTCCTGGAAGTGGACATGGATTTGATTTCATATTTCTGCCGCACGCGGATGATTCGTCATTGCTCCCCGACTCCGCGGGGCCGATCTACAAAGGGTTCGGGTACCACAATACAATCCACCTCCTATTGACGCTCCAGCTCCTCCGCTTGGACCCATTTACAACAGAGTAAGCTTGGAATCACAGCGGTCGCCCGCATTGGGGCCACTTGATCAGCCTGGACCGGATGACTCAGCCGCATATGCTGCCCGTCGAGACCCGCCTGAGTCGAAATTCGTCGGCGCGGAGTTGGTGATGCGGTTCCCTTTGCCCAAGCTGGTCATCTATTCCTCATCATTGCTCCGCATCAGCCCCGGGTTATCCCCGTGATTTCTACTTCCCATACTTTGCAGCATGGCATTCCCGCGGCCAACGGCAACAAGTTTGCTTGGCCGACTCCGAGTCCAGCTCGACCAGAAGCTCCCGTCGCGAAGGGCACTGTCAACGCGATCGCGCCCCTCGCCAGTGCCAACCCCTAAGGACACACGATCCCAATTCCGCCGGCTCAATGATCGACTTCCTCGATTCCTCCAGAAATATACTACCCCATTGCTGGGCGCCCCAGTGGCTCACATCACTTCATTTTTGATTCTTCACGAGGTCACTGCCATACTGCCGCTCTTTGGACTTGTCGCCGCTTTTCACTATGGCAATTGGATGCCGGATCTCTCATCTGGGACTGGGGAGGAGAATGTTTTTTGACGAAGGAGCTGCACGGATGGGGCGATGGCTGAGGCGGAAGGGCTGGGTTGAAGCAGCTGATGTCGACATGGTTGCTGACCATGAACTCACCGCCAAAGACCAGCCTGGGAAAGAGCGAGCTGGGGTGCGCTTGGTTCTAGAGTTTGCGACGGCATATGCGATTACGAAGGCACTACTGCCGCTCCGTGTAGCTGCAAGCGTGTGGGCCACGCCATGGTTTGCCAGGGCCATCGTCGTCCCAATAAGCAGGACAGCTAGACGACTGGTTGGCAAAGACTGATCGAGCAGTACGATATCAAAGTATACATCTAGTTCATACTGTGGGCAGCCATAAAGGTATGACTTTGTATGTAGTGTTTGAATTTTCCCCAGGCTGTTCAAAGCCAGCCTCAACTATCGCATTTAACAGCTACCAGCTATGGGGCCGGCCTTGTCTAGCCGAGGTATCTAAGTCATTCGAGTGAGCGAGTAATTTACTCGTAGACCCAAGCGGCCTGGGCGGAGGTCCACTTGAGGATCTCGGAAGGAGTGAACCAGAGAGCAATCTCCTTCTTGGCGCTCTCGACGCTGTCGGAGCCGTGGCAGACGTTGCGGCCGACATCGATGGCGAAGTCACCGCGGATGGTGCCAGGAGCGGAGGCCAGGGGGGTTGGTAGCACCGAGGATGGTACGGCCAGTCTTGACGACGTCCTTACCCTCCCAGACCATGGCGCAGATGGGGCCACTCAGCATGTCTTTGAAAAATTGGTTAGCTGAATGGAATCAAGAGCTAAGGAAAGGCCCGGTTACATACAGGAGACAAGACCCTTGAAGAAGGGCTTGCTGGAGAGGTCGGAGTAGTGGGTCTCCAGGTGCTCCTTGCTAGGGGAGGTGAGCTTCATGGCAACGAGCTTGAAGCCACGGTTCTCGAAGCGGGAGATGATAGGGCCAATGAGTCCACGCTGGCAGTCGTTGTTAGCTACTCAAGCTCAATCGACCGCAGGATAGAGGATTGATATTCGAATCAACCTCGGAAAGAGCATTTGCATACCTGGACGCCATCGGGCTTGATGGCAATGAAACTGAAAATTGTTAGCTTCACCGCCAGATCAAGAGGTAGCCCAGGAGCGTAAGAGGGTTTGGGGAGAGCCCCGTCGCATTGAGAATAGCCAAGGAAATATAAGGGCAGCGGTAACTTACGTCTGCTCGTCGGCCATTTTTGGTGGTAGGATTGGGATTGGAGGATCAGCAAGGGATGAGAAGCAAGATGGAGAAAAAAGGAAGGGGGAGAATAAATACCCTGTGAGCCTTTTTCTGCCCGCGATTGGTGGGGCACAGAGGGGTTTCAGACACCGGCATGCCTCGCACTGTGGCCTCGCGGCCTTATCCGCCATCTTTCTGCCTTGCTGCCTTGGGATCGTCCGATCCACCGGGGAGTGAGATGTGCATTCTGCCAATCCGTTGTTACTCAAAGGCAACCTCATGCCTTGTAGATCTCACTTTCACAGATAGAACCTGAGTACTCAATATTTCTGCATCCTAATTGTGTAGCTGGCTCCTATACTAGAGTGTTACCCCGTGTAAGAGTGATCTTATCTGATGTCTGTGCAGCTGTCACCGCCTTGGAGGTGTCAAAGCAAGTTGATTATCAGTGCCTCAGGTGTCGTACCCCAGCTCTCCACCGACAGGCCAGGTTGGAGCTTCCCGTAACCCTGATCACCAAGTACCTGCGGATGCAGCTCTCCATCCGCCCCAACCAGTATCTTTGCACAGAGGTTCAGGGTCTCAGATTGCATTGGGATCTTAAACAGGCCTCATGATGGCCTCGATTCGGCCTGCGTCCCGTTGGACGCTATTGTTGTCTTTGGTGGTCCTTATCAGTTGCATTGTTGTTCCCGGATGTGAGGTCAACACCCCAATGACAATGTACGCCCGATTCTAACTCCCCGCCAACTTCCAGTGACTGTCAAACACGAAAATTTCAAGACATGTTCCCAATCAGGATTCTGTACCCGTAACAGAGCTCTTGCAGACGACGCCTCCGCCAAGGGCGCATCTTGGACCTCGCCTTATGAAGTCGATCCAACGACTGTCAAGTTCGACAACGGCCAATTGGTCGCGAATTTGATAAAAACAACGAATAATGGAGAGAAGGTCCAATTACCGGTTACTGTTTCGTTTCTCGACTCGGGCGCCGCTCGCATTGTTGTGAACGAAGAAAGACGTCTGAACGGAGAAATCGAAATCCGCCACGGAAGCAAAGCGAACAAGAAGCGCTATGATGAAACTGAAAAATGGGTTATTTCAGGTGGCTTGGATGTGAGCAAGTCGGCTGCAATCAACCCTGAAACTGAGACCGGATTCACAAAAGTGCTTTACGGGCCCAACCACCAATTCCAGGCCATTATTCGACATGCACCATTCGAGGTCGAATTCCAAAGAGATGGACAAACACACATTCAACTCAACCATCAAGGTCTTCTGAACGTGGAACACTGGCGCCCCAAGGCTGAAGAAGGTACAGGTGAAGACGAGGGCACCTGGTGGGAGGAAAGCTTCGGTGGAAACACTGATAGCAAGCCCCGTGGCCCTGAGAGTGTCGGCCTCGATATCACATTCCCAGGTTATAAACACGTTTTTGGTATTCCTGAGCACGCGGATTCGCTTTCGCTGCGAGAAACTCGTGGCGGCGAGGGTAATCATAATGAGCCGTACCGTTTGTACAACGCGGATGTCTTCGAGTATGAGCTTGATAGCCCTATGACTTTGTATGGCTCCATTCCGTTCATGCAGGCCCACCGAAAGAACTCTAGCGTTGGAGTATTCTGGCTCAACGCTGCAGAGACCTGGGTGGATATTGTCAAGAAGTCTGCTTCTTCGAACCCGCTCTCCTTGAGTGCCAACTCAAAAATCAATACCCAAACTCATTGGTTCTCTGAATCCGGTCAGCTGGACCTCTTCGTCTTCCTTGGACCCACTCCTCAAGACCTGAGCAAGACTTACGGCCAACTTACGGGGTTTACCCAGCTGCCCCAGCATTTTGCCATCGCTTATCACCAGTGCCGCTGGAACTACGTCACTGATGAGGATGTGAAGGATGTCGATTCCAAATTTGACAAGTACCAGATTCCCTACGATACAATCTGGCTTGACTTGGAATACACTGATGATCGCAAATATTTTACCTGGGATCCGCTGACCTTCCCAAACCCTAAGGGAATGCAGGAGAAGCTTGACGAGTCCGAGCGTAAGTTGGCTGTCCTTATCGATCCTCACATCAAGAACAAGGATGGATTCTATGTGTCTGAAGAGCTCAGGAGCAAAAACCTGGCTGTTCTCGACAAGGACGGCGATATGTATGATGGTTGGTGCTGGCCTGGCTCATCAAATTGGGTGGATTGCTTTAATCCCGCCGCATTGCCATGGTGGAAGAGCTTGCACACGTATGACAGATTCCAGGGCTCTATGCACAACCTCTTCCTTTGGAATGACATGAGCGAACCTTCTGTTTTCAATGGCCCAGAAACTACCATGCCGAAGGATAATCTGCACTACGGCAACTGGGAGCATCGCGATGTGCACAATATCAACGGCCTCACCCTATTGCACGCTAGCTACGAGGCACTCCTGGAGCGCAAAAAGGGTGAAATCCGCCGGCCGTTCATCCTGACCCGCTCCTACTATGCCGGAGCTCAGCGTTTTGCTGCTACTTGGACTGGTGACAACCAAGCGACTTGGGAGCACTTGGGCATTTCCATTCCCATGGTCTTGACTAACGGCATTGCCGGTTACCCGTTCATTGGCGCCGATGTTGGTGGCTTCTTCCATAACCCCGACAAGGAACTTCTGTCCAGATGGTACCAGGCTGGTATCTGGTATCCCTTCTTCCGCGCCCATGCTCACATCGACACTCGTCGCCGTGAGCCTTATCTCATCAGCGAGCCCCATCGCACGATTATCGCGCAAGCTATTCGTCTAAGATACCAGCTCCTCCCAGCTTGGTATACCGCTTTCCACGAGTCCTCCAAAACCGGACTTCCGGTTGTGCGCCCTCAATACTATGCTTTCCCCGACGATGAGCAAGGCTTCACGATTGACGACCAGCTGTATCTGGGTGACACAGGTCTCCTCGCTAAGCCTGTCGTGACCAAAGACACCTTCTCCACCGAGATCTATCTTGCCGATGATGAGAAGTACTATGACTACTTCGATTTCACCATTTACCAGGGCGCTGGCAAGAGGCATACTGTCCCAGCCCCTGAAGATAAGGTGCCGCTTTTGGCTCGCGCCGGTCACATTGTTCCTCGTCGAGACCGCCCTCGCCGTAGCAGTGCTCTGATGCGATGGGACCCCTACACTCTCCTCATCACTCTCAACAAGAATGGCGAGGCAGATGGCTCTTTGTACTTTGATGACGGCGAGACCTTTGACTATGAGAAGGGAGCCTACATCCATCGCCGGTTCCAGTTCCGCGGTGGGGTCCTTACGTCGGAAGACCTTGGAGTCAAGGGACCCAAGACGGCCGAGTACCTAAAGACACTAGCCGATGTTACCGTTGAACGAGTGATCATCGTGGACCCTCCCAAGGAATGGAAGAATAAGAAGACCGTGACGGTGATCGAGGACGGAGCGAAGACTGGATCTACAGTCGCGTTGGATTACTTTGAGCAGCAGGACGGCAAGGCCGACTATGCTGTTGTGAAGAAACCGAACGTGGGCATTGGAAAGTCCTGGCGGATAGAGTTCTAAGGCGTGACATGTCGCTCTTTAAATATGACATACATGTAGAAAATCCCATTTTGATGTAGTGCCAACCAATTCATCGATTTTCGCAAGCATCTTCTCTTCACTCACGGGAATCCCACGGTAAACCTCGCAGCTTGTGGTAAGCATACGACACGTAGTGCCCATCCATGGCTCGTACGGCATTCGTCGCGGGGTATAATGGTATTGGAAACGCCGATATGCCGGGCGCTTGCTCTCTCTCTCTCTCTCTTCACACTCTCCATTCTCCTAGCTAACCAGTCCTATTTCTCTCGTCAAAAGGGGGCCCTGCGACCAGGCCAATCACCGAAGGTATCGGAGATATCGCGAAAGTGCGCACACTTGCGGGTCAAGTCCAGAATGACGCGGAACAGGACACCCTCAACTTCGTGTTTGTCATAAGCCGGTCCACGGGGTATAGAATTATTCGTCTTGTTGAATATCGTGGACAGCCACGCATTCCTCCTCCCCGTCCCCGCCGTGCGCGGTCAAGGTCAAGAGCCCGCGGGAGTCGATGCCCCATTCCACGCCATTGTTGTGTATTAATTCGTCCTCCGGAGTGCCCGTCTCGTAGAATTTATCTTGGCGGTCGACTTGACCGAAGAAGTCGGAGCACTGCTTCTTGAAAAACTCCAAGGCCGCAGCATTCGCCTCGGCCAATGTGTCGTAGTTGCCAATAATCTTGCGCTCTTCCGGAGTATCGTGGATGCTATTGAACGAATTGTAAAGCGCAACGAATTTGTATTGGCACGGTAGTTCGTCTGCGGGCGGGCTGTGCACCGCCGCCGCCACTCGATCCAGCATTGGTTGCGGGTATTTCGCGTCCGGCATTGTGTAGTGAGGATGAAGAGTCAAGACGCTTGGGGAGGATCAAGTGGTCCGAGGGCTAGGAGACGTGGAGGAGGCGGTTCAGGGGGTGGGAGGTTTAATATGGGGGAGAAGGGAGAAAAAATAATTTAATCAAACGTGACGGGGGGAAATTGATCTACTTCATCAGGCACTAATTATAGGAGATTTATACCCCCACCTACCCTTTTCGTTCAACAACTTCTCGAAGCAACAGGGTTCACTTATCATTCTATGCGCGGCGGGATTTACTGGCATGGCTCAGAAGTGCTCTGATTCGCAGGGCGTGATTTGAAGGCTGAATACGAGCGCGGCGTGAGCACGGCACGAGCCTTGCGCTCGATGTGCGCTTCTACCATCTACAGTCGATTTCTTACCTTGTTTACAACAGCCAAACAAACCGCTTCAGGATTAATTGAAAGCATTACGGGTGTTCGAATCTGACAGCATCAGACAGACGAGATATAGGGCTTGGAATGAGCTTGCCTACCCTCCAGCACTGCGCCCGCACGATAAGCCCCTGAAACGACCGAATTCGCCATAAAAACAGAAACAGCATGGCTTGTGGCTGATTGACGCGCAATGCGATCTCTTTCACGTGTACATACAATTTACTATTCGGTTTACAAGCAGCCACGAGAGCCCTGCATGTCGCTGGATTTGCTTATCTCCATTCTTGGCATTGCTTTTGCCTTTGATGTCTCAGCCTGTAACCTCGATCCAGATCACGATCACGATATGATCACTGGGAATGCAGGCATCTATTTGCCATTTGATCTGGTTCTACTCAAGCTGGCATACCACAAAACGTGCTAGTGATCTCATATCAGCATCGCACAGTGTCCACGAGTCGTTATGCGGCTGATCGGACCAAGGTGGCGGGTCGGGGCCTGGCCCCTTGACTATCGGGATTAATCGTACGGGGCATGAAGGTTTGCGTACGCCGATCAGTCTTACTTGGCGTCTTTGCCACTGGACACTTCGGGCTAAAGGCTGCATTATGACCCTCGGGTTGGCCAATCCCGTTTCTTTACGAGGCGTTGAAAGTATTGCGATTCGCTGCCGGGCTAACTAGCAGCGTCTGGAGGCCAAATGTCGTTGGAGCTACAGGAGGAGAGGTCTGTAATGTACCATATGGAGAGGGAAAATATGTATCTCTGATTGTTCTAAAATGACAGGCACTGACTAGTTATTCATACAGTGGGTTCCTTATAACTATAAGAAAAGTGATGACTATTTACCGAGAAGTGAAGGATTGGTAATACAGTGGTAATAGCATTGCATGTTCTGACCCCCACCCAAAGGCTGTGTGGTTCGATAGGTTGAACTAGCAGGTCCGAAGTATAATCTATATTTAACAGGTCACATAACCTTATCAATTTAGGATTAAACCATGCTTGCTTTGTACGGCTCTATGAGATACTAAATTTTGTCACGGGTTCCAGCTAGAGGGTGCACTATATAAGGCGTGCGTCCATACCCGCACTTCATGTGTGGATATGGTGGTCTTTTGGTTGATGGAACATCAGCCCAGGGATGATACTTCACGCATACCTGAGATGCCCACATCTCAAGCAATTTAAAATCGTCCAATGTAATACTGATCGGACTTTCAAGTTGTAAGCCACCAACAGTCGGAGTGATGTATCAGGCTTACCTTGATAGAGCGGGGTACTCGCATGTTATATGTAAAAGAAGCATCTTTATGATCCAAACTCTTTCATTGACGTGACACTCCAGAGTCAGGGTTTCCACTGCATAGTCGATTCTATAGCAGGCCATATCTTCTCGAAGCATCGGCCTTCTGTGCACGTTGATCGACGGCGTCATAAATCCCATTCCTTGTTCAGGGTCCCCGAGCCTTCGTCTCATGTCTTAGGTAAGCCCAATCACAGGAACCTTGGAACCTTGGGACATTCTTTTATCTGCAGGCTGTACTCACTGAAAGTATCTATAGAACTATAACGAGGGCGGGGTGGCTTGCGTTATCCGAGATGGGTGACCGGTCTTCATCCCAACAAGACCGCAATAGAGGAGGCGGTGTATGGAGTCAAAGGGGATGTCAAAACTCTTCAACAAATCAGCTCCTCGGGACAAGCTGCCCGAAAGAAGAGACAGGAAAATCACACAGAGAGAAATAATGGGCGCCTTAGGTGAGGCAATCCAGGCGCAGTTTTCAACTGAAGGAGCGAAGAGGATTCTAGAAAGAAATAGCCTTCATTGAACATAGCGGGCTTAGTCTGAGTCTTCGAAAGCTTGTCGAAGATTCGAATCGTACTCCTCTCTATCCGCCAATTTGCGACCTGCGATTTTCCCACGTTCTTCTCAAAGAAAAATGGCATAACCACGCCAAACTCCTCGTCGTAGTCCCTGCAAAACAAGGGCTTCATGTGATTGCTGAAAATAGTGAACAAACCGGAAGGACTTGAAAGAGCCATTGCATACCAGAATGCCCCTGTTTCCCATGTTCGGTTCATCACATCTGAGAGACACAACAGCGCAGATCCATCGTGACTATTGCTCAATATATTGCAGCCAAACTCTTTCTCCTCGGCGGCCAGGAGTTCGATAAATTGCCGGCGAATAGCATCGTATTCTGCTGGAACCAACTCATCCACGCCCTTGTCTGTAAGCCAGGATGGAGGCCTTGCCATCTCAATTGGTTGAGTGCAGGCCCATTCCAGATCCACGAGGCATGTTATATGCCATTCTGAGTCAACAAAAATGTTGCTCTGATGGAGATCGGTGAATACAAATACAAACGGACCTCTGCGGAAACTCCGAGTGAAAATCGACTGAAAAATTGTTCGCATCACAGTCAACACGGACAGTTGGTAAGCACAATCTCCAAGGTTATTGACTGCATTCGGTTGATACCGAAAACGGTTGTCATGCATGCCCAGTATATCGACTATGTAGGAGTCAACGGTTGAATAGGTATAGTCACGAGGAGTTTCAGTTGGGATTTTCTCATTCTCCAACTGTTGTATGTCAACCGAAAAGGGCCGGTTCGCCAGATGCAAAAACCCGTCATTGTTGATGATAAATGACCCAATCCTCGGTAAGGGAATTCGACAAAGACTCAAAAAGATTCGGGACAGATCACGCAAAAGATTTGTCCGCAGCTTGACATCATGTTGTCCTTCTTTCCATGTGTTAGAAAGCATTGCTCCTCGTGTGCTGTCAATGAACTCCACCAAAATGTAGCCGGCACCAACCACTCCATCGTCGGAAACCTGGCTTGTATTCTGATAGGGGCAATACTTTGAAGGAACTGGCTTCCCCAGCCACGATAGGATTTGACGGCGTATAAGCTGGAAGAAGCGAGGGAAGAAAGGCAAACATTCTATTTGAGTGTACTAGAGTTAGTTAGTAGGATGCTACAGACGCCAGGTAGACATAGTTTCATACGCTTTCGCCAGAGGAGAAAGCAAAGCCATACAATTGTGGGATTGGCACATCTGCACAGTTCTCTTGGAGCCATGCGTAGGTCCCTGCTTCACATCGAATCTTCTCATCGCCATTTCCAGGCCTGTAGGCCTCACCAACACGGTATGGCAATGGAAATCGAAGAAGAACCCGCTTTCCATTCCAGGTGTCAATGGCTATCGGAACACAGACATTAAAGCTACCATGAAGCCAATCGTCAATGCCCGCAACATGACATTCGGTGGAGGATAGGTTGAGGTGGTGAGCAACAACCTTCTCCATCCAGCCACGTTTGTCAAGGAGGTGAGCAAAGAAACGGCTTTGCTCAGCATGATACCCAAGCTGATGGAGAACATTGAACTCCTCATCCTTGACATCAGAGTAAGTGACCTCCTTCCGAAGAAGGGACCTTTTTTTGACCATGTTGGCTGAAGCGCTGAGTTGGATGCTTATTCCATTGATTAGGGGGAGTACATGGATTGGATCACGTGGGAATGACCTCCGAATTTAATCGATTCCAAGCGATTTTGGCATCCTACCTCGATTTTGGGCGACTTCGACTCATTTGACAAGATGCCTCGCGTGTCTCAACAGGTCTCTGCCCGTTCAAAATCGCTCACTGTTCACGATGCTATAGTTAAACTCCTGGATGTCTCAAACCCTCATTGAACAAAGAGGGGAATTCAAAGCCGTGGAAGGGAACGTGTCACTTTCGAGTATCTCGACAGCTCCACGACTAGAAATTCACGTCAAGTTTCATGGAGATATTATTGGGAGCAGACACTTGACTAGACGGCTCCTTCTCTCATCAATGGATCCTCCGGAGACACGGAACATAATTAGGCGCCAAATTGTCTCAAGTTAATGCCCTGTGGCAGGATCGACGGCCAATGTCGACCTTTATAGGCTAGCAGCTGTGCTTGAGTACCGGGTGCAAGCCGCATCACCAGGGCGGAGGACCAATATTGATTTGCCTCTAGACTCAGACAACGTGTGTGAGGGGAGTCTAGTTAAATAACTAACTAGTTAGAAGGCGCACGGCTAATTATTAATGGAACCAAAAGAAGCGGACCTCTTCCCCTATGGCACTTTCGGCTACAAAGCGATAGTTATGCTCTCCTGTGATTTCCGAGCATCAAAGCAAGTCCTGGGCGACGACAATTACGTGGACCAAATTATTAACTTTCAAGGACAACTCTAGACAGGTGCGTCATTGTGCATAGGTTTTGGAATTCATTTCTTCGTTCGCATTTGATTTGATTTGCTCCGGTTGGACTCTGAGAAACAGAGGGAATTGTGCCCTTAAAAGTTACTTTGATCCACCTTTTTTTGTCGTGTAGATGGTAGATCAGAGCCTGGGAGCGACTATTTAGCCCAGGCTTCCCCTTCGGCTCAAAGTCACTATCCTCAGAGTACGACTTGAACTCAAGGTTGGTCCTAATGAGAGAAGCAGGGGTTTCCGTGGCTGGCATTTTATCTTGTCGCGGACGGTTGATAAGTTTTTCAACATCAAGGATATACGGGAGAGGGGAAGCCTGTTCAGGCCTCAAGGGAAACATAGTGTAGGCCAAACTTTCCATCCCAACCATGTAACTGGAACTTGCGAACACAGTCAAACCTTGTGCTAGCGACCCTATCGACCAGGACGATGTGTAGATTCCAAGAAACCAATTGGTATTCACGATGCGTGGAGCAGATGTAGACTGCTCAAGACGTCATCGTTTTTGGCTTGGAAACGAGACATCTGTGCGGACCTTTGAAATGAAAGAACGCCTTATGGAGGAGTTAGAACAGGGCGCACATAGGCAACATAAATGGCCCTGTAGACAATTTCGGGCGAGGAGGGAAATGTTCAGACGGGCGAAGACATGCAGCCAGTCATGCCATACCATCGCACCATCCAGGAAAGATCAGCGACTATTTAGTTGACTAGTTAGCTATTTGCCAAGAAATGAAGGATTGGTAATACGGTGGTAACGGCATCGCGTGTTCCGACAATGTCCGATGCCGCTGACGCTACAAAGTATCCAGAGGCCCCTTCCACTATGCAGGTTTCTTTTTCTTGCTAGAGGTCATTGATCGGATCCTCGACAGGAATTTGTCATTAATTCAGTAGACAGCAACAGCTACGGTACAGGGAAACATACTTCTTATACAGCTACTACTTGATTTGCTGCTGGGGTAACAGTCGTCCATCTGAGAACGGCTGAGAGTCTCCGAGCTGACTGCACAAGGCTCATAACTAGGATAGAGGGGACTGCAAGCTATCCAGATCGGATGTCTTTGCGCATCCAAACTACCCTTTTAGACCAATTGCAGATAATAACTGCTAATTCATGCAAGACGCATTATTGATGTCAGTGTTGGCTTCCCATTGGATTCTCAAAATTTCTCCAGTACTTTTTATAGGCTTGGCTCAGGCACGTCACAAAGTACGAGCTACTAGGACACCAATTAGGACCCACGCGGATACCCTGCTAGACTTGCTCAGTCGTTTACCATGTCAACATTGCCACGTCGGCTCAGTTTCATACCACAATATATTATCCGAATGTGGAACACTCAAACACACAGAATTCTTGGGCGTGTAAATATTACGCGCAAGCTTAGCTGGCTATGAAAAGATCGGACCTGGAGCACGAGTGGGTCACTGCGGCTTTCAATTTGGCCATGAGTTAAGCATCAAATCACAGGCGGGATAACATTGTAGCAATGGCAGGTATCCAACAGATACGCGCAAGTGGGAGCCTGTCAATCGCCAAGCTCATTTCTTGGGCCCAAATCCTGTTCTATTTTGATGCTTGAAAGGCTTAATTCTCTATTACGGGCTTGGCCCCCACATCTGCAGGAGAGGAGCCCACAGTGGATCCCGAGCCATCGCATCCTCATCTTTCATGCTATACTCGAGGCCTCATTTATCTCCTAGTATCCATTGTCTGCTTGCCAAATTGCTGAGGATCTCACTGATCTTGACTCAAATCTCTGGTTCACTTCCATGACAGAGCACGGGAGATTCCACATCATCGCCGCTTGTTGCAGAACCTTGTGCCAGATAACATGAGAGCATATACTAACGTCCTTGGAATTTCTTCCAGGTGGATGAATTGACTCGATATGGAGTGACCATCAGCTTCAGTGTCACCTGCTTCTCGCCAATGATGTGTACATCTATCCAGAATCATATTTCCCTTGCGAATATTCCGGCTGCTACTGCACCGGCCTCGGCGCCTAGAAGCATTCATGGACGTTTAACTACGTTTGTGAACCCAAGTCGCCTCATCCACCATACTAGCCAAGTCCTCTGTTGCTTTCCAACTGTTTCTGCGGATGTGACATTTAGGATCTGTGTACACGATGAATTAAAGACCTCGGTTGAAGTGGGACTATGCAATGTAGAAGCAATGAACCTGCCACGGCCACGTGTATGCAGTATATCGGCAACACGAGGGCCTGCAAGAGTCGAGCGTTGTACATTTGAGCATACGAGCAGACAGGAAAACGTTTACTGGCATTCATTTGCAATATTCCCTGGAGTGACACGTCCTTTTCCACTTACTTCCCACAACTTTCACTAAGGGTCATGATGGGCCCCGGGGGTTCCACTTGCGATGACATAATCAGACACGGAAAGGCCGCGGGCGAAGAAAAAGTCCGGTTGCATCGTGGCCCGCGTGGGTTCCGGTTCCTGTCCATCCCCTGATTCTCTCTTCCTGTTGCTGGAAGTCGCCAAGTATTGGAGTCACCACGCTCCCTGGTTCTCATTGCCCGGTATATTGCTTTGGCCTAAAGGACACGGTTCCGTTTGCTCGAACTGTATCTACCCTGACCACCCGGGTGGCTTCAACATGTCTATTCTTCAGACTGCCCTTGAATATGGCGCCCCATTCTTGTATGCTTCGTTCCTGCGCGCCACAGCATAAAATAGTTTCTTGACTCTGATCCCGGGCTCTCCTAGTCTCATATCATCGCCCCTCACGTCCTATGCCGACCAGATCGTTAGCATCCACCGCTCTAGGAGCTCCGCCGGTTTCTCGCTGGATATCCCATTGATCATGCTTCTGGCGTCAATTCTGAAGTGAGATCCTGCTCCGCAAACCTCCGCGATTGCGCGCACATATTGACCGAACTAAACAGGGTATTCTTCTGGTTCGGAGAGTATTACTCGAAAGCTCTTCTCGCACAGGCTGTAGTGATGATCGCGACTCAACTGGCGTTATTAAAAGTCGCCTTAGACAACCGGCCTTCGAGCGGCTTAAGGAACGGGATTGAGCACACGCCCTTCAGCGGCGTGACTTCTGGGAGCTCCACGCGGCCATACGAGTTCTGGCAGTGGACGAACACCAAGCCGTAAGTCTCGAAACAGTCGGGACAAGTGTCGCCAGGAACGCGCTAATACCGGAGTGTCTATTAGTTACTGGATGTTCTTGACCTACTTTGTTGCGGCCCTAACGGTGTTACACCTTACCCCGATCTCCGAATCCGAGGGCTATATCAACTTGCTCGGCTCCACTGGCCTCGCCATCGAGGCTACTCTGCCCATTCCCCAGATCTTGGTCAACCACCGCTCCGGCTCTTGCAAGGGTTTGCGTCTGTCTGTCCTCGCCGCATGGTTGATCGGCGACACCATGAAAATGAGTTACTTCTTCTGCAGCGAGGAGGCCATTCCATGGGCGTTCAAGATCTGCGGTATCTTCCAATGCGTGTGTGACTTCTACCTGGGATTCCAGTACTTGATGTTTACCCGCAATGCCAAGAAAGCTGCTGGCAGCTCTCATGATCACGAATTGGAAGAGGACGGTGGGACGCCGGTGAAAAGGACATTCGCATGACCTAGGGGCGCGCTATATCGCGTTGAATATATAATGGTTGTAGATAGAAGGAATTGCTAGATAGCATAGCGATGATAGACTTGTAATACTGAATGAAATGACACAAATAAGCATAACCCTTCCATCCAGAGTCCATAATGTGTTGCTGGTTTGGGCAGTTGGGGAAACCCGCAAGCCCCGCGGTTGATCGCGTCTTTTTCCCGCTTCATCCGAAAGCTTCGCTTTCTTTCCTTTTTTCCCCCCTTTGTTCTAACGGCTCGTTCAAGACTGAACTCACCAATTCTTGATTTCGAGAATGGCTGACCAACAGACCCTCCGCATTGGCTACGTGCCAGGTAAGCTCTGACCATCTCATGGCAAGCTGCATTAAGATCCTCCTACTGATCCCCTCGACCATAGAGCATTACTTGACCCCTCTTCACCTGGCCTTGCGATCCACCGCAGCAACAGGCAACCTCCCATTCAAAATCAGCCTGACGCCGTTCCCCTCCGGCACCGGTCACATGATCACATCCCTGCGCAGCAACGAGATCGACATCGCAATCGGCTTAACCGAAGGCTGGGTCGCCGGTCTAGCGGGCAAGCAGCAAGTCGCGAATGGCGGAGACGGAGGCTACCGCATCGTCGGCCACTGGGTCGACAACCCGCTGCGCTGGGCGATCGTCACCGGCCGCGAGCGCCACGAGATCAATGGCGTCGCCGACCTGAAAGATCAGCGCGTCGGCATAAGTCGGCCGGGAAGGTAAGCATTCTGCAGCGTTCGAGCTGCTTGCGCGATTAAAACGCCCGGGGCACTCTCCTTTGGCTAACGTGGGAAATTGCATAAAAGCGGGTCCCATATTATGTCCTACGTTCTCGCTCAGCAGCAGGGGTGGAAGCCGGACTCCCTCACTTCCGTACCCCTTGGCCCCTTCGGTGCCCTGAGGAATGGGGTCACGGGCCTAGACGAGACGAAGCCGGGTCAGGCGCCTAGTCCGACAGCGGAGTTCTTTATGTGGGAGGAGTTTACCACGAAGCCGTACTTCCATGTTACTGCGGAAAAGCCAAGTCCGCCGCTGAAGAAGATCGGGGAGATTTATACCCCGTGGCCGTCGTGGATGATTGTTGCGTCGACGGCCGTGTTCCCGTTCCCAGGGTCTGAGAATGATGCTCGGCTCGAGGCCCTTTTCAAGGCACTTGATCAGGGTATTCAGGAATTCGAGGCCGATACCGCTAAGGCTGTCAAGCTCCTGGGAACGGGCGAGCTCGGCTGCACTTATAACCAAGAAGATGCTACTGACTGGCTGAAGGATGTCAAGTTTACCAGCAAAACTCGTGGCGTAGACAGTGGAGTTATTACTGGTGTTGTGGATGTCCTCAAGGTCGCCGGTGTCATTGATCCGGCGTTGAGCAACGACGAGGCCATCCAACGAGTGATTGGAATCCACCGGTAAAAAGGCCGTATACATGAGGAGTGTGAGATGACCGCTGATCACAAAGTACAAACGAACTGATAAAACTGCAAGCCAATTTCGAGTTGATCCTTAACTGATCTGAGTTCTTTTCAGGTTCCTATTCTTAAAAGGAATTCATAGTATTACCGTGACTGTACTAGTAGCTAAGACTTACTAGTAGATTTAAGCTGCGCAGAGGTTTGGACCCTGCGCTGAACTGTCCAAAACGAGGTTTCTCTCGCACTCTGCGATTGGAATGGGAAATTGTTGAGGGACTCAATAAGCTCTTTCCAGGAAGCTCCCACTGTCAATTTTGAAGTAGCTCCTTCAAGACACTACTTCGAAACAACCAGAAACCCAATTTTTGTCAGCGAACTGCACAGAATGAAGCCCCACTTTTGTCTTTATGAAATATGGTCAGATTATGGTGTACGTACTCTGGGATGTGCAATATGTCTTGATCGGCAGGCAATCTATGTCGTCTTTGTTCATCTGCACCCCTGTCATGCCGACTGCGCACGCTACAATGATTGCTTTCTCATACTTTATGCTATTCTACTGGTTCTAGTAAGCTTCCCTTGTAGATCGTGGGTACCATCGAAGGAATTCACGTTTGGTTGGGCATGACATGCCCCTGTGATTGTGACAATGACGGGACGGTCTTCCGTGGAAAATATAGATTGGAGTTTCAAGATGCTCGGCTGCGATGGTCTTGAGGCCCACTCGAATCGATTAGACTTGATTGTACTGTTTACTAGTACTACTTTAAGTTGGACGTTAAATGTTCGCGGTCACGGTCGTTGGCGGAAGCGGCTTCAGATCAACATTATATTTTTGGCGGCGGGGACAAATTTAGGGCTACTACGCTCCCCACTGACCAACTCGAAGCAAAAGAGGTGTGAGATCTACTGACCCAGGCTCGAAGCTACCATTATTTAATCAACTGGGCCATTCCAATTGCAGCCGAAGCTCATCCATAGATATATTACCCAACTCCTAACTAGGCCGCACGGGCTTCGGCACGGTTCAAAAGGGGAGCCGGATCATGTATATACTACCATTAGCAGCACCATTATTGTCAACCCCCGGTTTAGCTATAACGTTAGGCTTTAGGAAATTAAAGAAAGAACTGATGAACAGGGGTCCCGGCATCTAGATAATGTTCATAATGTAGTGGATATTCCCTTGAAGATCGTGGAGCACGAAGTTGCATGGGCCCTGGAGAACGGCTGATTCCTGGAAGAAATTCTCACCGCGAATACCTCAAAACTTGATTTGCAGACCGGCTCATGAAGGAAATGCTATAATCCAGAGAAACCGACGGCCTGGAACGCGGTTGATGGTCCATATGGGCTGGCTTCCGCGGCACATTCCAAGATCACCTTGGCGGTCCCCGGACAACGACCCCTGGGAATGTCCACCAACCCTTCTAATCCAAGAATGGAGACCAATTAGCGGTGCGTGCCTGAATACTCCGGTAAATGTCTCATGCACGCGGCCTTATCAGGGGGCACCTTGCTCTGTTCTTCAAGATATGGTTGGTCTTGGCTGGCGGGCCATGCGCTTAGGACTTCGATGAGGCACGGATGGGAGATATTGTTTTCCTCTCATGGTATGCGCACTAGCAGGCAAAATAAAACACCCAGACGCTACTTAAGGCTGACCAGTGACCGAGCCGTAGGCTGCGGTGTTTTCCCCCGGTCTTTTATTCATTCCTTGGGTTGGCATCCCCCTCATATAATTTGCCGCTTAATTCACGACTTAATATATAATTTTCTTCACGCTCCTTAACCGGTAAAGACTGCTTCAGATTATATTTCCAGTATGCGTGGCTTCGAGAACTATTTACATTGGTCCTTTTTGCTGGCCTCGTTGGGGGGAGTCCAGGCAAAGCTCGACCTCAACTCGACGAAAAACATTGCCGTTTACTGGGGTAGGGCTCGAAGAAATGCGTGAATGACCTGCACCAAGAGACTAACCGCATCTCTGCAGGTCAGAACTCTTACGAAGCTAGCGGCGGCAAGGGCCAGGGACAACAGTCCCTCGGCTACTACTGTGATAGTAAGTGGAATCCATAGCGTCCCCTAGAATGGCGCCAAATCTAACACGAACAAACCTACTAGATGATGACATCGATGTACGAGAAGTAAAAATGAATATTGCGGAACGTACCATGAACTAATCCTCAAAAAGGTCATCCCAATGGCATTTGACATGATGATCAACGGGCCAGGGGGGGGTACCTGAAGTCGACTTTTCCTCGACAAGTGCCGACTGCGACGTGTTCGAGGGCACGCAACTGAAGAACTGCCCAAAGATCGGGTAAGCCATAGCTATGACGACTGGATTCGCCAGACTAACAGAGAACAGCGAGGACATCAAGACGTGTCAACAGAAAGGAAAGACGATCCTGCTCTCGATCGGCGGTGCAACCTACAGCGAAGGTGGATTCAAGTCCGAAGACGATGCCAAAGCCGGGGCGCAGCTCATCTGGGACACCTTTGGGCCAGCGCAGGATGGGAGTAAGGTATTGCGGCCCTTCGGGGATGCGGTCCTGGATGGCTTCGATTTTGATTTCGAAGCGAATGTCCAACATATGGCCCCGTTCGCCAACGAACTGCGGGCTCTGATGGACAAGGAAACCAGCAAGACGTACTTCCTGACTGCTGCTCCGCAATGCCCGTACCCCGATGCGTCGGACAAGGAGATTCTGAACGGACCCGTTTCCATCGACGCTGTATGGGTGCAATTCTACAACAACTACTGCGGCGTGAACAACTTCGACACCAACGAGAAGAACTCCAAGTACAACTTCGAAGAATGGGACAACTGGGCCAAGACGGTGTCCCAGAACCCCAATGTCAAAGTGCTGATGGGAGTCCCCGCCGACACCACGGCGGCCAGTACCGGCTATGTCCCAGCATCCAAGCTCGCCGACGTGATCGCGTACTCGAAGAAGTTCGAGAGCTTCGGTGGCGTGATGATGTGGGACATGACCCAGGCATACGCCAACCAAGGGTTCCTAGAAGACGTGCGCCAGGCGTTGAGTGGTCCTGATTCCGGTTCGTCGTCGTCATCGTCCAGCAACGAGGCGTCGACCCCGACGTCTGCACCTTCGTCCACTAACACTCCGGAGACATCTCTATCCTCCAATGCACCCGGATCCTCGTCCTCCTCTTCCTCCTCCTCTGCATCTGGCTCCTCTTCCGCTACTCCTGAGGACGCCGAAACCGCCATCCAAACACTACCCATCCAGGCCCCGGCCACCACGACTAAGGCGCCGGCGCCGAAGCCCACCGAGCCCACCGAGCCCACCAAGCCCACCAAGCCCCCGACCACCGCTGCGCCCCCCCGAGCCAACTACCCCTAGTAACCCCCCTGCCAACGACGGAAAGCCCACCAAACCCGCGAAGCCCGAGCCCACTAAGCCTACCAAGCCCCACACTGAGTCTCCTCCGGATGTTGATGACGTGCCTGATGTCGATGACGACCTACCTGATGTTGACGACCTGAAGAACAAGGGAGGCAAGGATGCCGCTGCCCCTGCTCTTCTGGGCACGGATCTGATGGGCCTTCTGAATGGTCTGAAAAATGCCAACCAGGCTGTCCATGGACTCACACATGGTCTCCTTTCAAGGAACTTGCGTCGGGTCCATCGGATTGAAAACTAGGTCCCTGGTTCATTTTTCATGACTTTGTGTTCCAAGTTGGCGGCTGATTTCACGGATTAGCTTTGAGAGCCTGTCGCCGGGAATCATGAGGGGGAAAGAGGAAATCATGTCGGGAAGCATTTTGACGGATGACCATGTTCATGACCGTGGCCCGCATACATACATTTATTTAATCTGGCGTGTGTACGAACCTCTCCTTGATACCCTAATTCACAATATTCTACGTTTCAGGCTGTTCCAGAACATGTAAACATTAGGGCTACGGCTTGGCTTATCCAAACTCTTCCCGGCCATGGGACAAAACACGATTCCATGCGGGGGGGAGGGAATGGAAGGCAGTTATGAGAATATTGACAGTTACACAGGTTCAAGTGTAACTTGATAAGCGAGTGTGACTGAGCAGTGAGAAGCACGTTTATAAGCACTCATTTCTTCCACTCAGTGCCCTACGTCTCTCTACCCATGACTGTGCAATCAATTTGATCCTTCAAATGTTAGGATTCGCAGCAAAGACCGAGGTACTATCTGATTGCGCATAAAAAGGGCTTCACGTGTAGAAAGTACATCATGATTAGGCCGAATTAGCTGTTATGGTGTGCGCGGAGTATCGTAAGCGCTGGTGGAAGAGCATGAAACCTCGAAAAAACAATCGGTAAAATCATTGAAGGACGAAACATATTCTCTGCAATCCGGTTTGAAAAGATCTAGAAAGCGCCAACCATAGAATAAAATATCGTTCGAACACATCTCGGCCCTTGAGACTGCTGAAGAGGGGGCCTTGCATGAGCCAGACGCGCGACCCGTTGCCTCCCATCGACGACAGACTACTCCATTTCCTCATCCTCCTTGCTCGTCGAAATCATGTAATGGCCAATCACCTTGCCAGGTGCTTCCTCGTACTGGATGGTCAGTCGAGACAGGTGACCGAGAATGTTTTCGATTTGCTTGTCGCCCTTGGTGTGTCGTTTACGACCGAGGTCATCCAGCCAGGCGAGGCGGTTGAGCGTGAAATAAACAAGCGCGATGACGATGGAGACACCGAGTGAGTAGCCCCAGATGCGAACAACCGTGACGATGTCGGTATTGCCGTTTGTAGTTTCCTTGTATTTATCTGCGGGAGTACTCTTCATGTCTTGATTGGTAAACCAACCGAACAAACAGAAGATTGTCGCCAGGGCGTCCACACCCAGAATAGCCCCAACAAGTTGAAGTGACGGGAGGGTATCAATACCGCGAGTGACAAAAATAAGCCAGTTCTCCGTGAGCGCTACTTCCAAAAAGAGGACTTCTTGAATGGAACCCCAATTCTGAATGATTCCTCCGTGAGGGAGGAACATAGAGCCTCGAACCACCCAAGTACCCATTGCAAGGAGAATACCCAGAAGCACCGAGATGACCCAGATTTTCGGAAGCTGCCACTGCACAGGGCGCAGCTCGTAGGATGCACGGTCGTAAGCCACAGCAACTGTTGCAAGATCGGCGAATAAGGCGAGGAAGACGATCAATTCCACACGAATGCTTTCGTTGAGAATAATCATCGACGTAACCAGATAGATCTCAAGATGCAGACAGAGAGCTATACGGTATTGGATGTACGCTTTCATGCGATGAAAGATCTGGCGAGCAACCTTAATGGAGTCGATGATTGTCGACAGGCCAGGATCCAAAAACACAATATCAGATGCAGTCTGTGCGGCTTCCGATGCTCCCTCGACAGCGATGCCGCAGTCTGCTTTTTTCAGAGATGGTGCGTCATTCACTCCATCTCCCGTCATTGCAGTCAGATGGCCGCGCTCTTGAAGAAGCTCCACAACTTGGTATTTGTGCTCTGGGAAAACCTCAGCAAAACCGTCGGCTTTTTCAACCAGATCATTTGCCATAGAGCCACTTAGGCCTCCATGGATGATTTTTTCCGACGTGTAGACTTTTGTTCCAAGCGCGAGCATCTTACAGGTTTCCTTCGCGATAGCAATAGCATCACCAGTAAGCATCTTGACACTAATACCAAGGTTTTGTGCTTCACGAATAGTCTGCGCGGTATCTTCACGAGGGGGGTCAAATAGCGGCAGCATACCCAGAAGCTGCCAGTCTTCGCCTTCCTTTTGAACAGCTACTCCGAGTGAGCGGAAACCGCGGTGAGCAAACTCCGTGGCCTTGTTCTTATACACATCAGCTAGCTCTTTGGAGCAATTTGTGAGCCCAAGAACCGCTTTTGGGGCACCTTTCGTGCAAGTGTATCGAACCCCATCGCACCTAGCCACTGTGACAATGCGCTTAGAAACCGGATCAAACGGGGTGTATTTCTCAGTGACCCAGCCACGACGCAGGATTTCCCTTGCTTTCGGAAACTGCCGAAGAGAAAGAATGGTCACTTTGTCAATAGCGTCGAGAGAATCGATGTTATGAGAGGAAGCGAGGACCGCAACGGCAAACATCCAATCCACGTCAACCCCTTCGGAAACGAAGGGTGTTTGAATGCTGAGCTTGTTTGCAGTAAGAGTTCCAGTCTTGTCGGAGCAAAGGATATCAACACCCTACCCTTCTGTTAGTGTTTCCCAAGAAAGTAATAAATGAAGAAACACGGAATAAAAATATTGACGACAGGAAGGGCACGAAACTCACAGCTAGGGACTCGATAGCAGTAAGCTTCTGGACGATAGCCTTTTTCTTAGCCAGATATGCTGCTCCAACAGCCATTGTAGTCGTGGTAACAACTGGCAGGCCGACAGGAACTCCAACGATCAACAAAGACAAAGTGTAGTGAAGTAGTGTTTGCTGTCCAGGAGAAGCGATAGGTCGACCACGGAAGAAAGCACCGATCCACGCAGCAAGGATCCATGCCATGACCAAGATCAGCAAGTAAGTTCCGATCTTACTCATGACCTGTTCGAAATGGCCGGCTCCTTTAGCCGCTTGAACCATACTAGCAGTACGGCCGACGAAAGAAGTCTTCGCGCCCGTCTGAACTACAGCGTAGGCCTTGCCGCGCTTGCAACCAGTGGTGTAGAAAATCATATCGCCCATGTAGCGGTCCACGGCGAGTGACTCTCCAGTAATGGCAGAGTGATCGCATGCAAGAATGGGGTATCCACGCCGACGGGGCTTTGTTGCTGAGGCTTGGGGCTTGGGTGTTTCACTTGCACCTTCGTTGGAACCACCACCAGCCTGGGAGGATTCGTCTTTTTTGTGATTCGTTCTTGTGTGATTCGTCTTTCTGTGGCTCTTCTTCTTCATCAGAATCAGATTCACCACCCAGCATACCCTGTTCCTGCAACTGGATGAACTCCTCCCAGCCATGAGGATCATTAACGTCGCAAATGACCTTCGCATCCGCCGGCACGACTTGACCATCTCCGACGATGATCTAACATTTGGGTTATTGGGGGAAACTTTTCTGTCTGTTCAAGAATTGACATACCACATCACCCGGGACCAGTTCACGCGCTAGTATTTCGTGTTCGGCGCCGTCGCGAATCACGATGGCTCGCATGGCAATGTCGCCCTTGAGACTGGCGACGACGTCTGCAGCCTGCTTTTCCTGATACCAGCCCACAGCAGCATTAAGACACAAGATACCGAGGATCACACCAAAATCCACCCAGTCGTCCAGCCCAGCCGCGAGCAAAGCAGCGAGCTCCATTACTGCAAGAAATGTTAGAGTTACTCGGATGAATCATCGATGGACCGTGTGTTCACCATAGAGAATCGGGCCTTGGAAGTAGGATAAGACTTTGGCGATCGGGTTTTCTTTCTCAGAAACAAGCTCATTCCACCCAGCGCGTTGACGACGGTGAGGTACTTCAGACGACGGAAGACCCTCGTGGATGTTGGTGGTAAGCCAGTCTTCTGGGAACTTGCCGGCTTCGTGTTCGACCTTTCGAATACGGATTCGATGTTTCTTCCATGGAGCATACCAGATGCGTTTTTCTACGAACTCGCTGTCCTCGAGAGCATTTTGGTCAGCCCCTTGAAATGTAGAAACATACTTCACAAGCTTTCCATATTCGTCGAGCTGGTTGTAGTCCTCCTTCAGGGAAGCCCGTGAGATGCGAGAACTGCGACGGAAATCGCGTGAGCCTTGAGTGCCACCCTGCTCGGTATCGCCCGAAGCTGATGCCATTGGTGATATGCAATGCGTATCCAGATAGACAAGATTGCTTGACGATGCAGTTGGGATGTGGAGGGCTGGGTGAGGCAAGAACGAAGGGAGATGAGAAACCCAGAGAGCCCGGGGAAGGGAAGAGATAGAAAGAGGGAACAAAATAGGAAACGAGAAAGTTAGAAACCAAGGCACTCCAGAGCAAACAGTTCTGCTACACCAGATAGGCGGTATTGGCGTAGAGGCAATTTGCCCACGGCAAAGAGTTTTAATTTCCTCCTACTCAGTCTATCATACTGACGTCGAACAAGACACGCCAAATGGAACGGCCGACACTCGGCGGGGTGTTTTAGAAAAACCCAGTAGGGCGGTTGACGTATGCGAGAATTGAGCAGCAGGCACAGTTGCAGAGACAGACCGCCGTTTAACCAAGGTTGCTTGTCAAGATCAGTGTCACAAGCCAATTATCAGCTGGCGTCTTTTATGTTGACCACGGGAGGATGGAGGGTGACATCAGAAAGGCCCTGTGGAACTACCCAAGAAGGACATTGTACGGGACTCTGATCTAGTCTTGATGGCCTGTGGATTGTATGCGCTGCAAGGCATGGCTTGTCAAAGAGCGTTAAGATTTAAGCCTTGAGCCTGTTCGCCTTTATTGATCCTTCGTTCCTAGCAGCAGAGCCGCTGATATGGTGTACCCGGCCAATTATTTCTATGCGCAATAAGCGTTTGATTGGCTGGGAAAGACCTGTACCTCGACTAGTGCGGTCCCAGAACATGAGGCCCGAAATGACGCTGCCCACGGAACCTCATGCTTCTCCTATGTATGTTTTTTGTGATAGAGTTCAGCCATACTTGGTTCTCTTGTCCATTTCAGTACTCAAGCTCTCGCCGCTTTCACTCTTAGAAACATGGCCATGCTCCTGACCTGATCTAGCCAGGATTTAGACAAATTCAATTCTCTCATTTTGTTTGGACCTGATATGTTTTCTCTGTACAATCGCAAGATTCGCTCTTTATTTTTAGCGCATACCTAAGTACCGGTTTCCTGCCAGCAAACCAGATGCTAGACTTGCGATGTCGACTCACTTGTAAGGGATCTTCCGAATAGTTTCGTTTGCAAATGCTGCAATGCATTTAATGCTTTGATAGACCTGAAATCTTTAAGATATTGGATTAATTAAGAAAGAATCTGTCGACATCGTGTACTTAATGGGTGTTGTAAAACTGGCTTGGACCCAGTCAACCTTTAGAACCAACCACTCGACAGACTGTTCAAAAGCACAAGCAAATCTTTTTGGCCCCAAGTTTGGATGCATACTGATACTCCATCCCATGCACGAGTCCGCCTTTCCCAATACGATCGGAGGAAGTGCTAAGCATAATATTCCTAATAAGATGAATTCATCATATGCGCTGAAATGCTAGACTTTTATGTTCGCAATTATTACGATTAGATGGATTTACTTTGGTCTAGATCTTGCCTGAGAAGATGAGATATGGAAAGACCATATCCCGGAAGCTGATGATTTCAGAGGACAACGATAGATAGAGCGGACGACCCTCTTCCTGCTGCTCCATACAAATATTCTAAGTTGTTGAGAGATTGGTCAAACAAGGCTATCTTGAATCTCAATCTCCGCTATCTTTGAGATTGCAATGGAAGCCCCTCACGAAGCCCTCCTACTGCGTCACAGTCATGGCGCTCTGTTGACCAAATTATCTGGCATACCTTCAAGTTATACTAGTAGACAACACAGCCTAAGGATCATGACATGTACGCATAATCCTCATCTTCAAGTTATTATTGCTTTAGAAGCAAATTAGGAGCATACTAAATTTCTGAAATGGAACCTCCAGTGCCTCTAGAAAGCGACCGGCCAGGTTGTACGGCATTCGGATATGTATTCTTTGGATAGGAGGTCCTTAAGGTCATATTCTTATCATCAAATTTTTTTTTGCGAAATTAACTCTGACATCGTCCCATTATTTCTTCGTCAGCGCTCGCACAGTCAATTTAGCGCCCACCAAGGCCCTTGCCGGTCGGGATGTTGAAGAGCACAGCAGGAACACCGGCAGCGGCCGCTTGATCTACGCGGTAGAAGCCCTTTCGGTCAAACTGGATGATATCTCCGACCTTCAGCTCGGCCACATTGGCATCGGCAAGGGCGCTATCGCGGAACTCAGTGTTGTAGTTGAGGAAATCCTCCAACTTGTCGTCCTCCTCAAGAGAGTCCTTCTTGAGAAGGTAGTCAAAGTCGACTAGCTCTACAGGAACAAGCTGAGGGCCCTCCTTAGCGTCAGACAGCCAGGTGACCTTCTTCTCGGTCTTCTTGACATCACCAGCCAAGTGCAGCTCAAGCTCAAGGCCAGTCACATTACCCTCGGCGTCAGTGGAAATCTTACGGACGATAGCATTACCCCAGTTCATAAGGGTGATCTCCTCATCCTGCTTGAAAAGCTTAGCATCCTCCTGCTCCAGGATGATGGAAGAGCTGAAAGCAACAGTCTTCATGCCAACAGCCTCGTTCTTGGCGTGCTTCGCGCGCTGCTCGGTGTAAGGGGTCTCTGGTCCACCAAGAACATTCGCCTTGACGACGTTCTTCGTGACAATAGCAGTATGACGAGGAGCCACCGGGTCGATGTACTTCTTGTTGGTGGCCCAGATAGTAGCCCAATCGAACAAAGTCACGGCCTTGGAAGGTCCCTGCTTGAGGATGAACTCTCGGAGGGCAGGAATGGTCATACCGCGACGACGAATTCCACGGATAGTGGGGAATCGAGGGTCGTCCCATCCCCACACAACGCCGCTCTCCACAAGCTTTGTCAGCTTACGCTTAGAGAGCAGAGTGCGGACGAAGTTCATGCGGGCGAAGTCCCAAACCTGTACGTAGCGCAGGTTGAGGGCATTCAGCATCCACTCGTATTGTGGGTTGCGGTCACGGTACTCGATGGTGCGAAGAGCGTGGGTCACTCCTCCATGCTATCGACAACAGGGCATGCAAAGTCGTAGGTAGGTAGATCTTCCACTCGGTGCCGGTGCGGTGGTGGGGAGACGGATTGCAGCGGTAGATGACGGGATCACGCATGGCCTTGTTCTTGTCATCGGCGGAGATCTTAGCACGAATGCACCACCGGAGACCCTCGGGGGTGCCCTTCTTCATATCCTCCAAGTGAGCTAGTGACTCCTCAGGTGTAAGTTCGCGACGCGCGCTAGGAATACCATCCCAGCGCTGAGCAGCCATGGTCTCCTTATCGGTATCGTCGGCGTAAGCCTTGCCGGTCTTAATCATGGTGACGCAGTAGTCATAAAGCTCAGCAAAGTAGTCACTGGTGTAAGAGACCTTGTTAGGCTTGATTCCCATTAGAGCAAGATCCTCCACAATAGCATCCTGGAACTCTTGCTTCTCGTTCGAAGGGTTGGTGTCATCGAATCGGAGCAAAAGAGTGCCACTGTACTTCTCATGGGCAAAGTAATCGTTCAGAAGGGCCGCTTTTGCGTGACCGATGTGAAGATATCCAGAGGGCTCTCGGGGGGAAACGAGTGACCACACCATTTTCAGTGTTCTTCAGCGCGATGTCGTAACTAGCACCGGCACTAGACTTGGCCGATTTCTTCTCCCGAGCAGCAGCAGTCAGGTTGTTGACAGCTGAAGCCGTCCAGGGGCACAGCTCATTTAGAAAATTATACCAACGGGTCAGGTTGACAAGGGTACCACGCTTCAGGGCTGCAGCAGCAACTCGGTTTCCGCGGATGGCACCCCAGACCGCGATATCAGCGGTAGAGAGGGCGTAACCAGCAACGAACGACCGCAGGATGAGGTGGGTGTCAAGGCGCTGGAGAACAGGCTCAAGGGCCTTGAAGTCCAGCGGGGTGAAAGAGTCGAGCTGAGAAATCCATTCATCCTCCTGTTGGGAAAGAAATCACGCGTGAGATTTTGCATAGATGACTCAGACAATGGGGAATAAAATAACGTACCACCTTGGAGTCCCTGCCAGCCAGGAAAGGGAAATGAGCATAAAGTTCTTTGATGGCATTGCCAGTGCCGAAGAACGACTTGGAGACAGAAACCAACTGCAGGACTGCCTTGTCGCCATCGGGGATTAGGGCAGTATCTTCATAGTTGATCTCGATCACAGGGCTAGGGCGAGCCTCATTGATGGACGTGGCAATCAGAACAACTGGCAGCAGCTCAGCCAAATTGGCGCGAGTCGCCACATTTAACTTGAATTGAGACATTTTGAATTGACTCAAAAAAAAACAAAAAAAAAAGAGACGCAGATGAGGGACGGGAATTTTGGAGGAGGGGCAGCCATTATCTTGATCGGCAACCGGCAATACCTTTATCCGAGCCCGACAGCTTTCCGCAGAAAACAATTACAGCCCAGACCTTTAGCAAGTCACTCACAGCCATGGCATCTTACGGTGCTGCATTGCCCACTGTGGCTCGCAGCATTCTTGCACCATGTCGCCTACCTTTTAGGCAGATGCCAATGATGCCTATGGTGCCTGCTTTTACCGGTTTCCAGCAGTCACGAGGCATGAAGAACAAGGCAAAGGATAAGGGCAAGGGCAAGGGGAAGGCCACCAAGGCCGATCGCCGAGGAGCAAAGGATTTTCAGCAGAAGGATTTGAAGGACATGCAGCAGTTTGCCCTGTGCGATGCTATGCGGTAAGTTTGAACATGGAGCAAAGTCTCATCCCATTGGTCATCTGCAGAAGGTATTCTGACATTAGCCTCGTCGCAGGTATATTCGCGCAGTCGAGGTTGGCCGTGAACCTGCAAGCACCAAATACGAAGTCCACATTCGCCTGAAGTCAAGAAAGGATGGCCCCGTCATCCGAAACATGATCCGATTCCCTCATGCCGTCCAAACCGAATCTCGCATCTGCGTCATCTGCGCCCCCGGATCAAAGCAAGCGAAGGATGCCCTGGCCGCAGGAGCGGTTCTTGTGGGGAGGACGATGTCTTTAAACAAATTCTGGCGGGCAATATCGAATTCGATCAATGTCTCGCACATCCCGACAGCTTACCCGCAATGAACAAGGCTGGACTGGGTCGGATTCTGGGGCCTCGTGGTCTGATGCCAAACACGAAGAACGGTACCGTCACCGAAGATGTCGCAAACCGTGTTCAAATGCTTCGCGGAGGTACCATCTACCGTGAGCGTGACGCCGTCATTCGTCTTCCCATCGGACAATTAGGATTTTCTCCAGAACAGCTCCGGGACAACTTGCGCACTACGATTGAGCAGGTCAAGAAGGATGCCGCAGGCTTGAATGACCAGATCAACAAGCAGATCTATGAGATTGTGAGTTACTTGCCGCTTTTCATACTGTGACGTCCCTGCTAATCTTTTGTAGGTCTTGAGCTCAACGCACGGTCCCGGTTTCAGCCTGAATGGCGAGTTCAAAAGCGAAAACTCTCCCCGACTCCTCTGCCTTGACTGGCGTGTAAAATACCACTGTTTCTTCTAGTCGATTGGCGTGTACAAATTTCATGTTTGAATAGGAAAGCATAGGGTGTATCATGGTATCAATTTTGTTTAATACTAGAATTAAATTGGGCCTTCCAAGCACCATGCCAAACGCCACGCTATGCAACTGTAGAACACAACTCGTCCCCCACAGCTCTATATCTTGAGGTTCTTCAAGGCAGCGATTGCGCTCACATCCTCGCCCATAATGTCATATAGCCGTAAGACACTCATAGTTCGCGCATCACGTTTATCACCAATTTGATTGGCCTGTTCCAAAGCTGTCCTCAAGTCCAACAGTACAGTTGATTTGATCTTCGAGACACGAGCTCGTTGCGATAGGATGAATGGATGATTTTCGCCGATTCGTTGGGCAATCGATACCAAGAAAACATATTTGTGACAGTGGCGCTCCAGTCGTTTTAGCGAAACGAGGGTCGCTCCGTCAGCTAGTTCTTCGTCTTCGCTGCTATCTTCGCCTTCGCTGCCATATATATCAGAGTCGGTGTCAGACTCATCCGCAGTGGAGTCTGCAGAGGATTTGTCTTTGATCATTAAGCGGTATTCAAGCTCCTCCATGCGGTCCGCATAGTCCAACAGGTCCTTACCGACGTCCGCGTCCGACCGCAGACGTCGCTTCTCATTTAACAGGTCATCCACTTCCTTGCGCCGGGTTTCGACCTTATCACGAATGGCTTTGACATCTCGCTGAAATGACAGCAAGCCGACCTTGACTCCTTCTACCTTCTCCTCGCCGCCGCGAAGCGCAGTCCCGAGGGACAG
This sequence comes from Penicillium chermesinum, assembly GCF_028974085.1. Lineage (NCBI taxonomy): Eukaryota > Fungi > Ascomycota > Eurotiomycetes > Eurotiales > Aspergillaceae > Penicillium > Penicillium chermesinum. The sequence goes on from NW_026695316.1 coordinate 1,327,658, forward strand.
GAAGTCTTGGTAGTTCTCATTGACCAGATCCAATAGCTCTCGATTCAAAGCTTGCTCGAGGCTCCGCAATTCTTGCCGGAGATCCTCCAGGCTCTGGTGGCGATTGGTCAAGGAGGAGAGAAACGTGGCTGGATCAAAGTCGGGGGCCAGGAACGAGGTGCGGGATAAGGGTTCGGGGAAGGGCAAGCCTGAGGGATCCTCGTCAAAGTCAGATCCAGACTCGTCCGAGTCGCCGAACTAGTGATCTCAGTTAAATTCTCCTATCAGGAACGGCGGATGGTGCAGAACGGTACCTTGAAGCGATCCATGGTCGTCGGGGAAAGAGCAAAGCACAAGCCGTGAATGGTTGAACATGAAGATTGAGGCCCAACGTCCCGGGGGCTTGGCGTTTGTTTGGGTCTTGATCGACCATTCCATCTTTCCCATGCGTTCCCACCTTCTTTCTTCCTTCAAGGATGAGTATTGCCTCCTGGAATCCTCTCAGGATCCTATGAGTTTCTTTGCCAGCGCATCAGCGGATGCACTGTCCCTGCGACTCGAATGCACCTATCCCTTACGAGTGCGTTGTCGACGTGTACTTCCCCCCACTAAGCATTGCCGAGCGGGGTCGCTCGCTGCGTTGTCGTGCATTGATTTGAACAGGTTGTCTTGGTGACATTGGGCCATGGACTCCGACCCTTTGTCTCCACGCTGGGACAGTAGGTCTTCCTTCCCTCGACAAGGACGGTCCCGACTGTCTCCGTCATATGCTCCTCCGGGCGTTGCAGGCCCCTCCCATTTCCCAAACTGGCCCTTCGACACCACCACCGGGGAATTCGATCAACTGCAGACAACGTCCCTGCATTCTCGCGAATTTCAGTCCAGACGAGAATCCCCTGCTTCCACCCCCAGTCAACACCCTCCCAAGATTGCTGCCCCTGCGACTCCTGGTCCTTCTTCTACTGCACATACCCAACCGGTGCTGGTCAGAGCATATTCCGGCAATGCGGACAGCACGACCGCAAAACCACCAACCATGTCCTCTACTCGCCGGCTGTTCCCGTTCAAGGGTTCGAAGAGCTCGGCTCCCACCCGCCCAGCGGGGCCGCCACTGCCGTCGGATAAAGAGTTCAGTATTGAAAGTATCTTGCAGGCCATTGAGCCCGATATCCAAGGCACCCTTGATTCGATTGCCGAAATCTGCGGGCGCAGCAAACTAAGCCTTGCGAATGAGTATGACAGCCATATCGCTCCCCTGGGTGAGATACGAGCACCGCCGGGCGGCTTAGTTCCGGTGGAGGAAGCGACCGACAATGACGAACGGCGAGCAGATGAGGGAGTGGTGGTCTTCGATGAGGACACGAGTATCATGAATGCTGGACGAGGAATCCATCCAGTTTCGTTCTACCGTTATTTGGAAAATCTTCGCCAGGCTTCTTCGGCATTGGAACGCAGTGGTGCAGGACGACCGCCTACGACACCACCAACTAATAGAAACGAAGCAAATAGCCTGGTCTCGGACGCGGGTTCCATTGCGCAGCCCAAGACTCGGGATTTCATTGCTAGTTCAAAAAGCTCCGGCCGCAATCTTTTGGCAAAGCAGGTTGCCATCCAACAAGATCCATCGCAAGATATAGCCACCCCCACCGATCCTCTCTGAAGTCCACCTGGATGCACAACCCGACAAGAAGGGGAATCTTGCAAATATTAATATGCCAAGCACCAGGAGCTCTCAAGTTCCTGACGCCATCTCAGAATCTTGGCAGGCTCCGGAGCTTATTCGCTCTCTTCTTGGTTGGATCAAGTGGACGGCTCGTATGGCCGGGCCAGACTCTCAGCCAGCCCTACAGTCTGCGGAGGATCGTTTGCGAGCCATGCTAGAGCATAATGCGAACAGTAAACCTTGATTGGCCACCACAAGCCACCAAGCACATCATGGCACGACGATGATGATAATGATAATGACTAACGCACTTAATGACCTCACGCTCTCACGATTTTTTTTTATTGCTTTGGGATGATGATGATTGAATCCACACTTTTATATGCACTTCTAACTTGCGAGCTCTCATGAACCTGGTCTGTCTTGTTATAAGCGGAAAATGTAAATGAAAAAACGCCCTCCTAATGCAATGCGATGCCTCGAAATCTAAATAACCTATTAGGCAGGAGTAGTGGCCTGTATACCACTGATGATGGTGGCTGCAAATCCTTCAAAGCGAGGATAAGACCAACCCTCCTTATACTTCTCAACCAACGGCCTCTGATCCGGCTCAGCAAGAACGTCCTGCTGCTGCGCGCCTTCGCTGTTTCCATCGCCCTCGTCCTCATCACTTTCCGCCTCCGGCTTCCCTTCCACCAACTCCCCGAATTTCACATCAACAGGCACCTTACCAAGGAAGGGAATCCCCAGCTGCTGCGCCATAACCTCGCCCCCGCCGCTGGAAAAAAGATTACTCACTTCTCCACAACACGGACACGCATAACCTGACATATTCTCCACAACCCCGAGCACGGGAATACTAGTCTTAACACAGAAATTCGCCTCCTTCCGCACATCGGACGTAGCAACCGCCTGCGGCGTCGTAACCAGCACCGCACCCGCCAGGCGCGGCAACGAGCTCTGCGCCGCAATCACAGGATCCGTAGAGAATAGCGTGAGAAGCTGTTCAGCAAGCGCAATATGCTCGTCACTGGTTCCTGGTGGGGTATCAATGAGGAGGTAATCTGTTGCGCCCCAGGAGACGTCAGACAGGAACTGGCGGATCATGGCGGTTTTCTTAGGTCCACGCCAGATAACCGCATCGCCGCGATCGCGCAGCAAGAAGCCCAAGGACATGCAGCGGAGGGAGCCGCGAGGGGGCGCGGAGGCGGAGGAAGTGGATTCTTCTGCGGTTATGGGCTCATGGACGGAGACGGGGAGCCAGCCTTGGGGGGATTGAGTGATTTTCGCATCTTCGAGGCCGACGAGGCGCGGGATTGAGGGGCCGGTGAGGTCGATGTCGAGGATGCCGACAGATTTGCCTTGGAGAGAGAGGGCGAGGGCGAGTTGGAGGGTTACTGATGATTTGCCCACGCCACCTTTGCCAGATAATACCTAAGATAAAGGTTAGCGCGATGAGCTGGGTAACGGAACTCCGCCTGTGGTTGCCAGCCGTGATTGCCAGGGCCTTCTGCTGGTAATAGTAGCAGTCGGCGCATGCAATGTTATCGATAAGATATTTTTTTTTGCGGCGATATAACCAGACTGTACTGGCTTCCCTGGATGTGCCTGGGATTGCACATGGTAGCAGATGGGAACTTACAAGAACGATATTCTTGACGCCGTCAAGAGGCATATTGATGCAGGGCTCTGTGGCAATGAAGATGGGAGTAAGAGCGACTTTTAGACTGGAGAAGGTGGGGGAAGCCGATATTCGGCTTGGATGCTTATCAATCTGCCTCTGACTAAAACGCCGCATACTGTAACTATGAGTGCACTCGGGCTTCTTGAGGTTGGTATCGTCGTTAGTACTTGAACTAACCAGTAAGGGAACACCAATGTAGCTTTACTATAAGATCACTTCCTTTCCTTGTACCGCCCCAGGGATCTGTACTGGCTCTAGGTAATCAGCTATGGCTTCTGAAGAGCCAAGGAGCGTCGAAATTCATGGTCATTTTGTTCATTCATACATGGTCTCGAGGGACCTATTAAGCTGCCTATCGGATCATAGCAACACAAGCTGCGAGGCCAATAATATAAAGCCTTGGAAATCAATTCTCGAACCTGGGCGTGAACCCATTACCCGCGGATATTGAATCTATGGTACCATAGATGCTTTTTTATTTCCACTTCTGAACGACAACACCTCCACGCTTGAAGTCCGGAAGGTCGCCAAGTGTCACGTCCCGGTCATTAAGTTCCTGACTAGGAATGTAGTCATCAAGACCCATTCCCGACTCCGGCTGTCAGGTGAAGCCGCCCCAACGAATCCGTACACATCGCCAATCGTGGCAGTGGTATTGAAGCGAGAAGTCAGACGAGTCCCATCACAAAGCCGGATCTGGAGTGTGACGGTTGGTTGCGACTCGTCAATAGGAGGCTGCGGTGGTGCAGCAGACTCAGACGAGTTAGCAGGGGTGGTAGATGAAGGCGTGGAGGCTTGGCTTGGAACCCCAGGAGTGGGGCTTCCAAGCCGTTGACCAACACCTGAAAAAGGCTTGTATTTGGGCTTTGGCTTGACATATTTCTCTTCATGCTGCTTGAGTTCCACGTCAACTTCTTGCCCTGCTTGAACATTCATGATCGCAAGAGGCGCACGGCCTTGGCGAATGCCCTCTAGAATCTCCGCATTCCGTGGATCGTCTGATCGGTAAAGCTCTCCGTCATCCACTGAGAATCCATCGCTCCAGAAATGGAGAGTGCGCTGCACGCGCTGCGGTCGCTGAGGAGCTGGCCCGGAGGGATCTTCGATAACACGGCTGGGGGCCTCATCACCGCCAAGGGTACGCGCCGTTCCGGTGAAGTGTGACGGACGGGGCTGGGATTCTTCTGCCGGAGGGGGTTGAGCTCTGTCAAAAATTAGAACTGATATCCACGCGTTTCTCGTTTCTCGTTGCGAAGCATATCAGGACTCACCTTCGAGCCTTTTCGAGAATCTTTTTCTTCAAGTCATCCGGGTTCTGTACGGCCAATCCAGACTTCTCGCCACCGGCGAAGAAATCTTGGTCCACTGAGCCATCCTCCTCCGAAGAATCATCCGCGCCTTGTGATGCGAAGTCGCCCAGTGTTGCAAATCTCTTTTTTGGGGCCGCTCGCTTCGAGGTGGATGCTGATCCGGAACCGGTAGATGCAGGCATACCGCTACCACCAAGGGTTCGTCCGGCTGCAGCTCCAGCAGATGATTCTTCAGTTCCAAGGCGTTGTCCACCACCAGGGTTAGCATCCTGCAAGGCTTCGTCCTGCTCGGCAAAGAATTCGGTCACGGCGGCTTCAATATCGCCATGATTCGCAGAAAGGTATTCGATTGCCTGCAGTAGACGTTCAAAGATAAGTAAATAAGCAAGCCTACACACAATCACGGAAAACTTGCCTGTGAGGGCTGAACTCCCGTCATAGCGCAAAACTGAGAGACGATCTCATCTTGCTCTGCGGGGTAGTTATCCATATTGGAGCTAAACACCGAGGCTGTGATGGAGGGGAATGTAGCGTAATGGAGGTAAAGCTTGGGCACGTATGAAAAAGAGCTGTTTTCACGGCGAAGAAGGTCTGGTAATGCGTTGACTGAAAGGACAGGCAAGCTGAGTTGGAATCACCAACCAAACACCTGCGGGCAGGTACGTCACTGCAATTGGTCAGCCGGGCCCGGATGATGGATCTTCCGCTACACTAGACCTTAGGCTTCAGGCAATCAACCTGATGTTTTGGGAATCGGGAAATCAATTTCAACAGTTGCAACTGGGCAAACGAGGCCGACTTGCTCCTTATATTCGAAGCTAGCGGATAGGTTTGTGAGCTGGATAATATAGAGGCCTGATCATGGAAAGTTCCTCCAGTATGAATTATGCAGCAGTACATATAAGCGCAAGACCCGAAGTGGCGCTGGCTACCATATCTAAAGGCACAATATCTATTTACAGAACTTGACACCAGGGTTGGATAATATTCACCTGGTCAGACTTTTTTCTCCAGATACTAGCAATACTTTTAATTTTCGTTAGTTACCTTTCTCAACCCTCCAGCTTGAACTTTCCAGCGTAGTGAAGCCATCCCAAAGCTGGTATCATGTATCCACATCTCATCCTCCAGACTGGTATACGGGCTCTTGATCTAGGAATGAATCCTGATTCTGTAATGTTCACCTTGAGACCATATTTAGAGGATTTGGCACGCGGCATCAATAAGAGTAGGACGTTGATGAAATGCTCCCTGCCCACTTAGTGATCTGATTACTGAGCCTGAGTCTACGTGCTCTCCCAACAACCCCAGAAAAGCGGCTAGATCCTTGAAACCTGCCTTGGTAGGTGCGGATAAAAAAGTCCAGCTGAATAGTGTCCTGTATAATACCATTTTCCAACTCCTTGATTCGAAGCTACACGGCCTGTCTATCCCAGTTCATGTACCGTGCCTGAGCGTCTGCCAGTTCGGCATTTCAACCCTGTAGGGGTAGACCCCATTAAGGATTCCCGACGACTGCGCGGTCACGTGTGCATCCCGCGGACTGAAGGTGTTTATCGGCATCGCGGCTGTTCTCTTCCCCACACTTTCGTTCTCTCCAGTCTCCTTCCCATCGCTTCTCAAAATGCCTCGCACTGGTCATCACCCTCCTGATCTGCCACGGGTGAGGGCTCTAGCTCTTCCGAGTTCGAGCTTCCTTCTAACGTGGGGACCTGGTCCGATTATGCCGAGGAGTCTTCGCCCGCGGAGTCTCCAGATGCTGAGGCTCCAGGTGTCTCCTCTACTTCCTCGTCTGCTGAAAGCTCACCATTGATCCTCTACCGGCCTCTTGGTATCTGGCATGTTGTTCGTGGGGCCGCTATCAACTTGGTGCTGCCATTCATGAACGGTCTCATGCTCGGCTTCGGTGAGCTCTTCGCCCATGAAGTAGCTTATCGATTGGGCTGGTCTAACACGCGGGTATGTATCTAATCTTGTAAAAAACAAAAGAAAAAGGCGTTTCTATGCTTGTATAGTTTCTGATCATTCAATCCTGCAATAGGTGCTCCCAACCTGGCGCCGAGCTCGTCCTATGGGCCCTGGAGTCGAGGTCCAGGGAGGCTCGCGCCGAACCTGGGCTGCTGGCCTTTAAATCACCACCCATGTGCTCTTTATATGTATGAAATGCTGTATGAAGAGCGGTTGGGCCTGCTAGGACTCCTGGGGTCACGAGAATACTTGCGACGAGATGATCAAATTACCACCAAAAACATCCCCCCGACAAAAAAGCGCAACTACCACACAACATCTGACGGAATGGATAATACAAAATAGAGCTTTCAGCGAAATCAGGCGCATGGCTCATCACCTGCCGAAACTTCCTCCGAGCACGAAGAGCAAGTATGGGGTTCCAAACAATGCTAGTTCATGGGATGCGAAGCAGGGGAATTGCATGTACATAGAATCATTATCGGCGTCTGGCGAACGGCTCTCCGTATTGCGTTAAGCAAATGAATACCCCCAGTGTTTTCACTCGCACTTTTAGTACTTTCCTTTTTTTGTGTACTCGAGATGTAATTGTACTACAAGTCGCATGTCGGTGTTTCACCGCCTGGCAGAAAATGACCGACAATTTTCACGCAGCCCGTCTTCTCTGAGCCGATCCAAACAACCAGATTCACTCCTTTTGCAGTATGGTTGGTGTTGCTGGCCTTCGGGCACCTCAAATGGCTGCTTCGGTCACTCGGCAACGTCTAGCCACTCCATTCCGGTCATCAAGATCCGTATGTGCCTATGTGTCCCGAAATCAACTTCCGCGCGCAATCGGAGATCGACTGACCCATACAGATATCTTCATTTCGCCTCTCTGGCATTCGGCTGCCCGGCTCGCAAGGTCAATTAGGCTCCGGACTCACTAAGACAGCAACATGGCGCCCAGCTCCAGCAATCACAGCCCTCGGGGCCGTGCGATTCAATTCCACCACCTCAACTGCCCCCTCCGCCGCCGCAGACGCGAACGCGAGCACTCCAGCCCCCGCCGTCAATGATCTCTCCTCAATCGACATTACCTCTATTCCCGAGCATATCGGGTACCTGAAAGAACTTGGTCTGGACTATGGCTGGGGTTTTACTGCGACTATGGAGTGGCTTACGGAACACATCCACCTTTCGCTCGGGTTTTCCTGGGTCAGCAGCATCGTCATCATGGGTATTCTGACCCGCGCAGTGCTCCTGAGGCCCTTCTTTCAGGCCTCGGATAACGGGGCCAAACTAGCGGCAATCAAACACATCGAGGAGCCCATCCGATCCGACTACATACGACTCCAAAAAGAAGGGAAGACGCTCGACGCTCAGAGAAAGGTTGCGGAATTAAGAGACTTGCGAAAGGCTCATGGTATCTCTGCTATGAAGTCCCTTGTCCCCATGCTTCAGATTCCCCTTGGTTTCGGCATGTATCGACTCGTGAATGGCATGGCATCGCTTCCTGTGCCAGCACTTGCCGACGAGAGTTTCTTGTGGATCACTGATCTGACTGTCAGGGATCCCACCAATATGCTTCCTATTATTAGTGCCCTAGCCGTGGGGTTCAGTCTTGCTGTCAGTGAACTTCATATGCTCGATGTGAGAAAAGGTTAATTGTACTAACATGTTCGCTACAGAGAGGAGCCTCGAGTGGCTCTATGGGAATGCTGAATGGCCCAGTCGGGAAGGGACTCCCGTATATCCTCCCTGGTATAACACTTCTCTTCATGATGTTCCAGCCCGCTGCCCTTCAGCTGTACTTTGCTTCCACAGGTGTCTGGGCTGCTGTCCAGTCGGCGATAGTCAACAGCCCTAGGTGGCGCCGGCGCTTGGGCTTGGCGCAATTTCCCACTATGCTCAACGCATCTGCCCCCAACAAAACCAATTTGGAGCGACTGTTGGACCGTGCCCACGCCGATATGAAGACCGGGAACGGCGCTTCGAGCACCGGCAAGGAAAGTGTCATTGATCAGGTTCTGAAGTATTTCTCAACCGTCAGCGAGGAGGTCCGCAAATTGGCCAATAACGCCTCAGGCAGCCAGACCAAACTCCGCGATGGATCGCTTGCCCCCTCCACCCCGGAAGACAGAGAAGGAATTGCGCGCACTGCTCAAGTCCGAGGAAGCGAAATTTGCTGAAGCTACCGAGGACCGCTTACGACGAAATGAAGAGCGGATTCGGGCCCACCAGAAGCATCTTTTAGCTAAGAAGGCTGCTAAGCAAGACTCTCATTAGAGGGGCAATTGGGAAAAAGGCAGATTTGGGAAAGCCAATTCTGTGACGGAGATGGACAGCGGATTGCTCTTCTCCAAGACGGAATATTCTATGCATTTGTATAAACTGTAAAATATCGCTCTGTACTCGGCACTTTGGCATTTCACGTTCTACGGTGTATTTCAGATTCAATTACACTTACTCATATAATCTCCTACTTTTTACTCAATTTGGTATAAAAGATCTTTCTTGTATCTTCCAAATGAATCTCATCATGTACGCGAACTTGAACTCATGACATCTTTCTGCCTCAAATCTTTTGGATAAGTAGGGTTCGAGCTCGCCTTCAATTGTCAATGAGCTACAGGAGCTCCCCTTTGAACTTAAATGGGTCTAAATTATGTCATTGTAATATTCACATAATCTGTATGAAAACCCTCCTCCCCTGCCCTCATCTCGCTGAGGTTCTCGGAGAGAAGAAAGGGACAAAATAACAGAGGAAGGCCGGAGACCCCGACAAATCTCATTCCTCAACGGACTTGAGTCACTTGAAGCCCTGGAGGTCTCCTTTCAGCCCATGTGAACCATTGCGTAACATGGTGGAAAATGCGCTCCCCTTCGAGAAATCTTTCACAAATTCCTTGGCGTATGTGCGGACTGAAACATCCCCGTTGGCAGGGACAGAAGGCGGGTTAGGAGAGCTCTCTCCAGCGGTCGTAGAAGCGGCCGTAGGATCGGTCACAGGAGTAGTCTCATCCGTGTTGTCGTCTTCATGATTTTGGCCCGTTAGTATTCAGTGCGATCCAAAACCAGAACTCCCGTTAGACGCCACCATTCCAGAATCCCAACCCCATATAAACAAGCATATTCAAACTCAATCCTACCCAGCTCAAGCAGTCTGCATCGGAATCGAAACAGCAGGTAAAGGCAACGCCTCCTTATCATCCTCGAACACCGCCTTCTCCAATTTCGCCGTCATCGCGGCACAGAACGGATCGACATAAGTCGTCCAAGCCGCCGCACAAACGTAAACCAGCACAATCCATACTGGAATACTCAGCCCCACAACCCACGGAGGCCGCAAGGGCAGCCACTCTCGCTCCTCGTCCGTCCCCGCCTCCCCACCCTCCCACGGCTGCCCACTGATGCCGTAGAGCATCCAGCAAAGCACCACGCGCAGCATGGTCCCGTGGATCAGGTAGACAGCGAAGCTCTGCTTCCCGAGCCAGAGAAGGAGTCTGTTGGAGAGGAAGTCCTTAGTGGCAGGAGAGAAGAAGATCGAGAGGATGATCATGTCTACTCCGACAGCCGTGTAGCGCTTGCCGATGTTCACGTCGGGTGGGAAGAGATACTGCGCTGCGTCGAGCATGCGCCTGGACCAGGAGGCCCATTCAGGATGGTCACCTGGGTAGGAGGCAATGAACAGCCCCAGAATTGCGAGCGGGGCAGAGATCGCCCGGCGGAGATATGGGTGGTTGGTTGTCCAGGTCTTCAGGGTTGCGTTGTATGAGAGGTCGCTGAGGAGCATGCCGTAGATGGCTTGCATTTGGAATGTTTCTGGGGCTCTGTTAGTGGCTTCTCTGGGGCTTCATTTGATTGACCTGATATGGAGAAGAGTTGGGCACTTACCAGTGTTCTTGGCGGCGTCTTGATGGAAATACAAGATCAAGCCCACGTAGACCAACATCCGATACCGAAACCGCACATACATGGTCGCCACCAGAACGAGGTAGACCAGCATGGAGGCGAGCAGAAGCGGCAGCAAAGTCCATTGGTGATCATCGTAGGCCATGTACCCCGTCGTCCAAGTGGTTAGGAAATTCCCGCCAAGTCGTACAATCTCTTTCCAGATCGAGTCCTCTACTTCAGGTGCTGCATATCGGCACCACCAGCAATCTGAGCGGTTGGCTACGACAAATGCGCCGAATTGAGCCAGTGTCCATGATATGATCAGTGCAATAGTTGCGGGGAGTATCAAGCGAGGAGGTCGACGGAATGCGCTTTGAGCGACGGTTGTGAAGGATCCTAATTTATCGCCGTTGCGGGATAGTTTAAGAGGTTTAAGGGCGCAAACATATCCGGTCAGAAAGGCGAAGATAGTGACGCCTATCCGACCCTGCCAGGGGATTCGTAAGATAGGCCATTGTAGAATTTGGGGGGTAGCATTTTCGTTATCGCGTGGTGAGAAGAGGTCGTAGTCCCATGCTCGAGCGAGGTGAGTGAGTACTACCAGGAAAGATGCGATGCCACGTAGGCCCTGTTGAATAGAAGTTAGTAGCTGTTCATCATACTGTCATAGCTGGTCTCGGAAGTATGAGGTTCATACATCAATCCATTTGACACTCTTTCGAGGATCGCCTTTCATAGCCGGGTCGCCTTGATTCCACGGCATCACTGCGGGAATCGACTCCCTCAACCGGGAATAAATATGCGTCGATTGGAAGATAGGCATGATTCAAGGTTAGAGCAAAGGCAAGATGAGGTATTCAATTCATAAAAGGCAGAAACGCCCAATATCCAGAGAGCGCCGACCCAGAGTCTCAGACAGCCAAGATGGCCAGGGACGAGGCCACGAAGGACTGTATAGATACCAACGGTGCTTACTCAAAGAACATTGTAAATGAAGGAAGTCAAGAATGGAAAACCACGGCGTCACTGCCAGTCAAGAGAAACTGATTGCAAACCAGACGATAGGGGATGCGTGAAACCCGCCAAGAAGGAAGGGGTTCCAATAGGAGGACTGCTTTAGTTTTCACAGGCTAAAATCATTTACAGGGACGGGTGCATAGTAATGACTGTGTTTGCAAGGTGGATTGTGCGATCAAAGGCATTTGAGCTGCGCGTATGTGGGGAGGCTGAAAGGGCTGGAATTACCTCCTGTATGGGCTGGGGGGCGCGCATTGCTGATCGAAACACACGGGTGTATGTATGAATTATGCAAAGGCATAGATATGTGCAATTTGTGAACCGCTGGATCTGAGCCTTGAGCCCCTGCGCGCAGAATAGCACGGAAATGGTGGGTGGATGGCCCTTGCAGCGGGATTGTGATATAGGGCTAGATTTGGTATAGATCGTTGACTCTATCGGAACGCCAAAACATACTCGTACATGGTTCTCACTGCATATGGTCTTTTGCAAATAGATTGGTCAGAACTTGCTTTTGGTTGTGTACCAGGGAGGGAATTTTAATATGGACTTGTGAACTCACTGCTGCGCTTGTGGGAGCACAAATGAATCATGATCCGGGCAGCTCGATATCGCCGCTGAGACAGGGCTTGTGCTTACATTCCTCATGGATTCTAATCGCATCACCTACGTGTTTTCCATCAATTTCCAGGACATCTACCTCAATTAGGATATAGGGAATGACGTGGAATGTCTTAATTGTGCTAAGCACCCCCGCCCTTAGTGGTTCGATTGCGTCGAGATCAGCGCCCCCAGATCGAGACATAGTCCGGTCTAGGCATGAAAATTTCCCGACTACTGCCACTGGCCGCGAAGGTGATGATGATGAGAGTAATCTCGGAAGCTCAAAGAATGACAATGGCCAGAACTTTCGCTATGCGTTAAGCTCTGGTCAAAACTCACAATCTGAATTACAACGCGAGTCTTTCAATATCCAATTTAAGAGGTCCCATGGAGAGATGAAATCAGCTTCTGACAAGGAACTGAGCGATAAGAAAGGCTGAAGAACCAACTGGTCTCTGTCTTCTCAGCTATTTCCAAGGCCTGAGACTGTATCTGGGACTTCGGCTTCCGGTCAAATAGTCTTCAACACCACAGCCAAGCAGATCCCCGTCGACTTATACATGGATCCCAATAACCAATCCAGCATCATCCAAGAATACCTCCACCCAATATTTCCCTGCAAACTGGTATTCCACCCACAGCCAGTTACTTCTCACTCGGCATCTCAATTGAAAATCACTCAGTGATACGAGGTCTTCAAGAAAGATGATCTGAATGCACCTTCATGCTCCGATGGAGAAATAGTGCATTCTGAACGATACCGGCCTTACAGAGTTAGGACAAGTTGATTATCCGCGCGCCAGAAGTCACTGAGGTCAAGCAGCATAACATTCAGGGAGATGATGCCCAGAGATGTAACATACGCTACCCAACAAGTATACAGTGGTGACGAAGATTACGGCAGAAATGAAGCTCGGAGAGGTATTCTCAGCCAGCGTGTCGCAGCCAGTATCTCCCACACCAGATCATCGACCAACAGCGATTCATTGATCCCTGTTCCCAGAGGGAAAAGATATCCACTCACGGCCCTCAAGACCGACCTTCAAAAGACAGTGGACGCCCGAGGTGTTCAATACGTCACAGTATCAGCATTTCTCCTCTCATAGGAGAAAGACAATACCGGTGCAGCTAGCGATATCAGGTCTATGCCAGCTCTACTTTAAGATGAATTTGATATCACCTCTAAAGTGTGTCTGGTATCAGAATCAGACCGGACGCCAGGTTGGACGCTCAGGGCCGAACTTTCAAATGCCACCGGGAAACTTATTCCCACCTCTGGAGATAAAAAATCTCTGTTTATCTTCTAATACGTCGGACATGGATATGTGGATAGGACTAGTGGCCTCTACTCATCAGGAGCAGGAACCTCGAAAATTTTTCCTGACGTTCATGCAGCTGCAGGACATCAGGCCATCAGCAACGGACCGTTTCAAGACTGATGAGGAGAGGGCACATCGAGAAACAAGAGAAACCGGCGAAAAAGACGAAGGGACGCCTTGGGGGCCAGGGTGAGGAGAGTGGTACCTCTCAGAACTATATCCCCGCAAGTTGAGCCTGTTGCCTGTCCTTACGAAGGGAACTCGAGATGTATATCAGTTTTGAGGCCACTGTAGCAGGGTAGATAGGTAGAGTATGCATTGCAACTCAATCTTCGATTCAGATATTATTAGATCAGCGAGGTAAATAGAATCCAGCTTAGATCAGCGCTGTTACGAGCCTTGCAATGGTCGACTCCGTAGATGTCAAATTCATGGTATCAAATTACTGGTTCGGCGTATGTACTACGGTCATATCAAGATCTAAACCACCACTAATATGTATGGAGCGAGCATTCCTCAAACTAGAAACGCCTCCAGCCATTAGCCGAAAGAAACAGATGAAAGCGAATAAGAGATATCCCACCAATACCCGTGAACGCCAATGCAATGAAGTCCGCCATTGCTTTGCACTTTTAACGAAAGAGTCTGCGTCCGCCAACTGTGCCCGAGTTCCATGTGAACGCACCCTTGACTTGCAAGTTGTCCATACTCAGGCCGGAGAAACCAACACCCCCGCTCTCACCATCACGCTTGAAACGACGCAGTGCTTCGCGTATGTGCGACGGTAATAGCTGCCCACGGTGTGGGTTCGGTGGCAGACGGAACTCCCGGCGTGGACGTAGAGGTGTCGACGATGGAGAGGGAGCGACACTATTGGGAGCAGGAGAGGCGGAGCTGACGTTGTTCGGAATACTGGAGGCGACCCCGGGGCGGTTGGGATCGGGCGACTCTCTCTTGATCCCATTGCTTTGGGACACGGGAGTACCAGCGGGTGTCGGAGTGGCAGTCTTAGCTTCCGTAGACGTAGCCAGTTTAGCCTGAGCAGCTCGCTCTGCAGCCTCTTCTTCAGCCTCGAACGCGGCCCGCGCGGCCTGATCGTGCGCCTCTGCCCACTCAGCCTGGACGGTGCGCGCCTTTTCGATCATTTCACCGGCGAAGACCTTCGTAAAACCGTTGACAGTAGTCACCACGTTAGCCGGCACAGACTGTGACAGGGCATGGTTGACAATACGTCGAAGCGACTCTTTCCGGAGCTTTGCACGCTTGAACAGATCATATCGCTCAGACTGCTGAGGATTAAACGCTTCGACAAGAATCCTGCATCACCAAAAAAGGTTAGCACATAGACCCATTTATCAAGATAACTTCTTGCAGTACGTACGCAAGGTTCTTCTTCTCAGCCTCCACGTCCGTCGACCCCTCATCCCGGCCCAGCAGATCGCCCTCGTCATCATCGTCCTCCTCGTCGGCCTCGTCCGCGCCGCCGCCTCCACCCATCCCTCCGCGCACCGAGCTCTCACCGTCCGCAGATCCAAGACGTCCAGCATCTCCAGTCCGGGTACTCATAGCATCCTCCCTTTCACGCTCTTTCTCCGCCTTGCTCTTGCGGCCGCGCTTCTTACCGCGCGCTGCAGAGAAGACGCCATCTGCGCTCGCCCCACCTAAGCTGCCAGTGAAACTGCCCGTGACGCTACCTGCATCACTGGTCGCAGCAAAGCTGCGTTCTGGGTCGAGAGAGGCGGGGAAGGAGGTCTGTCGGAGGGGATGCATGCGTGCTTTCTTGCCGATGGGCTGGGAGGCGGATGAGGAGATGGAAGGCCGCTTGAGCGGATTTGAGGGCGGTGGTGAGGACATTTTTGATAGAGCTATCGTGGAAGGGTCGTGGAAAAGAAAGAATGAGGTGGCCACGGAAAAGTGGTGAAGATGAGAGCTGAGACTCTGTCGCTGGGTTCAAAGCTTGATGTTCTGCTTTTGACGAGTCGTGCCAGTGCCGTTGGGCCAGGCTTGGACGGGGCAATGCGCCCGGGCTAAGAAGAATTATGATCTTCGATGCACAGACAGTTCAAGGTGTCGCGTATCGAAGAAAGGTCCTATTCAGCCGACGTCAAGAACGGGCATCCGATAAGGGAATGGCTTGAACGAGGCGCGGCATCGCGATCTACTACGGATAAGATTGGCAGACATCTAAGGACTGACCGCCTTCCACTTTCATTCTACGCAGTATTAGCGAATTGCCCAGCAATGACAGTCGGCCTACATCCAAGTCCACTCTCGAGTAACCTCTACATGGTCGATTTTACAAGGGAGTGTAGGCTTTTCGCGAGGACAATATTACTGGTAAGAAAGAATCTGACTAAATAACATGAACAGGAACGAAGACAGAATGTACGAGAGAAATGAAAGCACAAGGTATGCAACGCTGCGTACAATGTTGAAAAAAAAAAAACGAATTCAAAAATCCTCGCACAATAACCGAGGGAGAAAACAGAGAAAGCACAAAGCAAAGAAGGAGCACTACAAAGCAGCAGACGGACTAAAGGAAACGGAAGTGAGAAGTAGAAGCGAACTAAAACTTCTCACCAATCCGGGGTGCCCCCCCTTTCCAGTCGTTGCGCTCGTAGTAGCGGAATACTAGGTCGTATCCATTCAGATCGTGAACGATCCGATCAACCCGACGGTAGCCCTTGACCAGCTCATTCTTGGGGTTACGGCGAAGAGCCTGCACTTCGTGGAAGCTGGCGCTATCGGTATCAACATCGTGGACGGTGGCCTTGGTCTCAAACACCGTGATACTGAAACGGCCAGGCTTGAAAATGTCCACAACCTGCTGAACAATGTCGGCGGTGGTCTTGCCATTCTGCGAGTGCGGTACGTTGGTCTCGAAAGACGCGTACGAGCAGTGTGGCTCCGGAGTGACATGCACGGTGAAGTAATGAGTCGGGGCCTTGCCGTTGGGGGCAGGGACAACACCGTTGGCGGAGAAGCCACAGGGAGTGAAGAGGTACGCGTCAATGCGAGCATCGGGGAACTTGCTCTTCGGGTACACGTCGGACAGACCGCACGACTCAGAAACAACAGTGCCGAGCGCGTGACCCTCGGTAGTCAGCTCCGGCGGGAGCACACGGCCTCCATCGATAATGTCTTCATCACCATTGCCAAAGACATCGAGGTGCTCTGTGCCCTCCTCCTTGTCGAAGTTCCGATAGGTCTTCTCGGCAGTGGCGGTGGCATTGTCTAGATAGAACTGCTTCGCGTTCTCCTCATCCAGGTCGGTCATGAGGATCTCCAAGGTTTCATCATGCTCATCACTGTTGGGGATTGCGCGAGCCTCAGGGAAGCTGAGGACCTTGGTCTCAGTCTCTTGGAAGCAGGCATCCTCCTGGGGACTCGCCGGGGGAGTGAGCATGGTGTAAGGCTCGGTCAGATACAGGTACCAATGTTCGCCATTCATCTTGCCGATCATATAGGCGCTTCCATTGGCGAACAGCTTGTCCATGTTGCGGACCTCGTCACGCCAGCTTCGGTGCGGGCCTCGCTGGCGATCGGGGAACAAGTAGTTCTTGCGGCTGTAGAACACTCGGTATGGGGCTGCGGCAACCGTGATCCCTCGAGAGGGAGGTGCCGTGGCGCGCGGGAAACCCGCAAACAGAGTGGCAATCTCAAGGATGCGTGGGAGACCGGATAGCAAAGTAGTAGTGCCGCAGGTCTTGAGGATAAGCTTGTGAGGCCAGACGAACATGCTGGACTCAGACAACAGGTAGGCATCAACGTCATCGGAAGAGACGACGGAGAGGACCTGGCAGTTGACGAGATCCAGCATGTCTTTCCAGATCTCACCAGACACCTTCTTCAAACCATCGGGACCTGCCACGCCGAGCTCATCAGCGGATGGGGCAAACCACACCTCTAGCAGCTTCTCAGGGCCTGGTTGGAGAATGTTAGCAGACAGTTCGTGGGAACACAATTGCAATATAGTTACACACCTTCAAAGGCACTGGAAGAGTCGAGATCCTGCGTAGCCTCATGATTGATGGTCAATGAGGGAGTCCCCACAAAAGAAGAGGGGGACTGGGTGTAGTTCTGGGGAATGTTGATGTGGACCATTGCTGATGATTTTTGTAGCCGAGGCTGCTGGTATGGCCTATTGAACGGGTTGCTGGAATGGATGGGTGACGTAGGACCGCCCAAGAAATTTGGTGGAGACAAAAAGGCTATAGAAGCACTGTCTACTTACCCAGACGAACAGGGGCAATGCCCGTCTGAGAAGAGAAGGCCCTTGGACGGAAATAAAACTGGACAGGCCAGGCAGAGGGTGAGCTTAACAGGCCAGGAGGGCTGCTAAGGAGGTAGAAAGGCGAAGGAGAGGTAGAAAATGGAACAAGGAATTGTGACTGTCAGTCCAGTACCCTCGTCCTGGCAGATGCCGATACCCGTAAAAGTATGGGTCTAGCAGACGAGAGTATCTGCTTTATTAAAAAAAGGGTGGTATAAAGTGGCGTGTGGGTGTGAGTCGTGTTATCGAGGCCTTTTGCAGTTCACAAGTCAGCGAAGTCGCACAGAGAATTGGTGATAAGAGGTAATAGAGTTGGTAAGAGGGAAAGAAAAGAAAAGATGCAGGGGCGTGGATTAAAACATAATATGATCAACATCCTGGAAATTCCACGTGTGGACAAAAAGCAAAGAAGACGAAAGTTTTCATATGCTGGGATTGGCCACAGCCATGGAGGGGCAATATCACATCGGACTAGCACTTACTTGGCAGGCTTAGAGAGAAATCGCAGAAGATCCTTTGGGCTCATGAAAGGCAGGGAAAGGTCTTCAGTTTAGAATTGCACGAGGTCGCGCGTTGCCACAAACGTAAACATCGGCAGGACAAGGAGAATTCGAGGCGAGGTCAGAGTTTGCAGCCAAAAGCCCAATTCGTGCCCGATAAGACAGTTATCGAAGTAACTGGAGGGGGCAAAAAGGGGAAATTGGCAGGGTCTCCGAAACTGAGGGCTGATGCAAGGTCCTTTTTATAGGTGCAAGGTGCAAACCTGAGGAGATGTGAAAAGCAAAAGCGAGCTGTCGGACAGCAGATGCGGGCTGGCAATGAGTGATTTTGTCGGTGGGCCTGGGGTGGTCTGTGGGGCTACGAACAAATTTTGTCTGACATCAGGGAAATGCGATCCGTTAGCGTCCTCTCCTCGGCGCTAAACAGGGATCCAGAGCCCGCAACAAGTTACACAGGGAATCCCAACTCACATAGATCTGCACAGGCACACGCTGCAGTGGCTGAGGTGATTGGATGTCCTCGAAGCAGCAGCAGCAACTAACCAAGCCGATCTGGACTGGAAATTCAGCTGTGACCACGCGAGCGGTGTGGACAGGCAGAAGCGACGACTTGCCCGAAATCGAAAGGATCTCATTCGACGGAGTTGGGAAGGCGCGACTGGATCATTTAGCTAAGGGAGCTCCCGCGATCCTCCCCGCCATGACGATGTTACACTACATCCTGGGGTAATCGAGCAGAGCAGTACCCATGCTCCCAGAGCCTCATGCCTAATTCCTCTGGAGAGCTCCAGGGTTCAGCTGCGTTCTCACATTGCTGAGATGCGGGGCTAGACTCGGTTTCTCTGTGGGCCGAGCTGCAGATGTTCTAGTTTATTCCGCGTAATACAGTAAACTAGCCTACAGATACACCAGAAACCAGTGGGGGCGTGACGTCTTGCGTCCCAATAATTAGACAAACAACCCATTCGGACTTGAGGTGAGGCTTTTCGTCGCCCCTCGCTCTTGTACAATTATATCATAAACTTCAATGCGGTTGACTGTGTAGTCAGGATGAACTCCCCCAAGTCCCACAGAGTGGATAGGTCACATCCCTCCGGGGAGCTCTAGTACGACAGGCATACAGCTAGTGACCTGGACTGAGGAAAAAGCAAAGATTCATTTGCTAGGCCTAGCACCTCCAAAAACGCCATTTCAGAACGCCACTGCCTATGGATGCAACCTCCCCTCAAGTGAGTACATCGAAACCGAGATAAGGGGAAACATAAAACAGAGATACAATTTTCCTTAGGCCTCGAGCAAAAATGGGCCAGCTGCACTTCATTCGCGTCGGCAATCCGCCCCGCGATTAACTCGCCGATCTTCTCCGAGAGGCGCGAGCGAAGGTCGTCGTTGACGGCAGCTGGGTGGCCATTGGTGAGCGAACCCTGCGCTTTCTGGAGAGAAGCCAAGACGGCGGTAATAGCGTTCAGAACGCGCTCAGCGGCAGGCCGACGGACGGAATCCTCAATTCCATCGCTGAGCAGCTTGGAGTATTCGCTCAGGTTGGGAATCAGTAACACGCGCACCACTTCGGGACCTCCGACGGTCTGCATTCCAATGACAGCACCATAGTGAGCCCCGAATGGCTTCGAAGGGTCCAGGAAAGTCTTCAAACACGACCGGACAAGGCGTGGTTTGAGCATATGGGAGGAGTGCGAGTACTTCTTGGCGACAAGGCCAAGGAGGGAGGCAGCCAGGTCACGAAGAGCGAATTGCTCCGCCAAATCAGGTGCTCCACCCAATTGACGGCCAATAAGGCAGGTTAGGATAGAGGGCACGAGAGACGCAATCTAGAGTGTCTGTCAGTGTTATGGGTCATATCACAGCAGACCTGGGATGTCACTCACGTATGGGTCGATATAGAGCGAGCGGTTTTGCACGAGAGCTTCAGCCATGTGCATCACTTGAGTAAGCACAAAAACATCTTTGAGACTGTGGGTAACCTTCTCCGAGATGAATTGCACAAAATAAGGGACAAGTTGGTGAAGCCCAGGGTCCTCCCGCAAGCTAGCATACGCAGATGTTCGGTAGTCCTCACTGGTCTCGTCCAGAAACGCGCTGCAGACCTTCTCAAAATACAGCTGCAGTTCCTTGGACAGCACATGTTTAACCAGCGGCTTTACTGATGGGTCGCCAGTCCCGCTCATAGCAGCTAATGTAGAATTGGTATTCGGGCCCTTCGAGGCCAGCTCAAGGTTGCGGGAGTCGGCTGCGGTTGGGTTTTGGGGGATGGATGGTTGGACGCCTTCCACGGCAAGCCAATGGCCTATAATCTGTCAGAAGGCTTCGACTTCTCCCCCTAAGGGTTTTCTCCATATGATAACTCACCAGTAAATGAGACCTCGCGCGGGACCTTGGGCAGTGGGGCGTTGATCAACTTCTCGAAATCCACCTCCTCATCTTCGACATAGAATAATGGCTGGCCGGGGCCCAGCGAAGCTTCTCCGAAACGAAGGGGCCGCAAAGATTCGTAGCCGTACAGGGGCTCTACATCCAGTGTCCGAAGGGCGAGGGAGATATCGGAGGTGGTAAGAACGGTTCGCTTTGCGTGGCGCATTGACTTGAGCGCCTCCTCTAAGACCTGCGCAACGCGGTATTCGACGTCGCGAGCGAGGTTTTCGGTCACGTCATGGCTGAGATTGGTGATTCCGACCGATTCGGCGACGTCGCGAATGTTGTCCGGGTTCCAGATGGACATGTTGGCGGGTTGCGAAGAGAGGGACGACGCGACCGAAAGGAGTGATATGTGGGGTAATGATTGCAGAACTTAGCAGGCAGAAAATCGCATCATGCTAAGATCAAGCACCCTCGGAATCGTAGATTGTCGTGAACTCACGAGCGAAGGCTGGCCAGCGTGGAGATTCACAGCTTGTCGATAAGAAAGTCAAGATCTGCGTGGTTGGTCCCCGTGACTTCCCGTACGAGCTTAACTATATAGCGCGACCGTGCTTGAAAGGGGAACATCGAACATTTGAACTAATAGTATGCTGCATATCTGGAGCACCTTTTCTGAGCTGGAATTCACTGGCTTTTAGGAATGAAAGATCAGAACTACGCGGGTTTCTAACGAATTAAACAGAAATTGGGAGTGGGGAGTATCAGCCACTGCTCCTTCGGGTATCACAACATAGTCCTCAAAACCATCACGGAGCATCTTACTTGGACTCTTCCTTCGCTTCCTCCTTAGCCTCTCCCTTCGGCTCCTCCTTGGAAGCATCCTCTGTCACAGGCTCCTCCTGAGTAGGCTTCCCTTTGGCGACCTCCTCAACAGCAGACTCCTTGGCAGGTGCCTCTGCCTTAGCAACAGGTTCCTCGGCAGGCTTGTCCTCCTTAACACCATCCTCAACCAGCTGAACGGTACGGCCATTCTCATCCAACGCGGGGCCCTTTCCACCGTAGACCGCGGGGATTTGCTCCGAGACAGAAGCCGGGAATTCCCGAGCCAGGTTGGCACCATTGGTAATAGGGTGGAACTTGCGAGTAGTGTTGCGGCTCAGGATAAGCTTCATCGCAGAGAACATCCATCCCATGATGCCGGGGACGTTGACGAAGAACTTCTCGCGCAGCAGCTCGGGATAGGCGGTCGAGAAGACATCAATGGTCTTCTTGGTGGCAGTGCGCACAGTAGGGTCCACACGGAAGAACTTGACGTTCAAGTAGTCGTGGACTTGAATCATTTGGTAGGGGTCCTTCTCACCATCATAGTCGATGACTTCGGTAGCATCCTTCAACTTGAGATCTTGAACAGCGAGCTCCATGAGCGCGGCACGCCACTTGACGAATCTAGGGTGTATTAGTATAAGTAGTCATTTCAGGGAAAGGAGGGGTGTGTTACTTACTCGTCGGAATCACCAAATGTGTTCGCAATGTCTTTCACCGCGCCGTAGATGTTCCAGGTGAAAATCAGTGGGCGTCCGTCCTTCTCGTAAGCAGTCAAATAACCCAGGCCTTTGTACTTGGAAGCGCTGAATTTGCCAGACTCCACCAGCTCAAGAGGCTTGACCTCCTTGCGCCATTCAAGTGCCTTACGAAGTTGGGTCTCAGCACCTGGAAGGTTACCCTCGTTGGCGCGCAGAAACTTGATCAATACGTTGACGGTAGGAATATCGGCGGTGTCCTTGAGCTCGACGCCCCACATCTCAGTGTAACCAGTGTCGCTGAGGATCTTGGGGAGCTTCTCAAAAAACTGAGCTAGAGAAGGGATCTTGGTGATGTAGGCGGGAAGCTCAGGCTTCTTTTCCTCGGGCTTCTCGTCGGCCTTAAGCGCTTCTGGCTCAGCACCAGCAGGCGCATCCTTGGGGGGTTCAGCAGCTGGCTCGTCGGCCTTGGGGGCTTCTTCAGTCGCAGGCTCACCAGCAGATGTTTCTGCGGGCTTGTTGGCCTCGACGGCCTCGACGGCCTTCTCGGGCTCAGCGGCAGGGACCTGTGCGACGGGCGTGATCTCGGACATGGTGATTAACGCGACTGTGGAATCGAGGTTGGAAAGCGGGAAGATGCAGCGCTCAGGGGGGAAGAGGCAGAACTTAATAAGAAGCCACAGGCGCCACCGTAAACAATCCGCACCACTTATCGATCTCAGGCGTACGCGTGTCCCCCACACCTGTCATCCCAAACGGTCCTGCATATTTTAACGTTCTATAGAGAAATTATATTACTCGAAAGTTCCTGACATCCTAGCAGCTCTTCATGTATCTACAATTACTGCGAACTCTTAGCAACTAATTCTGCCCCTTGTATTACTGAGAAGAATGTTGCACAAGGTCGCTCTTTCCCTGCCAGTGTTTACCAAAGGTCGATGGAAGGTCCAGACCCGCTGACCGCCATACCCGACATATCAACAGCCCCAACAGTCCCAAATTTGGGTCTAAGGATTTGACCTGTTCTCCAATCTCTCTGCCCAAATCTCACTTTGTTTGAGGATCGGCCAATCCCGCCCTCAGTAATTAAGTTCGTTTCAGCCTCGCTTCGCCTCTGCCAATGATCTACTGATTTCGGGCCGTCGGCAGATAAACATCGGTGCACATCCCTTGTATGTACCCAACACATAAAATGGCTCAGGTGACTAGGGTCTCCGGGGCTACCACAGCTGTAGATACTACCTAAGTATTCTCCAAGAGGGGCGCTCAAAACACGCGTTGAGCTGCCTGATCTCGTCTGTGCTTAAATCTCCTCGCCCAATGACCAGATCTGCTGTCGCGGGATCGTGCCAGGGGTTGAAGAAAGTGATTTTGTAGATTATCGTCAAGCCTATTACCAGGATCAGGCCCGTCATCCAAGAGAAGAAATTGTAGGCTGTGCATTCGCCTTCCCCATCCAAGTCGGCATAAAAATGAACATATCGTCTGTCATTGGGAGAGCGTACTACATTGAGAAGTCGAAGCCTCGGGCGTATCAGAGGCCCCAATTTGTCCGGCCTAAATGTGCACTCTGTCAAGCCTCGCAGCTAAAGATATATATATTGGGCAGCATGCTGTACTTTAGGTGATCTGGTGCATTTCTGAAGTCCAAGCTGACGAATGAACCCTTCTATATCTCGAAGATAATGGATTTTGCTTTTCATGCGGCCATCAACAACCTGGATGGAACAAGCTTTAAGAGTGCCATGAGTATATGTTGGTGATTTTCTTTTTTTTGACCTCCGAGTAGGTCTTGCAGACAACATTTCAATCCGCTAGTGGCCTTTCCACGGGACAGCTCGCAAGTGAGCACCGATCTCCCTTGGCAGACTTATCGCTTCCAGTCTGACGACTATGGAGATAGAAGGTACTTATCGCGAATGGGCCAAGCTTAAGGGGTACCTTTGCAATGCCACCGTCTCCATAGGAGCCCAATTTCACCTTGGGGTTTCAAGACACTAGGAATGTACAAAGTCTCCCATGGCAATTTGGATCTTACTCGTGCAGGTGAAGAGAAGGGCATCATGGTATATCGATGATGATCCGGTAGTCACTTAGTGAAAGGTAAGTTCAAGTCCACCATCTCGAACGGGATATCTCGTGTTGGCTAGGCAGTAAGGCTCATGAGGCACCTATATTGAGCACCACCAGTGGCGTTGTATGATCAGAATCAAAAGGCTCGGTCAACGACTGAGAGCTTTCAAGGCTCGAGAGATCGAGTGCCTGCACGAGTCGAGCAGGGATATCTTCAAGGTCAATTATTCCAGGAATCCATGATCTCTTTCCCTCAAGAATCTAACCCGTATGTTACTCAATGGTTGTCAAATTGCTCCCGTATTCGAGACTTGACGTGCTTGAATGCATCGGGAAGGGCCCGCTAGCGATATCTCGACGATGCCGGATTCTATTCTTTGTTCGAGCTCTTCTGGCATGGGTGAAATGCGACCATCGGCAGCTGTACTCAGCAGATCCCTCGAGTTATAAGTTAGAGTATTGCCTTGAAGGATAGTTAGCAGAGAAGAGCCGCGCATATCCTATACTGATACACCCTAGAACAAGGATGTTGCCGCGCACGAATGTCTTCTCCCTCGGAGTGCGCTAGCTGTGTGCGAGGCCGAGGCCGCAACTAAGGCAATCGAAGACGGTAGCTTGGCACCACGCAAGCTAGCTTGCACTTCTTGCATGGGTACGTTGCGGCAAGACTCCGTCACAGCGCACTATCCCGGCAGAACAACCAAGGCAGGTACTTCCACTTCGGGCTGGTGATGCCATGATGCGGTAATAACCTCAGCAGAAGCGGGGAAAACTCCATGATGTACGCCGCTGCAGGAGTGATAGACTGGCCTATATTGATTGGCCATCCCGGGACTAATCCGCTATCTTACGGGGGATTCTATATCAGAATGCGGAGTAGCTGGTGGGCCATTCGCGGCGGCTCCACATACCAAAACGGCCAAGCTGGGAAAGAACATATCCAATGAATGGGTACAAGTAAAAGTGTGGTTTGTATTGACGGGTCTCCATACCTCCTGTATCTCAGGATGGAATCCTCTGATTTCAAGTGAAGGTGGTCTGCTAGTGGGGCTTTCTATAATGGCTAACAGTTCGCACTGGCACTCATGTATATAGCACGTCCTGACTACTCGATATAGTGTATGTTCTATTAGGATGCGGAGACTCGCCGTTCTTGGCACCGGATCCGCATGCCCGAACAAAAATCACCCAAAGTAGACGCTGATAGAGCAGTAGATAAGAAGCGCAGAGTGGCTGCCAGACATAAATCAGAAGACTGTTTCATAGTGAACCGCCAAGTAAAGCAAGTAAGATGGCTATCAAGCAACCACAAATCCAACGAATCGACCGCGCCCACCAAGAGGCCATCATCCAAGCCATCATACAAGATGGCTGCTGTATTATACAGAACTTCACGGACGTGGAAACAGTCCAAAAAGTCAATGCGGAGGCAAAACCATACCTTGACGCAGACAAACCTTGGAAAGCAAGTTCCAGGCACGACCAGTGCGCAGCTGAAGCAATACTAACAAGGAACAGGGAGAGCTATTCCCTCCTGAAACACGCCGTTGCGCCAACCTCGCCGGCCGAAGCCAAACAGCCCGCGAAAACTGGCTCGTCGACCCACTCGTCCGCGCCTTGACGGCCAAATTCGTCGATAAGACCACATCGAACTTCTACGGAGAAACCAAACATACGTATACAAGTGAAGCCGTGTGCACCATCGCAATGACCTTTGACATCGGCCCAGGGGCCAAAGCCCAGCGACTCCATCGCGACGACAAGAACTACCACGTCGACCACGAAGATCAAACTGCGACCGGGTATCGCGTGGGGTCAGATGTTGAAATGGCCTTCATGGTCCCCGGAGTAAAGACCACCGTGGACAACGGCGCCACACTGGCGATCCCAGGCAGTCATTTGTGGGGAGGCGACCGTGCACCGCTACTGCATGAAGCTAGACCGGCAACGATGGAGGTGACAGATTGCTGGGTGATGCTCGGGGGATTGTACCATGCGGGAGGAGCGAATGTCACAGAAGCTGAGCGGAGGATTGTCCATGGGATGTTCTTCACGCGTGGGTTCTATCGGCAGGAGGAGAACGCTTATTTGGCTAATCGTCCGGAGGAGGTCCTTAAGTGGTCGCCTGCAGCGCAGAAGGTCATGGGGTTCGAGCTGTCGAGTCCGAATATTGGATTTGTGGAATTCCAGACTCCGTTGCAGTACTTACGGGGCGAAGAAGCTCACGAATTTGGGGATTTTGATCCTTCCCAAGAGAAGGATTAGTCCCGAAACATACTACTGGGAATATAGAATATCGATCAATGAATGGGTTTCTGGGAGTCCATCCAATAGTTCGGATGGTAAAGCAAATTAGTACTCTGAGATTCGGACAAGCTCGTAAGCTCATAAATATCAGAGGCCCTGTTCATTGGATAAATTTGATCCGTGGATGGAGCCCTGAACACCCTTTTGGGCTTCGGTCTACAACAGCTTCCAACCCAGTAGGCCAATGTCAATCTCAAGGCCCAACTATTGAACTCGATCAGGTGGGAGGAAAAGGTTGGCAGTGCGAGGTATTCGCAAACAGAAAACATGGCTATGACATGAAAGCTTACCAACTACGTCTTTAGACTGAAAGGAATTCTCAAATATTGAATGCAATTCGTCTGCACAGGCAGTGACGTCTAGGCCTCAATTCAATAGAACGCCAATGAATGAACCCCTGAAACACGGCGTTGCGGAGACACATCTCAAGTTCTCGAGACGGTGCGCAAACCCGGGTGCAACTGGTCTGCAGAAAGGCTGTCTCGTTGATTCCACCGGGTCTAGAGACCTAATAGGCCCGACAGAATCGTCGAGCAATGAATGGTAGAAGTAGAACAAAATGGAGAAACAACAGTCGCTGGGGAATATACAGACGGTGGGACCCGTGGAAAAAGAGAAATGAACAAAAAAAATGAACAAAGAAACGGGTTCAATCGTGACTATGTCTGCTCCATCATGGAACAGTGATCAGCTGAGAAGGGAGGCAACGCTAAGTATCTGTAGGCCTATTCGGCGGCGTCACGGAAACGATCGGGAAGTTCGGGCATGGCCGGTGGTTCAGTAGGCTCTGTTTCATCCTCATCTTCCTCCATCTCATCTAGGTTTTCGGGGTGACTAGAGTAGAAAAAAGAAAGGGGTCAGCATACCTCTCGCGGAAATGACCAGGGGAAGACATACGCAAGAAGTTCCTTGATATTCCTCATCTCGTAGTGGCGCTTCCGCTGAGCCTCAAACTGGGCATGCTTCTCGGTCCCTTGGCTCTCGCCCGGTACGGCATCACCATTCGTCTCCCCAACCTGCACATGTTTCTCGCTCTTGTGCGAGTCTGTACTCAAGCTGCGATCGCGATAAATTCGCGGATCTGACCCATCCTCGGCATCATCCCGCAGCGACTCTTCAGGCTCTCCGAGTTCCAAATCTGGGATTTCGTCCTCCGACACGCCCCTCTTAGGGTGCGCAGGTTTGGTAGAGCGATCCAGTTCGTCGACTACCACCCCCTTCGCATCGATCAGGCTATCCGCAGCCTCTTCCAACTGCATTTCCTCCTCGTCCTGGGCGGGGTCGTAGTGCGGGGCGTAGGGCGTCTTTGGCTCGTCGATCTTCATTTTCGCTGTGCGGTCTTGCTCAGTCAGGTAAAGATTCACTTCGTCCCATTTGAGGCGAGCAGCGTTGTCATCGTCGTGTATACTGGCGGAGGACTGACGGCGCGAGGCAGAACCGGGCTGTGTAGTCGAGGAAGAACGTCGACGACCGGCGTTTTGGAGAGTGTTTTGCAGGGTCAGCTCCTTTGTGTCGGCAGGTTCGGGGATCGGGGGGACGGCGACTTGAACATGAGCTGTCGCCGGCACTGGGGTAGACATAGTTCCCTGGAAAGAGCGCGAATTTTTGAGGATTCCTGAATGCGCGGGCAATGTTAGTTGGGGGGATTCCCTTTTGACCGGGGTCTGGAGACTGAGCAGTCCTTGCGTGATTTACCCTTTTGGGCGCGGGTGCACATCATCTACGCTGTGCACCTTGGGAGGTAGATGAGGTGCGGTTGTCATGATGAATGGTGGTAAGAAGAGAAAGTCTGTTTGGGATTCGGATTCAAAGAAAGGATTTTGGCGGGGTAGGTAGCAGGGTATCAGATGATATATGGTTGTAGGTGACTGGCGCAGTCACGCTGAATGAGGCGATCAAGCGGGGCTGTGTAAGGAGCTCTGACTGAGGTCCGTGACAGAAACGAGAATCCGAGGGCTCGTGAGATTATCACGAGAGGTTGGGCAAAGGGTCAACGTGGGGCTCCGATGACGTCGGCCTGAGGCCTGAGGTGTTTGGCATCAACGCCCAATGCGGTATGTCCCTCGAAATACCTCACTTCTCGAGCGTTCCCTGATATACTTTATTGTGTAACATATGCTGATTTTGCATGGAATAGTAAGCCCATGCTTGTTTAATGTAAAGAAAACACGTCTATTGATCAAGCACCGCGAAACAGCCTGCGAGCAGATTCCAGATCTGCAATAGAACAACAGGTAACGCCTACTTGCATGAACTAAGATCGGATCCCCTTTAGACACTATTTCCCGCCCAAGACATAGTCCCCCCCCACCAAAAATACGTCGGTCTATTGGAAGCATTGTAAGCTTATTTCTTACTTTAAGCTAGTTACCTTTGTTCCTCTCGATATAAATCAGAAGGACTGATAGGTGTTTCTTGAGCATATTGTAACTTTTATACGGCAAATGCCACTCCGTTTTCATATGGTTTGCTTTGCTAATGAGCTTCTATGAGACATGTACAGGGCGTAATACGAGCTGATGGAATAAATTGCTCAATTTCTGCGAAGAAACAGATCAATCATGTCTGTGAAAAGAAAATTCCTATATTGATCTTTAATTTAAAACAACCATATCTTTTCCAACTACGCGTCATTTTATGTTCTGGTTGTCTGAATCATTCCTCTGGGAGACTCGGTATATCTTTGTCTGGAGGGTGTATCTTGGCGCCGATATGTATTGCTTTCTTTTCTCTTACTTCTTTCTCTCGGATTTTTTTTTCTCTAATTTAGTAGCTCTAAAAGATTGTATCCACCACAATTTGAGATATTATGCTATTGTCGCTTGATTTTATGCTCATTACTTCCTGAGTACGATATCGTCCGAATTATAGGAAGTTGGGATAGTTGCTTGCCAGAAAGAAGTTCGGTTATCGCTGTAATTCCTCTTCCTCTTCTTTTCCCTCTCCTATCACTAGTTCTACTAGCTCGAATACAAACGACGTTACCGCTCCACTCAGTCAAAGAATGGCCTTTATTGACATACTAGAACTGAGGAAAGGAAGAGAAAAAGAAAGAACAAATAATAGAAGAAGCAGGCTTCCCCCGAACTTACGAACAACAGATGACCTTACGAATGAAAGGATCTGTCAGCTGTTAGCTGATTCTGCCTCCCTACACCGCCTGAATAGAAGCATCGTCCGACATACTGTCGTCTGAACATGGACGAGAAGGGAAGGAGGGGGGTGGTAGAAGTTGGGTATTAGATCCGCCGCTGTGGCTTCTCATTTCTCTCCTTCTCCTCTTCCCTCCTTAGCTTTAGTATTCCAAATTGAAAAGCCGTTGCTGCGCCGCTCCCAACAGTGATTAGGTTTCCCATTGACAGTATCGAGCTAAGTTATCTAAATTGCATTTTTCATTGCCGATAGCATTCACCTGTCATATATTGACATCGTAATACTACTACCCCTGGTTAGATACATGTCTTGAATTATTTCAAGTTAAATGTACTGTTATATAAAATAAATCAGAACAGATCTAGCTGAAAGTTCTATAGTTTGGAGACGTGACAATATAAGATAGCTCCTCTCGTTTAACTACTAGTATTACCAGAAGTATTTTGGGCCAAACATTGTAAGCTTCCGTACAGGAGTTGCACAAGATCAATATCTTCTCTCTTGGTATACAAAATCAAGGAAAGAGCTCAGCACCTTTCTCAACAAGATACCTCACAACTGCCCCACGGCCATACCGTGAAGCAATATCAAGAGGGGACACTCCATGTTTGTCACAGAGGTTAATATCGGCACCTTGCTTGACAAGGTATCTCACAACTATCTCATAACCACCCTATGAAGCATAATAAAGAGGAGACACTCCATATTTATCAAAAAGGTTAATCTCGGCACCTTCCTCAACAAGATACCTCACAATTGCCTCATGGCCATATCGTGAAGCAATATCAAGAGGGGACATTCCATCAATGGAAGAGAGGTTGATATCGGCACCTTGCTTGACAAGGTATCTCACAACTGTCTCATAACCACCCTGTGAAGCATAATGAAGAGGAGACATTCCATCAATAGAAGAGGGGTTGATATCGGCACCTTTCTCAACAAGGTATCTCACAACTGTCTCATAACCACCCTGTGAAGTATAATAAAGAGGGGACATTCCATCAATGGAAGAGGGGTTGATATCGGCACCTTGCTTGACAAGGTATCTCACAACTGTCTCATAACCACCCTGTGAAGCATAATGAAGAGGAGACATTCCATCAATAGAAGAGGGGTTGATATCGGCACCTTTCTCAACAAGGTATCTCACAACTGTCTCATAACCACCCTGTGAAGTATAATAAAGAGGGGACATTCCATCAATGGAAGAGGGGTTGATATCGGCACCTTGCTTGACAAGATATCTCACAACTGTCTCATAACCACCCTGTAAAGCATAATGAAGAGGGGACATTCCATCAATGGAAGAGGGGTTGATATCGGCACCTTGCTTGACAAGGTATCTCACAACTGTCTCATAACCACCCTGTGAAGCATAATGAAGAGGGGACATTCCATCAATGGAAGAGGAGTTGATATCAGCACCTTTCTCAACGAGATACCTCACAACTGCCTCATGGCCGATCCTTGAAGCAGAGTGAAGTGGAGATACTCCATATATGCCAGGGAGGTTGATATCAGCACCTTTCTCAACGAGATACCTCACAATTGTCTCATGGCCATTCTCTGAAGCATAGTGAAGTGCAGTTAGTTCTTCTTTATCCTTCTGATCAACCTTCAGTCCATCTTGCAGCAACCTCTTTAAAATACCAAGACGACCTTCGTTCGCCGCCCAGGTCACTGGAGTGCTGTATTTATAATTCAAAAGATCCTTTCTCGAATTTAAGCCTTCAGTCATATCGCTCCCCTCTTCATGAATGGACCGCAGGCCGAGGAGGGCAGCCACGGCATCCTTATGACCACCAGCCAAAGCTGCAAATATCGGGTACCTATATCTTTGATCACCTTCTACATGGACATCTGGGTCTGTTTGCATTTTAGACCGGATGAGGCTAGAATGCCCCTGGTCTGCCAAGATGTAGAAAAGGGTTGCTGCTAAACCGTATTTGCGACTTTCGAATTTCTCGTAGAGATTGTTCAATCGAATCCATTTCGGTAATTTGAGATCTGACAAGAAATCGTTTTGCGAGATTGATTCTGCAGCTGCATTCGCATGGCGGAATATATGCTTAGTGGCGTACTCCAGGAACGGATAGCTTTCAGAGAGCTGAACCTTCCTTTCTGCCTTGAACTTGTTCTCAACCAATCGAGCCTGATGCCTAGATCCAATATGACTAGTGGGGAAATAAACATCAATGGACCGGTGATTCAGATATAAATCACAACATTGACGCAAAACCACGTGACTTGAAGCTTCCCAGTCTTCTTCCATCTCCGGCCATAGCTCATGTAACCCATGATCTTTGATTAGAAAGTCTCGTACAGATTCATGGATGAACTGAACTGTTGGTGGCTGGGAGGACGTGACCTCAGCAAGTCCCTTAGAAGAGCTGGTCACAAAAACGGCAACGTGGGTGCTTAGCTGCGGATTGATAATTGGAATATGATCGTCGACGAGATTCTGTGATACCAAACCAGACCAGAGAGCATGATAAAACTCGTTCGGATGCAAGGGGCGCTCTGCAAAAAGAATCCAGCGGATACACAAACGAAGGTGCTCCATATTCTCCGTGTCCCGCCTCAATATGTCTTTGAAGAGATCGCTCAAGTCACTTGGTATCTCTGCAAGTCTCTTTCGCAGGGCTAATCCACCTCTGTGCCATTCTTTGTTCAGGATATCCACAACAAGAATAACCCACATAAAGACCCCTTTAGCTTTTTCGAGAAGCTGAGTTTTGAGCTCTTCTGAAAGCATAGGATTCTTTATTCGGAGACGATTCTCAACATAAGATTCCAAGTCTTTTGTGTGGCCTGTTTCGTCTTCGAGCGTCATTCTCATTCCTCTTTGAATTGAGATGTGGGGATAATGTCGACTGGAGAAGCAAACTCGGAACGGAATGCATTTATCCATACATTGTTCTGCTAGATCTTCAAAGTAGTCGATCATATCCCTGATCTGTTGCTCGTCACATTCATCTAGAGCATCAATGAAGCAGACAAAATGACGTTGACCAAGAGCAGCAACTGCATCGTAGAATACGTCTTTAAGCACATTCAATGAAGGACAGACTTGGCCCCTAGGAACGTTGTCGGGTTCGTCAAGGATTGTTTGTAGGTCGGGATATTTGTTCAGCAGTTGATGCAAGAGGGATCGATACATTCCTATGACCGACTTCTCCAGGTACTCGCCTCGCGCGTTGAAAAAGAAAGATGCAGTGGCAACCTTATTCTTCATCTTTGAGTAAGCAAATTTCATGATTGTTGACTTTCCTGCTCCGGGTTTGCCACTCAGCCATAGGAAACCGTGACATTGGGCGAAGCGGGCAGGATCAAGCCACGCCTTGTACTCTGGGTGATTCAGTAACCATTGACATGTTTTCGAATAATTTTTCTTGATGTTCAATTTGCGAAAATTCATTTGATTGAAATGCAATGAATTCAAGAACTGTTGTCGGTGATCGTGGGCCGTAGGTTGCTCTATACATCAAGGTGTTATTACCGTAGATATATCATATTGCCAGGAACAGGTAACTTACCCAAGTTGACGACAGGAACCTCTTCTCTTCCTTGCATTGATGGCAGCTCTTGAACCAGCTCTCTAGCATAGGCTGCTGCAGTTGCGGCAGCGTATCGCTGCCATTCCTTGGTTTTATGGGAATCGGAGTAATCACAGATGCCCCGAATAGGAAGACACGGCAGGGTGTCCATCAGACCAGCCGCTTCCATCTCAAAGCAAATTACGTCAAGTTCTCGAGCAATATTGTCTCTGGTGGTTCCATGCTTCATTACCTGGTTCCCGGAAGCAATTGCGCCATAATGAATCTTCGAGACACTGGACTCACGCCTGGCTCGCTTGACTAACTTCGAGGGGTCGCACTCATCACAATTTGAAGACCTATGCTCATATGTTGCATCAAAAAGACGATCAGGAGCATTAGGCCGGCGGTATTCGGGAAGGTCTTTCATCCTTTGCTCCAGGATCATCGGAACTTGACTGGGACCTAATTCATGCTTCGCGCGGAGGCTCGTGATCGCCGTTCCAAGCAGAGGACCATTCGTACGAGGGAGGGCAGTTCGTTCGAATTTTCCGTCTGCCATAATCTTTCCAAGGTCATATTGCATGACTCTTGTTCCAACGACGATGTCCCCAAGGCGAATGTCCTCTTTACTCGGCACGCCCCCGCCGATCCCAACCATCAAGGCGGTGGATATCGCAGAAAAGGTTCGAGTCATGTTCGCCACTACTGTTGCAGCATTGATTAACCCGTAATACTTCTCCGGTAGGCAGGCAATGACGATATTGTGTCCGCTGATGCCGCCCAGCACATAGCTGTTGGTATCGTTGGTGGCTCGCGGAGGAACGGCGTGGATCTCATCAAGCATCGCCCGCGCTGCTGCCATTTCGATATGGA
The DNA here is from genome assembly GCF_028974085.1 of Penicillium chermesinum. Classification (NCBI taxonomy): domain Eukaryota; kingdom Fungi; phylum Ascomycota; class Eurotiomycetes; order Eurotiales; family Aspergillaceae; genus Penicillium; species Penicillium chermesinum. The sequence goes on from NW_026695316.1 coordinate 1,361,691, forward strand.
GCGCACAGATCCAGGCAATGGTGTAAGACTCATTCTGCTGAACCGGCAGGCACTCTTGGTGAATGACCTTCTGTCGTTTGACTGGCCTTGGCTCCTCTTGAAAATGGTCACCTTCCATGACTCATTCTCCTCCCGGATGCAAGTTGATGGTGGGTATTATCAGAGACTCGGACTCAAATCCGACGACAAGATGGAGAGAAATGGGGGGAGAGAAATGAGGGCGAGAACGGAACAAGAAGATTAGGGGGCCGCGGAGGCTCTTCGCCGAATCGTTTCACTGCCACAGGTCGAAGGCTGTGCCGCAAAAGAAAACATACGCATGACCGTGGCCCAATCATTGTGCAGTTCCAACGCCCAGGCTGATCAGCTCCTGTGCCATCTCATGAAATCCATGCATACTAAAATAGCGTCATTTTCAGAGACTGAGAAGATTTGTTCAGTCTGCCCAGCAAACGTGAGAGCCTTCATTAGTGGCATCTCAACACTAGCACAGACTCGAAGATGCCTTTACTTTGGAGTACGTCCACAAAAATTCCCAAGCAGAATTAAGAATGCAAACCAATCCGTGTGTATATACGGACAAGTAAAAATAGTATATTGGGAATGAGATTCAATGGTATTAGGCCGTCCCGTCTTCCAATGCATACACGAACGCCGTGTTACGCCCCTCGAGAAAATGAGACTCCTGACGGTCGGCATAAAAAGTGAATCTCCTCTGAACACCAGATCAATTGCCCAGGAAAGGGGTATCTGTATATGCAAGTAACCAAGGCCTGCCTCGCATCAATAATATATGAAGTAATCAAGGAAAAGAAATAAGAATCGAGGAAAGACTAATATCAAAAATAAGCCAGAAAAGGCCTGCACAAGATGAAGAAAAGAAAATGAAAGAGGTTTATTATGCAATAGAATCAAACTCCTCGCGTTCGCGGAGTCGGTTGCGCGCGAGCACATCGCCGCCGTTGGCGGAGAGCTGCATCCAGTGCAGCGCCAGGCACATGCTTTGCGGGTCGGATTTGGAGTCTTTGCCGCGCAGATACATCATCTCTGCCTTGAACGTGTCACGCGGGCGTGTGAGAGGTAGAGTTACCCGGGGAAGGAGCTCGGGGTGTGTTAAGTAGAGAATGGCGAGCTCGCGCTGTGCGACGGGGTTACCTTCCTTCGCGGTGATAATCCACATGGAGGCTGCCATTTCAACTGCATGGCCTGATTGCGGGAAGAATTCTGAACCTGGAGGTGGGTGTCGGCGCATGAGCTCTTGCGATACGATACGATCTGCGATCTCGACCATGCTGTGGCAGACTTCGTCCTTAAGACTGAGAGCGGCAAGGCCGAAGTGGAGGAAGGCAGTCCCGCGGTCAGTTCGGTTTAGTTGGTCGGCGGGAACGAACGCTGAGATGAACTGAAGGTCCCGGAAGAGAGTTTTCGGCTTGACTTCCAAGATGAGTTCCCGGAGTTTGGATATGATTTGGTCATCTGATGGCGTCAAGTAATCGGAACGCTGTGAGCCATAGGTGACCGACTCTGCGGGAGATGACATGGGGAGGCTTGTCTCCATTGGCGTCATAGCTGTCATTCGAGGCTCTGAAAAGCTGCGACGCGTCGATCTTCGACGATGTTGAGGAGTGCTTGGTGTTGGTGTTTCAATGCTACTACCTCGGGCGCCCGCAGGATGGGTCTCATGTGCAGAATTGAGCGAAAAAACAATCAGCGACCTGAGATCCCTCAGGGCATTAAGTTTAACGTATGGATTCCCGTGTCGAGAGAACACCTCGATAAGCCTGTGGAAGACAGCCTTGTAGGAGAAGTCTGGCTGGTCATCTTCCTGGGTTGACTCCTCGCCGGTATCCGACTTGTCTTTAGCATCAGCATTACCCCGGGATTGTGTGACCGGGGGGGTCGAGAGACCTGCTCCGCTGACCCCCAGATGACCGGCGACGTTCGCGAAGATGCTTTGATCGCTGATCGTAGTCATCATAGAACTTCTGGATTGTTGCCCTCTTTTGCATCTGCATTCGAATGTGCGGTTTGTCGAGTGCGTTCGTGAACCAAGCATCCGTTTCGCTGCCACAACTCCAAACTGGAGAACCAAGATCGGTTAAGAGAAGACTGGCAAGAGTTTGTTTCAAATTGTCCATGAATGCGGTCTTCCTCTGGGTCCTCCCTTGGCGCTTGCTTTGGGCTCGTTCCTTAGATTGCCCCTGGGGCGCTCGGTCAGAGTGTCCGGCAGGACGAGCCAAGGTTTCGCTGTACATGGACGGCGGCCTGGAGTAAACGCTTGAGACACTCTCAGCATAAGCGGGGTGGTGCTGGTGGCCTGACCAAAACGTGCTATAGGTATCACCAGTCGAAGTCGATGCTGCACGGCCCGGCGATCCTGCGACTGAGCTAAAGTCGACAGATGGTGGCCCGCGGCTAGTCCGCCATTTCTCAGCGCCAAAGCGAGGCATAGATTGTTTCTCGCTCATCGCTGATGGCAGATCGTGGGGCAAGGGAGAGAGCGGACTCGGGGTGGGCAAATTAAATCCCAGTGATAAGGGTGTGCCTAACTCTTCACTTGTGGCTGTAGAGGGACGAAGGTTTGTGGGAATAGACAGTCCCGGGAAAGGTCGAGAGCCAGAGCCTTCGTACTGAGCTCGCTCCCGCTGGAATAATTCACTGGCCCATAGAACCGGTGTCTCTGACATGGTCTCGCCTACCAGGCGACTGATGCTCATGCGCACCTCATAGCAGAAACGATGGATTCTCTCCTCGCCTTTGCAGAAATTCTCAATTCCATTCAGAGACAGCCACTTGCGTGTCAACTCCACTTGCTCGTCAGAAAGTTTCTTTGGGCCACCCTGACTGCTCGGAGCTTTCATCATGTTCATGACCTGTATCTCAGGCTTTTGGAACAAAGAACCCCCGAGCGACCGTGCTGCGGTACGTGCTCGTGACTCTTCTGGGAGATCAAACGGTCGCGAGATCATGGTCTTCAGAGCCATGGCCACGTGTCGAGCCTCTTCGTATTTCATCGAATTCTTGACATCCGTCATGTACCACATTTTAGTGCGAATCTTATCGATAGTTGACATGAGCGTCTTCAGCTGCCCTTGCAGTCGATGTAAGCTATGGTCGAGCGACACAAAGTCACTCTCACAGCGTTCCACCACTGCTCGAGATTTCTTCAATGAGTTGATACATGATTTGTGCATTGGTCCTAAAATCCAGGAATCGCCGGGAGATGACGCGGAAAGGTGTTCCTGTCGAAGTTGTCGAGACGCATTCCACCAGTAATGTGCGCCGGTGAAATCCGACACGTTATGAGCTGCGGCCATAGCCATGTTGAAACGTTGCCTTAGGGATGAAGGAGGTGCCGATGTTCGGAGTGGGTGCTCGAAATCGCTCGCATTGTGCAGATCACTGTCTTCTACAAGACGTATGACTGCCGTCTGCGTAGCTTCATGGTTCTCCTCCTGGCCAAGATTTGTGGTGTGAGGGTCATCATCATTTTCCAAGGTCAGGGTTTTCGAAGACCCGGTTCCAAAGTCAGGGAGTAAGCTCCAAGTCAAATCGTGGCCATCCTTCGATATTGAGAATATAGTCCAATTTTCTTCCGATGGGTGCTCCAGATTCGGGCGATGTATAGGCTCGTCTAGATCTGTTAACTCAAAGCGTATTCGAGCAGCAGTCTGTGATAGGCTACTATCGGGCACGGAAATAAACGAGGACTCCATGGAGAATATGGATCCATTCTGGGAAGGAGGCCGCGGGCTTTGGTTATTTGTCGATCGGTAGAAGCCAGGCTCGGCAAGAGGTTCAGAACGCATGCTATAGGATGTTGAAATACCAGACCAGGATGGCATTCCAGCCGTTGATGGCGATGTATGCAGAGAAGAAGGTGACTGCGGGAATAGGCCATTCAGAAGGCTGAGTACATCCGCAGCTGATAGAAGCAGAAAAGTTGAGGCTGGATTCTGGCGGCTGGGATCGGCTGAAGAAAGCTCAGGAGGTCCATCGTCAAGAAACGGACTTTGGAATCGCGAAATCATGTAATCAACCCGTTGCTTGACTGCTGGGCGCAGTGAGAAATGATGCCTATCAGTATATTGTCAGCAAAACAACATCTCTGGAGAGACTTCGATCCGAGATTCGAAGACTAAATTAGACCAATTGTGACCCACATTGACCGCAAAACGGCAAAGACCTGTGAATATGCTCGGAGGCCAACCTGATTAAGCAGCTTGTCGCGAGCCTCTTTCCTAATGTGGAAGTCCAGAGCAGTCCATGCGTCTAAAGAAAAGATCAGCCAAAAGCGGTTGAACAGATATGCCAGTCACATACTTCCGGATAAGTCAAAGCACTATAGAGGAACTTCGGAAAAAACCACTGCAAGAAAAGGTACTCAAGAAAACGGCTGCGCATGTCAGGACTGGGTAATTTCCGCAGAACGGCCCTGGCAAACTGAAGCACGGCGCGAGGGAAACCGGCATCAGGATCCTCGAGCACGCGGAAGAGATCATCAACCGCAGAAGCAAAGAACTCTTCAGCAACCTCCGTGCGCAGGGGATCCATGGTGTCAGCGGCAAAGTCCAGTCCGGCAGTATCGGTATGCTCCAGTAGAAAGGCTCCCGTTTGTAAGATATCCATGAGGTAGAGTTCAAATTTGGGACGGGCTATCCAGTTACTTCCCGTAACACAGGAGGATAGGATCTGATTGACCAAAGGGAAAAATTTACTACTGCCATGGGACATTAGTTGGGCGCAGACAGAAGACCAGACATCCAGGCGAAGATGGGCCTCCGGTGTATCGGGCTCTAGCGGGGCGGCAAAAACGTTACAAAACAAAATAGAGAGCGGATCGGTCCTTTCAAAGGAATAAGCATGGTCCTTGAACGGGGCAGACTGGGCCAGGTTTCGATTAAAAGAATAGTGAGATCGAGAGCGGGACGATGAAGAGAAAGCAGCATCGCCGGCGTCCAAAGCGGTAGAAGAGGCCGTAAAGGCAGCCAGCTGAGCCGAGCTAAAGCCCCGAATACGATCGACGAGAGAACTGCGGGTCAGAGCGCACCAGTCGCAAGATTTCCAACAGATCCGTCCGGGACTGAGGACTCAGTTGGTGGAAGAAGTCGGCCGAATGATCCAGTTCGGCGTCCGAGCCTCGGTCGTCCAGCGAATCCTGGGTGTCCTGGTGGGCAGAGACACACGAATCCTGGAGATCATGAAGAAAATGGTATAACGTAATAAAACTGGCCTTGTCATCATGTTTGAGCCCTTCCACGAGGCCGCGCTGGACAGTAGTTCCGATGCGGATCATGCGCGCAGACACGCCGATGGATACTTTAGTTGCGCGCAGACGCTGTTCCAGTCGCTTCCTCTGGGCCTTCTTCCTTTGGCTCTGACGATACCTTGTTGCAAAATCCTCGAATGAAACAGATTCTTCCACTGGCGCGGGAGCTTCAAGTGCCGGGGATTCAATTCCAGGGGATTTGGCCTTCAACTCCGGGATGGGACTGGAACGGGCCGAGCCACCCAACTCACCTGGCCCCATGGTTGACTCTGGCGATAGCGACGGGGTTGTCGGCGACGCTGGAGGAGAAGGTGGCAAAGGCACTGATGCGGGGTCCACGTGCGACAGATCACATGGTGGACATGGGATCTCCAGGGCTGAAAATGTGATAAGATTAGAATATGAAGTCGGGCATCGCTGAAGGGCCCAGAGAATCGAAACTAGTGGGTTCGCGGCCCAACGCACGGGGAACTTACTAGCTGGGATCACCGTCAGTTCCTCCTGTTGATCCATGGTTCCTGTCGCGCCAAAGGGCGAAGTGCGTTGTCGCTCGATGCCCCTGGCTGGAAAATGCTTATCGCATGGTTCTATCGTGGGCGAAAACGAGTGCTGAGAACCGCGCACCCGGTCGCTGGAGAGAGAGCAACCAGAAATTCGGTCCAGGATGGATAGAGGAAAAAAGAGGGAAGAGAGGAAAAGGCGGGGGGAAAGAGAGGTTGAAGAAGGGAGGGGTAGATTCAGGAAGCTAAGAGATGGAACAAGACTACGAAGGTTATAGCATATCAGGATTAGACAGAGAGAAAAAAAAAAGCCCCGTATAAAGAACTCGAAGCGGCCAGTTGCAGGCAAACTCCAGGAAGTATACTGGCCAGAACACGCTGAAGTACACAGAAGTACACGCTGGAGCAGAGCAGTAGCAGCGAGTGCGCCCACAGCGGCAAGGGACTCCAGTTGTTACGAAGACATTGGCCGCGAGTACCGAGTACACGGGGCGACGATGCGTTGGCACTGCATGCAGGACTGAGGTGGACAGCCCCAGCCCAATCCTCCTGATTCGCCCGCCGACCCCCCTGCGCCTCTGCGGAGTCAGCTACTGTTGTCCGGCCTTGGATCGTCAATGGGCCAATCGCGCTCCTGCTGGGCCATGAACATGCTTGACGGCGCTAGTCATCTGCTGGGGTTTCGGGACGAATCTGTACGCAGTACATGAGGGCCCCACTTGATCCAGGGCGTTGTTGCCAAATGTCCACGTCGTTTTGTCTGCCGAGTGTGCCACGATTAGGTTTGCCGTTCACCCACTTTCACTGGTTGCTCGCTCGCGCGATTTTCCGTTCGAGAAGCCAACAGAACGCGGTGAAGCCGTTATGCAGAAAATCCCCGCGTTGTCCCGGAGGGGAACAGGTGCTACAGAGTTGAGGTATCGAGGGCTGCATGTCCTTGAGTCTAGTCCTATGCAAGAGGGCATGCGACCAGACGTGCAGCAACGATGACTGCACTGCGCATAAAACGGCGCCGGGAAAACTAAATCCTCTGGTAAAGGGTCAAATAGTACTTCCATATACATGTGGGAATATACATGGGCCTGAAACAAGAAATGGGATAAACAAATAGTGATGAACACGAAATGTGATATTGATTCAAGTGGAAGCCGTTCAAGCCTGCTCTCATGATAATCCATAGCAAATGCCTGGGAAACCCGTCATATTAACCTTTCAACGCCAACCATAACACATGCAAATGCCCTTATTGACACATGATCCACATCGAGGCCCAGGCGGGTTTTGGAGGGGTCGGAGACGTTACGGGTTACAGACCCATCTCTTCTCCGTCTGCTTCTCACCCACACGTTTTGCAACCTGTTCGAGGGTGACCTTCAACGTGTCCTTCGGTATTTTTGGGAAGCTACATGCGTTCGCGTCAGTATGTGTTCGAAATGCATCGGGAACAAAGCTTACCGTTTCTTCAGATGTTCCATCAACCCGATCTTAGTCAAATCGCTGCCCTCGACAGCCTGCTTGAACTCTGCCAGCTGTTCAGGGGGAATGGCTTCTTGGCCTTTGAACCAGCCGGCAGCGCACCCCCAGCGGGGGCGCATCACCGCTTGTAGACCGGAACTTATCCAACGGGCCAGCCGCCGGCTTCTGAAATACTGCCGCTTTGGCCTGGGCTGGGTCTGCACTTGGCTTGGGGGTTTCCCAATATGATGTAGACCACGGGTCGATAGGGAATCGAACGGTCTCGGAGATTGTTTCGATCTGGTAGACCTTCATGTCCTCGTCCACGCCATCTGCGGCCCAGCGGATTCCACTACAGACGGGTTCGAGATCGCCCACGATTTGACGCCGCTTGCCGCCTGCCAGTGCATCGTCTTCGTCGTCCAGGAAATCATCCATCTCTTCGTCTCCATCCTCACTGCCTTCCTCTTCTTCCTCTGAGTCCAGGTCCTCACCTTCTTCGGGCTCCTCCCATTCAGCTTCGGAGTCGTATTCGTAGTTTGTCTCAGGTAGGCCCTTGTGATAAGGGTTACGAGACATCTTCTTGGCCTCGGCTGGTGGGACTGCACGAGTATAGGTCCCTTGATATGGTGGTCTGACATCTTCGCAAAATTTAAGTGACTTCATTTGTACCTCGAGCAGCATCTTTTGCGGGGATTTCTTGGTCTGGCGGTCTGCCTGAGCACCCGTGTGCTCCTGCTCATTCTGTTCCTGCATGGTTCGCATAATTTCTCGGGCGGAGTAACCTTGCCGGCCCTGTCGACGGCGATATGGGATAAGGTTAAACACCTCAGAGGGACGAAAAGGTGTATGCTTAAAGGGTTTCGCGCTTGGGTCGAGGCTGGCGTCCAGTGTTTGGCGGACGTGCTTGAGAGCCAATTCGTCGCGCTGGAACCGGTGGGGAGGAGCAACAGTAGTATGTGATTGAACGAAAAACTCGGGAAATTCTTTAGAATAGTCGGATTCGGAAGACTTGACGGGAGTGGGAACGGGATCAACGTTCGGTTGAGGCTTTGAAGGCGAGTTGGCGCTTTTAGCAGGAGATGTAGGGGGCGGAGGTTTTGCGAAGAATGAGTTGAGCTTTGGTTGCGCCTGCAGAGTGTATGTAAATAAGAGCTCCAGCGTCTGGTAGCTGAAGAGTGAATATCAGGCCAAATACATACCCGCTCTTTCTTCTGCTTCTCCTCCTCCTTACGACGCTTCTCGTCCTCCTTGGCGGCTTCTTTTGCTGCCTTTTCTTCTTCTTTAGCCCTGCGTCTCTCTTCTCGTTCTGCTTCCCGTCGCTTTTTTTCTTCTTCTTTCAAGCGCTTCTCTTCCTCGCGCTCGGCGTCGCGTTTCTTCTTTTCTTCCTCCTTCACGCGTTTCTCTTCTTCCCGCTCGGCGTCGCGCTTCTTCTTTTCATCCGCCCTTAGTCTCTTCTCCTCGTCTTTTTTGGCCTTCTCCTCTAAGCGTTGACGTTCCTTGGCCTCCTTTTCTTGTTGTTTGACATCTTTACTAGCAGGAGACACCTTTTGCCTTTTGCTGGCAGGGCCGCCAGTCTCTTCGGCATTCGCCGGCGTCATAGTGACAGTATCTGTGACAGGTGGGGAAAGATCAAACAGGGCACTCGCTGAAGCAGGTAATACAACAGCAAATTGAGTCTGGTGGGTGGCTGTTTCTTTGTTGGGGGTTGTTGATTGATCTTCAATGGCTGATGCTGTTGATGGATCTTGATTTTCCTGATTCTCGCCAGTGCAAGACGTATTTGGACGTTTGTGACCAACAGATGAGATTACTGCATCGTCCACTTCGTTGATGGACCTTTTTCGAGGGCTTGAAGGCGACGCGGAAATCGAGGCAGGGGGCGGTAACGGCGACAGTGTCATGTTTGACTCCATGAGGGGTGATCGTGATGCTGTCATTTAGAGGTTTTCCGTTATAGATTCAACACCATTAGTCAAACAGGCAATGGCAATACCCAAGGCGAATGAACATCGGAATTAGCCCGTTGGGGCGTGGTGTGGTGGTGTTACTTGTTAATCTCCGACTTGAAAGGGCAATGTGGGTTGAACGACGCGTTAATAGGGATTCGCGTTGTCGCGTTCCGATAAGGCACGTGTCTGCTTACTTAACTCGATTCAGAGTCCCCCCCGGCAGTAAATTAACTATGGCAAATTGGAATAACTTCAATTATTGACAGCATTAGCACATGAAACCGTATTTTCAGGTTTTTCGCGTGTGAGTTGTAAGAAATTGAGGTTGTCGTTCCCCTTCTTGGGTATATGCAACATGATTACTAGAGCGAGTACATGGCATCAAGTACGTCTATATACAAAATGAACATTCGGAACGTTGGGTCTTAGGATTAATATCACTGATCAGATTGCGAGCTATGAAGAACCATGAGCCGGAGTTTTCCGGATGCAGAAACCAAGCGCAAAAGTAGAAATGACCCATCCACAATACCAGAGATAGACCAGATTTCCCGAAACAGATGAAGAGCCAGCGTGGGAACAAAAAGACTGAGATATTGAAATCAAATGTTACCATCCCAGTTGGACCATCAAGGCCAAGATAACTGGGGAAGGTGCTTCCAGAAAGATATTATGTGCAGCGGTAATATGCTGAGGCAGTTAAAGAAAAAGTAGCTTTCAAGGTCGTGAAAGAATTAGAATGGTGGGCAATGACCGGAACAAGTACGGGGAGTATGTTCAAAGGTCTTAAGGCTGCGTGATGTAGAATGAGCGACTGAGTCGGGAGGGTAGCCTCAGTCGCTTAGGTCGTCGGGGTTAGCGACGAATAAACGAACGTTGCCCAAAGACATCGTCCGCTCATCAACACTGCCTCGCCGCCGTAACTCGTCTGCTTTCTTGGCCTTCTCCGATGCTGCAATCGCGGCACTAGGCGCCTGCATGTCGCCCACCATATCTTCCTGCTCACTGCTGTGCGTAGTCCCCGCGTCATCCTTCGTCAGGGATGACACCCGACTCTTCTCCTCTTCCCGAACCTCCGCAGGAGGGTTCTCGGTTACCTCGGGAAGGTCGGTCTTCTCGCTGGGAGGCGTGCTATTGCTGCCCATTGTACCCGAGGGTCGCTGATAGCCGCTAGGATACCGGCTGCTGCCCACAGAGCTGCGACCGCTGCCCGTCCGTCGGTGAATGACCCCTTCATTGCTGAGGGCGTCATCTTCTGCGTCGCCGATCTCGTTCGCACTCAGACGCACCGGTACCTTGGCGCTCACTAGGTTCGAGGGTGAGAAATCCAGCCCACCCTTGCCGCCGTGACGGTTCTTGCTACTAGGGTGCCCAGAGCGGCCACCACCATGTACCTCGAGGTACGCCCTCCGTTTATCGCGAAGAGCCTGCTCGCGCATGCGAGGGTCTTCGGGTTGCGCCCGGTCGCACCAGACGGTGCCCTTTTGTCGCCGCATCAGGGCTACATAGCCGAGTTGTGAGTTCGCGGAGCGATTGGAGGCGCTGCGGCGGATGTCGACATCTGCGTGGGCCATTTGGTTGCCGGTCGAGTTGGTCGAGGTGGTGGTGTTGGAGAGGCGTCGAGCGGGAGGGAAGGGGGCGGGAAGAGCGCTCTTGTTCGGGGAGATGGGCCCTTGTCCTAGACCGGCTTGGTAATGCGGGGAGTGAGAGCTCGAGCCGTATGGCAGCACGTTTGAGGAGGTGGTGCGAGTTCGGCTGTGGACGGTTTGGGCGGCCGGCTGAGGGGCAAGGTTTCGAGGAGAGTCGTAGCCCTGATAGCTGCTGTAGCCATGTTGGACCATACCGACTGGTTTCCTTCCAGGCGGGCCCTGGTGCATCGGCATTCGGAAATCGGTCATGTTGGGCGGGTAATGGACACTAGCCACGCAATTCTTTTCTTCTAGAGTGGCGAGGGAGAATATGATGGCCCCGTCACAGGTCGGCGCAGTAGGAGAAATAATTTTTCCTGTGAGAAATGTAGGTCTTCAAAAGAATAGCCTGTGGATTCCAAATCCGGCTTTCTCTCAATGTGATGCGCGCGCGGTCCTTGTAGATGGGGTCAGACGATCGGCAGTTTTATCGGCGGTTTTCGTTTCAGCGTACACTCCGCCAGCCACCACTTGACTGAAGGATTCGCAGCAGGGGATTCGATTGGGAATCGTTTCGAATGTGACGTGCCAAGGTTCTCTTTGAAAGGCCAACGGCGGAACAATGGAAATTGCCAGGGGAATGGAATTGGCGGGCTCGGGTACAAGCGCACAGGATTTTCTCCCAGATACGCGGACGCCCAACTGAAGAGAGATGGCGTCACTGAAGAGACTTTCAGATTGAAATCGTCCACGAGGTCAAGGGTAAAAGATAGGAGAGAAGCAGGGGGGGAGGATGAACAAAGAGACTTTGGCGGTTCAACCCTCCTTAGTGCTATGATTGGCCAATACACCGGACCACGACGGACCTGAAGTAGAAGTTGGCGGGTGGAGATAGACCTCAGCCACAGAGATCGAAATCTGGTTTCTGAAAATTACAATCCCGCAGGGCTGATGGCCTCAAACGTCCCGCCTAAATGCAACTGCTACTCTGGCATGGCTGATATCTACACAGCACAGATGGCTGTCTAATATTCTGACACAGCCGAATCAGGTAAGACATGCCACGGGCTAAAGTTTCCTGCTGATTATCCTCGTGTCGACTGCGATCACTGCGGAATGCCCGTGAGATTCCAACTAGACCCAATGTACACTAGCGGGGCTTCGTACCTGTCCATCCGTAAGATGACCCCCTCCCTGGACAAACAGCCGGGGTCACATCCGGTTTTCTCATTGGCAGTCAGGCCATGCTTCACTGGGCGCTTAAGCTTGTCCTGGGATTCATGTCTTGCCTTGATACCATTGCAACCGGCTATGGGGCGTGTTCAGCTAAGACCTACGAATTCGTCTCCTGCGGAAGAACGCAGACAGAGAAAAGCGACATGGCCATACTCGCGAAGCCCCTGATTATGCTCTTGCAGGACAATTGCGCGTCGCCGAAGGTGCTTCGTACGGTGATACGAGTCGTGCACGGCAACAACTTTCCCAGCCCACATGAACCACATAGGTCAAATGATCCTCCACGGGTTTCACCATCCCTCCAACCCGTAAACCAAGACACCCAGATACCGCGGAGACAATGGTTTGTCCACTAGGTGTCTTTTCCTCTGCAATCTGCATCGGGGACTTAAGTACGCAGTAGATGGCAGTTCCGGGGGCGCTGCCCAGTCTTCTGGGATTGGCGGACAACTCGGCAATCATGGCGTGACGCACGGTTCGCGCTGTGGCGCTAGCAGCCCGACTGCAACCAAGCTTTGGATCACCTGCTTGCCAGCCCGGTGAAGCAAGAATGCATAGTGCTGGTGCAAATCCTTGCTAGCTGGTTACTTCTCGTATCTTCTCTGCTTGTCTAGTGGCCTCCTGATGTGCAGATGGATTTCGTCCTGAGATTTCCACGTGTCAGCTCCAGTACACCCGCCAAAGTTCATCCCGTTTATCTATGGCTCCTAGCATCTGCGACCAGGTTTAGCCTTCTGGCGTGGAAAGGGTCATTGATTTCGGTGTCCTTGATTGGGAGGGAACATTTGTGTGTGAAGTGCGGGGCAGGCCGTTCTGATAAATCCTTGATGCTTATTTGCACCACAGACTCGACCGGCGCTCGATCCTTCACGAAGACATGTCTGCTATGGGAAAGATAAGTTCGCGAGTAACCGAGGGCCGATTTTCGTGGGCTGTTCTTATGTATCTCGCCTTCAGGAATGCGGGGTACGGCATAGACAACGAGGCAAATGCGGAGTTCACCTAGTGCACAGTTCAATAACTTAAGAAGAGGCTCAATGTAAGTTTTCCGCGGGCGTACATCATGTACCCTACTAAGATTTCCGTGTCTGGAAGACCTGATCTGCCAGTGCTCTTGTCCATATAATAGTACCTGCACCGACACCCTTTGATAGAAAACAGGACTCTCTTCGCACCAGGGCTTACTTGAATGTGCTCGCCTCGAAGAGCAACCTCCTAGAAGTTTTAACTCAATATCCACTAACTGATAGAAACCATACTTCGCAGGGTTTAGTCCCAGAATGCCAAGCAATGAGACGCGTGTGGCTAGTGAGACTGCACAGCCTTTGATGAACTCTTGCCTGATTCCGATGATCAGGCCCCAATCTGAATACTCGCTGGCGCTGGCTCCACCACCTAGAACTCCCAAGAAGTAAAGAGAAATATTTAACATTCCCCCGCTTTGCCGACAGCACCATGGCCCTGAACGGACGCAATAAGGACGGTCCCAGACATCGACCGGGAGCTTCTGAGGTGTCGCCAGAGAGAGGATGAGAGCCCGTACGCCTTCCATTCGAGGCTTTTTCGCCTTGAGAATATCCTCCTGAGAAATTATCCGATCGGATGAGTGCGCTTCGATTCTATGTGCACTTGGCTCTCTCTCTCTCCAATTGTACATCCAACGGCAGCAGAAGCCCGCCGCGAAGCGGTAGCGCAGGCCCAACGTTACTGGTCCCTATCCCGGGCTTACAGACCCGGAAGAACGCCCGACCTACGACGGCGACCACCTAAACCCTTATAGACGAGGAGGGGACGACGCCAACCTGCGGTCGCAATATCAGCAGAGCAGGAAGCCTCCTTTCCGGCCTCACCGGCCTCGCCGACAAGGAAAGCGAACGGGTCGCAGAACAACCCGGGTCCTCGAGCGTTTCCTTAGCGGTCACATAAGCAAACCAGGAACCACCTGGCAACAGCAGGATGCCATCCAAGCTTCAAGGCTTACGTGGGAGCGCTGCATAGTAGTTAGGGCTCAGTACTGTAATTTACAGAGAAAAACGAAAGAAAAATTTGTGCTGCGCCACACTTCGCGTGGGAACGTAGCACTCGGTGGAGCAGGAACGGGGAATATGTAGTCATGACGTCAGTATGTTTCAGCGTGCCCATTGGTTCAGCATGAGTGATTTATCAAATGAATAAGAGTCAGGAACACTGGCTGCGTTCGGATCTGAATCCACGGGAGTATTCTTTTTTTCCTTGGAACGGGACGGAGAGCTCATTATGGGCGGACTCGAGTTGACTGTCGAACGCCACAGTTTAATTTACACGCGATCGATTTAAACTTAACGTGAAATGGGACTAAGCTCGAAAGATCTGCCATGTCTCACAGATCTTTCCGTCTGCGGATAGGTGTAACGTTCTTCTGCTAAATACTTCGGCCGAAGTGGTGTTTCTCTCCGCCCGTACCCCATCCCGGTAGGCCATCGACAAGAATGAAAGTGCATCTCCATTTGCGAAGCAGTGAAGAGGGGAAACTGTTACCCGGGACGAGGATACAGGCTGTCCTGTTTTCGGCTCACGAATTCTATATTTCTGAACTAATAGGTGCTTTGAAAAACCGATTGATCCCACATTGTAGTAGATAGTACGTTCAGAATATTTCCATATGCCCAGCGACCTCAGCCTCTCGTAGTTCGTGGGCTTCGAGAATTAGCGGCAAGGGACTATTAGTAGATGTGCGCGTCGAACACATCGGCGGCGAAGTAAGAACTAGTGGAGTAGACATGGGAAGCGACCTAAATGTCATGTTACTGCAAGTGTACCGGTGTTTAAAGATGTACGCTAGCCACATTAAGTGGCTCGCTATTTAGTTTTGTGCCATAAAGGGGGAATTTTGAACGACTTGAGCACCGCGCCAATGGTAGAGGTCAAAGCCCAGACAACATGATTCACAGTCGATATGGATGAAGTTGAATATAGTACATGAATTAGAGACATAGTGTAGACCCGGAAGCTTAGTTAAATTCGTTCCTTCTTAATTGTCGGGCCACTTCCTCTATATCAGCGAAGGTTATGTGTCACCAATGGATAAATGGTGAAATCAGCAAGGTTGGATTCTTAATTACTTCATTATGAGTTACAGCCATGAGGATCCGGCAGAATTACCCTGTCCGGACATAGGAGTAAACAAGCTTTCCTTACTCGCCATGCAGCTGTGATAATCATTGTGAAGATGGCCCACTGGCACTCATCTAGGTCAGGACAGCCTCCTTCATAGCCGTTATTACATGACTGGGCCGTTAGCAAGCCCACCTGGGAGATAACCAGAGGTGTCAACCGCCTGACTGATTTCCCTTGTGAAAGAACTGCAACAATCAGTTGGTAGATTATGCAGATGGATGGAAAAGCGAGCTATGCTCTAGTATTCTATGAGGTGAAGCAAGGGATCCTACAATAAGTTCGGGATTAATTTCGGAGCAAGTTCAAGTATGATTGAACCTTGCCAGTGCAATTATTCATGTGTAACATAGCAGTGAATTACCCACTCGCGAAAGTTCTGGTGTGCCTATCTGTACGACTCGAAGCTGTGCACCCAGAATATATAGGAAGACTCGAGATTTTCCAAACCTTAAAGGTTACTAGTAAGTGCACTGATTGCTGTAAGACACGGAGAGCCACTTGCGACGATTTAGCGGCAGTGCAAAGAATTCATGGCCATGGCTGGACAGAGAGAGTTAGATATGGCTAACAAAAATATTGATTTCAGAGAGAAATTAAAGATACCAATGAGCGCACTACTATTCAGTGTTTCGGAGTAAGAATCAGCTAGGTAAGCTTCACCTGCTTCCATTGCAAGTTTCCACTTTCCCTTCCTGGCTTCGGTGAGAACGGTTGCATTGATGTATGGTAGTAAAGCCGCAGTTGTAGGATAATTAGCAAAGAACAGAATTCGCGAAGACAAGTCTTCAGTTTAGCTAGACATGCAGAAAAAATGGGGAGGTCGAAAAAACTTTCGAATGTATATGATATCTGGGTGGCCATGTAGCCTCCATGCTAGAGGGAGCTACAGACTACAACGAATATAAGTAGAATGTTCTGAAAGTACTGAGATTGGTAGCTGCCTTATCGCTGCAGATAGTAGATTATGCAGGATTGTAGGTGTAAAGAGTATGCGCCAATAAAGTGAAGCCGACGAAAATCAGAGCCGACGCAAAACAAAGAAGCACCCCATTGAAATTATTATGTTGAGCAATCAGATAAACATGGCTGTCTCGAGAATGATGGGGGCAGAAACGCAATCCTAGACGAGCAGGGCAAGGAGTCCTAGACGAGTAGGGCAAGCAGCATGATGATGCTAGTACTGAAGATGTTAGAAACACCAGAGAGCGAGGAACCAGCATTGTAGGAAGGAGGGCTGCTAGCCACAACACCCGAGGTGCTGAAGGGCTTGCTTGTGACAGTTGGTTTGGCTGAAGCTTGGCCAGTGCCCAAGGTGATTGTGTTCCAGCAGTTACTGGTGCAAGGAGTCACATTGGTGACTGTGCGTGGAGTCGCGGCCGGAATAAATGTGGTAGTCTTCGAGCAATCCTTGGTGCAAGGAATGAGAATTGTAGTCAGAGGTGCTGAAGAAGCACCAGAGGTGGGGGATTGCGTGATTGTGTGGAAGCAGTTCTCAGTGCAAGTCACAACAGTAGTGACAGGGGTGGGCACAGGAGTAGTTATCTCAGTCATGGTCTTGGAGCAAGACTCAGTACAAGTAACCACAGTAATCACAGGAGTTGCGGTAGCTGGAGAGGTTGCACAAGGGACAGTCAAAGTCACTGTGGTAGGAGTTGGAGCACAAACTGTGCACACAGTAACAGTGGTAGTCCAGCCACTAGGGATTGGTGGGATGGTTGGGGCACAGGGAGATCCACCGGTCCCCGTGATAGCGGCGGTAGCCTTGGGGCAGACAGCGGCAGTGAACGTAGTCGAACGGACAGTGAACCCAGTTGGACAAACCTCAGTGTAAGAGGTAGTGACAATAGTGGTCACAGTCTCAACGATCGAAGTGCCGTTCACAAAGGGGGCAGTTGGAGCCAAAGAAGTGCGGACGATGTTTCCAGTGTTCGAAGACGAAATGGTGACTGTGGAGACGCCAGTCTGAGAGACAGAGGCATTGGCAGAAGTTGGAACCGGGGAACCAGAGATAATGGGATCGGTGATCATAGTGGCAGTAGTAACAACAACTGAAGTCTGAGATGAAGCCAAAGAGTGGTCAGTCAGTAACTGGCTGGCAACGCGTGTTTCGGACGTGGAGAGGCTCCAAGAGTGGCCCCAACAAAAGGGACCCCAAAAGGGGCTCCGAGCGCAGGTCCAGCATAACGCGAGAAGGGAAATGGCATTTACCGTCATGGTCGAAGTAACGACCGTAGAGACAGTGGAATTAGCGGCACCGCAGTCAAGGCAGAGCCCCTTGGCTGGGGCACCAAGCGCACCCGAGATCAGGATCGCCATCGTAGCGACGACGACCCACAGGGGGAAGAGCTTAGACCCAAACATTGCGAATGTGAAGATCTAAGCGAATGGCTTGAAGTAATACGACGTAGAGCAAGTTTGAGGATGAGAGCAGACAAGCAAGGATGTGTGGGAAGCAACTATGAGAGCAGCTGAGGAAAGGAAAGAGGAAAGAAGAAAGTTGGAAGGAGGCAGAGGATGTTTTTATTCGTGTTCCAGGAATAACACAAACGCCGATGGAGTTGAGACGGTTACATAGTATACAAAATTGGGCATGTGATCTTGTGCACCTCCAGAAATATTAAAAGTATCCGGTGACAATGTTACAGCACTCTGATCAGAAGCTCTATAATGGGAACATGGCTTACGGGACACGTAGACCCCTGTTCCCCATAGCCAGTTATTTGTCAGGTCTATCAAAGTCCCTGAAATTAATATAGACTCTTGATATCGCTCATCTTCGCATAAGTTTCGAGATGGGTAGCTACAGCCGCATCTGACTGGGGAGGATTCTGACCGTGTATCCTGGCCCACAAGCTACAAAAGGTACACCCATCTGTCACTGATGACAAGCCAAATTTGATAGTGGCTAGGGAGAATTTGAGTACAGAAATGCATAAGGGCTTTGATGAGGCTACTAAGATGGACTTGGATATGTAGATTTAGGTGGAACCGCTAATCCAGGAACGCCAATGGCCGCCACGGGATCTGCACTGTCGGCCCGAGGCGGCTTGGCGCTCGGACTCTCGCAAAAATCTTCAAAAAGTCTTTGATAATTCATATCATCTAGTTGAGCCAAAACTGCCTGCAGCACAGAGGAAATTTGTTATTCTAGTGCTTCGTCCCAGCAGACTCGACCAATGTGTGTCAGGTGATTTTACCTCGTACTAGCCCGGACGCCTGTGGGTGCGCCCGGTACAGAACCCAAATTCAGGAACATGTGACAAAGGGAATGCTGATTGCGAATGGACTCTCTGGCTTGCTTTTTGACTGTGACTATCCTAGAAGGAACGTGGAAATATTAGATGCGAAGGCAGAAACATACGCGAGGGCAGAGGTAAACAAAGTCTTACCTGAAAGAGAGAAATCACATAGGAGCATTCAAAATGTGACGAGGCTAACAAGCCGGCCCTAGTGGATGCCATCACCACACCAGGGCATAGGCCAGTCAGCAACCATGCTGGTAAGCCATGAGGGCCTCCAATAGAAGTGTGACCTGGACTCCTGATGGGGGGAGGGGAGATTGAGAAGAGGTGGGAGAACTGGGCCCTGGCCCGTGACAACTACCAATAAGTTTAAGAGGTGGTCCCTGTTGTCAATGGAACCAAATAATAACAGATCAGGGCGGCAACAGCGCTTCTTTTCGATATTGGAATTGAAGAGAGAAGAAAAAGCGGAAGAAGAGAAACTACAGCGACAACCTAACTCCCTTGCAACGATCCTTCATCCCAACTTCCTATAGTTCGGACAATCCTCTCAATACTGAGGCGGTGATAGGCAGCAGGATAGCTAGTGGCACCTATGCCGTAAACAGCTATTAGTGTATATTCAGCATTCAGTCGACGCTCTATATCCAAAGGAGCGCTTTGGCCCTCAATCCTGTATATTTTCCGACCCAATTTTTTATAAACCTCAATTCTCACGTCCTCCAAAGCCTATATTACTGAGACCCCAAGTGCTCGATAAAGCACTATTGCTGTGAGGCAGGAAACTTCAACCCGATGATGGCAAGGAGAACTATCCGAAATTCTCTCCACAGATGCACATTCGCTTCTGGTATAAAGAGTCGAAGCATCTATGAGAGTAGACGAAACAGCTAAACTATTTTTGAAAGATTCCTTAACCTCTTTATTTATCCTGAATACAGTCAGAACTGGATGAACACAACAATGGATTCGACTTCCAAGGTTAATGTTGTCACTTGATTATTCCAGTATTATTTGATCTTCAATTTGTTATATTAAGTATATCGTATTCCAGTATATATACACACTCACTCATACGGTTAGTTATCTCTTCCTCCATGATCCTTACAGCTACTGATACTTCATCTTTTACGCTTGTTACAGTCAGATTATGTTCATGTTTACATGTTCCGCAAACCATATATACTGCTATGCAATCAGTAAAGGTCTTCAGCACAGTGTTCGTTTCCTGTGAATTGGATCCAGCCAGTACTGTTCATTCAGATCTGAGTTGAGCTTATCTTCTCTTTTATGCCCAACATCCATGCTATTTTTATCTGCCTGTCTCCGCTGAGTTTCATACTTGATCCACCGTCATTAAGAAACTCTATAAGTGCCGAGTGCCCATAGGCTCTCGGCGCTTCGCTCTGAAGTGACCTGTCAAACTCAGTGCTGGGACATCCTCTATGAGCTCCAATGCAAAGAAGTATTCCGGGTCCAGTGCCACTACTAAGGCGAAGAGCATTGGATTGGGATATATCAGGAGGACTATACCATCCGCATCCGCACAAACAGCACTCATAAACATACCGTGGTAGGCCGTTTCCAAGATTCGAAGTAATTGCGTCGAGGAAACTGATCATCGATGCTGACATTAGACCTTTTCTATTAGGCACGCAGGATCTAGTAATTATAAAGTATATAGCCCACTTGTATGAGCTTATCAATAAGCTCTAGAGCTGTACGGACTATGCCTCATCGGACTAGATTTCCAGCCAAAATCGATTGCTCGCCACTTCCATGGGACTTACGTACGTGGGATGGGTTTCCCCATGAGAGTGAAGTAACAAATTAAGAAATTGCATAGAATATACACAGGCCCATTAAGGTACTCGCAACCGTACCTCAATAAGACACGTGGAGTTTATGGTCCTCCATACTCCACACATTTCGCTTACCCCGCACGGTTCGGCGGACACAATTGAAAGTGAATCCCACCAGGAAAAACCGGGCACCGATTCAGACACGCATAGATTGAGACCCAATATGGAACTTCCTATTGAAAGCCTTTCGACAGGACCGCCCTTTTATCTTACTCCGAAGGGGCGAATGACTCTTGGCGAAGGACCCATCTATCGCGCCAGTGACTCCACATTGCATTGGTTTGACTGCCTCTCATCCCCAAGCGAGCTCTATATCCTCCCTGTTGATCCAGAAACGGGGGTTCCTACAGGAGCTGCCCGTGTCCAGGCACTCAAAGACAGTATCAGCGTGGCCGCATTTCGCAAGGACCAACCCGGAAGCTACATCGGAGCTTACCATCAGGGCATTTGCCTCTTGGACGAGGCCACAGGCGAGCTTGAGGTCATACGTGAGATTATCCCTTCATCAGAAAGGGAGCACCGCCGTTTCAACGATGGTGGTGTTGATGCTGCAGGGCGCTTTTGGCTAGCAGAGATCGACTTTGCGGCTATGAAATTCCCTCCCGGAGAGATACCTTCAGGGTATGGAGCTCCGAAGGGGCGACTTTGGAGATATGATCCGGATGGTAGCCTGCATCTGATGCTTCCAGAGGGTCTTATATGTGGGAACGGGGTGAAATGGAGCCCAGATAATAGCAAAAGTAAGCATCTCAAGCCCTTCAAGTTATTCAAATGCACCCGCTGATAATGGCCTTTCTCTGCCCCCAGTGTATCTCAATGACTCTTCTGGAAAGAAAATTTATGTTTTTGACTTTGATCTTCTTTCTGGAAATATCTCAAACCAACGTACTCTGGTCGATTTCCAAGGTCTTGATGGCGAGCCAGATGGCATGGTTGTGGAGTAGGTAGTCCCGGCAGGCGCTTGTACTGAATCGTTGCTAACGAATTACGATTTCGAGTAGCACTAAGGGAAATCTCTGGGTTGCCATATACGCCATGGGCTCAGTCATAGTCTTTAGTCCGGCAGGAGGTCGGCTGAAAGAAATCAAGCTGCCAGCACGTTACCCAACCTGCCCCACATGGGGAGGAAAGAATCATGATATTCTTTATATCACAACTGCGAAAGATCGCACGGATAAGCCAGATCCGAACGATCATGGTGGGCATATGTATATGCTCCATGCGGCTGGAGTCCGCGGACACGCCAAGTACGAATTTGACGGCTAAGCCCAAGTAGATTCACCTGGGCACGCGAGTACCAGCATTCGAACGAAGCATTGAACGTCAATCCGCAGGGCCATCATATTGATTGCGTTGTACGGGAATTAACATATCGATGGTTTTAGATCAATTGTGGGCCGTCGAATTGAGCGGCTGGCCATGAGATAGAGAATAACAGAGTATAGTGTGCCAGATGAACGGAACTGTCAACCATAAAGCATGTGCTTACATGTATCACCAACTGAAGGTGTTGACTTGATTCCCAGCCCATATATTAAGTTTTCATGTTTTGATCGTGACGAATATCAACACTACAAGAGCATTTCATCAACTTCAAATTCTCCATCGGAATTTCCATTAGATTTTATCAGCAGTCCATAGAGCCATGATTAATATCTGCCTCGAGAGAAAGGAATCTGGGTCCGCGCATGAGGCCCGATCGAGAAAATGACCCCCCCTGGTTTGGGATTCAAGTGTTATATTTTTCAGTGAGGTACAGGTCGCAGCACTCCGCCGTTGATTCATGTCTTCTCATAAGGAGGGCCGATGTTTTCGCCGGCAGCTCTGGCGAGTGGGCACTTGACTGTACTACCGAACTAGCCATCTCAGATCTTAAATTGCTTGCTCACTTTTGATAGCAGGGGTAACCCATTTGGGGCGGATCGAGCACATGATGGGAGGGCGTACGTGGCTAAACTGTCGGGTTGGCAAACCCTATCGCTGGTACTGCCGAAGAGAAGGGAGAACTCGATGTCTTTCGAAACATACGCAGACCACATTCTACATCGCCCTGATCGCTTGGTCGACTCCAGGGAGGCAGGCCCAGTACTGTTAGCCAGTAATTTGAAGAGAGAAATTACCAAGCCAGGTAATCACTTGGTCTCGAGGGAGTGTACTGCCAAAGAAATGCCCAAAGTGTACCTAATGCATTGAAGAAGAACGCATTCCATGTTCAAGACACTCATTAAGCCAATGTGCGAGCCGAGGTGGTGAAGTATGAGTCCCCTGGATGCTTACGGGCATCCCTCGCGATAGGAAGGAGGAGCCCCTCATTGCAAACAATAACCTACTCACTTTTAAAAGATAGAAACCGGACAATTTATGACTGCGCGTACTAAATGCAAACAAGATTATTATAATACTTCTATCACGTTCGCTGACTTCGAATTATCATGCAATCGGATGGGCAGATCGCGGGCAATAGACCCACGTCATCGAGGGATGGTGCATCACCCTAACCCTTCACCTCCCTGAACTGCCCGCTGGGACAGCCCTGTCTGAATGAAGTGGCCATCCGAAGGACTAAATACTTGGAATAATCCAATGTTTCCATTCCGGGGGGGGTTGAAACGACTTGACGTCGAATTGCGGATCTGCTACCTACAGGGTGACCTCCCAGAGGACAGTGCTGTTCTGGCAGCTTGAAACCCCCTCCCTAGCACTGCCCGGGTCCCCATAGGATTCGACGAAGTGACATTCTTGCGGGTCAGCAGTAATTTCTCGGAGATTTTCATGACAGAATCCCCCCAATGCAGCCGTGGTCGCGCCTAGGATGCTTTCCATGCCGGGCCCCTCGGGAGGCACATTCCACCCCTCCACGCTTGAACGCGTCGACGCGCGCCTGGTCAGCCTACTACTTCATAATTCTCCTTTGGTCCTAACGTATCTCTGCTATTTCAACTTATCCGCTACTCGAAGTCGATGCTGTTGGTTTAGTCGGGCCCAGGCTGCACGGCTCTTCCATTGGGTGCTGAATACAAAAGCCTGTGATCTAGGGTATCTGCCTGTTGCAATACTACGATCGGTCATTCGAGGGCTTCTTACCAAACACCGCTGTTGAGCAGCTGGCTTCACCAATTCACACAAGATGGCGACTGGCTTCTCTCCTGCGCCGCGGAAAGAAGGCACATGGACGAAGCTGGTGATATTCATTGCGATCTACTGCTTGATTTTTTGCTCGCTGTTGCAGCTGGTCCTGGTCTTCATCCTATATGGCAATCACCAGGTCGATTCAAAGATGACGCCCAGTCTGGTGTTATCTTTAGTCTCGGTATGTTTGCCGTGGTGGTGTCTCCTATCATTGCTTGATGTGCTCTGCTGACCTTTCATAGTCCGTTCTATCGATTCCGTTAATCTCGCTACAGAGCCTGGTTGCATGGCAATACAATAAGATCGGAGGCTTTGGGCAAAAGAAAACCGTTCTTCATAACTGCTGCACATATGTCTTGCGCATAGATCTTATGATGTGGCTGGCGGCAAGTGTATCCGGCCTGATCGTCGCTGCACAGCAAGTCTACTGCCTGCCTTCGGGGACCCATGAACCCTTCTGGAGGGTGGGTGTAAGCTGTGCATTTCATCGCTCCACCGTCATCGTATCAGTCGTCTCACTGTACGTACCGGTCACTGATTCCACGGTGCATTACTTGTCTCTAACGTGTTCCAGGGTTGTTGTTTGTACAATGTACTGCGCAAGAGAAATGTGCGACCGACCATATGACGTTTCAATCATCGGAATCTATCGACGTCCACAGGCACTCAGGAACGGCAGCATCCTCTCTGGCAACAGCTGGGATAGCGATGAAACACTCAAGAACGAGATCTTAAACCTCTGCCGACAACATGACGGCAAAGCCAATGGAGAGCCATGGTTTGTAGACCCATTGATTAACAAAGTCAACTGCCATCCGAGTATTCGACGTCCAGCTCCCGTTCGAGTACGCCCACAGCTCCGAGTAAACACCGATCCTGGGTCTGAATGTGGCGAGATCAGGTCAGGCGTTTCGCTATCTCCGGATGAACATCCTTATGTCTCTCCTGGGGCGCAAACCCTGATGCGACTTCTTCCCTATCTCTCGGACATCAACCGTGGTGACGTCTGGAACTAGCTCCGATTCACGGGCAATCCTCGCAGACCTCCCAGTGCCAAAGGTGCCAGCGATTCCCGAGCAGTTCACAGCCCACAAACGCCAGAAATCCTCCCTTTCTTCCTTGAAGCGGTTTTTACCCAAATCCCTGGCCTCAATCCCTCTGTCCTCGGATCCGCAAATTCGAGCTCTCGCAGACCCGGACGCTGCTTCTGATCCTGAGAAGCAAGTAGCTCCCTTGTCTGTCCAGAAGGGCCCTCTTGAGAACACCGAAGCTCCGGCCCACGAAACCTCTCCCTCGCCAGACACCGCGTCAGCAAAGGATAGCAACGACAAGACTGCTACAAAGCAAGAAGGTCATGCCAGAACCATGACCATGAACTCTGCCGACGCACCAGAAGTTGTCACAGCGCCGGAGCCTGCCAAAGTGCGCCGTTCCCAGACCGCAGACCCAGTCCCTGCTGCCCGTTCGATGCACCACCCACACCACCCAAACTATACGCCTGGCGCACCAACTCCACGCACATACTCCTTCGCCTGCCGCCAGAACACCGTCCTGCACACCGATCCCTCTCGCCGAACCACCACACCTCGTCAACCGAACGCCATGCCCTATCCGGTCCGCAGTACAACCTACCAGTTCGAACAACCCAAGCCACGGCACACCCAGAGCCAGTATCACTCGCAGTACTATCTACCTCCCCCACGCTGGGCAAGTCTTCACACCTTCGACCCCAAATACGGTGGTGCCGCTGCAGCGGCTGCCCGCCGAAGCGACGTGGAGGTCATCTACCCCAGCACGCGTCGCGCAAGGAGCAGCACGCACGGTGGCCTTAGTGGCCCGCTGAGCTGTATCATGGAATCGTCGACGCCTCGCGCCTCGGTGGACGAGACTCAACTAGCTGCCATCACTGCGCATAGCTCCACACCTAATATCATCGATTCGTCGACCTACCGTGGTGCCAATCGCACCAGTTTGGGCTTCTATTAGGAGCTGTTCCGATCTGGAGGTCTGCTGGTCGGGCTTTCCTTTGCTTTTGCTCGGTGTCTAGTTTTGAATGTTATATGATTG
This sequence comes from Penicillium chermesinum, assembly GCF_028974085.1. NCBI lineage: Eukaryota > Fungi > Ascomycota > Eurotiomycetes > Eurotiales > Aspergillaceae > Penicillium > Penicillium chermesinum. Next base: position 1,387,187 of record NW_026695316.1, read on the forward strand.
TGTTGGGAAACAAGGACGATGACTGTACTGATGAATGGAGGGTATAAGCGGTTGTAGCTGGGAGAAGGGAGCGTTGTATACGATGCGTTTGTTAGTCTAGCTCCATATTCTCGATACCAGATCTGAAGTTAATCCTGTTCTCGGCTCCGATTAACTACATACAGAGAAAATTATTAGATCCCAGAGTTGTTCATGAGAATCAAATTAGGTTCTTATGTCAGTAAATTCCATATCACCTGGGCAAAGAAGCTTCAAGAGCCTAGATACAAGAAACACCCTCCTGACAACGCCAGTCGCTCCGATACCCGCCCTCAATGCAAGCTAAAGCACAATTTGAACGCAAAAGGGGAAAAAGAAAAAAAGGTCAACGCGCAAGATTCATTCTCCACTCACTGATCCTGGCTTCGTTCCTTACTCTTCGACCTGTTCCTCTGCACGTACTTGTACCGGTACGCCTGGGACTTCCGTATCGCCTTCTCCCCATCCTTCTTCTCTCCATCTGGCCGGCGGTTCTCCTTGTCTCCCGTAACAGCGTCAGGTCCACTCCCCAGCTCCTTCTCACCCCAGTACATCATCAAAGCCTTGCTCATGGTTTCACGCTCTTTGAGAAGTACGTCCACGCGGTGTTGCCATTCGCGTTCTTTCTTCTGGACGGACAGTGCGATGCGGCGGTCAAGCTCAATAGCTGCTTCTTCCTTGGCGGCGATGATGGACTCTAATCGTTGGATCTCTGCATTCATGGACTTGATACTCTTGCGGAGCTGAGATTCCTGCGTCGAGGATGACGTGCGCACATTTTTCAGTTCAGCGCGGGTATCTGCCTCGCGCTGCTCTGCTGCAATGAGCTTGTCGCGGAATTTGCGCATGGACTCGGCGTGGGATGATCGTAGAGTGGAGATGGCTGTGAGGTGGGCTGTCTGAAGACTCTTGATCTGGGCCTGGTGCACTTCTTCCATTTCAGCAGTCGCGCGCTGCTGTTCCTCTTTGGCGGGGCTGTGGGCTTTGGGGGGTGACGGAGGCGGGCTTGGAGGCTGGCCTAGGGCTTCCTCTTGCAAGCGAGCAATAGTCTCGAGAGACTCGGCATGGTCCTCTTGAGTCTGAGCTAACTCGCGCTGGGTCTTTGCAAGGGATGCCGTCAATTCGTCGATGCGTTTAGTAAGTCGCGAGTTCTCTGCTGATGTATTCTGCATGAGTGTCTGAGATTCAGCAGCCTGGTCACGGAATCGAGTCGCTTCTGCGTCGGCGGCTTTGCGGTTGGCGGTCGCTTCTTGGAGTTCTTGTCGTAGCTTGAGGACTTCGTCGCCGAGCGAATGAATGTCTTGTTGAGCAAAAGTTCTAGTTTCAACGGGAGAACCAGGCTCAGATGGTGTACCAGGGGGGCTCCAAATCTTTGATCAGGTCGAGGATCTCGCTGTAGGTACTGCGATTGCCTCGAGGAAGGTCCGCAACGACGGCTTTCAAGGCATTTTCTTGAGCTTCAACTTGGGATTGGGCACGGGTCAAGTCGGCCTCCAGGGTCTGGTTTCTCGCTTCAAGAGGCTGGTTCTTCGTCTCAAGTCCGGTCAGACGATCCTCCAATTCTTGATACGCAGTCTTAACGCGATCTATCTCCGTCTCTAGTTTTTCGGTTTGGAGAGCCTGGTCATCGATCTCCGCCTTGAGACGGTCGATATCGCTGTTCTTCTCCTGAAGCTGTACCTCCTTTGCGCGGGTGACTTCTTTCAGTTTTGCCATCGTCTCTTCCAGTGCCTCATCACGCTTATGGAGTTGGTCACGGGCGAGGCTGAGCTGTTGTTGCAAGTGAGCAATGGTCTCCAACCGCTCGGCGTCCACGGAGGCTTGAGAGTCTCGATCTTGAAGCCTTTCTCGCATGTCCAGCAATTGTTTTTTAAGGGCATTCATATCAGACTGATTTGCGTTCGATTGCTGGAGCGCTCTTTCCTGGTCTTGGTTTTCTTTTTTCAAGGCTTCGATTTTGTCATGAAGCTCCTCGTCACCAGCGTCCTTAGCTTGAAGATCTTGGATGTATTCGATTTTGTGTTGGAGTTCCGTTTTTAGGTGTTGGATCTGGTTGTTGGCAGACTCCGCCTCCAAAACCCGCTCGCGATTGTGTCGAATTTGATCATCCCGGTCTCGAACCTCCTCTTCCAAGTGTACAATACGACGATGAAGCCACTCTTCACGGTCTTCAGGCGTCATCTCCGAGCCATTTGATACTTTTCTAAGAGAAGGTGAAGCCGAAAGCTGAGAATTGTCGGCCGGGTCCTCTTGAATGTCCTCCAATTGGGTTGAATCTTTCACGAACCCACTGTGTCGGTTCAACATGTGCGATGGGGTAGACATGTCCACCGGAGGGCCGAATTCACTGTAGTCTCCTGCTGAGGCATCTTCTTCAACAGCGGGCTGTCGGGACCGTATTGAAGAACGACGCTGCCCAGTATTCTGCGCCGACTTTCCTTCATCTTCACGAGCATCCGGTTCATCTTCGCCCATCAGATACTTTTCCATATTTGCTGTGAAGTCCTGCGGTCCTCCCACATCCGAAAGCTTGTCCTCCTCGTCGTTGAACTCGGGAAGAGGTACGTCGTCTAAGTGGCCGCTGGGGAACTGGCTAAAGTCGAGAGTGTACTCAGCCAGACGTGCATCGAGATCGGCTCCAGTCGGGCTTCGGGGCCCAGAAAACCCATTGCGCTGCATCTTGTTTACTTGCTGGCGATCATCTTGACCATGTGGCTGGAATCGCTCTGAGACCGGACTATCAGCGGGGAGAGGCGATTCGGGGAGGGGCGATTCGGGGGGCGATGGACTGGCTGGATGGTGTGGAGGGGAGGATGGCATGAACAGAGGTGTGACCAGTGTCGACTGTCCAATAGTATCGTGGGAGGTAGGGAACGGCGAGGTGTAGCCCGTGTTCGCCATGGTGGTTGACGCGTCGTGAGGTTGTTATGGTGGAACGCACGCACACCCAGCAACCAACAATGGAAAACCCCCTCAATGAGATCGCAGGATGCTACTAGCTCAGCTGCACTGCATGCGACAAAGGGGCTGGGGTGGGATAACAATAACGACTGGGGTGGAGAGAGCAGACGTGAAGCTTGGGTTGGACAAACAACAATGCGGAAAATCGCTGTCGCCTGAGGCACATATTTACTTCCTTCCGGATTGAGCTTTGAGGCTGTCTCATCTAGATGAGCTGCTTATCTATTGGACGGTCCTTCGATACTTATCAGCGAATTGAATCAGTGGGATTGGTCCCTACAGATTGATAAGGAGCAGAACTGCAATTGTAATAAGCACCTATGGCGCATATCCTGTCAACATGTAAGGAGCCTCAACTGGGGACGGTGTGCCTCGTTATCCTTATCGATTTCCCCGCGCCCACAGGCGCTTGTAATCTACAACCCAGAACGCGCGATCATCATTATATAATTTCAGCCAGTCACCCTCGAACCGTGAACCAGGATGCCACCAATCCCGAATGTGCCTGATTATCGACGGGTCATCTTGTACCACCAAACACTCATTCCCGGCGATGGCCCTTACGTGTCCATGCTGCCGCTGCTGGAAAAGAAAACTGGCGTGACACACGTCATTCTAGCAGCCTTCCATCTCAATGATGACCCAAACCACATTACACTGAACGATGACCCACCTGGTAACCCTAAATACGATCCGCTATGGGCAGAAGTGCCTATCATGAAGCAGGGAGGGGTAAAGATCATGGGCATGCTTGGCGGAGCCGCGCCAGGTTCTTTCTCACGGCTGGACGGCGATATAGACCAATTTGAGCGATACTACAGACCCCTTCTCAGTATCGTCCAGCGACACAACCTTGATGGTCTGGATCTGGATGTGGAAGAGCCCATGTCTTTGGCCGGTATCATTCGCTTAATTGATCGCCTGAAGGCTGATCTAGGTGACACCTTCATTGTGACATTGGCGCCGGTCGCCGCTGCGCTGCTCGGGCTTGGAAACCTCTCGGGCTTTGACTATCGGGAGCTTGAGCAGGCACGTTCCTCCAAGATTAGCTGGTACAATGCGCAGTTCTATAATGGGTGGGGCCCTGCTGAGGATCCCAGGATGTACGCTGCTATGGTCGCCCAGGGCTGGTCCCCGCGCCGTGTTGTATATGGGTTGCTGGCAAACCCCGGCAACGGAACGCAGGGGTATGTTTCTGGGGAAAAGATAGGGCCTATCTTGGCAACGCTGGTGGAACAATTTCCGAATTTCGGCGGGGTGATGGGGTGGGAGTACTTCAATGCCTTGCCTGGTGGGGCAGCTGAGCCATGGCGATGGGCAGCTGAAATGACCTTGAACATGGGAATGAAGGATCTGGTTACAGCAGCTCGCCAAGTTCTTGCAGCCGGACCCATGGCCAGCAGCTTGAACAATTTACTGCAAGATATGATGAATCAAAGGCGTTGATTAAAGGAGAATATCCCTGGTATCGAGAACCTACTCAGTCAATGGATGCGTCTAGACATTAATACAAGATTTCAGTCACATCAATTGATACCTGGGTCTATTTTGATACTAGTATACAAGTTTAATTATTCACGAAAGCGCATTCAAGATGTATAGGGATACTAATCAAGAGCCCGCAACTCCGCAAACTCCGCAATTCCGCACATACGGAGTTTATCGATGACGGTGAATGGCTGAGGCACACTTGACGTCCAGAGGCTGCAATTTGGCATTTATTTTCATTGGTCAGATAGCCTTTGAGTCATAAAAAGGTTTGACTCATATATTAGGAATCCTATAGGAAGCGCGGCGATAAATTCGGAGTCTCTGCACATTTTACACTGAAATGGTGATGTCGCATACCCGGGTTTAACAACGAGGAACAAGACCAAACCTAAAGAAAATGTCGCCCAAGATTCTAGTTCTTCTCACATCGAATGGTCCAGACGATGTTGAAGACGGGTGCCCATACGGATGGTACTTGGTGAGCATAACATGAAAGCAAACATATTGTCTATGGCCAGCTACTAAATTTGAAAAGCCCGAACTTGCCCACCCATACAAGATCTTCAAAGAGGCTGGCGTAGATATGACTTTTGTGTCCCCCAGGGAAGGCAAGACATATGTAGCCCCTCAATCAATCGAGGCCCATGCTGACGATGATATCTCTGTTGAGTTTCTCAACCATCATGCTAGACATGGGAACAGACTGCGAAAGTGGCAGACTTCTTAGGAAAGTCCGTCGACTTCGATGCAATCTTTGTCCCTGGAGGAGTGGGCCCTATGCATGATTTGGTCGATCATCAGCCCTCCCAAGCGCTCATTTTAGAGTTCAGTCAGAAAAATAAAGCCATTTCAGCCGTATGCCACGGCCAGGCGGCATTTTTGAACATCCGCGCGGACAACGGCGATCCTTTGTTGCTCAACAAGCATGTGACAGCTTTCCCAGAAAGCGACGAGATCCTCATGGGCGCTGTGAATGTGATGCCATTCATTCTGGAAACCAGGCTGAGGGATGAGTGCAAAGTCCGATTTTCTAAAGCTGATGTCCCGTTTGGTGAGAAGATCGTGGTGGACGGCAACATTCTGACAGGGCAGAATCCAGCAAGCGCTGGGAAGCTGGCGGAAGCTCTAGTGGATCATATTAGCGGGAACAATACAGCATAGATGAAGCTTCAAATTCATTCATTGGAAAGATTGGCAGCCAAACACATCAATATTGTTTCGCGGAGTAATCCCTTAATCCTATAGGCACATAACGTCATAGTCCCTGCAAACGCCAATAAAAGCGCCCCAAACAGCATGACCGCCTTGAACTCACCAACTCACCACCTGCGCGTTCAAAAAGTTCGCGTCGACTTTGGAAAATCTGTGGAGCTGCACTCACCTACAAAGCCTCTACTATGTTTTCTCATCGAGTCTCTGCGGTTTTTAGCTCCGCTGTGATCCGGGTAATGGCTTTCCAGTTCCTGAGATGGGTCTGTATCCAAAATGATCAGCCTCCAAGCCATAACTAACAACATATGTTAGATCCCGGGGTATCCTGCGCTGAATATCCTCTTCACATCGTTGGCAATTTATCTGTCCTCCCTGTACTTTCTACTTCATGATGGAAACCTTTCTCAAGGGGGTGCCAAGAATAAGCATAACATCACCCCTAGTACGTCGCACGATTGCTTGCCATTGAATTCTTTACTGGTCTGACGAATAAATGTCAGAAGGTCATGATCAAGTTAAAGACCCATCTGAGCCTAGTGATTCGGCCCTGAAGTCACTGCTGACAGGTCTTCCCTCCAAAACTTCGCCCGTGTGGACCTGGATTACCGCGCTCATCAATATCGCCGTGTCCTTGTTGGCCCTCGATTTCTTGATGAGAGGCATAGTATTCTATCCGAGTAATGATCTTTCTTTTGCTCGGATTGGCCATGTATCTCCAACAACCGCCAAACTGGTACTCCGTGAGCCCGACACTGCACAATTGCCGGTGGTCGTTTCCTACCAGGATACATCACTAGCCTCCCCAAACTGGATCCAAGAAGGCACAGTCTACAAACTCGACAACACTACTGATTTCACCACGACTATTACATTCAAGGACTTGCAGCCGGAAACACCTTATCGGTACTCTTTGTCGAACAACAAAACAGGTACTTTCGTGACCTCCGCGCGTCCAGGATCACCAGCAGCCAGTCGACTATCGTTTATCACATCAAGTTGCATAAAGCCAAATTTCCCATACAACATGATGTCGCACCCGCTCCGGGTTCCAGGGATCGAGAAAATGACCGAAGCAATTGCCAAACTGCCATCTCTGCTCCGTCCCGCATTCATGCTCTTCCTGGGAGATTTCATCTACATAGATGTTCCGTACCGCTTCGGCTCCTCAATGGAACACTACCGCAGCGAGTACCGCCGCATCTACTCATCCCCCTCATGGGACTTCTCCTCCGGAGACACACGCGCTCTCGATCTACCGTGGATCCATACCCTCGACGACCACGAGATCGCAAACGACTGGAAGGGCAACAAAACCGCACCATACCCGGCCGCCGCAGATCCCTTCATTCATTACCATGTCAGCGGGAACCCGCCAGTCCCGGCAAAGCCTTTCGCCGACCCAGACAACGTTACCTATTTCTCCTTTGTGAACGGCCCAGCTTCATTCTTCATGCTAGACACCCGGACCTACCGCTCCCAGCCATCTCAGCCCGACTCCTCTATTCTAGGCTCCGCACAGCTGCAGTCACTGCTCGAATATCTCGCCTCCCCCGAGCCCGCAGGCGTGTACTGGAAGTTTGTCGCATCCAGCGTCCCATTCACCAAGAACTGGCGCGTCGGCAACACCGATACCTGGGGAGGTTTCTTGAACGAGCGGCGCACTGTCTTCGAGGCAATGTGGCGTGCTGAGCGAGAGCTCGGTGTCCGGGTGGTCCTACTCAGCGGGGACCGGCACGAGTTCGGCGCAATACGGTTCCCTGATCCTGCGCTTGGACTACCCATAAACGAACTCCAGCCTCGTACTGCGGGTGTCGGGTTGCATGAGTTCAGCGTTGGTCCGCTCAGCATGTTCTATCTTCCCATCCGCACTTTCGCACAGAGGGACGATGAGGATGTGGCCGTGAAGTATGCTCCGGACGGGAACAGTAAGTTTGGGATGATCGATATTGCTGAGGGCGATAGTGGCGAGGACTCGGTGCTCACGTATTCGCTCTATGTGGACGGTGAGGCGGTGTGGAAATACCAGCTTAGCGTTCCTCTCAAGAGTGATGCGAGGAAGCTGCCGCTTTCACCTGGACGCGTACTCGAGGACAAGATCGGCGAGGGATGGGATGTGCCAATCAATAAGGCGCTTGGGAGTTTCAAAGGCGTTGGAGGCAATTTTGTGCGGACAGTTACCAAGCTGTACCATTGCGTGGTTTGATGACTAGGGCTGAAGCAGACCAAAGACCATTCAAGTTTATGATTATTCGAGTTTATGATTAGTTTTACGGGATAGGAATTCATCCTTTGCGCAGTATCAGCCCGGATATGCGTACTTCTGTAGACTCGTGCAATACAAGTTAGCGTTGCTAACCAACACTAGAAACCACCGAGTCGAAACTACACCGTGACTGGCGAGGAACAAGAGCGGGAAAAAAAGAGCAAATGGCCGCCGATGGTCAATTGGATAGACCATCCTACTAGTGTACTGACAGGAAGCCGGCTAAATGATGGGATGCACCTACCTAGTAGCAGATACCTTGTATATATCTGGGTATAAGTGCAGCCTCTTTCTGACCTCTCATCAACGACCTGTGTCTCGTGGTGGCAAGTTTGAAGAGTTCAGAATGACCAGCTGCTGAAGGTCTGACCCGTGCCCGGATTTTCGAAAACACACCAATATCCACAGGGCAGCCACAAGTCAATAGATTCACTAGGGTTGCCCCAGATTACTCTTTCATGGATATTAGAATCATATTCATATTCTTCAATGGGACGTAGTAGGATAATCAACGATAGAATCAGACTCCAAACGCCAGCCCAAATGCTATGAACACCACCACTGGTGGCTGATACATGATGAAGGCGAGCAGTCGGTGCCTACCGGCCCCGACCACGTCCACCGCCCATTCCGCCCATCAGCCCGCTCATCTGGCTCATCATGCTCTGCAAGTCCATGTTTCCGAGATCTGGCATACCAGGCATCCCACCACCACCCCCTCCTCCTCCACCCATCATCTGCATCATCTTCTGGATATCACCCATTCCGGGCATACCACCCATGCCACCCATTCCAGGCATGCCACCGGCACCTCCCATGGCCTGCATCCGCTTTTGCATGGCAGCCATCTGCTGATTCTTGTTTCCGCCCTTCATCATGTTCTGCGCACGCTCCATTTGCTTCTTCTGGCCACCGACCCGTTTGGCCATACCGGCCATCATGCGATGCTGGGAAAGCAAGTCCTCAACCTCGCGCACAGTAGTACCGCTTCCGTGCGCGATACGGACCATACGGCTGGGCTGCTCAACAAAAACTTTGCCGTCACTGTCCAATTCGGCAACTGTCATGCTGTCGAAGATGTATATCATCCGGCGGAGCTTCATTGATCCGTCCTCGTCATCGAGTCCCTGCGTCAGATTTGAAAGACCTGGGATCATGCCGGACAGTTTGGACAAAGGCCCCATCTTCATGATAGACGTGATGTTTTCACGGAAATCCCGAATGGTATAGATGCCTTCCGCAATGTGCTTGTAGGTTTCCTTGGCCGAAGCAGACTCCTGGGTGACGGCTTGCACGTGCTCAAATAACCCAGCTACATCACCCATGCCCAGAAGCTTCTGGACAAAAGCGCGAGGTTCGAAACGTTCAAGATCCATCATGTGCTCACCGGTTCCCAGGAAGATAATGGGAGTGTGTGTTGCCGCGACGGCCGAAATAGCACCACCTCCTGCTGCATGGCCATCGGTCTTGGTGATAATGATAGCACCGAAGTTGGCAGATGCCTTGAAAGCAGAGGACTGGGCCTCGGCAGCCTGACCAATGGTGCTGTCGAGGACGAGGATGGTCTGATCCGGGGTCACAGCCTCTTGAATCTGGATCATCTCATTGAACAATTCCTCCTCTTGACGGTGACGACCACTGGTATCCACAATAATGATATCAAAGCGCTCTTTCTTGAACTTGGCCACACCCTCCGCAGCCACGACGGCAGGATCTGTCTGAGTCAAGCTACCGTAGTACGGAATCTTGGCCTTAGTTGCGTTCTGCTTCAGCTGGTCGAAAGCACCGGCACGGAAGGTGTCAGCGCAAACCAAAGCCGTCTTGAAGCCGCGCATCTGGTAGTGACGGGCTAGTTTGGTACAGGTGGTAGTTTTACCAGCACCCTGAAGACCAACGAACATGATAACATTGGGCCGGCCCTTCTTTGGACGGAAAGAGTCCGAGTGGGGATCAACCAAGGCTACCAGCTCATCGAAAACAGTCTTCTGGATCAATCGCTTCTTGTTGACGGCGGGAGGGAGGTTGGCGAAGTTGACGCTACTTTTGATCGACTTGCGAAGGGTCTGCACGAGTTTGACGTTTACATCGGCGGCGAGGAGAGCAGCGCAGATCTCCTTGAGCATGTCATCGAATGCCTGGATAAGTCAGTAAAGAGCCGTCAACAGCGGCGAACGCGATGCCACACCTTTTCATCAAGGTTGTCAGACCGCGCCAAGTCATTAACGGCGGAGTGAATGCGCCGTCCTAAATCTTGGAGGACCATGATGGATTGATGTGGGATCCAAGTATATGAAAATTGACCGGTCCCTTTAGAAGCCGGAGGACTATGTGTTAAAGTGCGGAGGGGCGAGGCGGAGGAGCACAGAACAAGCTGTCCAATCGGAGCGTGAATATCTTCACCGCCCGCGGGAGCAAAAAAAAGTTAGTTACCAGTTCGAGGTGCTATGCCAAACAATTTAGATCTGTCCATCTTTCTTTCACTTGAATTGGGCTCGATCACTCGCAAAAATGGTCGGCTCCTACTCCAAGAAACGCAAAGTAACGGATGGCATGCGCGGCAAAACTGCCCGCCCGAAGAAATTCCGCAAACAGCTTGACTACCACAGCAGCTCCGAAGACGAGGACGACGGCAGCAACTTCAAGGCTGTCAATCTTGCCGACTCCGACTCTGAAGATGATGGCGGTGTCTCTGTGACCAAGAAGCCTCTTCCCAAGGCGAAACTCACCAAGTCGATCTCGGTATCAAAGCCAAAATCTAAAAAGCAAGACGATGCTAGCGACGAAGACCAGGAGAACGAGGATGAGGATAACGAGGATGCTTCTGGTTCCGAAGACGATGAGGAACAGTCTGATTCGTCTGCCTCAGATGCTGGCACAAATCAAAAGAAACGCGCTGTGTCCAAGCGTAACGATCCTACCGCCTTCTCTACTTCCATCTCAAAAATTCTTTCCACCAAGCTCTCATCATCTGCTCGTGCGGATCCAGTCTTGTCACGAAGCCGAGTTGCTGCAGATGCCAGCTCTGAATTTGCCAACGAAAAGCTCGACAAGCAGGCCCGCGCCAAGCTTCGTGCTGAGAAGAAAGAGGAGCTCGACCGTGGCCGTGTCCGCGATGTATTGGGCGTGGAAAGAGGACTTGCCGGCGCCGTAGCGGAGGACGAAAAGCGATTGCGCAAAATGGCTCAACGTGGTGTTGTGAAGCTGTTTAATGCCGTTCGGGCTGCCCAAGTTCGGGGTGAAGAAGCTCTGAAGGAAGAGCGCAAGAAGGGTACTATTGGTATGGGAGAACGGGAGAAGGCTGTCAACGAAGTCAGCAAGCAAGGATTCCTCGACCTGATCAACGGCAAGAAGGGAAAGCCGCTGAACATTGAGGAGGCGTGAAGAAAACAAAAGTCTTATGATTCCCCATGGCATATCTCAGGCGTTGGGCGATTTGTATTTTAGTGTTCGTGCTTCTACTCGTGGCATATACCATGCTCAGTCCATATATACTACAGGAGATGTTCATTCAGATCTAATGGCTCAACACAAGGTAATTGCGCGTAATAAAGTACAAGGTCCCTATCCATCATGGACCGTTTTGTGTTTTTTTTATCCCATGGTGATTTGGTTTGGAAAATCGAGGCTGCTAGACTGCTCCCAGACAACAAGTAATGCTAGTCCTATTTGGAGCCGAAGTCGCTGGCTTGTAAGTTCCGGGTCATCGATGGCAGACGCACCACCAGTCCGTCGAGATCTTTGTTCATCACTACCTGACATCCCAAACGAGAGGTCTCCGTCAGGCCAAATGCCAAGTCCAGCATATCGTTCTCGTCGTCCGAGGGCTCCTCCATCTTATCAAACATGTCGGGGTCTTCCACAATCACATGGCAAGTTGAGCAAGCGCAAGAACCACCGCAGGCACCTATGGTGAGAATCAGAAATTCGATCAGGCGAAAACAAACTAGTTGCTTTGAAGAGTTGCATATGCCACACACCTTCCATTTCCAGGTCGTTTGCCTGTGCAATATCCAATAGGTTGTCTCCTTCAGCCACCTGAAGATCGATCTTCGTCCCATCCTTGTCGATAAATGTGATATTGATCCTGTAAAGGAATAAGCCCGTTATCGTTGGTGGGGAAATACGAAATGGGGGGGGGAAACTCACTCTTCACCGGGCTTCGGAGGCGTAACATGGCCATGTGCGGCTTGCGCTGTCGCGGAGAAAGAGCGCCAAGATGAGTTCCATGTCGGTGACGGGGCTCCCATGCCCTTCTGTAAGCGATAAACCCCTTGTCTCGACTGTGTAGCACCTCGGATCCGTTGTGGTGTGGCCAAGTGACTGATGCATCGTCGCGACGGAGCAACGCATCGTTCCCCGGCCTTGGGAACCGCCCTGCGCAATTGCTGGCTGAGACCTTGCCAAACACTCATCATATCAGATGCGCGACGGGCTTTTAGGAGAGGTGAGAAAATCAGAAGCAACCAAGCCCGACGACGGCAGCAGTTCTGGGGCGCTGGATGGGAAGTGAGTAACGCTCGTCCAATGGCCGCGGAGAGAAAAAATGACAAAGCTTGAAAAGGCGGCCCGCAGCTCGGATCTCGCGCTGGGCTCGTCATCTCCGAGTTTCCTTTTTTTTATCCCCGACGACATCCGCTGCTCCTCACCCACTCTAACCATGGCGTCTCGTGAAGGGGTCAATCCCTTGCGGCCTTATTATTTCCCACAGACAGGACTGTCTCCAGCTCTCAACAACACCCCAGAGGCGCCGGCGCCATCGTCCGCTCAGGTCTTCAGTAACTCGGCGCGCGACCTCATTCCAGACATCGATTATTCGGATTATCTCGACTCGTCGCCTTCGGTTAGCGACTGGGTTCGCGATGCTATCAATAAATGCATTGTGCGCTATTCTCACGTGCTGATTGGGCAGCCCTTCGATGTCGCCAAAACTATCCTGCAGGTGTACGTCGTGCCGGATCTTACAGCAGAGCAACCCGATAGAAGGCCAATTACTGGAGGGAGAAGTAGCTCCTATGAATCTGTATGAAACTATCAAAAGTATCGTTAATAGACGGAGCTGACCTATATCTCTTCAGGAATCTGAATCCGATGATGAAAGTACCTACTTTACATCAGCGGCCCCATCGACTCCAACTCCAAGCACCCCGCGATCAAGGACAGATCGTCATCGCATTACCGACCGCAGCGGGTATATTCGAGGGGACACCGCATCTCCAGCACCTAAGCATGCGTTGAATCTCAAGAATCCCAACTCACTCACCGAGGTCCTATCTCAACTCTGGTCCAACAATGGCCCTACCTCGCCATGGAAGGCTTCAAATGCAACGTTCATCTACTCGTTGCTGTACCCGACATTAACCACCTTCATTCGCAGTCTCCTATCTGCGATTGTAGGACTTCCAGAGGAGGATATTGCTTCATCTCTAGCAGCTGATATCTTGACCGCACCATCTCCCGTTGTCACGCTGATCCTATCGTTCATTTCGTCATCCCTATCCGCCATACTCCTTTCTCCAATTGATACAGCTCGTACCTTCTTAATGCTCACGCCTGCGACTCATGGACCTCGATCTCTTATCCGCGCCATCCGACAACTCCCCACTCCAAACAGCACAATCCCCCCACATCTGATTCCAATCACGATTCTCCACTCAAGCTTGCCTAATTTCATCACAAGCTCTGCCCCCCCTATTCCTCAGGAACTATCTCTCGATCGACCCTCTTCTTAATCCCTCACTGTGGAACCTGTTCAGCTTCCTCAGCTCTGGCCTCGAGCTTGCCGTGCGCTTCCCTCTCGAGACCGTCCTCCGCCGCGCCCAAGTGGCCTCCTACACATCCCTCAGTCTGCGCCAAAAGTCTTCCGGCGGAAGTATCTCCTCCGCGTCTATCGACGCCTCGGACGTGGAAACCATTGTTCCTACCCCGCGCACATACCGGGGTATTATCGGCACCATGTGGCACATCGTCCACGAAGAGGGCGTCTCCGGCACCTCCGATACCGAGCGAGCTCACCAGATCCTCGGAAGAGCGCCTCCGGAGCGACGGCAGGCGAAGCGGCGCCAAGGCCAGGGTGTACAGGGTCTATACCGTGGTTGGCGCATGGGCATGTGGGGTATCGCCGGAATTTGGGGTGCCAGTCTACTCGGTGGTATCTCGGGCGGTGCGGAAGACGAAGTTGTGGCGCGGGACAGCTATGGCCGATCCAGCGGGGGCCGATTCTGATCGTGAAAGAATCTTCAACTTATTACACGTGCCTCAAATCTTGCGACTTCAGGTCCTGAAAGCCTGTCATGGTCAGGATGTGACCAACCATCGGGCGGCCCCAGCGTATAGGACTGTTATACTCGGGGCAAACGTATCTTACTTACGCTGATTATGTTCTGTGTTTTTCTTCTCCTCTCCCATCCGTTCGCTCTGTATACCCCCCCCTAAGTTCGATCCAGGAGGCCGGTGAGCGGTGCCTTCGAGTTATTCTAGCCATGTATAAAACCCCCATTTACATACTCATTCAAATAATCCATGTCCTCTCAATGCTTTTCCCTTTCGATGACCCTAATCGTTTCTTGCAATGACCATTGTGGTATTACCATGCACTTGATCACGTAGCCCTAAAATACTCAATTCACAAGGTCTGAGATCATTTCATTCATAAAAACTAGGCATGTACATCACAAAATCGGCAAAACGCCATATCGACCTAAACCTTCTAAGTTAACGGGCCAACAAGAGGACCCGCAGGATCCCATGATCTGGCGAATCAAACAAAACATCGAATGGGCATGTCTGCTTTTCCAGCGAGATACGTGTGCACCGTACAAAATCAAAATCAGTGTGCTTTTAGAAAGTGGGAAAGCCGTCAAACAAGGGGGAAATATGAAGGTGGACCGTATGATGGTACAGAAAGTAAACAGGGCTTGGGTATCAAGTGGTCTCATCAAGAGACGTAAGGTGAGCCCTGATGCAGAAAGATAAGAAGAGGAGGGTTGTAACAGAATGAATGAGAAACAAGTTCCTTCAGCCCCCTCATTTCTCAGCAAAACGGCGGTCGAAGTAGCGAAGCACGCCCATAACACTAGCGGCCTCAACCTCCATCGGCCCAGGCTTCTCAGCGAGCCCCAGCTCCTTCGGATTCGGCAAGGTGTGCAGCTTTGGCAGCCAGGTCGAAATCTCGTCGCTAGCTCGCGAGAAGTTTGGGTGCCGCGACAAAGTAGTGAAGGTGTCCGCGCAGCTTAGGGTGAGCGCATTGGGCGTAGAGGGCTTGGGTGCGGTAGGTTGCGCAGACAGGGAGGGGTTCTCACGCGCGGACGGGGTGGCGGGGGCATTTCTTGACATGCAGCAGCCGCCGCTGGCTCCCTTGCCGCCGCAGCAGCCTCCTCCCGATGAGGTCCCACTCGCTGACCGGGAGGCTGCCAGCGTCTTGCAAAAAAGAAAGCTTCGTGGGTCAGCCAGACACTGGGCGCAGGTGCCGGGGCCATTGGCGCAAGAACTGGTGGCTTGGCCGATTGGTGGCAGAGTCACTTCTGAGCGGGCGTCGCTCTCGGATGGCGGGGGGGTGAACTGGGAGATGGACTGGATGGGGGCGAGGCGGTTGTTCTCGAAGGAGCCGCGGCCGCGCTCCTGTTCCTGGGCGGCCATTTCCGCGCAGATGCAGGGTGTGCCGTCCTGGCAGAATCCACATGGGTCGACGGGGGTGGAGGCAGCGCTGTCGGTGGCGTTGTTGGCACTGGACTGCGCTGGCACGGCGGCGAATCGGGCCGTGAAATCAATCTCCATCTCTTCAGGATCAGGCTTGATCTCCGGCTCGGAGGGGCCGCGGTGAGGGCTGCCTACGCCGTGAGGAGGATATTTCCCCGGGTGGATTCGTGCGTGTCCATCTGTGTTCCAAATGCGTCCTCAATGCACTGGCAGTGTTCGTTAGAGCATTCCCCGCAGCCCAGAGGGATGTTCTCTTCGGTGTCCTCTTGGGTAACCCCTTCCATGTGAGAGCTTCGGGTGGACGGCCGAGTTCGAGGTGGTAGAGGGACTGAATCTGGCATGATAGAGTTGCCAGAGGCGGAGATGGATGATCGGAATTCCTTGACCAGGGCTTCTTTCGCGCTACGCTCGATAGAAACTTCCTTCTCCAAAGAATGGCATCGGTCCCGCCACCAGTTCATTTCCTCACGAGATTGTTCGAGTTCCTGGGAAAGCGTCCCAATCCGCTCGTTGAGAGCAGCGACCTGAACATCATGGCTGTCCTCGACTTCCTTCATCTGTTCTTCCAATTCTTGCACTCGAGCGGCTCGACGCTCACGGAAGGCTCTTTGGGCGGCCCTGTTCTGTGCCTTACGCTTGGTTGGGGGCGTGTCGGTTGCGGGCTTGCGCCCAGGCTTTGGACGGGGAGGAATGACCCATTCCTTCGAGGTGACAGAGCCTGGAGTACTGGGTCCCGGCGAGGGAGCTACTGAGGGTCGAGCAGCCAATGGAGCTATAGGAGCTATGGGAGCTATCGACGGAGCAGGCGTGAGTGACACGCCTGTCGTGGCCATAATGGTGGTGTGGTTCAGCTCAAAGACAGGTTGTAAAATGGCTGAGGGGATGATGGTGAGCCGGGCGGGCTCGGGACGCTCGGAGCTCGGAAGAACGGAAGAGGGTGCAGTTGCAGGTTGCTACCCCCCAGCACCAGAAAAACAGAGATAATGGAAGGGGACGAAAGGAGTTCAAGGGTGCAAGAGTCAAAAAGGTAGATAATTTCGAGTTAAAAGCACAAAGTGGAAATCGCACAGAGAAAAGGACGATCAGATTAGATTGTGCTCACATGATGCCGGTCTCGGATGTACCAAGTCGTTGTTCAGAGATTATCAGATCCGACAGGCAGGCCACTTCGACCGAGTGGGCTGATGCCCATTTGTCAAGGGCCGACTCTACTTCCCCTCTCGCCAATCGCGTCTATGATCCACGGTCTGACTTGAGTCGAGCCCCCGAAATCTGGTTTCCAGCACCCTTTCTACCTCATTGCGAGCTACAGTAGAGACACATAGAGGCATAGCGATTGGGCCCGAGGTTCAAGAGCCCTCCTGATTTCGAGATTTTGCTTCACAGGCAATTACTTAGCAATGATGGCGACTTGACCAAATGCCGAACTTGATCCATACCCACAAGGTGTGCCAATTGGTTTATCCAGTCCATGGAATGGGCCCTTCGAGCTGGAGCATTACCTAGCAGAATGGGTGACGGAGCCAATCACCGTGCAGGCGTGAGAGAATTTAGCCAGCAGCGGTGAAGGCGGGAATGGATCGACGGGTGAGGAACGGGTGGTGTTTGAGGGCTTCAGCGAGACCAAAGTCCTCGGCATGATCTTATCAGATGGCGCTACCTGTTTTGGGCAATCCGGCCCTTCAATCCACGTTTAACTGCGGATCGATGATGCGTTCCCAGGAATAGTCGCCATCCATGCACTCCCGGATTGCCAATGAACTGGGACAGCCGAAGCCCGCCTTCCAAAGCAGAATGTCTCATTGGCCATTAGCCCATGCCTTAGGGCTTTCATGGGCGGGCCCTTCTCCACCAATGTCCTTATCAATCAGTAGCTCCAGCGACACGGACCAACGCCGAAAAACGGACTCCTTCGTCGAAATGCCCCGATTTGGAAGCTTCGTCCTCAAGCTGGGATCTCGAGGTAATGATCGCCTCAACATGGAGACTTTGCGAGGAATACTTCTTGCATGAACCATGGGCCACTGCCTATCCATCTCATCCACTCCGTCCTCGCTTTTGAAGCGCACTCCGTAGCTCGGCTATGTGGCAACATTGGTGGAAGGGATGGCAAAGCATTCCAACCACCAACTATGCCGTAACGCTATTCAATAATACTAAAAGTACTCAGACTTCAAGTAAACCCCGACGAAGGACTATCGTTACGTACTTCAGTGACCCTAGTCCACGAAAACACTACTAACTCCTATCCAATTGCACATCCTTAGGTTAGGCTCGGATACAATCTTGCATGTATCTATAGAGCATTATATTTCTCATGCAAAAGGGAAATGGCCGCCTACCTCAGTCGCTTCGACCCTCTAGTGGTAAAAGTATTGGTACACCAAGTGGCGGTATACTGTGTGACCTTTCGTCTGTTCCGAGTCTTCCTCGGCATATATTCCCGGTGATCCTTAGAGTCAATGATCTACGAGCAAAGGTAAGGCCGCGGTTTCCCAAATATTAAGGTGCTCTGTGAGGTGTGAGACCTTGTGGGTTTAAATTCCTAAGGAGTTGGGAGCCAAGAAAAATTTTATAAATAATTTTGCAAATTAGGGCTCGTGGGACACCGGCATTGTTGTAAAATGGGTGGGAAAAAAAGGCTGCAAGAGGCCCATCTCGGATTCAAGCCAGAGGCTTCGAAGATTCAAAGGTCAACACCTCAATTGTTGGTAGCATTTTCATTCCTAATCGTCCTGGGCTCTTCTTGAAATCCTTTCTCGCGTCTATCCCGGCACGACAATTTCTCCTTGACGCATATCTCAAGGCATCTATTGTCTTTTTGTACCTAGGATTCTTCTGAACAACACCGCGACACACCGAGGCACCTTTCAAAGCCATCTTCATACAGCTGCTTTTTTTATTTGGCGTGTACCCAATAACCTCTGCCACATCATCAAATTCATCTCGTTCATCTCCATAAATACTAAAGCGTTCCCAGGTCTTCAGAACGGTATCAATTTACAATACCGACCTCGTAATATCATTGAGATTTTTTAGTTCCAGCCACTATCATGCCTACCCTACTTTCTGATGTCTTTCCAAATTTCCCGGTAAATCCTCTTCAATTATACCGAACGCCCGATCTGGACGGATAAGGCTTACTCAGAGGATCAATAGAGGAAGAGCCAGTTGAAAGCCCTCTTCATCCAGGGTTAATCGTATCACCCCTCTATAGTTCCTATTATCGCAAGCTTTCATGAGTTTGTCTCTCTTACCCAGGCACTTTGGATGCTAATTGTCCTCTGGGCAGTGCTTCAGTAGAATCTGAATGAACTAAGAGTGCCGGCGTGTGTAGAGATAAGATACACTATAGTAGTTATTAGGAGAATGGATGGCTTCGTAGGATTGACACGATCCCGAAGATGCTTCTGGCCGGAGCCACCACTCTGGATAGACCAGGGAGTGGAGACCAGAGAGACCAGGACGTGTCGCGACCCGCCCTAGTGCTATGCTGGAGCGTTGTTCTGTTGTCGCTGGTTACGGGTCACGGATATCCGACTTGGACCAATAATATTCCAGTGCCGAGAATTTGGGATTAAGTAGCGGCTACACAGGTTTCAAGGGGTTTATTTGTCCAGGTTTGCAGCTTATGCCTTCTTACCCGTTGACTGGTCTCCAACCAATTTGTCATGTTCGCTTATCGCTGGGAACTAAAATGGCTTCCTTTCTTGTCCTTAACATCCACGATCAACCGGGCTACTCCGTTGCGTCGCGTGGCGAGAACCATGTCATCACTTCATCCCTTACCTTCGCGTCGATTCCCGACATCGGGCTTTGTGAAGTTAGATTTGTCCCAGAAGATTGAAGAAGAGAAGCTCCCTGGTTACGTTGCGGAAGACTATTTCCCTGTCTATATTGGTGAAGTGTTTGCATCAAGATACCAGGTTGTTTCCAAGCTCGGGTACGGCATGTCTTCGACTGCCTGGCTTTGCCGCGACCTTCGGTCGGTATTCGCCCTGTCTTCCATGATATGTACCTAATCTTAGTTAGATCATGGTTTCCGCACACTGAAAATATGTGTTCGAGGAAAGCCGCCTGCGCATGAGATGGCCATTTCAGATCACTTAAAGGCCTCCGACGACCATTCTGGGAAAAAGCTAGTTCGTCTAGTTCTCGATTCGTTTGAAGTCATTGGCCCTCATGGAAAACACACATGCTTGGTTTATCAACCTCTTGGAATGAGCTTCACTGAGTTTCAGGACCTGTGTCCCGATGAAAAGTTGCCAAAGGATCTCATCCAGAGAAGTCTTCAACTTATCTTGATTTCCTTGGCATTCATGCATAACAACAATGTTGTGCATACTGGTTAGTATACTTATTAACATGCGAGGTGAGATACACTAACATCATCCTAGATATCTCGTCGAATAACATCCTCCAAGGAGTTGATGATAGTTCTATTCTCTCTCAGATTGAAGAAGATGAAATGAAGCGACCAATTGCGAGAAAGGTATTAGCTGATCGTCATATATACTATTCTCGGCCGATGCCGGTCAGTACAGGTCTACCAGTTCTTTCCGACCTTGGTGAGGCTAGAGCCGGGAACCACAAGCATAGAGGTGACATTATGCCAGGCATTTATCGGGCACCAGAAGTGGTTTTGAACATGGATTGGGATTGTAAGGTTGATATCTGGTCGATTGGTGTTATGGTAAGCTTGGATTTCATTTCCCATATGGTATCGAAGCTGATGCGACTAGGCTTGGGATTTGGCGCAAGGTCACCATCTCTTTTTTGCGAAGAAAGACCGGGTCCTCGACGACGAACAACACCTGGCGGAAATGGTGTCACTTATGGGACCTCCTCCTCCCGAGTACCTTGCCAAAAGTGACAAGGCTGCCCAGTACTGGGATGACCAAGGTACTTTTCTTTTCTTGCCCTATTGCGTTCTACTCTGACATTTGTCTTATAGGAAACTGGAATGGTTCTATACCTGTACCAACGCAATCACTGGAAAAAAGAGAGCAGCAATTCTTAGGTGAAGACAAAGAACTCTTCCTGAATTTCTTGCGGAGAATTCTGCGCTGGTTGCCTGAGGAGCGGCCGACCGCGGAGGAGCTTGCCTATGACGACTTTCTGATGCAGCCAGTGTTGCAAGCGAGGGCTTCTACTTGAAACATTCTTTGAAAAGATTGTAGGCCACGCTAAGATAAAACCGTAGACGTAGGGATCATGAGTAGGTACCAAGGGAATCGGGATATATCCTGCTCATATACGATTTGCTAATCAATGCGATCAACTTGAAGATGAGGGTCCCCGATGCCATTGCTCCTCCTGCTGCGCCTGCTAGTAAGCAAATTTGCACTTATCGTGGAGAACTTCTTGAATCGCCGAGCATACTACTAGGATCAGCAGACTTCAACATGATAAGAGCCTCGCAATCAGGCTAGTGGCAGATATCTATGGTAATAGAAGTAGTAATCTTCGCCGTCCAGTTTTTTTTTTTTGTAAAAGTACGAGTTCGAACCAGTCAAATTATTGCCGGTTTAGCCGTAAATAAAGGGGCCATTTGGCCTGTTTATCCGGAAGCCTCATTCCAGAAATCTTGGTAATTTCCGGTCCTGGATTCTCATGGGGTTTGTTGTGCATACTTGGGGCGTTGACGGGCGGACGCGAAATTAGCTTGGGGAATCTACTTAACGCGTCAAGCTCCCCACCGGCACGCGTCCTCCCTTCCACACACTCCCCAAGCACAGCAGTCATGGCTCTCCAATGGCCAACGCAATTAGACGATTCTCGTTTTGAGGACGTCTTCGACCTCGCTCAAACATTCGAATTATACTGCGCCAAGGTCTACGACCATGCCACTCTTCACCCGGACGATGTTGCTCCCGCCGACTATATGATGCAGTTCGTGTCGCAAGCTTATCGCGCCGTTCACAGCTTGCACATGCACAAGAAGGCCTCAGAATATCTGGATCTGGATATAGCCACTGCGGATCTCCAGAGGGACGCCGCGAAGTATCGCGAAGCATGCAATTTGGAATCTACTGCCGAGCCGAGGCCGACTGAGATTGCCAACCTTCCCGCGCCCGAGAACGAGGATGAGAATGAAGAAACGTCCCCACGAAGCGCACTTGCAGACCTTCTCAATGGCAACTTTGAAGATGAAGATGAGGAGGACTCGGACTGGGAAGAGTCGGAGGAAGAAACAGACGACGAATACTACGAATATTGCGAGGGATCAGATGTGGAATCTGAACTTGGCGAGATGCGGGTAGTTACCGGGCCAGAAGGGGATGAACCCCCTTCAGAAAATCAACACACGCTATATGAACTACCTGACAAAGTGTCGATCAGCGAAAAAGAGCAAAGCAATAGCGCGCCCTTACCACCCGCGCCTACTCCTCCTACAGCCTCAATCTTGCAAGACCAAGCGATGCGCGACAGAATCACCGCTGCACTCGAGAACATGTCTTTCGCAAGTGGGGAACCAGAGCCGACCCCGTCTGAACAAACTCGGACTCAGTCTGCACATTCCACAGTTCCCAGCACCACATCTTCGTCACAGGACACTCAGAGCGACGCCACTGCTGTGCAAACCAACTCAAACCAAGACGCGCCGCCCTTGGTACCCTCGGTGACAGCACCGCCTGAAAAGATGACTCGTAAATCGAGCCTTGATGCCTTCGGAATTCACCGCAAACTATCTAAGAGCTCCTCACCAAATGGCATCCCTCAGCGACTGCGGACCGTGTGCTATAAATACGTGCGACGAGCTATGGTCCCTGTCCGAGGAAAGGTACAATAAAATTTGACTGGATCTGGGGCCATCTGCTGGATCATATGAAGTTTGAATGCTTAATCATACCTAAGTTTAGCCAATATAATTGCATACTGCCCAATGAGCGAATACCCCATGGGCCTCGATTTGATTATCATATCATTTTCAGAAAATAAATAGGTATGAACGCCACTCAATGTAGCTATTGCTGCCTCCTAAATTCGCGCTGTTTCTTTTCCCATCAAAGAGCCTCACTCGAGGAAGCCAACCAAGATATGGAAAATGTCCAGAAGCCTATGCCCAATGGGCAGCTTCTCTTTATCTATAGGGCCTTCCTGAAGAGCAAACTATACCAATGTTTCCATGCCCGCACCAGGGCACAGGATAATATCGTGTTGATGCCCTGGTGCCAGGGATGATCTACCACATTCTAAAACCTAGAGCTCGTCAAGGATAGTACATGAGCATACCAATATATGGTAGGTGAATAATACTGTGACTGCATGACACGATCAACTGGCCCAATCATGTACAGTGTTGTACTGTTATTGTTTAGTTGCAGGGCTACCAAAACGGCACGGAGGCTTAGAGAACTGAATATGAATAACTATGCAGTTATCCGGAGAGTAATTTCAAGTACTGGTGATCGAATTGTACCTAGGCGTCCAGCTCCTGTCTATATCGTCCTGACACGATATTCCACGTTGATCCGCTCCCAACATAAGGCAATAGGAGGCTCCAAGCCCTATAACTGCCCAACAGTAAGACGGCGCAGGGACCACTGGGGCTGATCCCAAATGACCTAATCTTGCGTTGAGAGTTTTCCAGTCTTTGGGCCCAGAAGTGTTTCAAGACTCCGCTTGGGTTTCGACAGCCTATTAGGCCGCCTGCTTCAGGCGACGCGTTAGGGCGACCCAACCGCCAGAACTACAAAGCACAGCCGCTCCCCTGCGACCGCGCATCTTACTCCCTATCGACAATACAAGATGGCAACCAAGACCTCAACCCCAGCACCGCGCGTCGTTACTGTCAAGCCAAAGCAGCCTGTCGATATCGACAGGCCGGTATGGCAGGTGGCTGACAAGGCGAAGGCCGCCTTGAGATCTTTAGAAGGCGGCGAGCTACTGCAGCTGGTAAGGGTCCATACAATCTATCATGGCCTTAACATACACAAGACGAAATAATGATCCTGATCGCCAACAGATCCTGCGTTATGAGGAGGAAGAGATCCAATTCCTCGGGTCGCACAAGGTCAACCCGGACTCGCTGCCCACCTACTTCGAGTCGCCCTCTCCTCAAGTCTATTCATTCTACCAACACCCACGCACCAACAATGTGCTATTTATATGGACTCGACATGGCGGGCACAATGCGACGAAACGTCTTGCCGCGCAGGATGGCGTTCGGCTGGATCTACTCAGGATCGCCAAGGAGCAGGGCATCATCATCAAGAAAGAGGTATGTAGCGCCATCTCCAAGCTAACTAATATTTGGCTATGTGTCACTAAATCGGCGCTCTAGATCACCCAGAAAGAGGGCGAGGTCAGTGGCGATCAGCTCAAGACCGATGTGGCTTCTTCGGGCCGCCAGTGAACGAGACTCCAGACTCCAGAGTCGGATCAGGTTCACGAGAATCCTGATATCTCCGTTTCTTTCATTTGTCCCATTATACTTTTTGTATTTAACCATCATGTACTTGGAGGCCTCCCCCTTCAGTTCTCTAGCGAACTTAGCCACAGCACGCATTATTGACTTACGATAAATCAGACGGATGACTTCGTCCCTCGGCAGCGCAGTAGGCAGCGCAGTAGGCAGCGCAGTAGGCAGCGGAGTAAGAAGATCACTGCCCAGGTGGCGTTGGTGCTCGTCAGTTACATGAGACTAACCTCGGAACCTTGGAATTCCCAGTAGACATTGTCCAAGTGACCGCGACTTGCTCGGGTGATCGCTGTGCATTTCCCAAAGCGGCTCGGTTCCTGGTACCTGATTGCAGCCCCGATAAGAATCACAGCTCCCCCAGCCTCTCCGCTCTTCCCCTCACAACTCTACCGTACTCTCCACTACCACTTTTCTCTGTCAATTCTCTTGAGACACCCTAGACACCCTGACACGATGACCCGGAAACACACTTCCGGCTTTGAATCGCCCTGGATCGCCCATATGGCTTCTCAGCTGCCCAATCCTCAGCCAGCCGCTGCGCCTCCAGCTCCTACCCCAACTGCCCCAGCTACCCACAATGCCACCGTCAATCCGGAGGACTACGCAAAGCCATACTTGGAATTCATGACCTCCCACCCTACCGTCTTCCATGCTGTAAAGGGTTTCTCGCAGGAACTCGAGCAGCACGGCTATAAGCAGCTGAGTGAGCGGTCGGCTTGGAACTCGGAGCTCCAGCGAGGTGGCAAGTTCTACGTTACCCGGAATGGGAGCTCGATAATCTCGTTTAATATCGGCAAGGACTATCAGAGTGGAAACGGCTTGGCTATTGTCGCCGGCCATGTGGACCAATGTACCACCAAGCTGAAGCCTGTGTCAAAGGTACCCAACAAGGCTGGATATGAGCAGCTAGGCGTGGCGCCGTACGCCGGCGGCCTGGGGCCAACATGGTGGGATCGAGATCTTCATGTCGGAGGCCGGGTTCTCGTCCGTGATCCAGCTTCGGGCAAGGTCGAGACGAAGCTGGTCAAGCTTGACTGGCCGATTGCCCGGGTTCCCACCTTGGCTCCTCATTTCGGGGCTCCGGCAAATGGACCATTCAATCCAGAGACTCAAATGGTGCCCATCATTGGCGTGGATAACTCCGATCTCTACGGCCAGCCATCCGGCGGCGAGTCGATCAACATCAAGGCCGGAACTTTCGCCGCGACCCAGCCCCCCAAGCTGGTCAAGGCGATCTCTCAAGAGATCGGTGTGGAAGATTACAGCAACATCGTCGACTGGGAACTAGAGCTCTACGATGGCCAGCCTGCCCAATTCGGAGGGTTGGAGAAGGACCTGATTTTCGCCGGTCGCATTGACGATAAGCTTTGCTGCTATGCTGCCCACCAGGCCCTCCTGGCTTCTTCTGACGAAACATCCCCGGGGCTCGTGAAGATGGTCGGTATGTTCGACGATGAGGAGATCGGCAGTCTGCTTCGCCAAGGAGCCAAATCCAACTTCATGAGCAGCGTCATCGAACGTATCGTGGAGGCCTTTGGCCCGGACGCCTACGGTCCCAATCTCCTCTCCCAGACAGTCGCTAACAGCTTCCTCGTCTCCTCGGATGTCATCCACGCCGTGAACCCCAATTTCCTGAACGTTTACCTCGAGAACCACTCGCCCCGGCTGAATGTCGGAGTCGCCGTGTCTGCTGACCCCAACGGCCACATGACTACGGACAGTGTCAGCAATGCCATTCTCAAGGAGATCGCGGAGCGAACTGGTTCCACATTGCAAGTGTTCCAGATCCGCAATGACTCTCGCAGTGGTGGGACTATCGGACCCATGACCAGTGCCCAGATTGGCATGCGAGCTATCGACTGCGGTATTGTGCAACTCAGCATGCATAGTATCCGTGCGACCACCGGTCGTCTAGACCCTGGTCTGGGAGTCAAGCTCTTCAAGGGTTTCTTCGATCACTTTGAAGAGGTTGATAAGCATTTCACCGATTTCTAGACCATTTACTACGAATCATTTTCGGGCTTTTTTTTTTTTCTTATTTCCTGCATTAGACAGAGCATAACCATAACTATTCGAACGATCCAATATACTAAGCTATGCCAAATGCATTCTCATTCCCGTAGCCAATTATATCCGTCTAATACTAGTATATTTTTGAAAGAAAAGAAAAGTATGTTATAAAAACTCTAGAAAGGGTACAATGAAAATCAGCCAAAAGAATGGATCCCCGCAGGGCAAAGAAGAAAAAAAGAAAAAAGAAAACCCCCACTGGACCAGAATATTAGAAGACCTAGATAGTAGCCATGCAGCCATGTAAGATCCAGATAACGCTCACTGAAAGGCCGTCTCGTCGTCACTGTGATAATACCCAAGCCCCTCACAGATGCCCTCGCCGCTCCTGCTCCGTCAATTCAGTAATCTGAGGCGCACCAGTCCCCGAAGTCTTATCGATCTTCGACCAGCGCTTCGCCCCCCAACGGAACCCACTCGGGCTCAGAGACAGAACACGCTCTGGATCCCCAGCGCCATACTCAGGCTCCTCGCCCGGAGCCCCGCCCATCGACTCATCGTTCCAGGTGTGCAGCGTGTTCGCCATTGGCGCACTGTGCTGGCGCTGGCTCCCATCGAGCGTCGACAGTAAGCCAGGCATAATCCTCGACACCAGAGGCTTCAGCGTCGGCAGACAGGCACAGATAATCCCAGTATTGCACTCGATCGCCGACCACGACGCCGCCCCGACATTGTCGTAGGTCGGGTCCGTCGAGTCGGCGATTCGCTTGAGACTGACGAGCCGGATGATACTCGTGACGCAGACACTGCACGACGGTTAGTCTCGCGGTGCGCGTGGGGGGAAACACTGAAGAGAAAGAAAAACTTACAATCCGCCCAGCGCAAACACGCCGATCAAGGCAGCCTTGTGCCTCCGCGGGATCTCGATGGATATCAGGGCCGGGATGGGGATGATGAGGATGAACAGGTCTGTTGCGATGTGCATGCTGGCGTTCGAGAACCAGAGCCCCGGCTTGCTGAGGCAGAAGCCGTCGATGGAGGGGTCCCAGAATTTGGCGACGGGGATGCAGTTCAGGAATGCGCTTAGCACGGCCCAGGTGCCGTAGATGGCGAGGACGGTGATCATGAACCAGCAGACGACGCGCATGCGCTGCGTGGGGAACACGCGGAAGTATTGCAGCAGGATGGAGGCTTTGGCGCAGAGCACGGCAGCGTTGTAGAAGGGGACTGTGAGCCAGAAGGCCTGGAGGGCGTTTTAGAGTAATCTAATTGGAGAGGAAGTGGTGGGGATATCTCACCTTCATTTGTCTTTCGAGGATGTCCGGGGGAATGTCTTTCATATGCATCCCCATGCCACTGGTCGCTTCGGTGATGTCTAGGCCCATGAAAATGAATGAGTTCACCTTTTTGATAGGGTTAGGAGATGGTTGGTTAGGTTAGGGCTGTGTCATCTCGATTTACTTACCAATGCGACCACCACCATCCAGTCATTGGATTCTATTTTGCGCATGATATGGATTCGAGTAAATAGACGCAAACCCACAAACCCGGCTGCTAGAAGCGTGAAGATGACGCTAACCGCCAGGCCTTGGGCACCGCGGTCGGAGAGATAGACGCCGCCATGGTCCCGCTTCGCAAGACTCTCTCCGACTTGTAGCAAACCCATCTTCGACGGGGAGATAAACCTCAACTGTGTCGTCAAACCAGTCGATGAGATATATACCTTGCCTGCCAAGGCCGTTCAATGTATAGCTACTGGTGGGAACGAGCGATACCAGCCACTAATGACATTAAATTCGGGGTAGAACAGGAGCAAGTCCGCATAAAGATATTATTTCTTCCCCAGACGGGGAGCAGGAAGGGGAGAGAGCACAGAAATATAACCTTATTGCACTCTCCATGTTGCAGTGTGCCTACTAAACCGCGGCCCCATCAAGAATACAGCCAGGCCCAGCAGGTGGGAACAGTCGAAGCCAAAATCTACTAGTCTCATCACCAAGAGAGATGAAAGTACCAAACAGGTAACCCTGTCACGCATCTTCTCCTGGCTCCCCCCGGAGCGATGGTTGGTGATTGGCGGGCTGCGTTCAAGGCACCAACCCTCGACCCCGGTTGCTGGATAGGCGATACTGCAGCTTCGTGCGCAAGGGATGCATCCATCGAATCGGATGACACCTTTCACCCAAGCGAC
This sequence comes from Penicillium chermesinum, assembly GCF_028974085.1. Classification (NCBI taxonomy): domain Eukaryota; kingdom Fungi; phylum Ascomycota; class Eurotiomycetes; order Eurotiales; family Aspergillaceae; genus Penicillium; species Penicillium chermesinum. The sequence goes on from NW_026695316.1 coordinate 1,415,453, forward strand.
CGAATGGGGCCCTTCTTCTTGAACTCTATGTTCAAGAAGAATATATGTAATCAGCTGATGTTGACGGATGAGAGCTGGGCTATGTGAAAAAAAAAATACTCTTTAGCCTTTGGAGGTCTTGAAGTCAGGCAGCAATGCCCCCTGGAATTGGAATGTAAAATTTCTTTGATGATAAACGCAAGAATATGCTACTCTCTTACTCAAGGAACTACAAGTGTCTAGTTTCCGTTGCCATGGCGTGTACTTTCAACTTGTTCAATGCGTAGTAGCACACCGTGCTGTGGGTTTGTCGTAAACCTGGATTTCACAAATATATGACTAAAGGCCGTGGCGGATATTCTATGTCTGAAGCAGGGATTGGAATCCCGTCACTCGATTTCTGTCACCTTGCATTCATAGGCAAGAAACGAACAATCGGCCTGCGGTTGGTGTGGCAATCTTGAGGCCACGGCAACACCAACGCTCCTCGAGCACTATTGGTGGTTCCACTATTACTGACTTCGTATGTCAATCTATGGGCTAATTCTCCAGTTCAGTGAAGATAGCAGGATTCTTACATCATTCTGCCTTGGCCATGTATACAAGTCGACTCGCTCCGCCCCGTTGACCGCATACCTAAATCCACGCAAGAAAAAGAACCCCACTGACGGTGTGAATGAACGAGCATGCGGGAATTCGCACTCGGCGTTAGCTCGGTAGCATTATGAATCGCTTTGCGTCATGCAGCCGCCCCGGCCAGGATCGAGCGGATCTAGCGAATAGCAAAGAAGCGGGTAGACCGGCTTGAAATCTTCGCATGCAGCAGTCAAGCTAGTACGGAGTAGATCTATCAAAATTGCAGATCCTTCGTGTGGGCGGGGTGATCGGCGCGGATTCAGCTTGCCCCATTCTAACTTGTCATGGTAGCATTCTAAGCCTCGGAATACCAAGGCATACCATGTCCGTTATACAAACCATCCAAAGAGTTCATAATATTGCTACAGGTTCAGATAAGGGGGGCGTAGCTAGGGTATCGGAAAAAAAGTTTCAGCAAGGCGTCTTTAAGCTCATTGCTCTGAGCAAGGGCGGGCCAGGGGTACAGTCCCTAGCTGAAGCGGGTGGAAAAATTTCCACGCGAGATCTGATCTCAGGTTTCTTTTGAGTGACTGAGAGTTCCAATCTCGAGTGTATGGCAGGGACCGGTCTCGGGTCCGAGCAGATAGGATCTCTATTCGAGTTGACCCATCATAGTGGATTTGCTAAACTGGAGCAAGGACCTGATTACGAATGATCTCAGGTCGGAAGGATTTCGGGGCCACTGAGCTCACATCCTGCAATTCGGGGGTCATCGAGAATCGGAGCCACATGGCATCTCCGTGGCGACGTAACACGACCACAAAGCCGGGCGCAGATAGAATTGCCAACGTCCCTGTCATACGACGGTATAGCGCCTGTTTGGACAAAGACCCCAAAGCCATACTGGCTGAGTGTGGCCGATTAAACCAATTTCCTGTCGCACCACATAGAATTCGGTAGATCTGTCATATGTGGTTTGGGGCCTTCGTAAAACAAACAAGCGCTGCACGGAGCCGTTTGCCAGTTGGCCTCTTTAATTTCGCTAAATATGGATCGTAAGTATGTCAGTCGATAGGAAAAGTCTGGTTGGCATGGACATTGGACCTTTCGGCCTAGAGGAATAGTGGCCTGTTACCAGAGGCTTCTATGTGACATGCCCACCCCTATCTTATTTGTCTGTACATGTGGTTGATGTTGTTTGCCAAAGCACCTGCAATCTCTGGCTTTATTTAAAAAGTGTTTGTTGCACTTCTAATGACTGACAAAAGGCCGGACCTAAAAACTCGAAACTATCGGGGGGGGAAATGGGTTTAAAAATCTGGGTTGGATATGCGCAATGATTGGTCTAAGCAAAAAGACAAATGTCGAAAAAAATGACGCTCCAAGCGGGGCTCGAACCCGCGACCTTGGGATTTCATAGTAAAAGTCCCACGCTCTACCAACTAAGCTACCAGAGCTGTATTACTTTACCGCCTTTCTTTCGCTATGATATTCTCCATTCCGTGGGCGTCCAGGATGACTCGCCTCTCAGTCTGATCGTAGCTCGCGGAATCACCCACCTTGCAATCAATAGTATCATCCATGCAAATTCCAACGTCTCCTGTTCCTATTGCCTACTTACCCAAGTCTCAATGCACCCATTCTCGACTGCAGCCTCGATACGGAAAGCAAAAGACCTACTCGCATTCACTCATATTTTGAGAGCTTGCTCAGAACTAGGAGGCTTGAAAATTGACTAGGGGGTATCCCCTCAAACTCATGTTGGACTGTATTGCTATAACTGTGTGTGTGTGTGGTGGCTGGTTTAGAGCTCCAGAGGGTGCAGCACCCCTGGGGACTTGTCTACTCGTCGTATGCTTGCGCACCCTTGGTAGCTCCAAATGATGAACTTGTCTAGCCAAGTCACAGGCCTCGCGCGGAAATCCGTTTGTGTCATGGGTGCTTTTCCTTTTCCGCGAATTTATTGAGGCTATCGGCAATGTCCGCTTCAGGCGTTGCGATCCTTACTTCACCGCGATGGACATATCCCCATGGCACAGTCTGTGGAGGTCTCAGGCTTGAGGATATATAATGGTAGACTAGTACAGAGTCCTCTAATCTGCCATACTAGTATTTGTATGACGTGGAACGGGTTGGAATAAGACGTCGAACCGTGATTTCTCCAATGATAACACCGTGGATGGAAGATTTTGCCTTGTCATTCCACTCGCGCTTCAATCTTATAGGCACCGGGCGGAATGATTGACGGAATATTGACGAAGTACTAGTCCATACCTGGTACTATTCCACACTGGCGTTAGCCGAGTACTTCATAGTACTTAATACCGTCAAGAAATCGTGGCTATACCCATACCTAGGTAGGACAGCAGGCATACATGGGGACAGAGGGGCCTATTACAGAAACATGCCCTCGTACCGATGCCCTTGCAGTTGCATATCAGACTTTGAAACACCTGAAGGTTCAACTTGAAACTTATGATGGCGAATCATCATGGGCTTATTTGAGTCCGGATATTCGCCGGTGGATATATATATATCTCTATAGCATCGCCAGTGGCAACTAAAAAGGATAAATAATAATTCAAGGCAGCTTGTATATGTGATATACGGCCCCTAGTAGATGGAACTGGAGAAAATTTCTATAAAGATAAAATTAACAAAGTAGATGTTGATGAAGGATGTTAAATAGGCCATGGAGCGGGCCGCAAACGCATCCATGGATTTATTGCGTCATCCCACTTTTTCCCCAAACTACAAACGAGCTGAGCCACTTGAAACGCCAAATGCTCACCAGATTCGCTCTCCGACCAGCCACCTACGAAGCCCGCTCCAGCTACATCCAGTTCCTCCCAGCAAAACTCGCGAGACAAAATCTTCAAACCTTCCTGCCCAGCAAGCTGTACACACGACCCTCCGCATATCCTAGATCACTACTCACCTCTCAAACCTCGTCGTTTTCTACCTCCTCCCAAATCATGGCCTCCGACGACGCCTACGCATCCTTCTTGGACAAAGCCAACGCGGATCTAGACGCCGGCCGCGCCCCGCAGCAAGGGGCGTCAAGCTCCCATGCCCAGACAAAGATCGTGGACAGCTCGCTGAAGCTCCCCAGTTCCCTGCAGTCGATCGAGGAATACTACGTGTCAGACACAGACGAGCCATTCGAGCCTGTCGCCCTGCGCTGGGAGGGTGCTAAGCAGGGCAAGTGGCCTAGTGCAGGTACGTGCCGGGGCTGAAGCTGCCCTTCCGATCTCATTTTTCGTGCGCGCCCCGTCCCTCCTACGGCGGGATCGAGGAGGCGGAGAAGCTCCCCTGGATAACTGGAGGCGTGCCTACATGCATACAAAGGTTATGGGAAAAAACTTGAAAAAAAACTTAATGAGTTAACCCCTCTCCGCATTTTCTAGATGATTTGTCCTCTTTGATTGCCCCCGGTTCCGGCCTGTCGGGCTCCATCTCCACCCTTTCCGCTGCGGAATTCGACCCCAAGAAGTCCTACTCTGCGGTCTTGTCTGCTGTTCGTGCGGCTGTGGCGGAGAGCTCGAAGGCGGATCCGGAGTCTGTAGACATCAAGGTCTATCGGGTGGAGTTGACCAGCACGAAGCTTGAGTACTTTGTGCTGGCGCTGGATAGTGAAGAGAGGAGGACGTATTGTTGGCCTGCGGGCCAAGGCTGTCGAATCATAGATTTGACGTAGCTGGACTCGCTCGGCATAATTACAGTCTCCTAGCTTAATGAACTGAATGATACTCTCATGTTTGGATGAAAGCCTCCCTCGGACTATCGCCAACAGCTTGCTGGAGGAGATTAGGAGGGTCGCTTTTTGACGCCCAAGATATTGGTAACTCTGTACAGAGTGTAGATAATGTACCTGCATGAAGGGGAATGTGCTGCCGCTTAAACAGGTTTCTCACAAAGAGCGTCCACGGGGGGCTGTTTTGTCGCATTCCTAGGCTTCCAATTCGTGGCCCGAGACGCGGAACGCGTATTCGGGAATGGCCGACTACCTGCTGCCATAGGAGTAGAATGGGTTCGAATAGGAGATACTCAGAAAGGTAGTATATGCCGTTTACTGGCCGGGACAAAGATTCACAATTCAGAATAATGAAAACGGTCATCCTGAACTAGTTCCGAACTTGTGCTGGCATGACCGAGCTTCTAAGGTGGGATGATGAAGTTAGGGTGGGTAACTGGAACCCCGTCCGTCTTGGTAGGTTGACCGTTGGCCACATCTCTAGGAGCATGAACAAGGACAGCGCTGAACAGGCTGAATGTTGATCTTCGTATTTCCCTTAGCATTCATGCTGTTCATTCCCGCTACCCGAGGGGAACCTGCTCAGGAATGCGGATGAGCCGGTGCTCCTGCAATGGCTTCACCTATCGAAATATCCAAGCCGGGGAGAGCAGCTTTGTCAAGCCTTTGAGGTAATCATTGGTACTCACTGGACAATAGCTTAAGCAGTAACTCGGTATGACCGGTCTCTGGCGAGAAAGCAGTGCCGAAACTGTTGGTTTGAAACCCACCTACGAGGTATACGCATAACTCGGGTTGCCCCCCTTGGAGCGCTACCATTCCACTCCCTGGCCCTCGTGCCGCCAAACAATCCGCGGATAATCCCTCGGTGCAATCTAGGCTTGTCTTTTCTTCTGATGTCTTTTCTCTTTCTCAGACCTCTACGCTTGTCTACCGGTTTAGCACGGCTTGGGAACGGCTTGGGACATTGGATGAGCTCCAATTAGTCCTGTCCACTCTTTCGTATCTAGAGGCTCGGGATAGCTCTAAGGTACATCGGCGCCACGAAAGTTGAGAGAAATTGTCTGGAGGGAACGAATTTGTCGACGCCGGTCCGGAAAAGTGGATTACAGTTTGAAGCATCGAGATGTCCCGGCATGGCTCAGTCTCCTCGAGTGGATCGAGGCCTCATGTGAGAGTGAACTCCGGAGAACACGATCAATTGGAGATTCCCAATGGAAACTATGCCCCGATGACAAGCCAGACTATGCCCCGGCCCTTGACACCCGCCATGACCGATCTAGAGAACGTCGAGCTTCACACGGACCTGCACGCCAACGACTTACCAGCACCGATTGGAGTGCAAGGGATTTCGCCTTATGGGAGATCAAATATAGGCGAATCAGCAGAGTACCTCCTGCCTCCAAGACTTCGCCCTTCTGCGCGTGCGGAGTCTGAAAGGTCGGGGTCGCCAGACCGTTGGTCCGCCGCTCCCTCGAGTATTAGTTCCCTCAGCCGCGACAGTCGCTTTGGCGATCAATACGAGTCAAGAGGTCCGTCACGGGCTGGCAGTGATGAGTATGATGTCAACACACAAACCGTGTCAGAGAAATTCAACATTACCCCGTCGGATGGACTGCTGCTGTTCCCAGAAGACGTCGAGAAAGACGATTACTTGCACAACCCAGACCCAATGGACAGAGATGGCGACTGCGACCTATGCAATCGACGGGGCTTACTGAATGTGGGAGGATTGGCGCTTTTGACGTTGGGAATACTATGCTCTTTTCATTGGATATCCAGTCATGTAAGTGCTGCGGCGAGTGGAATACGCGCAAGGGAATCAGAACTGACGGGGACCTGCTTTTTCACAGTACATGGGTAGAAGGCATGCTAAAGCCTGGTTCTACTTGCCCAGGTGGCGAAGGGCAGTGTTTGGATGTTGGCCCAAGGCCGCTTCTCAATAACATCCGAAAGGGCCTGATTGACCCGGATACCCCGAAGGATGCTTATTTGAAGAAGAATGCGAATGGAGAAGAGTGGAAGCTAGTGGTGAGTATTCACTGCGCTCCACCCAATCCTCAGGATACTCATCAAGCGACAGTTCTCTGATGAATTCAATACCCCTGGACGAACGTTCTACGACCAAGATGATCCTTTCTTTCAAGCGGTGGATCTATGGTATGGTGTGACCATGGACAAGGAGGTTCGTATCATCCCGCGATCAACTAGCAGACCCATGTTAACGCACCGCAGTGGTATGATCCGGACGCAGTGACAACCAACGGCGGAGTCTTGGAGATTCGATTCGACGACTTTAAGAACCACGGCCTTCAATACCGATCAGGCATGCTTCAAAGCTGGAATAAGCTTTGCTTCAAGGGTGGCCGCTTAGAGGCAAGCCTGTCCCTTCCCGGCGATGGGCACATCGAGGGTTTCTGGCCTGGTTTCTGGGCCATGGGAAACCTTGGTCGGCCTGGCCATGCCGCTACCACGGACGGCATGTGGCCATACAGCTATCATGATGGCTGTGATGCTGGCATCACTCCTAACCAGAGTACCCCCGACGGAATTAACTATTTGCCGGGCATGCGCTTGCCAGGCTGCACTTGCCCCGGATCCGACCACCCTTCCCCGGGACATGCTCGTAGTGCTCCGGAGATCGATGTGATCGAAGGGAGCACCCAAGCCCTGTACGGTGACTCCGGGCCTTTCGTTGGCAGTGCCTCCCAGAGTTTACAAGCAGCACCTTTTGATATTTGGTATATGCCTGACTATGGTAAGCTTCCGACCTTCTGCTGCTGCCCTGTCTCAAAACTCTTCTCATTGACCTCCTTAGATTTCACCGCCGTATATGATCCTCGCATCACCCAAATCAACTCCTACCGTGGCGGTGTCTACCAACAAGCCATGTCGGGCCTCACAAACCTCAACTCCCGCTGGTATAACGGCACCGAGTACCAAGTCTACGCCTTTGAATACGAGCCGGGCGATAAAGGCCAAGTTACCTGGTTCGTCGGAGCCGACAAAACATGGACCCTGGACGCCCGAGCCATTGGCCCTAACGGCAACATCGGCCAGCGGCTGATCCCCGTCGAGCCCATGTCGATGGTCATGAACTTGGGCATGGCCGACAACTTCGCCCCCCAAAACAAGAGTATCCGCGAGTACATGCCCGCCTACCTTCGTTTCGATTATGTCCGTATCTACCAAAGCCCCGACGAGGAGAGCATCACCTGCGACCCGCCGGGCTACGAAACCACCGAATACATCGAGGCGCACAAAAACGCGTACGCCAACCACAACCTGACCACTTGGGAGGATGCCGGGTATCATTGGCCGAAGAACAGCTACATGCATACATGCTGAAGAAGTGTTTGGCTTTGTCCTATGGCGTTTCATTTTTTTTTTTAGCGGCATTCTGTTTTTCTTTTTATTTTTGGCGTTGGCGGTTCATAGGCTTGACTCAATACCGACAGGGTTACAATACAACTTACGGCCTCTTATTCTCTTTTCAACCCACCAAATGTATTTATCTATAATATCGTGCCTTCGAGGTTCTTTGTCTAAAACAGTGACCGAATTGAATCTCCGCAGAACCTTGTTCCGGATCACTCCGGTCAAACGCAAGAAAATGCTCCGCCAACGCCTCACCGTGTACCATGTTCAAGAGGATTTCGAAACTGCAAAGCCCTCCAGTTCTCAAAAATGCGGAAGAGAATCTTCCTACTCAACGCCGATGGGAGTCAACATTCTCCCATCCGTCATCGGGTTTGGCCCACACCACCCGTAGAGATCACAACGACACTGCTCCTCCGACAGACAACTGCGAAACAAATTAGCTTGCAATCAACCATGAACCTCTCGCAGCATGATTGAAACTCACTGAACAGCCGGCATCCCGAAAATGTAATGCCATAATTTCTCAACCATCCACCCAATCCCATAATTATCTGTCATATCAGTCGTTGCGATCCAGTTCAGAATCCGAATGTAATCGCTCCGTGGCCGCTGCAGAATCCTCTCCCTGCTCAGCGCAAACTGCGCACAGCATTGATGCCCGAAATCCTCGGGGACATCCTCCAGGGCCGTCCCCAGCATCTCGTTCAGGACCCGCGGCAGCTGGTCGATCAGATACACGTAGTCGTAGTCCAGAGTCACCGGGTGGGCCTGGAACAGAGTGCTCGGGCAACCGGGTCGATTCGTGCACCGCAGGTTCACGTAGCCATTGAGCGCGACGGCCTCGACGCGGAGGTTGGGGAGTATGTTCCTCGTGTGTGGGCCGGCGATGTCGTTGTGCCACTGGTCGGAGCGGCCGTGGATGAAGATGGTGTAGGGGGCGAGGTTGTCGTAGTGGTCGATGATGTAGGTGAGGTAGGCGCTGGCTTCGTGGCCTTTGCGGGAGTAGGTGGTGTAGTAGTGATCCATCCACGGGTATTCATCCAGAGAATAGATCAGAGGGGTACATTGGCTGTTCTTGGTGAGTGGATGTGCGTGGTTGGGGATGGGGGGGTGGTTTGTTGTTTGCCTTGAACACTTACAATTCGTCGCAGAACTCCTCGATCCAGGATGTGTCTTCGGGCCCGGCGGTTGCTGCGACCACAGTCACGTCCTCGGGGCCATTGTGTGGGTGGATGTAGATCTCGCCTGAGTTTTGCGTGACTCTGTCGTACTGGGACTCCTCTACCTCCGTCCACCCATTCGCTGCCATCTCGGCTTTGGGTTTCTTCTCGGTCGATTGCTCGGCGAGTTTTTCTGTCTGAAATTAGTTTCACTGTTCAAATTGCTTGCGGAGAAAACACTTCGTACCTTCTTCCATGAGCTCCTCTAGTCGACTTTTCTCTGGCACCGGAGGTACAGGCTGCGCAAGCTGCGCGGGCTCCGCAGGCTTAGGGTTGGCCTCCCATTGCAATTGCACATTTGGCTGCGCGCTGGCAGGGGTACGGTCTAACATACGAAACCGAATGGCCAAAATCAAGAACGGAGTTAGAAGCAATAATAATGCCTTCTTGTTCACTGGCCTACGGAGTAGCGAGGCCCCAAAGGGTCTCGATGAATTGGCCCGATGCATGGTCAAGGGCGTAGACCTGAGCGATGGTCATCTAGAACTCATGGAGAGCCGTGAAGGGCGAGCTTCTTCGTAATAAACAGATGGGAAAATATATCCAGACTCGAGTTCGAAAGAAGACGTTTTGGGTCTTCCGTCGCGCAATCGTCCACATGGGCTGGCTTTTTGTACTTGTGGTCCCGATTGGGACGTTTTGGGTGCTGGTGATGCTGAATGCGGCAGTGCCGTACATACCAGGCGCTCTAGAACACCATGTCGATACGGACGGAACCACAGGGAAAGAAGCTATGGCCTTTTCTTCGCTTGATTGGGTCAGATAAAATTAGATCAGCTCGCACGTTTTGGAAATAAATCCGGACGGATTATCCAGGGTTACTCGCAATAGCAGAGGTCGTACATCTTTAGATACTCATCTTAGGCGCCGTGATGTGGATTTCTTTGTATTTTCCACGGCTCTCCCAATCGAGCGAAGATCTCTTGATGACAATTATTATCGAACCTCGATCCGAGAAATGATAAGGGCATTTCGACAGTTTCCTCTTCCGACGGCTGCGAAGCTTCGCAGCCCGTCCATCCAGTCGAGCCGTTTCCGGCCGAGAGTAGGAGCTTCCGGGAACAATGAGATCGTCTGAATTACGTTCATCCATGGTTGGGCGCTTGAAGCCTATAGATAACCTGATAAGAGAAATCTTAATTCTTCTAAAGCTTATGATATAATATAGCTAGTGTAACTGCTAGAACTAATCTTCGATGTAACCGGGAGCCCCGTCCTGCCAACTTGTTCAAACCCCCATCAATTTTGCGCCGTATTTTGCTCTTTTCATTGAAAAGGGGAAAAATCAGAAATGAAAATAATCAAGAAATAATCGGTGGAAAATTACTCAAAACTTGAATGCGTATATTGAGGGTTGTTTTAGTATGCATGCTAATTGGCTTCAACTCTTGGAAATTATTTGGGGACGTGCACATTAGAAGTGCCCCCACTATGATCGCTGTCCCTCGACATTGGCTTCATATATCGCGTTGCCGAGGTATAGTTGGAAAAAGACCCTTGAGCTTGGGGAAGAAAGTGAGGCTATTCCCAATAGGAAGGACTGGCGATTCAGGGCCAAAGACTGCGTCAAAGTCAAGATTAACAAAACAGTCTCTCAAATAGGCCCAAGATGGACACTCACCCGGAGAGGAGGCCTCTAACCCAATCATAAACGCTCAATCTGCCATGACCGGATGTATGGAATCTCGATCTGCGGATTCGTGCATGTATTGGGCGTCAGGGTCCGGTTGGGGCCCTCACAGTGTTCGTAGAGGAAGCCGCGGACTTCCATCTCTCCCTCGGGAAAGCCAGCCGCGTAGGAGTAGGCTTTCTGATTGTTTTCGAAGTTGACGCACAGCTTTTCACCGGTTCCTTCTGTGGTGGAGAAGATCACGCCGTTTTGGGGCGCATCACCACAACTCAAGCCATCCCAGGCGTCGAACCACCACTGCTCGGCCGATGCCGAAGCGCACAAAGCGATAAAGACCCCAAGGTACCGCATCTTCGAGGGGGTTGATGGCGACTGAAGACGTTTCCTGCATGTGGGCTGTTTCTATACTTTATAGGCGCTGGCAAGGGGTCCCTGCTTGTGACTTCCGCATTAGGAAATGCAGCCAGGCCGGGGCATCCGATCGTGGTTAGCGTGGAAGTCTTGACATCACGGTAGCATGGAGTGATGTGAAGGAGTCGGGGATGGTGTATGGGCTTTGATTGGTCCCTTTGATCCATGTTAGCAATTGTACCCGTGAGAAGGGCCAAGATCAAGATAGCATAGGCGACCCACTTGGGATTCCTCACTCTGAAGATGCGAGATCATCCAACCCGGCGACCAAACAATTATCTTCTCAAAAGTAGAGCGCAATTTGTACATGATAAGACTGGGCTGACTGTGACAAGCCCCTTGGTAGACTCAAAGTCTGCTATTCTTCCATCGTTGGCTCTTGAGGACCATGTATCAGATCACTCTAGCTAGGACAATCCTTCAAGGCTCGTTAGCTAGTGAAATATCAAAACTGATAAGATATCCCAAGCGGCTAGCCTGCCCATGCTATCACAAGAGAAGCGAGCTCGCATCTGGGAGGAGAGACCGGTTTGTTCGTTGGAAGTATACCTTAAAGCTGTCAGACTAATCTAGATGCGGAATAGCGTGATTCCCAGGTAGTCCCCACCTCGATCGCGATATTCGAACCCGACCTTTGCTCTCCACGAAAGCTGGTAAGTCCCCTTCTTTCTGAACTGGCACGAAATTAATGAATCATATAGAAAACATACTAAAGGAGATACCTCAAGCTTCAAACTTCCACTAGAGTTTTGGGCGGTGACAGCTTCGCTCGTCATATTATGATCATCGCCCCGGCCTTGATGGTGTCTGATATTCTCCAACAGCTTTAAGCTGTCATCACTTCCTTGCAACTGAACTGCATAGAGCCAGGTGACGCCATTCCGCTGTCTCTGAGCCATCATCTAGACCGCTAGAAGAAAACCCCCAACGCCACAATGTCCAACCGCCTAAACCCCAACGACATCCCAGCACACGCCATCCTGCTCGACCTCGCAGAACACGCCATGAACGACTCAGGCTCCGAGTTCTACTCCGACTCCGAGGACGGCGGCATGCAGCTTGACCCCCCGGAGCCTACACTGGGCCACTACAGCATGGCCCACGACCCCCTTCGCCTACAGCCCGCATAGTCCTCAAGCGCCCCGCGACGGTACAACCCCGGTCCTCAAAAAGCGCCTGCCCTAAGCCAGCCTCGCACTAACAGAGACGCAGAATCCCAATTCACCACCCACGCCCCGCACCCAGAAAGCTACCCCCCAACAGCAAGCACCCACCCTGCAGACCCCGCCTTTTCCCACCCCGCCGCCGCAAAGCCCCTCCCGCCACGCCCGCGCATGAGCGAAGAAGAATACGCCGCGCTGGCAGTTCTAAACGACGAAGAGTTGCTAACCATCTACGCTCTGAAATCTGGACAGGTAAGACTGCGATCAAATTTTGCTTCAACCAGCCCCTCCCCTCTCTTTTTCCCATCCCATCTCAGACCACTTCTAACAAGCCAGACTATCCCTCAAACCCGCCGCCGGTTCCAGGCCAAACTGCTCTCCGGTGGCGATCCGCACGTCGAAGAGGAGATGTTTGCTGCGCGGTTCGCGGTCCCGGCCGCCAAGGCGCATCTCGTGCCGGGGCTGAATAGGGTAGGTGCGGGGACGCCGGAGACGGCGCTGGATTTGAATAATGCGCAGGCGTTTCTGGTGCCGGGAGCGTGGAAGGAGGTAGTTGATCATGATGAGAGTGGGTGGTGGGCCCCGGGGCAGAGGAAGCGAGGGGATGGGAAGAGGAGGGGTGAATCGAGGGGGTCGGGGGAGAATTCGGGGATGGCGTCCAGGTCTGTTTCTAGGAGTTAGGAACTAGGATATCAAGTATGTATAGGCTGGTCCCTGGGGGCCCCGGGTTTTGCTCGAAGAAACCATTCCTTATGGCTATCTCGAATTTTGATCTCGGTAGAGTGATGTACGATGAGGGTTTTGTTATCAACTATCCATTTTTTTGGTTTAGAATATTTACTTCGCTAAGGAAAAATGAACACACAGGTTACTGTACAGAGAACCAATTCACTTTCTGACCATCACCACAGAAAGGACGGGGACGCCATGCGGCAAATGATCGAAAAACGAGGAGAATGATGGAGGGAGGGGGGGAGGGAGGGGGTCAGGGTATCTTGTGAGATGCAAGCCAAGCGAAGCTCTTGCTAGCGTGGCTATTTTATAGGCGTTGGGAATCTCCTTCGATTCAACAAGGGGCAGGTCAGAAAGGGAACCCGCGTCTGAAACGTGTGCTTCAGCTCGTTCTTCATGCTTTCACCTGCAGTCCAATGGACCGCAGGACACGAAGCGGTAAGCAGAAAACATCCGCTGGAGATAGAGAAACAAACATGAAGGCGAAAAAAGAACCAAGTTATTAAACCAGGTCTTGTTTTACATTTCCTCTTCCTCTTTCCGCCGCGGCTCCGTGTGGACGAGGCTTTCTGCGTCTCCGACCTGCTTGCGCATCGAGACCTCTCGGCCGCGCATGCGCGAGTGGTGCGCCTGGACATTCATGAGCGTCAGTCCTCGAGATGGTGCGGGTTGGTTATCCGGTTCACCGTACGGATGCAGGCGATGCGAGGTCGTGATCCGGACCCGGCCGTCTCTCATGACGGGTGATTGTCATTGCAGGGGCTCCGAGCTTGACGAGAGACGATTGAGATGCAGGTATACGTCAGTTCCGTAACTGGTAAGGTTAGTGGGACATTTGGATATGGCGAGCAGGGAAGAAAAAAAAAAGGAACTAGGATGACTCACCCCTCCATACTGATCAGCTTCAGATCACCACCAAAGTAGCGTGCATACAGCCGACTGATTGGAAGGCCGTAACCAAAGCCAGCCATTGGGGCCTTGAAATCACTCTTGTCGAAGTCTGGGTCGAGGTTGGGGGGTTTGCTCCACCGTCGTGTACATGTAAGTCCACACGAGGGGGATGGACGACCGGGGGATACCACCGCCCTCATCTGAGACCTTGATTGTGATGTCTTCCTTGCCCTCAGCGACAATGACCTTGGTGACGGGGAAATCCTCCCGGTCGGCGCCGTGCTGTTCGACGACTGCACGGAGCGAGTTCTTGAGAGTCTCAAACAGCATATGTGCTAAGTGTCCGGGCACATACATGAAGTTCAAATCATCGCGGCAAACAAGCTGGACCTTGGGAGCTTCGAAGAGACCGTAGTAGTCCTCACAGACGAAACGAGCGTTGTCGATAGCCTCGAGGGCAATATCACGCACATTGGTCTTGGTGCAGATAATACCCACATAATTCGGATGTTTGACGTAGGTTTGTTCCGTGAGCGCGATATGTTGACCGATCAACATTCGTATGCCTATCCGCGACATGTAAAAGCGATCTAAGAAGGACTGGATCGTAGAGTCGATTTGCATGCGTTGGCGGACCCGTTTCCATTCCAGAATACCCTGGGCGACGGTGGTCACGACACTATCGTGGCGGCGTTTGATGTGCTGCAAAGTCTTGGCAAAGCGTTGGTTGTAATCGTTTAATTCAGGCGGCCATTCGCCGTGGTCGTCTGCAGGAACGAAGTACCGACGTCCCGCAGCGGCGCTCGCGGCTTTTCCGTTGCCGTTGCCGTTGGAGAAGGGCGAAGACCGGTATTGACCCTCGCGAACGCTGGGGTTTTGGGTGACCTCGGAGAGTATTTTCGAAGGGCGGCCATTCATGCGGCCGGGTCTGAGCAGACGGGTTTTGACTTCCTGAGTCAGAGAGGGACGAGGGAGGTTGATGATTTCCTGGGGGGGGAAATCCGTGAGTCATGCCACTCTCATACGACATCTCGGAGGCAGGGGCCACGGCGAACAGAGGCGAACCGTGAACAAGCTGGGGGGAATGACCAGGGGGGCTGCGTACCTCGAATGACTGTGCATACCAGTCTTGGACTTTCTTTATCGAGGGCATTTCGCTCAGTCCATCAGGCAACTCGCCCAGATCCTGCACGCGGTGCGCAAGGCGGATGGGGAGCTCCTCGGAGAGGAATTGCGATGCGCGGAAAAGAGTGCCTGGAGGTGATTAGCTAGATTATCGAGCCAAAGTGTGCTGATGAGCCACTGCATCACAATCTCACGCACCAGTTGAAGGGCGATCCCCAAACTGGACCATCTGCCTCAGCGAGACACCGGTTGCGGGGAAGTTGGCATAGTGCCTGATGGTTTCCATCAAGCGCTCCGACGGCTTCCACATGGCGTAGTCGGGCCAGAAGGCCTGGAGAGATCTGAAAAAGGAGTGGTGTCGTCGCTCTCTGTCCGGGGAAGTGTGGAGGAGAAAGTCGCGATGCAGGAGAATAACGGAGCCGAGGTTGAGCCCGCCCGTTCCGACGCCGGAGGAATCTAAATGCGCCGACTCCCCTCATATGACCTAACTTGCCGGGATCTGCATTAAAAAAGAACGGAGAGGCGGAAAGGCAGAGAGGCAAATTGGGGGGGCTTGAAATTATTTTTATTCTGCTCTTCCTATCCCGATCTACCTCGGATTCTGTCCCGAGGGAATTGGATATTACCGCTCGAGCTACCTTTTTTAGGGTGTGGGGGAAGAACGGCACAACCGATTGAGATGTGACCAGCGCTTCCCACGGTTATTCCAGGCCAAGACATGTGCCTCTTTTACGGACGCGCCAGGCACGAGATTCGTATTCCTCAATCATCAATTGGTGAGTTGATCGTCAATTCGAGCCGAAAGAAACACAGTCCAGGACTAGTCCTGGGCAAGTCCCGCAAATCGGCTCTAATACGCATAATGAGAGGCAACCTGGAACAGCCCCCGACTTCCCCCCAGCATTTCCCCTTTCGTCCGAGCAGTGGGGAAAGCTGGACGCTGGCAGGTCTTAGACCCCTGGTGTACTCCGTACTCCGTAGTTAGACCAAAGTCCAGACTAAACCCGTTGGCGATCCCTGAGCTGCCTGAGGTATCCGACCGGTCATTTTCTAGGGCTTTGAGTAAGTCGTACTTTTGTTCCTTTCCCACCCCACTGTCAGGAGATGTGGAGGGACTGTGTTGTCCCTCCCACAAGTCCGCAGCATTAGGGTCGACTAGTATATCAATGCGGATTTGACAGGCCCCGCTGTTGGGCATCGTGAGATTGCTACTCATCTTCGTGCCATTTGCTCTATTGGACTTTTTGCCAACCGTGACCAGTTCAGCGGATCCGCCGGAGGGACTCACGATTCCCCTTTGGAGCTCTTTGCTTGATGGTGGAACCGTTGCCCTCGCTTGTGTGCACAATTCTCGCGTCCGAGGGACGTTCGAAACTCGAAGAATCTTTGGGCAGGCAATTCGGCCTCTGCCAATTCTAGGATCTTCAACATCTACACTTTCCCAGACTTCTCCTAAATCCGGGGCGCTTTATCAACGCGATTGGGGGTTCATCCCTAAACCTAAATTCTATCTTGGACGAAAGGCCCCAAGCGCGCGCGAAACGGAGCCAGCCCGCCCCATTTCCCCTCCACTTTCTGGGTCCCCTAAGAGGCAAAGAGAAAAAAAAAAAAACCAAGAAAAACATAAAGAGGCATTAATTAATCCTTCTGATGACTCTTATGTTCTTCTGAAACGGCCTCGCACATCTTGCCCAAGCCCTTCCACCTTCCTCCTTCACCATGTCCCGTCGTCGCACCTCCCACAGCGAACCCATGAACGAGGCTCAGGCGTACCCGTTCACCAACGGCCCTCGCCGCGGGCCCATCGAAGGCCCTAATGGCCGCCGCCTGATCCGGCGCGTCACCTGGCGCTCCTCCACCTATAAACTGATGGCCTCGTTATGGGTGTTCGGCGTGCTCTACATCCTGTGGCTGATCCGCGATCTGTTCTATACTCCCGCCAGCGCGTCTCCCGAATGACGTTCATATTGGGGAATTGGGTGTATACTTGTTTTTTCTATTGATCTATTATGAGGCGATGGGGTTGGATTGGCTTTTGGATTGTGGCTTTTGGACCCCGTCAGTTGCGACTGGAATGGATTCCTGTTTTGGCAGAGTTGCCTCTCCCCATTGCGGCTGTGTGATGAGAACTTGAACACGAGACGCACCGAGAACCTGTCGGGGAGGGTTGGGACGAGATGGCCGGGCCTCCTGTTGGAGCTTTCTAGATTTCTATGGGATTTTGTTTTTGCATGCCGCAGCATTTGTTTGCATCTAGCGTTCTGTGAGGAGATTCTTTCTTTTCTGCATACCCCCGTGATCTTTGCATACAGAGCGCGGAGTCCTTCCTTCGATTCCTGGTCCAAAAATTTCCTTTATTATTTTTATTATTATCTTTTTTTTCTTTTCTTTTTTCCTTCTTCTTTTTTTGCTTGTTTGGAAAAGTGTTGTTTTTCTCTTATTTCGTTTTCTTTACCAAAATTAAAATTTATACTTAGATTGCGAGAAGAGATGGTCCGGACCATTATGGCGACAAGAGGACAGATTGAGACAAATTATAGAAATTCAAGGTATCGATTTTATTTCATATCACATAGAACTATTCATATAACGCCGGTCTATGCAGCTTGCACCGACCCTTTTTTTACGTTGCTTGCATCCATACACTTTTGCCCTACTTCCACATTTGGAGGAAAGTGCTTAAACGTAAAGCGTCGAGGTCTCGGCCTTGGCTATGTGCGAGGCGTATGGCTCAAGAGCCTTGGCCACCTCGGTCTTGGTGAACTTCTCCACTTGCTGAGGAGCGCGGCCGACGAAAGTCCGGGCGTCGAGAAGGTTGTCTAGCTCGGGAGGATGGGACTGAAGAATTCGGTGCGGCGGATGCGCTCGAGGAGGTCGTTGTTTTTGCCGTGCTTCTTGACATTGTCGGCGGCTTGATGAGAGAGCACACCTGAACCGCGGTTAGAGCCTGCTATATCTATGCTAGAGAAGGTACATACGGATTTCTTCGTGGGCATCTTGACGGGAGAGACCCTTCTTCACACAGGCCATGATGATCTATGGAAGAATATTAGCGAATAGAGAGGCGCGAATTCGGATGAAAAGTGAAGCTTACGTTCTCACTGTAAGATGTTAGCGCAATCCTCCCGGGAAAGAATATAATGAACTTACGTGGCCATGAAGGGAAGTTCATCATTCACACGACGCTTGATGACCTCGGGGTAGACAACGAAGCCAGAGGTGACGTTGTCTGGATATGTTAGCATGAATCCTCCACGAAGAGACACAGAATACTCACTCAGCAGAATGAGACAAGCGTCGGCCGAGAGGTAAAGCTCCGGAATGCTAATACGGCGGATGGCACTGTCATCCTGTTTCAGGTCAGCCACTGACTTTTGACGGTCTACCAGTTCCCCATACCAGCGAGCGCTCAAACCATTGAGCCGAGTAGGTGTCCAAAGCATCCTTGGGAAGGTTCTGCAGGTGGCGACCAAGAGAGCAAAGACGCTCGGAACGCATGGGGTTACGCTTGTAAGCCTGTAATGTAATTAGCATTCGACTTTACTCAACCCCTGGGAACAATTATACCTACCATAGCACTGCTACCAATCTGGTCCTTCTCAAAGGGCTCCTCAACCTCCTTGAGCATAGCAAGGTGGCGGATATCAATTCCAATACGTTCGCAAGTAGAGCCGAAAGAGCCGAGTGCGTTGCCGACATCCACATCGATCTTCCGAGAGTAGGTCTGACTGGAAATAATGAACGCAGAGTCGAAGCCGGCCTTCTCAGTGACCAGCTCATCGAGCTTCTCGACCTTGTCGTGGTCACCCTCGAAGATCTGAAGGAAGGAAGCCTGTGTACCAGTAGTACCCTTGACACCACGGAAGCGTAGATCATTGCGCGCCCGCTCAAGGTTACGCAGGTCCATGAGCAGATCCTGAATCCATAGACAAGCACGCTTTCCCACAGTAACCAACTGGGCGGGCTGGCCATGAGTGAAGCCCAAGCAGGGCAAATCCTTGTACTGCTGGGCGAATTGGGACAACTTATCGATGACGACGGCAAGCTTGGGAATGAGAATATCGAGCCCGTCACGCAGGAGAATCAGATCCGCGTTATCGGTACAGTAGCAGGAGGTAGCGCCCCAGTGAATAATGCCGGCGGCGGCAGGGGCAACGAGGCCAAAGGCGTGGACGTGGGCCATGACATCGTGTCTCCGACGCTTTTCCTCCTCGGCGGCAACCTTGAATTCGGAGTCCTGAATGACAGCGTGGGACTTCATCTGCTCAATGGCTTCGTCGGTGATGGGGAGTCCAAGCTCTATGTTCAGTGCGGCCCAGTCAATTGAGATTGTTCTTGTCCTATTTCACCCAGTCCTATTCGCCGACGTAGTTCGTACCTTTCTGGGACTCGGCCAGCCAAATCCACAGGTTGCGCCATGTTGAGAACCTCATGCGAGGGGAGAAGAGGTATTTCATCTCATCGCCTATTCAGATCGGTCAGTTGAATGTTATTGGGGATCCGATCTCGGGGTGCGCTGATTGAGCGGGGATGGGAGCCGAGAGGAAACTGACTGGAATAGCGAGAGTTAAGGGGTGTCTGGTAGACATCGTTATTGGCGGCCATTGTGCCGATGTTCGTCCTAGACACTTGAGAAACGAATTGCGTATCAAAGACAACAGGGAGACCGGAATCGGACAATGTGGGAGCAGGCAAATTTTGTTCTTGGGGCGGGTCGCGGGGCTTTTTCTTATCACGTTATCAGTTCGAGGTATAGAAGATTGAGTGGGGTATCACGTGCTTAGTATATACGAAAGATCAAGATTCCAAGATTCCGCCATCTGCAATTATGTCATGATCAGATGTCATTATATGGAAAAGGGATCTGCAGACCCATGGACGTATGGATATCTAGACTATGGTATGACTACGAGAGCTGCGCTAGCTGCACGGCCAAGTTGTTCTTGTCATACTTGATGTACTTGCCTCGGCCCTTGTCGATCTCCACATAGCGATCGTAGAACCGCGCATAGAGCGGCTCCAAAACCGCTTGGAGTTCCCGGCTCAAGACGGACCGCACTTCCCGCTCCATGTGCAGGGTTTTGTGCTGGGAGACCATGGCATCGAAGCTGGCGTTGAATGATTTGAACTTCTCCTTGATTGCATCGCGATCTTTCGAGGACAAACTCTTCACGATAGCGCTGGAATCCACTGCCCCGCCTGAGTTTGGCCGGGCCCCAGTACGAGATGTATATTGCACATCCAGAAGGTACTGCGATGTCTCCTTCCATGCGTCGAGATATGTTGAGCTCGCACGCTTACGGAAGGTATCAATGCGCGCGATACTGTCTGGAGCGCCAAGGTATTGGGCAAGCTCCGAGTGCTGACGAATAGATCGATCCACAATGAAGAAGACGTTCGATAAGAATACTCCAAGAGTGGCTTTTGAACGATGGCTTGCCCGACCATGAGCCTCCAGCCCGGTCATAAGAGCCTCGATCATATCAAGAATGAAATGGGATAGAAGAGTACCACTGTCCGGGCCGACGTCCAAGGGTGCAGTGCCCGCCGTGCTTGATTTCGATCGCCAGTTTCCATCTCCAAGGGACGTTAAGATCGATGCCAGAGGGCCAGAGTAGCCCGTCAACGTAGCCAAGGAACTCATGACCTCCTCAACTAGTGGTACGGATCCACCATCTGGGGGCAGAGGCACAACGGCCGTTTTTCGTTTCGTTTCCTCGAGCAATTCCGAAAGCGAAGATTTGGCGGTTTCACGAACAGGGCGCAAAGCCTCTATTAACAGAGTCTTCAATTCAGCAGCCTTCGTGTCAATGCGATAAGACATGTCTGTAACTATCTCGATGATCTCAAAGGCTAAAAAGCAATCCGTCATCAGATTCTGGCGAATATACGTATTGAGTTCTCGGAGGGTCTTGGAGTACTCGGCCATGGGCGAAAGGAATGTGGCCTGTAGAGCGAGCCCTTGCTGGTCGCCAGTGAATAGCTGAACAATAATATCGTGCTCGGTTGTAATGAATGCTTCCAAGGCATTGGAATAAGTCCCAATCCCGTTAGTTCCTTGTTTATACGGTCCGTCGGTAGGCCTTCTCTTCATAGTGCTCAGGGAGGCCAACGCCAAGCTTTGCAAGCATGCAGTTATGTATGGCCCACGGCACTCTGCGTATATTCTCAATGCTGGATTCTCCCTGCTGCGTTGGGGGCTGTGAGCCCATGCCGAGGTAATAGCGGAGCAAACTGGCGCAAGTTCTGCAATCTTTTCGTCGGGGATGGTAGGGAAAGGGATGTCTAGAGAAATGGACAAATGTCAGCCATGTTCATTACTCCGGAAAATGTTGTCGAAGCTTACCTTTGGTCAGGTAGTACAAAGGTTCTATCTTGTTGACATGTTGCATCAATTCAGACCGGAATAGTTCTTGCAGCTTGCTGCTACCTAAACCAAGCAGGCTATTGAAGTCGGCAATCGCTCTCTGATTCGACTTGAGATTCGTGGTGTTGAGGTCGACCAGCGCCTTCTCAACACGTTTCATCGCCGCGATATACTGCGAAAGACCGGCATTCTGAGGACTATTGAAAGGAAATGGTAAGAAAATATGGCTAGTAATGCAGAGGGAGCATGACCGTGACAACGTACTCTGCGCGGAGAATATCTTCCTCCCTGTTCTTCGCATCGAGGGGTTGGCGGAGACGATCAATGGCCTCGTTCACTTTATCAATATTGGTGTTCGTAATTTGCAATGACTGGGTATTGCTATAGATCGGCCCAATGGCCTCTTTGACCACCTGTCCGCTCGTTTCCAGACGGACAAGAGAGCCTTGGATCTTCTTGGTAAGGCGGTTGAGCTTTTCGAGGTTCGCGTAGAGCACCTCGACCTCGGCACTCTCCTCCGCATAAGCGGTATTCCTGGGAGCCACCATGGCGGCAACTCGACTTGCCCAAAACGATCAAGAGCCACCGAATTTGGAAACGATCATGTCCCCTGGAGGTGTGGGGTCCGGGAGGTCTCTTGCGCGATAAGCTTCTCTCCCCCGAGCTCTGGCTGCACTAGCCGCTAACGGCAATCATATGACCCGGAGCATGTGACATTGATTTACGTCATTGGCTGTCGGTTGCCCTCCAATTGCTGCTCTTACTTTACTGGTAGCTTTCCCGCGGATGCTGTATGCAGGTCTCGGCTTTCTCTTCTTGCTCTCGCGTCTCAATGGGTGCAACGAGAATGTTGCGCCTGCGCTGGACAGTGCCCCCCGCGGTTCTCGCGATCTACTCGGTGGGGCACTGGGCTCAGGTCAACAGACAATCGCAAAAAGCCTACTTCTCTAGCACTGCTGAGCGCGAGACCAATTCCAAATCACGAGCCTCGTCTGCCGGCGGGAAAGACTCCTCAGGGTCTGAAGATCAGGATTCTATCTGGTTCAACATTGTGCAAAAGTTCGATGAAGCCAAACAGACCGTCGGAGTGAAGGATTGGAGTGATCTAGGAGGTAGCATTACGAACTTTATCACTCCTGACTGGGCCCGTTTTCTACCAGCGACAGCCCAGAAACTTCAGCGCGAGTTATCTCTCGCTCCAGGCTCTTTAGCAGATGAGATTTGGAGGGAGTCGCATGACCCTGAACTCAACCCTGAAATTCTCAGAGATGCCAATGTTCGTGTAAGTGAGGACCTTTGCGAAGAAGAAAAGGCATTCCGCAAGAAGCGACAGCAGCACGCGGTAAAGGCATTGTCCTCATATCTGGATATACCTGAAGGGGATATCCATCCGGACGATGTACCTGTCATCGCTGTGTGTGGATCCGGTGGCGGATTGCGAGCCCTGGTTGCGGGCACCGGGTCATACCTGGCTGCTCAAGAATCGGGGCTATGGGATTGTGTCACCTACACCGCTGGTGTGAGTGGTAGCTGCTGGCTACAGACTCTATACCACTCTTCCATCACCGGTCGAGACTTCAGGAAACTTGTTGATCATTTGAAAAGCCGATTGGGTGTTCACATCGCCTTCCCGCCAGCAGCTCTCAATCTACTGACCACTGCTCCCACCAACAAGTACCTCCTCAGTGGCCTTGTAGAAAAGCTTAAGGGGGACCCTGGGGCTGATTTTGGCCTGGTGGATATCTACGGATTACTGTTGGCCGCCAGACTCATGGTCCCACGCGGAGAGCTTGGCGTGTTCCATGAAGACCTGAAGCTGTCTAACCAGAAGGAAAACATTCTGAACGGCGCGCATCCACTACCAATTTATACCGCAGTACGTCACGAAATCCCAGTTATCGAGGAGGAGAAAATTCAAGCCAAACATCCAAAAGCCGAAGATGTGATAAATGAAGCAAAACGCGAGTCGTGGTTTCAATGGTTTGAGTTTACGCCATACGAGTTCTTCTGCGAGGAGCTCAATGCTGGTATTCCCACATGGGCTTTGGGACGTCACTTCAATGAAGGGCGGAGCCAGTCCTCCCCTGCAACTTTCCTATTCCCGAGATGCGAGTTCCAAGTCTGATGGGAATCTGGGGCAGTGCCTTTTGCGCCACGCTTTCCCATTACTACAAGGAAATTCGACCCTTGGTGAAAGGCCTCGCCGGCTTTGGAGGGATCGACACTCTCATCCAGGGCAAGAACCAAGATTTGGTTCGAGTGCATCCAATTGACCCGGCTGCCATTCCAAATTACGTCTTGGGAATGAAAGACAAGCTGCCCGATTCTTGCCCGGAGACTATTTTCCAAAGCAGTCATTTGCGTCTTATGGATGCTGGCATGAGCAATAACCTTCCAATTTATCCACTCCTTCGGCCTGGGCGCGACGTTGATGTCATCGTTGCTTTCGATGCCTCCGCAGATATCAAGCAGGAAAATTGGCTCTCTGTTGTGGATGGTTACGCGCGCCAACGAGGAATAAAGGGCTGGCCGGTCGGTGCAGGATGGCCCAAACAAGAGGAGGGCCTTGGAGACGCCGAGAAGGCTCTGCGTGAACCTCAGAATATCACAGATGAGAAGGCGAATCAGAAACTCTCCGACGCACAGCAGTCAATGAACAAATCGAAGGACTCTGGATCGACCGATCTTGGATACTGCAATGTCTGGGTTGGTACAACGGAGGAGCGCGTCTCAAACGATGAGCCCCCACCATCTAAGCGCCTGTTCCATCCCGAGTCAGCCCAAGACCACAAGGATTCAGAGTTCCACCTCATGCGGCCCGAGGCCGGTATTGCAGTTGTCTACTTCCCGCTCATTCCAAACCCTTCGGCTCCAGGCCTACCTCCACCATCCAAAACTCGCCCTCTTGCAGCTGCTCAGGCGATTCAGCAGGCCCAGTCGGAGGCACAGGAATCTACCAAGCCATCCCCCAGTCCCAATTCGATCAATCCAGATGTCGACGACTTTCTGTCCACCTGGAACTTTGTCTATACACCTGAGCAGATTGATTCCGTCGTTGGCCTGGCAAAGGCTAATTTCGCAGAGGGGAATGATCAAGTTCGCCACGTTGTTCGCGCCGTCTACGAACGCAAAAAGTCCGATCGGCTCCGCCGAGAAGAAGAAGAAGACCGAAAGCGTCTTGAAGGGTTCGTGCCTCTGTAAAGTATATGGAGTGGATGGATAGATGTCGCGTATATCTGTTTAACCATCTGTATTAGTGTCCCCCTGCCGGGAATAATGTAAATAGATCTAGAAAATGTACCTTCCCACGTCATAGGATCTCCTTGTGTGTTCAATGTATTCCGAGTCTGCCATGTACTAGTATCACTCTTTCCGTGTATTATAGACAAGATACTATCTTCCAGTCCCTAGTAATGACCCACTGTTATTATACAATCCTCAAGCCGATTTTCCTGGGTCTCCCGCAGGACCTCCATCTTGAAAATGGGACTTCACACCCTCGAGCCCACTGGTATCACTTGCGTATCCTTTTTCTTTCTGCCCTGCCCTTCTTCATCTGTTGTATACCGCGCTTCATCGTCGGTACCAGCCAGACTGACATCTTTACTTGCATCAGTCTGTGCGCGCAGACCTAGCTGCCGCTCAACAGTAACCACAGTGTCTGCAATAGCTGGGACAATACCACCAGCAGACGCAGAGATAGATTGCGTTGTATCAGACCCGGCTCCTTTCGAAGGATGTCTATTTTCGTTCCCACGCTCATGGCCCGAAGCCTCGCTCTGGGAATCACCGGCCTTAGTGTCCTGTCCACGCCAATCTGCAGGCTGACTCTCCTGAACCGGCTCTCCAGGCTGAGGCTCACTAACAGGCCGATCCCGGCCCTGAGGAGTCTCAGGCTGCGGCGGGTATCGCCACACGACCTTCAGTTTCTCCAAAGCTCGGATCCCCTTCTTGTAACTTCCCTTCACACCATCCATCGCATCCCAATTGATCTCGAAGACACCGGATTCGTGCAGATGGCCGCCCTCAAAATAGGCGTTAAACCATACATGTGCAAGTGAGGTCACGAGCGCCAATCCGGTATAGGATACTTTGCTACGGCGCTCGAAGTCAATGTTCACATCCGACCCTGGCACGATGATTGGTTTGTGGGGCCTATATATGACCGCGGAGAGAGTACGGTCGGTAGTCTGCGCAGGCGACGTTCCGGAGACATCAGACTGTGGAGTAGAATCGTCCGCTGAATCCGAGGCAGACGGGGCGGCAGACTTGGCAGCAGACTTCTTGCTCGATTTCTTCGAAGAATCAGGCGACTCCCCCGCATGAACGACTACCCGCTCGTGTCGACGGAAAGAATGGACATTCTTGATCTTCTTCCCCTCATCTTCGAATCCCTGCACGACAACCTTGACCCCATCTTTCAACCCCCAGATATGCAGCTCGAGGATCTCGACCGGCCGCTCAATATACTGCTTCTGCAGCTCGTTCGTCCATCGATCCACATACCCTACCCACCGCAGCTGACTGGGGATACTGACGCCAGCCCCGAATCCCTGCCGCATGCGGCGCTCCGTAAACCGCTTTAGCGCATCCTCTTTCTTCCACCCTTCCTGGCTGATCAAATATGCGCATGCAATTGTGCCGCTGCGCCCTTTGCCTGCTTTACAGTGCACGACGATGATGCGCTCGCCTTCTCCTGTGTCCGGGGCGTCTTTGTCGTCCTGTCGATTCACCCAGTTCCGCATGCCGCCCACGATGTTGGGGATCAGGGCGAAGGGCGGCGGGTGGTGATCTGGCCAGGGAAAATGGTGGATGCGGTTATAGACCTCCGAGTCTGGATACCCGGTTCCCTCAGCGCGGAATTCCCATATTGCCCAATTGGACCCATGCTTGCTGTCGAGCCACTTGACGAGGGCGTCGGTGGGATTGCGGTATGCGCGCTGGGGATACGCGGACGAGGGGCCGGACGTGGCGACGACTGGGTGGAGATTGGTTAGCTTGAGATTGCGAGATTGCGAGCTTGCGGCGAATAGGGAAGCCAGGATTTAGGGGGGGAGGGGGGTTGGTTCTGCGAATAGGAGCGTCATACTGTTGTCTGTCACATAGCAGAGATCTAACCCCGCTTCAGGGTGTTGTATTCTGGGGCCAGCGACGATCTGGCGTAGGAGTGAAACCTGGGGAATAAGAGTCACTGCTCTGCTTCGCCACTGGGTTATGAGGGAGGGGGGAAGCTTTACCATAGTGTGCGAGTGAAAACTCAGCTCGCGGGTTGCGGAGATAGCGATGACATGGAGGGTCTGTCTTGGGACTTGGAGAAGATCGATAGGAGTCCTTTGGGCCGTTCAGGAGGCTTCGGTGCCATTAGCGGATTGATGACACGCGAGAGTGAGGCGCAGCTGATGACATCATAGCATTCTCCGTAGTTAACTGAGTTACCTGCTGATTACTTGATTTGGTATAAATGATAAGATTCCGAGTCCAATCAATTTTGGTTGGTCCTAATGTACATTGGGCAAACAAACAAGGACAAAAAAAATAGACTAGTATGTACACTTTCAGGCGCAGGTTCGGCGCGTCATATAAGATTAAGGAGAGGAAAATGTCCGCACAAGCCCTAAAACGCCGGTCATGAAGGAGGGACAATATGTCATGGCATCCCAGAACGCTCATTAATAACCCTTTGGAGGCTGTAATCGGGGTAAACATAAAAAAAGAAAAGGACGGGCTTGAGCGGCGTTTTAAGCGACGCCGTAAAAACCAGTTGGGTTGATGTCGAATTTCCCTGTCTCGGAGAATTGAGACGCGTTGACGGCTCCGTATTGCCAGAAGGTCTGTTCGGTCTGGTTCTTGGGGTATTTGTGCCATTCGTGCTGGACCCAGATCTGCCAGTCCGGGTAGTCGACTTCAGTGACCTTGGCAGCGACGCTCTTGTCGGCGCAGGCAGTAGCGTTACCCGGTACACCCTTGCATTCAGTCTTGAAGCCGGGGGGCATTGGGAGAGGCGGCGGCAGAAATGTTGAAGCCATAAACGGAACCGCCAGGAGATCCAACGATCTGCCAGTCAGTGACCTTCCACACGGAAGGCTTGCCTAGCACGGCCGCATTGGCGACGCCCATGGAGAGGAGGGCAGTAGCAATAGTAGTGAATTGCATGGTCGGATTGTATGAGGGATCTGGGAGAAGAATTCCAAGGGTGTGTTTACTTGAAAGGCGAATTGGGAAATTGGAGGGAAGGGTTGTTATATAGAGAGCAGTGATCAACAGGAGAAAGGTATGTGCCCTTATAAAAGGTTGACGACACCGATCTTGGCAAGTCCACATGGTTCTCCAAGCCCCAGCCCTTGTGCTCCGTACAAACCCAAATGCTATTTTTCGTGCCGACTCCACTTTCGCGCCATGGCCCACTTAGAGGCGACGATCGGGGGGGGGCTCAGGGGTGCCACCTCAACTTGCATCAAATAGATCACACCCAACCTCCTCGACCTTGTGCAGTAAGACATTTATCGGGTGGGCGTATCCAGGTCTCATTGTCCGACAGTTCTTCCGAGATCGCCACCCGAATTACCCCTAGGAGGCTGGTGTTTCAAAACGAGTCAACCCATAAATAGTGAGTGGGGACACAGATCCTAGTACCCAGCCTTGGCAGTGAAGGAGGGGTTGGCTGGGGATGACATTTCCTGAAGGCCTAGCAGAGAAACTAGCTGATAGCGTGAAACGCCCAAAGGGCATCTCCAAAACTCTTGTTTGCATGTATTGCTCATTGATTTGAATACAAGGGGGGGTATTATTCTACTGCGTATGCTGTGCCGTTTTCCTGTTCTCGGCTGTAACAACCTAATATCCATCTTGGTAGTCGATCTGCATTCCAACGCGGCCAAGGTTGCACCAACTCCTACCAAGAGATTGTTAGACTGCTGCCCTATATGCAGCTGCCCACAGATTAGACCTTGAGCTCGGTCGGCAATGATTCATACGGCTGCCCACCATTTGGTGGACTTGCTGTGCGTCCGGGCAATGTGGCTTGGAACAAGCCGAGAAAGTAGGATTCCGAGAACCTCATTAATGGGGTTTACCTTGATCCTGGTTGATTTTGACCCTCTGCCCGGCTTGCTTCTTCTCGGTGTAATGCCCTGGCGGCGT
Organism: Penicillium chermesinum; assembly: GCF_028974085.1. Taxonomy (NCBI): domain Eukaryota; kingdom Fungi; phylum Ascomycota; class Eurotiomycetes; order Eurotiales; family Aspergillaceae; genus Penicillium; species Penicillium chermesinum. Next base: position 1,443,822 of record NW_026695316.1, read on the forward strand.
AGGTAACTTACAGGGTATCATTTGTTTTATTCGCAGACGAGTCGTCTTCGCCACCGGCTTGTTCGCGGTGAATGAACGGTCTCCAAGGAACCGTCGAATCTACGTCAGGTTCCTTGGCGGCGGGCTCCACAGGTGTTTCCGATTGATCATCCTTGATCGCAGGATGATACTGTAGCTTCATAGCAAACTCGTGCACCGACTTCGCGCATATCTGACGGATTTGCATCTGTGTATCTGGGCTGAGAGGCTCATTTCTCTTCAAGAAATCGACAAAATACATGTAGGCTGATCGGTATTGTCGAGCATCAAGGCACATCAGGATGAGTGTTTCGAAAGTCTTTCGGTCCGGTACAACTCCATGGTTGGTCATCTCTTTGAGAATCGTCATGCCGGAATCGTGCCTCTTGGCGTTTCGACAAACCCGCAAAAATGCGTTAAAAACCTCAACGTCGGCTCCATCAGGACACACCGATTCTAGATCCCTGTAAAACCCAAGGGCGTCATCCACAACGGAGGGGTCCCTCGAGGCAATGTGCTCGCACAGCTCAATGACGATCTGAATACTCTCCAGCGGAATTTTGAGACCATCGTTTTTCAGATGTTTGAGGGTCTGCCATTCCTCTCGGGGGTCCGCGTTTGTTTGGATCAAATTGTCGAGGACAGGGGTTGTGAAACCAACGTTGATGGGAAGCCCAGCCTGATGTACCACGCTTAGTGCTTTGAATGTATCAGGGTCAGCACCTAGCGCCAGATGTTTCTGCAAAAACTCCTGATATTCAGGGAGCGGGATGTCGCGTCTTGTGCAGAAGCGCGCCACAGACACCACTAGTGGGAAATCCACCTTTTCTGCAGCCAGGGCGAAGGCTTTTCGGCATACGTCCGCGGACGGGAAAAGATATTCGAGATCAACCAGGCGCTGCCACATATACCGGGTCAGGTCAAGGCGGGAGCCCTTGATTGCGGCCCGCAAAACATGAGCCCAGAGCTTGTCTGTCGTCTCGTATCCAAGATCCAAGCGCGATTTCACCAGTCGATAGACCTCATCAAACTCCTCCAGTTCACATAGGTTGTAAACCATTGTTTTGTACAGCCAAGTCTCAATTGGTACTTTTTTCCGCTCCATTTCAGACATATGATCCAATGCCAGTTCAAATTGATTCTCCCGGATGAGACCGCAAACTACGAAGTGCCAGCCTTCAGGACTAAGGACCATCCACCGCTCTCGGAGTTTGCGCAGGATGTTCTGGCGTAACACATAATCTGGATGCACTGCGAGCGCCTATTGAAAGAAAAAAAAAAAGAGTAGCTGTTAGCATTGGTTCCTTCATTCGCGGTCACTGGGTCCTGGGAGCTCCTTACCCGTAGAGCAGCATGAAGCGTCGCCGAGTCAGCAACTATCCCGATAATCCTCCATCTCATTCAATAAGTTCCGCACCGTAGCGGGTGATCCCCGCTCCAAATCTGCATTGGCATTTATCAGTGCCGTATAATGGCGAGCGCCTGGCTGGACTTGGCGATCGTGAAGCAGAATTCGTAGGATGCGAATTGTCTTGCGGATGTCGGGTTGTTCGACTGGGTCCGTTCGCAAAGCGAATTCTAGATCGGAGGTGGTTTCATTGGAAAGCTCGTCCTGTATTTTCCTGAATTCTCTCGAGCTCGAAGCCTTCATACGATAATAATCCGCCTTGGAATCTCTTGCCTTTTTCCTTCTCATGTTGGACCCCTGCTCCCCATTGCCCGTTCGATCTGAATGTGCGGGTCGGTTTTGAGCATCGTCGGGCTCATTCATGCTTTCGCTGAAGCATCGGCGTAGCGCGTGAGTGGCCGGTCGCAGGCATGATTGCGTTCGGTCGTACTGGTATGATTGACATAAAGAGTGACAGGCACTATTTATAAGAGTAGATCGGCTCAGTGGACGCCATAAATCATTGGGTATCAGCCCCCTAAAGGACATTTCGAGTTCGTTGTTCTACTGAACCTCCGCGGCCTGGAGATAAAATAGTTTGTGTCACGTGATATAACCCGCATCAAATAGCGTCTACACTTGCGATATGACAGGACCAAATGGGGAATGCGGATAAATTTGTGGCTTTTGGCATTGAATTTTTAAGGTTTCCAAGTCATGAAATAGCCCATTCACCATTGAAAAAAAAAGGGGGAAAAAACAGAGCCAGATACGCCACGGCCATGCTCCACCAAACCCGTCAATCCGGACCCCCGAGCCACAGAACTTGCAACGTCTCCTCCAGGGTATCTTGATTGTTCGCCTCCAGCAAGGAAGGCATTCGACATGAATTGGCTATACACCGGGTGCACCGCTGCCACCGCCACCACCCCGTCCACGGCCCCGTCCCCGACCTCCACCACGACCACGACCACGACCCCGGTCACCGTCTCGTCCGTGACCACCACGTCCACGCTGTGGCTGATGAGCCTGCTGCTCCTTCACAAGCTCGACAATCTCATCTGGAACGCGAAGGTACTTGATCTGCCGATGCGGTTAGTTCGCGCATTAGGTATGGGACCTAAACTCCATCTCCAAGTGTATACACACATTGTTGCCCCGGATGTAGACTTCGGGCAGGCGGAAAAACCGGTCGCCTTCTGGGCTGGTCTGGACGACCTCGCGCAGGATCAGATTCATCCAATTATCGCAGGTGACGAGGTGGCCGTTTAGTGTCTCGCCGTTTTTCAGCTCCACCAGCATCGGGTGGCCCTGGGCGGCACTCAGAAGGCCGAGAGGAAGCTAGGGCGATGCGAGTCAGCTTATACTTTCCCTTTACTGGGCTTTGAGGGAATTAGCTACCATGATGATGTGAAAGGTAGGTGTTTGTGGAAGTGGGATGGTCGGTTAACCGTCTTCTGAGGGCGCAACAAGGCCGGCGCGCGCTTTTCTCGGCCTGTTGTAAACAATATAGGAACTAGCTGAATCGATTGAGCTACTCCGGTGGTCGATTCGTGCGTGTGGTGCGAGTGGCTAATTGTCTAATATCGAAATCGCGATGGGAGGGCAAGTCCGAATCCGGAAAAAGGATGTACCGAAAATTGTGAGCGCCTCCAGCTATCGCAAGTTAGCATATAAGCTAGCCGCCTTACATTTAAGTACAGTACGTAAGTAGTTCAATAACATAGCCCATGCACTAAAGGTGTTACACACAATTGGGGAAAGCTTCAAGCTACTGTTGCTTTTCCTTGTCATGATCGAAGCTCTGTTTAGCTAAGAACCGCCTTCGGGGTTGAGTAACCGCTGTTCGAAGCCGCATCTATGCATTTATGGGCAGAAGCATCTTGCCTACCGTTTATTTCCGCTCCCAAGGTTCTTTGGACCTCCATGACAGGGCCATCAAGCTGACACTGGCGACAAATTGAAGTGCAAACCTTAAGACAGTACTCAAGCTTTTGGAGCTGGAGTCGGTAGTAAGATGAGCCGCTGCGTCTATTTTATGCAAGTAGCAAATTTTACTTGCTACTACTTTGTCGAAAGACCTCTTCAACGGGACATGTTTCATATCTCTCAATTAGCATGAAAAGACTAGATTAGCCTCATTCTCTGGAGGAAAGCATCACTTAATCATATTATACACAGGATAAGAAAAGGGCCCTGACCCGTATCCTAAACTTTTGGTCGCTTGGCGAGTGGCGTGCCGGTCGACTCTTCTTCCTCGTCCTCGTCGTCCTCGTCCTCAACCGTCAGCTTACGCTTCTCACGTCTACCGCTCGAAGCTGTTCCAGAGTCATCTTCCGCCTCTGGAAGACGGCCCTCTAGTGCATCCAAAGTGATTTCGTAGCCTTCCTCCACATTGCGCACTGTGTCGTCCAGCTTCTCCACGCGGTCAATTAGCTCCAATTCGGCCAACAGCTCCCGGTGCTTTTTGTAGAGTCGTTGCTTGGTGAGCATGCGCCACCAGTAGTAGCGTCGGTCGTCTTCGTTATCGGCCTTGTGCTTTTTGATCAGGAGTCGGGCGAGGTTCGTACCGCCCGCCAGGCGATGGCTCTTCGGGATCCGGCCCAGGAGGTACATCTCCACGATATGCGCGAACTGCGTAGCCTCAATTTTGAAATTAGTGCGGATGCTATTTAGATCTTCGGTTGGGATCAGAGCTCCAGTAGGAACAGTGCGAGGGCGTTGCTTCTTGGAGTAGGCGCCGTGGGGATCGGGGTTGATATTCACGTTGCGCTTGAGGAACTCCGGGCGCAATAGACAGTAGTCTGCTGAGTCGCGTAGTGCGTCGAAGTTTTCGTTCGGATCTTCGACCGTCAGCTCCACGATGGTTGGATCGGCAATGCATGAGGCGTGGATTGTTGTGTAGAGGTGTGTCCCATGGCCGGAACGATGGTGTGATGGAAGGATGAGGAACTGGGCAATGCGAAGTCGAGCAGGGAGTTCAGAGATCTTGATCTCTGGCGGGGAAATGGATCATTCTTCACGGACGGAGCCTCGGTGCGGTCGCGCTGGTAAAGCCAGTACCGATAGGCTGTGGCGTACCCGACAATGGAGTATGAGGATGCCGCCGGCGTGGGGGGGTTTGATTTTTTCGTAACTGAATCCGTTAGCACCGGTTTACTATGCAAGATACTGGAGTGTATACCTACACGAAGAAAACAGTCCAGCGCTCGAGTGTCCATTCGGGGTCGTTCGTTTCGAGAGGCGTGCCAGCTTCGATGAACAAGGAGACCAGTACTTGAACGCGATCTAAAAGACGGCGCACAGCCGGGTCGGCTAGAGAGCCAGCCCATATCTCGTATTTGCGTTCATTGGCCTCGTAACCGTAAACAAGCTTGCCTGGAGGCGTGAAGTCCTTTGCTTCTGGGTCTTCTTGGACAGCCTTTTCGTAGTCGGCAAGGTTTATCAATGCCTCTTATAACATGATTCGCGTCAGCATTAGGCAATCGATGAATATCAGCGTAGACGGACCTTCTGGTATAAACGGCTTCAGTGCCCCCAGGAGATCAGTCGCGCTGGTCTCCCCAACGGCCTTGAAACGTTCATCGTACGAAATATGGACGTGAGGGCGGAGGTCATGAGCGGCAAAGCGTAGACGAATTATTAGGCCTTTGTAACCAAATATCTGCTCCTCGTCGCCGAAAATGGGATATGTGAACTGCGGGTGGAAGGTAGAGACAGTCCTTGGCTTCGTTTCGCCAGGTTGCACGACCGTGATATGGAGCGCATCATTGGCGTCGCACGACCCTACGAGAATCTTTTAGTCCATTTTTCGCAGAGAGATAGTGGTTAGAGGTAAAGCATACAGTCGCCGTCCGCCATCTTGGATGAAAGGTGAAGAATCTGGTGTTGATAAAGTAGTTTAATAATTAAATGAGGGAGAAAAGGCGCGTCACACCGCGTCGGAGCTCAGTATTACCAATTCCGGACTAGCCGCCGTGGGCTACAATCCACTCATGCCAAGAAAGTGTCTTGCCCTTAAAGCTATACATTTGCCCGAAGGCATCATTCCTGGAGACTCACACGGTAAAGCTATTAGCGCGACATCCGAAGCCCTTTGTCTGGCCATTGAATTCGCCTGGTCTATTGAGTACAGTCAGTACAACATTATCCATGAAACATTCCTGCTAGCGGAATAACTCAGCGTCAACCCAGGAGCCCTCTGGAGGCCTTATTAACATCCTTGATTGTGAGGTTTAAAGAAGCTACCCTCGCCTGACATAGGAACACTCTTGGCAGAAGCTCACAAGCTCAGTTTCCCTTCCTAAGTATTCATATTTGGTCAAGTACACAATTGAAAGCTTTTTATAGGTTCGCCTTGATTCATGTATCAACGATATTCTCTCGCTCCACGAAAGCAGCCTACGTCAACAACCAAATGCAGTGGGCCATCTCGAGGATGGTTTCTATCAGATACCGGTATTAATGGTACTGAGGAGTATTTGGTCTTGCTACTTCCGACGATGCTTTCTTCGCGGTCCGTCCTTTTTAAGCCTCACTGATATCCATCCAAGCAACATATTTGTTGACGATGAGTGGAACATCAAATACTTCATCGATTTGGAATGGGCCTGCTCTCGGCCCGTGGAGCTGATTCACCCTCCATATTGGTTAAATAATCAAGGCGTCGACTCCATCAGCCTGGGGGACTACAAGACCCTTCATGCGGAATTCACGGAGGCGTTGGCAGAGGAAGAATTGAAGCGTTCAACAACGTCATTGCCGTTATTGTATCCTATTTTGCAACAGGGCTGGGAAACAGGAACGTTTTGGTGGTCCCTCGCTCTGAATAGACCTACAGTGCTGTTCAGGATTTTCTCTGACCATATCCAGCCAAGGTTTTCGAAAGCCCATACTAACGGCCAATTATTTTGGGTCTACACTATGCCTTACTGGACGTTCAATGCGTTTGATTTTATTCAGTGAAAAGTGGAAGACAAAGAACAATAGTATAATCTATCCTTGCGTGAGGCATTTCAAAGCTGAATATTCAGTAATCTTAGCTGATCACTTTGTTTGTTCCTTTTCACTTCTTTTTTTGCTCTTCATGCTTGCGATTATTACCACTGCCTTCTTTTTCCTTATCTATGAAACTCTGTACAGCATTTCCTAGGCTTAAAAAGGCATCCTTTTTGAGGAAACGCTATAGCTATAGTTGGGATGGATATGAACGTACAAAACATATAGAGAAGCTAGAAATAGGACAGTTTTGGATAAAATCACTCATCTATGTATTTCCATGGTGCTATTGCCATGGAGCGCTTCTCCTCGGATTCTTCTCCCCCCCCGGCCCCCCCTCTTATCCATTGCTCTCAAATATATATCTTCCTGCTATGCCACTATCTCTTCGCCTTCTACTCTTAGTATTTCCTTTCCCACCGACTGAACCCTGAATAAGGTGCTGATTTGACGACCGATTTAGAAATTGTATGAATAATGGTACTATGAAGAAGTATTAGCAAAGTCAACTATGTCAGTAGGATTTAGCATACCTGAGTGTTCCAGTAGGCTTCTTGCCAAGCCCAGAAGTATTCGTAGGACTGATGGTAGAGGCGCAAATTCTCATTGTGGGCCTGCCAGAGCTCTACTGCAAGCCCCTGTCTTTCGCGTTTGAGAATCTCGAATCTGCAATTTGGATCGAAGCGCACTGTAGCAGCAAGGTCCCTAGGTTAAATGTCTCCACCAGGAAATGGTGCTCTGGCTGAGCATAGCACATACAATGATCTTGGCGTCCGCAATCCCAACATCGCCGGGGCCTCTGTTTCTTAGGTTTCATTTGAGTGGGCAGCCTAGGAGGTGCTGAGTTAGCCTTAGGGCTCATTATGATAAGAGGAAGAATAGTAGATTGTTGTCAAGGCTGTGGAGATGAGATTGAGAATGATTGAGAAAAGTAAACCGAAATTTGGAGAAGATTCAGGGTGAAGAATTCCGAGTGAGGAAAGCTTTTTTGAGTCCAAGGATTGAATTGAATATGAAATATTTCTTGATCGAAGCTCTAGGAATAAACAATCAGGCAGAAGAGCGCCTCCAAAACGCTATGGCAAGAATATAGTATCCTTATTTTCCAAGTGACAGTACAGATTGCTAGTACCTTTCTACACCTTATAGGGTATTGTGGACCAAGGCTAATCCCAAAGAGCCATGATCGGGTTGAATGAAGAGTATGATTCATGATACCACCTGAAGTCCACTTACGATTCTGAAAATCAACCCGAAATAAGTTTAGAGTGTGGATCTGAGAATGCTTCCACCTTTCCTTTTGTAATCGTACATATGGATCTTATATGCATCCAGTGGTGGTAGCCTTCTGGACGATTCTTCATTCTTGTCAATTGCGTGCCTGCCGTTGAGGAGTGTCGTGCCACTTTTCTTTCCTTTCTGAACTATACACCACTATCAAGAAAATAAAGTGCTAGATCCTGAAGCAAACTTTGAACAAATACCGCCCCAGAACAATTAATTGACACCGTTCCTGAAACCGCAAGCTGTTTAAATAGTGCATTCTCGCCAGGTTCTTTTCGGGTATTCATTTGACAAAGCATCGGCTCGAAAGGGCCAGATTTGGACCTTGTATTAGCACTAGCGCACCATATGTATTTAAATGCCCAGGGCATGGTATGAGCAGATACGATAGGGTTATATCGAGCTTGAAGACAGGTGATGAAAACTTTTTAGCATCACCAACTGTATCTCCCCAGGGACCGTAGCCAGCTTAATAGCTTGCGAGGCCCTTGGGAAGCATATTACTACGACAAGGGCGGTCTTACAATCTGGTCGGCAGTGAAAATGTCAGCATCGACGTCGGCGGTAAGTTATTTGATTATCTAGAAAAGAGCATCGTGGTGGCAATCGATGGGGCGAGCGGGTATAGGAAATTTGCACCATCATACGATCAGTATCCTGGGCATGGCTGTCGTTAATATTGGCGATCTTGCCATTGAATGCCTGGATGAAGCAGAGTGGAACTTCTCGTGGGCTTCAATCGATGCCTGATATGCTCTGTAGGACAGTGGGTAGTGTCTACGACTTGATATATTTAGTATTACTGGTATGTACTAGAATCCTGTAGGTGAGTACTGTTATTATAATCGGGGTTTAAAAGCTATTGATATACAGTTTTCTGCCGCAAAGGTCCTTGGTTGATTTCTGTTAATATGTCTTATCGGTGGGTGCTTATCACGTGATCCTTATCTTGAAGTTTGATGCCGTTTTTTTTTCTGAAGCTGGAACCCGCATCGATTCTCGGTGAAACTGCTTGCCTATTTTGTATAGGCATAGCCTTATCGGTAAAATTTCTCCTCCTTATGTTCTCGAACATTGTCACTGCTGCCAAGGGTCTCTTTTCGCGGAGCGAGTCCGAGGACAATCTCGCAGATCCTGCTAGTGCCCACGCCCCAACAACTCCGGACATGGCGACAACACAGCATGGTACGATCGCGCCGGATGACATTGTCGATACCTCCGTTTCCAATGGTTCTGCAAAGAAAAGCAAGCGCAAGGCAGTCTCGGGTAATACAGAAAAGGCCGGCGATCAACATACAAAACGACGCAAGAGGAGTAGCTTAGAAGCCCCCGAGACAGCAGAGGACGAGAGCATGGATTCAACGAACGGCCATGACGCAGATGAGAATTCGAATCAAAATGCGTCTAAGAAGCATTTTCGATTTGGCAGCGAGGAGCCCGCGGCGCCCGTGGCGAATATCGAACAAACTCCTCAGCAGAATCAGGACGAGGACGAGGATAGTGATGACGACGCGCCCGAGACAATTGATAACTCAGCGCAGCTTATGAAGATGAAGGAGCAGGCTAAGAAGCAAGAAAAGGCGAAACAATTGTAGGTTTATGCCATTGTTCCTTCAACTGCCCATTTTACTCACAGTGTCTACAGAGAAGAACAACTGAAGCGCGAGAAACGGAGGAAACTCGACGAACGCCGCAAAATCCAAGCAAAGTCCTCATCCAAGGTTTCTAGGGATGTGCCGTCTTTCAACGACGATTTACTTTCCGAAAGCACAACCACATTGGTAGGATCTGTTACCCAAGATGCGCCACGCCTCGAGATTCCGGCTCTCCTGCCGGATGATATCTTAAATGCCGAACCAGTCTTTCGCCCACCAACGCCCCCAGCTGAGGATACATTTGCAGCTCCCAAGAAGTCGGCCAAGTTACGCTTCTTAGACAAGACAGAGAAGCCCCCCAAGGATTTGCATGATGGTGACGTGACTATTCGGGTCCTTGATGCGCCTTCCACCAAACAAAATGCATCAAAACCTGTCCTCGCCCCTAAGGCGTCGAAGAGTGGAAAAAACGTGAAGGGTAATTGGCTCAAAAGACCACGAAGTACTGGAAATGCCAATGGAATGCGGAGGACCGCGGGAGCGCCCTCGAGCTTTGTACGGCGCTAAATTTGCATTACTGTCGGGTCCTGGGTCTGTTGTCCTACTAAACATGTAAATAGCGATACCTGATTTTTCAAATTGCCAATGGCCATACAATCGGAATTTACTAGGCTTTTGTGAAACTGTAGACTCGCAAGGTCGCATCAAACCGGATCTGGTCCAGGCAGTAGCGATTAATAAGGTGGGGAATGCGGATGAACCGTGTGGAGCACCTGAGCGAGAGCTTCACCTTGATTTTTTCGCCTCAGCTCCCTATATCCTCATCGCGAGCGCAGCGTCGCCTACCTCAGTCATGGGGTCGACTGCAGAGAATACCCCTTTACTGGGTGGCCAGGAGGATTCCTCCGCGCGAGCGAAAGGGACCTCTCGGTCGGTCAAATTTAACCCGTTAACGACCATCAGCACCTACGGTGGTGCCTCCTCCGACCCAATGTTCCGCCCATTGCATACCGGATCGCCCCCCGTCAATTCACAGCCGGGGCCCTCTCGTGGTGGTCCACCTATGCTGTCCGCATTGAACAATAAATTCCGTCGAAGCAGCAGTTATGGTGCTCCCCTGAGCGCACCGCCGAATACAACACCGGCTTCAAAGATTGGACCACAACGAACTACCAAGAAGGCTCAGAAGCTGAAGCTGCTGCCCGACCCTGTTACCGCCGAAGAGGACAACGAGGGCGACTTTCCACGAGATGTCTACTCGCAAATCACTCGTATTAAAGATCCAGCTGCACGCAGCCACGCGGCCAGGTTAGGGAAGGCCGATCGTGACCGAATCCCTCGTGTCACAGCATATTGTACCGCCAATTCCTACCGTCTCGATGGCGTGATCAAGTTTCTCAAATCGCGTGCTAAGACTCGTGGAGCGAACCCGAAACTATTCGATGAGTGTGTCTACTCTCCATTTGACTACGAATTTGAAGAGAAGCAGCTCGGGAATCGGTCGTTCTCAACCCACAGCGGCAATGGGCACCACAGCCAACGGACAAGTGAACGAAGGTATTCTGACAGCGCTGTCGAAGTCGAAGAGAACTCGAAATCCCGGAGAGATGATCTCCTCGAGTTCCGGGACGAAGCCGGCCACGCCACTGATGACAACAACCAGCATGCGTTATCCGCCCAACAGGATGCGCTGTCCGAAATCGATACCAAAATCCACAAACCAGAGGTCTTCCTATTCGACTACGGTACTGTTGTCATCTGGGGCATGACTCCAGCGCAAGAATCCCGCTTCTTGTCCGACGTCTCCAAATTCGCCTCGTCAATTCTGAGTCCCGACGACACTCAGATCGAGAATTTCAACTTCTACTATGCACGCGAGTATCAAGCCCGGATATACAATGACTTCATCTCCCTCCGCGATCCACGCAACTACATGGTCAAGCTCGCTATCTCGCACGCCCTCGCCCAATCAGTCAAGACCTCGCTTTTCGAAGACCTGGTTTCCGAGACCATCTCCGACACTGCCCCTTTGCCAGCGCAGATTGCGCAGACCGGGAGTGTGAATCTCACCCGTAAACAGATCAATATGCAGATTGGCGAGCTCTTCATCCTCCGGATCAACATCCACCTACAAGGCTCTGTCCTGGATAGCCCCGAACTCTTCTGGGCAGAGCCCCAACTCGAGCCGGTCTACCAAGCTGTTCGAAGCTACCTGGAGATGGACCAGCGCGTGAGCCTGCTGACGGAACGACTTGACGTCATCGCCGATCTGCTTGCTGTGCTCAAAGATCAATTAACACATCGCCACGATGAATATTTGGAATGGATTGGTGAGTAGTTCAACGAGAATCCAGGGTGGACGTGAACTAATTTGGTTACAGTCATCGTATTGATTGGTGCAGAGATTCTTGTTGCGGCTATCAATATTCTTGTTGATCTTTACGCGGGAGTGGACTAAAGGATACCCTCCGTATGCTCGAGCACTTAGGCTAGACCTGGTTACCGGGTTTTCCGTGGTGCTTTCCCCCCCAAGAGGAGTGACAATGGCATCGTGATCCTAAAAGTCCTTTCTCCGCATGTGTTATGTTCGTGTGCTCCGTCCCACTGTACAGAAGCAACTTGGTTTTACCGATACAACTATGTCTTGTATCTCACACTATTCTTGTATTTTATGGCGCAGATGGACTCTCGGTTTCGGATCTAGGAACGGTGTTATGGCGACAATTAAAGGGATTGTGCTATACACGATATATCATCCTATTCATATGAATTAGCCAGTTGTAACGAACGCCTACATCATCTCTAGCAGGAGCATACTACTAGGGTCCTAGAGAGGGGGAGTAAGGTCAAATAACAAAACACCATGGGCGGCAGCTCTAGAGGAAGCCTTATTAAAATTGGAATGACATGTGTGTATTTGGGGGTATGAATCCCTATCCAGCGAACTCCAGCTCCCACTCGAAATGTCCCAAATCACGGATGAGCAGCTGCCGACAAACGTCGAGCAAAAGCCATTATTTATACCTGACGATAAGAATAAACACAACGTGGGGCAAATAAGAAGACAATAGACCCAATTAGTAAAGCCATCGATATCCGGTAGATAAGACCACTTATCCTTGCAAAAGGAGAGAAGAGAAGAAAACAGACCAGAGAACCCAAGAACCCACCCCATGGAGACAAAAGAAGGAAATAGAAAAAAAAAGGGAAAAAATGCAGAGGAGCACAGAGGACCATTGGCCTTTTGACTTAGGCCCCCTCAACCTTCGGCTCCTTGGCATCCATATCCATAGGCGTAGTGCCCGAGTCAGCAGCATGCTCAGGCTGACCCTCGCGCTGGTCCTGGCTGTGTGGCGTGCGGTCGCCCTCATGGGACCCAGTACCTACCCGGAAAGATGCGCTCAGCTCATGTTGACTTGGAGCAGGAGCAAGACGGGGGAGAGACGAAGAGCCGGCATCGTGCTCAGCCGGCTCCGCAGCATTGTCGTACGCGGGGCCATCTTCTTCGGCGCCATCGATGTTTAGGTTAGACTTACGGGAACGCTTGACGCGAAGAGGGCGGTCTTCGGGCTTTGAAGGAATGAAAAAAGAAAAGTTAGCCACAATCGGGCAAAGTCTTACGGGCATCGGAAACCATATGTTTTCCTCGTACCAGGAAGGATTCATATTCCAGGGTCACTTACAGTGGGAGGCTGTTCTTCAGAGCTACCCTCAGTTTCATCTTCGAGGTACCCGGCACCAGCAGTGCCGCCGGTGCCATTTGCGAGGGAAGAGTTTTGTGCCAGGGCAAGGGCGCGGGCGCGAAGTTCGGGGCCGATGTTGCCTGCCTGGGCTTCATCCACCATCGCAGTGACGGCGGCTAGGCGTTCGAGGAGAATGCAGGATTCCAGGCGCATCTTTTTGATATATTGCCAGCCGCGACGGTTGCGAGTGCGCATAATCTCATTTTCGGCCTCGACCTCGGTGAGACGTCTCTTCAAGGAGATACATTTGCGCTTATAGGCGATCTCCACGCTGGGAGGATTGGCGGAGGGAGGAGCAGGATTGGGGGGTTGGGCTTCCATTTTTGCGACGAGCACGTTGATATATGGGTGGGTAGTTGGAGTAGGCTTTCTGCGATGCAGGTTTCTATGGGATCTGAAGAGTCAATGGATGAGTTGACTCGGGCTTGGTTCCGGAATCGAGGGAAACTGGAGGTGGATGGATAGGTGTGGAAGGTAGAGGAGGGATGATGGAGGAGGGACGGTGGAGAAGGAAATAGTTGGGGCGTCGAGTTACAACCGCAGCTCTCAGTGAGTGATCCCCTTAGCTAAAGAGATAGCCAGATGTCTCGACTCATGAATGTTAATTTAAGATGGAGTTGCTTCTGGGCTCCACCCATACGTTTCTGCCATATTATCTGGAGGCGGTGAAAATGTTTACTATGAGCTTGAACTATTCAACATGGAAATATACCCCTATTGCTCCATCACTTGTTATCTCGCTAATGTCCACCAGTCGTTGGCAGTCCCAAGGCCACCTTGAACGAGTCATAGCTGTGATATTATTAGTCAAAAACCCTTACACCCAAATCATCATCCATGTCGGTACTCACATCAGCCACTGGAAGCCAGTCAATGTGCCCAGCATGACAATACGGACACCCAACCCGTTCCAAAGTCCGGAGAATCCAATTTTACCATAGATTCGACTGACCGCAGCACCAGCGCTCTCGCCAGCTACAGAAGTTTCATTAGCTTCGGTATAGCCTTGCCGGGGACAAAACAACTTACCCTGACGATCACTATTCAACTTGCTGACCATCACATCAGCAGGGTGGCTGACAATGGCACAGAAAATACCGGCAATGTAACCACCCGCAAAGCTGACCCCAGTCTGCGAAAGCTGGCTGTAGCTATCCTTTGGCTTCCCAAGGTACTTGTAGATCTGGTTGACGGTCTCCTCAAATGTCGCGAACTTGGTCATGGTATACGGGATCTGGCGAGCCCACAAGGGACCCAGGCCCTTGTACAGGCCACCGAAGCCCTCCTTCGCGACAATCTTGCTCCAGCCTTCGCGCACGCTGCCCGCGAACGGAGGCAGGGTAGTCTGCATCCGGACCTTGATTGCTTCCATGGGACAGAGCGCAATGTCCGCAAAGAACTCGGCGGAGGCACTGGCGCCCAGATTGATGAGGGTGCGGTTTCCTCCGGTGAACATCTGGTCACCGTACAGATACTTGAAGTACTCGTACAGACCGTACTTGCCGGCTCCTTGGAACGAGTAGCCGAGGAAGGTGGGCGACCAACCGAAGAAGACGCCGCTGAGGCCTTCCTTAGCGAAGATGGTGCGCCATGCTTGGACGTTAGACTTGTAGATACTCGGGTCGACCTGGCGACGGCACTTGACGAGATCTAGAGGGGTAATCGCAGTGTGCGTTGGGCCTAAAGAAGGATCATTGTCAATTGGGATCCCAATGGCTGCTTTTCTATCCGTTACATACCACAAGCTGAGGGGGAAAGTCCATCATGTTAGCGGGAGATCATCTCAAGCGGGGGGAAAGATAAGACATACCGACGATTCCGCCCAGAGCGCAGCTATAGAAGTACTTGGCGGAGTTGGGCTCGATCTTCCCAAAGGGAAGCTTGCGTTCTTGGGCCATGCTGGAGGGGAGAGTGTCTTGGGGGGGGGTAAGGTTTCAAGAGGGCAAGGGGAATGGGTTCTTAAAGGAAAGCAAGCTTGGGGAAGGCATGGCGTCAGTCCAATGCAGCTCAAACACGGCGCGGTTGTGACGGAAACGGCTAGACCGGCAGCTTATCGCCCGACTCTCCGTACCATCCGTCCACTTCGTCGATCGCGGTTCTTGGGGAGATTCCCTGGATCTCAGGGTCTACTGACTTCATGTCTAACTACGTCCTAGAAAATATCCGTCTTCTACAGCAATAAATACATGCATCTTGGGATCCAGGGACCAGCATCAGGAACACCATCAGGTCCAGCCTCATGACGTCATGGTCTGGCTAGACCCAGCTCCACTGTACATTCATTAATACAGTTTTGTACTCAAACATGTGCAATACCCAAAAAAAAACCCGGTTATGAACTCCCAAGCGCCAGACCAATCAAAAGGTCTCCATGCATTCTCCTCCGGAGGTCCTCAATTCCTATACTCCGTAGCCAGGGAAACTGCGCAGTTCGTTTATACCCCCCCCGCATACCCTCGACTTTCCGAGCAAGGACCAGAGCTAAATGAATTCCTTGGCTATGCCCAACATGATGAAGCACGGAGATAATCTGCTCCGCCTGCGTCGGACTGGGCATGCCATTGGTCAGGATATACCAAAGTGGCCAGACCAGGCCGAAGCACTGGGCCGCGCGGATGTTCTTTCTGTGATGATTGGGGCCGAGGGGGCGGCCGAGGTAATCAACCTGCGATAAACAGAAGGGTATACTGCGACAGGCATCCGCCGTCATCTCTTTGATAATCCCTTCCAGACTGCTCTCGTCGACCTGGAGACTGCTCCAAGGAGGATCATCTGGTGGACTGTGCTGGCTCTTCTGTGCAAGGACCGAGAGGAGTGTCCTGTTGAGCCCGATAATCTGTCGTTGTAGCAAAATACGTAGCGCTCGGTAGTATAGCCAGGTGACGCCGTGCACGCCATGATGGTAAGTTAATAGTTGTTCGCCTTGGGCGGAGTAGACGACGAGGGGCAGCCAGCGGTCAGGGAGGCTCATTCCCCAAGCGCATATTTCCTGGTCGATGTCCCGGGCACTATGGATCCATCCTTCGATGGCCGCTTGGTCGGGGGGGATTCGGCGCTGATTGCATAGACACGTACAGATGTCGCATTTTGGATGTTGTTAGCATTAACCGCTCTGTCGGATCGTCGCTATTGGACAGGCCCTCGAGGACCGAGTCTAAATTATCGCGAGGTTTGTCGCCCAGGGCCAGGATTCCCACATGCTATATATGATCATCAGCACACTAAAAAAAAAGTTTGCCTTTGAACAAGAAACAACGCGCTCACCATCTGAACATATGCAAAATTGAACATGTCACGACCACGCTGATGTTCCAATTGCCCCTGGCCCCGAAGTTTCATCAAGTATTCAAACCCAGCGGTATGAGAGCTATGGAGACCATTGCGTTCGCCGCTGATATCTTCATACAGTGACAAGATCAGCATAGCAGCGAATGTCTCATCCTTGGCGGCCTGAGTCGGCGAAATCAGTGCCTCGCGGAGACTACGCAGCGCCTTTCCGAACCGCTGACGCGCCTGGTGCATGAGCGGAGGTGCACTCAACCCTTGCGCATAAGCCATGAGCGCCGTCGCATCAACTGCCCACTGAAGACAGTTCCCCGACGGTTCCCGAGTCCGAGGATCAAGCTGCGCATACAGCGGCGGCAGGTAGTCCATGTGGCCTATCCCCTCGCAATCGGGACTGATGGTGAATTGGTCAAAGAAATAACATATTGCACGCTGTAGCCAGGTTGCATCGGGGATGCTGATTAGATCGAGTGACGAGCTAGAGCTGGATGCACTGCTCATGCGCGATGATGCATCTGATAGGGATCCAGTATCTGATGGGGTCTGGCCATTGTTGGCGGGGATGTATCTTTTCTGCCCAGCTGTTGCACTTTCGGGGTTTCATTGCGAAAAACCACCTCTGGGCGATAGCCTGGACATGGCCGTCCGTAGACGGCGCAGTTGCGGCACCCGGGGCGGCCTTCGTCACACTGTTCTACTATTAGGGCATTGGCTTATTGCATAGGGTACGAGGTATGTTAAGGGTAATGCAGGGTTCGGAGTGGATGCGCCGATAGCATGTGCTTACCTTGATCTTCCGCTTGCGACAAAGGTGACACCCGGTGCTAGGCTTGCCTCCATACACCATTGTTCATGCCTGGCGCTCTGATCTAGACTTCCTCTGCTCTCGATCAAGGCTAATATTACGTCTCTTCCGCGCTTTTCAGGAGAATATTAGTCAGCGTTCCTAGTGGAACCTCGGGCAACCTGACGGGGAAATGGTTCGATATCAAAATGGACGGAGTTCATACTTGTGGAAGGGGGATCTTGGAGATTCTCAATGGGCTGATATGATTGTGTTCCGGGAAACTATTGACTATATTCATACCATGAGCAGTACAGAATACAGAACATATCGACGAGGATCTAAGCAGGTGGGAGCGGGAGCATGATTCTGGGAAGATGAAATTTCACTAGAAAACCCCCAGGTATCACCGAATACGGCACAATACTCCGAAATAAAGAAGTCAAAACAGCCGCTAGATCATCGCCAACCTCCCACAATAGGTCGCAAACTCCGCGAGATGAGGGATATAACAAATTCTTCGGCCGCCCAAGGCCGCAATAACCAAGAGAAAACAAAAAGAGTCGAAGGGATCTCGAAAATAAAAGGACAATGAATGAACGAAATGAGCTGATACCAGGAGGGCAGCTCTGGATGCCATGACAAGCCGTTATTGGACTGACTATGGCTTCCGTAGCCGTAGATTACGCCACAGGCTCATTCCTAGGATGACGAGTGCTGATGGATGATAGATGATAGATGATGGAAATGCTCAAGTGGGGCAAAGCCCACGCCGCTGGGATAACGCAAAAACCAGATGATATCGGACTTCGTTAGATGGTAGGCTATAAGGAACGGAGGCAAGTAGTCGTCAAAAGAGTCCAGAGGGAGGATCACGCATCAGGCATCGGCTGGTCTGCATCGCTGCCTGAAGGGAGAGTAGGTGGTGGGTCGGAGTAAAGGGCTCTAGATCGGCATGACGCCTTCAAAGCGTCGTCATGGGTTGAGCCAATTCCTGGCGTGCTTGAAGTGCTTTCGATGGCAAAATACTCTTCATCATCGTCGGGAGGCGGCGAGAATGACCAAACCTAGTATATATGAGCAAAGGAATCTCAAGAGACTTGGATTGAGGGTGTTAAAACGTACCTCCATGACTGTTCGGCCAGATCGACTAGCCATGATGACCGCCTTTTCCTCTTCAAAGGCAACCCTCCACACCGCTTCGGCCGGTGTAGAAAGTTCCCGTAGAAGCTGGCCCGTCTGTAAGCTCCACACCTTCACCCGACCGTCACTTCCACCACTGACAATGCGAGTATTGTCAAATTGGAGGCTGGTCACGCTATTGTCGTGGGCTGCTAAGCGATGGATGGGCGCCATCTTAGTTAGTGACCAGACCCGGACGGAGCCGTCAGAACCACCGGTCACTAGAGTGTCTCCACGCATCTGAAGCTGACCCACTAGAGATGTATGACCTTGAAGGATAGCGTGACATTGGCCGGATTGTGGATCCCAAATTCGCACACTGGTATCCAGGCTGCCTGTAGCTATCCGCCGGCCGTCAAAAGCGATCGCGTAAATTTGACTGAAGTGACCAGAGAGAGTCCGAAGGCAGCGGCCCTGGGGTATGCTCCATATCCGGGCAGTGGTGTCGTAGCTTCCCGAAACAACTAGATCGCCGTGAATCGCAAGGCATCGCACGCTAGCTTGGTGCCCAACCAGAACATTACGGCATGTACCTGAGGCGAGATCCCATATTCGCAGAGTGGTGTCCCTGGATCCAGAAATGGCTGTGTGCCGATCGGACATTTTCAAACACCGAACGGTCGATGTGTGCCCCCCGAAGTAAATGTATTCCAGCACTGGCTTTGGTTAACTTCGCCCACCATATATGAATATTGCAGCGAAAAATAACTTACCCTGTCGCCATGTTCCATACTCGTACTTCTCGGTCGCATCCTCCGCTGACCAAAATATCGTCCCACGGAACCATGGCCCACACGCCCATAACATGGCCCTGTAGGGTTTTTTGATTATCTCCATTGGTGTCATACACATGGATCTTCGCATTATCCAATGCAACCACAATGTACTTAGGAGTCAAGTGTAAACTGGTGACCACGCCCTGGTCAGGCGTGATATGGCGCTGCGTGCATCGCCCGCCCTTATTCCAAGCCGATTCAACCATGTACCTCTGCTTAAATTGAGAACGGTACGACACCGGCCTGGTTCGACGCCTGCGAGAGGAGGAGCTGATCGAGGGAAGCCACTCTCCAGAAAAGGTGCGGGGAAGTCTGGGGGCGCTTTCGACAGCAGCCTCATTGGATGCTACTAAGCGACTTTCAGAGTCACTAGGAACGCTTGGTTCTGGAACAGACTCTACAGAGCGAGGGGTACTCGGCTCCATGGCATCTTCTTCTGGAATGCGGCGTATTGAGTAAGCGTGCTTCTCGCAAAGGTTCTTCCATGTAATATCATCGTTCAAGAGTTCACGCCACCGCCTCGATACTTGTGAGGACCGTGCGAGGCTCTTGGGGTCGTCGATAAAAGATAGTACCTAGAATCGAGAGAAGTCCCCGGATTAGTTCGTGCTGTTTCATTTTCATTTGTACGAGAGTCAAATCCCGGTTCCAAGCATTCATACCCTGAGACATAGTTCGTTGGGAAAGACCGAAAATGGATCCTTGCGCAAGCGCGGGCCAACGTAGCTCGAAACAAAACTCAGCTGTGGGCTGTCGCAGACGTCCAGGATGCCCTCGAGAAGTTTCTGTTTCTGAGAGTTGGAGAGTGTGCTGAAATGGATGCGAAGGTTGAGGAGGAAATTGCTCTCTTCGTCATCGGACGAGTGCCAGTTCGGAGGGCGCTGATGGGGGGGTTGGACTCGGGGCGGGCGTGGGAGGTGATGCGGGTGCCGAGGGTAGGAGGTTTGCGGGAATCGAGGTGACATTTTTCTTAGCGCTAAGCGAGCGGCCTGAATTACTGGCGAAGCTGGAGATAGAGTCACGATTCGAGGGTGGTGAATGCGATTCCAGTTGGTCGGACATTGTTGACGACTCATCGGCCATATCAAAGCCCTGGGCATCCATCGCGGTGACCCGATCCGATCCTTCTCTTCCTGGTATCCCCCTGGAATCTGCCGTGTTCCTTTTTCTATTTTGTTTGTTTCCCCCTATTCACGAGTATTGGAGGAAGCGGGCATAAGAAGTGGAGATCGAAAGCCGATATGGGATGAGGGGGGTTAAGGGCAGGCGATGAGTGCGGATGACCGAGCAGAAGAAGGAGATCCCTAAACGGGACGGGCGGTTGGAGATGGGGGGTTGGGAGGGGTTATGGCGATAGGCTGCAGTCCTCCCGAATTAAAAATGCTTCCTTTAATCAGAACTCCAGGAATTAAATAGTCCACGTTTTTTTCTTCTTTTTTTTTTCGCCCCTAAAAGAAAGGATCTGGAAAAGGGACATTCCAAGAAGAATGTCGTGACCTCGAGATTCTGACAAAGCTAAGCTCCCCCGTGTTCTCCACTCTCCGATTACAGGTTGAAACACTCGACGTTTTCTGCTTGCAGCATCCTTGTCTCGGGATTCGAAGAGGGGAAAAGGCAAGTTAGGCAAGTCAGGCAACCCCAGCAAAAGTCAGGCAAATACCAGAGAGAGACGCCCCTGCAGCCACCAGCGCGTGGACCCGTGAGGCGTTTGGGAACCGTCCGTCCCCCTTTCCCCAGAGCGGACAAATATCGGCCAATCTTGCTCGGCAACCCAACCAGGATCAACGGGTGCGATTCGGGGAAGATGTCGATGCCGAACTATAGATGCTCCAATACCTTGGGTTAGGCGGTTCGGCCACTCGTCCAGGACCATGGATCCAGCATGAGGCCAGTGATGATTCAGACTGACGAGACTGACGACACGCGCCATCACTCGTGATTCACATATGAGCGTGACCTGCGCATATGAGGGGCACTTGTCGTTTATATAGAGAGCTACTAGTACGAACGTCACGCTACGTCGATGTGATCATCGTGGAAAGTAAATGCAATGATGACCTGCCCTGGAATACAAATCGTACATAATGATATTCCTCCCATGGTTTTACTCGGCTCTCCAAAACATAATCGTAATTTGCGAACAGATGCCAAAAAGAAGGGGTATATGCTCCGATATTTAACCCATGGCGTAAGGGAAAGAAATGAGAGCGGACAGGGAGCTCGAAATTAACCCAAGGGCACAACATCGCAACATCTCGCCGCCATATCAAGGCGGATTTGTCTAAGTGCCAGCAAGGGTAAGCAAGGAAAAACAAAAATGAAATGAAATGATCCTCATCAGACGAATCAGTGGGCATGACCAATCTGCAAAAACAGCGGCAAAATCATGCCGACAACGGAAGCAATCAAGTCTCTCATGGATTTGTCCGATCCATCTTGGGACTCCCCGGGAGTCCCCATACCCATTCACATGGGTATCGTGTGCGGACGAGCCAGGCTCATTTTCTTGCATGGTGTGCATAGCAACGTACCTAGACATATAAATTAGCAAATCGTAGGCCCAAGGATAAAGTTGATAGACGAGACTCAAAAGTGACACTTACAAAAATGTCCCGCCAGAGAAGAGCAGCAACATTCCAGTGCGCCACAGCGCACTCGACCCGTCGCCGCCTGAAGAGCCCACCATATTCACGAAGAGAAAGGTCACCAAGGCACCCACAGGCGCTGCCAGACTAAAAATCAGTAGATGGGCCCTGGCAGTTCGGCTCGACAGTCCTTGCTTGAGAAGGATCGAGGTTAGCCCGAAGGATGCAGGCGCCTTATGCACCATAATTGCCAAGAAAATGATGAAGCTCAGCCCGGTATCCGAACTCGAGGCACCCAGCGCAATTCCATCTGCCGCCGCATGGATTACCAAGCCCGTCGTCGTGGCAAAACTGTGACCGCGCCGCGAGCTGGAGTGACCACCATTCAGCAATCCTCCGTCTCGGATGGGTGAAGAGCCTCGTCGCAAACCGGAGCCAAGGTTGTCGAGGGAGATATGGTAGGGGATGCGCTCGGCCTTTGTCGGGGATGCGAACTCAGGTAATTTATCAATAAGGTACATCATAATGAAGCCGCTGACAAGGGCGATGCCGACCCATGCGTGCGGCGAACTTTCCTCTTCCTCCTTCTTCTCCTCCTCTTTCTCTTCTTTGCTAGCATTGCCGCTGGTAGACTCCTCTTTGCGGGTTTGCAGAGTTACTGGTTCAGGCGATTGATTGCTTTCGAGGGACAGCAATGAAACAGGGATTTCTGTTGGCGGTATTGGATCTTCGTGGTCGAAGACTGGGGCGCTAATTGGCCCCCCCTTGCGGTTGCCATTCAATGGCGGCGCTTCGTGTACTGATGCTCTTTCGGCTGGCAGGGTTTGCGCTGTAAAGGGTCTCAATGCCCTCGGGTATAATGACAATCAACGACGTTCCCACCAGAACCCCCATGCCAATGGATGATATTAATCGGAGTTGGGAGGGAGATAGGGTAAATGCGAGAGGTAAAGAGCCGACGACAAATGATCTATGGAGAGCAAAGCGCCACGTTAGCATGCTCCGTTGACAAAGAGGAAACCCACAGCTCTTCGGGGTTTATTGTAACTCACGTCACGGCCATTACAATACTCAGCGCGAGCAGAGTAAACAGTCCCTCCATGATGGCCTTGTGTTGCGGAACGTCGCAACTTCGCACTTGAGCCGGGACTTCGGGGCTTTTACAGACTGTCAATCATGGTGCCCCGAACGGGTAAAGGAATAGAAGGGCCCTTTCTAAATGAAGGGGTGCAGGATGGGAAGATAAGGGGAGATGAAGGTGCCAAGAGCGAAAGGTGGTAAGTGGCAGCAAATCGACTTTCGGACCCACGTCTCAGGTACCGCCCGCTCCATTTGGACAACAGGGCCGTCCCTGGCCAGAATTCGGCCTTTGAAGGGGTTCTCTTGAGCATTCAAGCTTGTGCCTGGATGTAATGGTTCTGCCAATATTGGAAAATACGCCTTCTTGGTTGCTATATGCTATATTTTTAAAGGGGCATGCAATTCCCGCACTGGATGATTGCTTCTCGCAGCCGTTGTCCTACCACGGACAAATGATCCATGCTGCAGGACGAGTATACCGCCGATCACTCCGCATGTATGATGAAGACGGAGATAGGAGCAAGATACTGACTCTCTGCCAGTCATTTTCACGTAGCCTAATTGGTTATTCAAAAAAGGGAGATATAAACAGAAAAATAGAGGGTTTCATCGATTGGTAGCAACGGTAACAAAAGAGATGCTAGTAGTTGAAGAGATGTAGAGTTTACTAATTGGCTTACATACTTTACATCATTAATTATTCAGAAACTCGGGATCTCAGGTCTTCAAGCGAAATAAGGGCGCCAGCCCAATGATTGATTTCTAATATCTATACAGATAACTCAGGTATATTAAGCATGGGCTGTATCGGGTAACGCATACCATGGTACATGAATCGCCTGCAAGATATGCATTTCCTTCCCAAATTTATTCAGCAGATTACTGAGAAGGTGTGCGATCATGCCCTCCATTCCAAGGGTATGAGGGCCACCCCTTAGCTCAACCATTTTCACAGCTCCTCGAACATGGTTCTCGAGCATTGTAGAATCATTGACATAAAGCTATAAATTGTTAGCAAACCTCGACCTCCCACTTGCATGGTTTGACCCAAAATTCATCTCACCTCATCATAAGATAGCATGATAGCCTTGGTTATGGCCGAGTCACTAAATTTGGGTGCCTGAAGTGCAATATCATCTCTCAAGGAGGCCAACACCTTGAGCTTATATTGGAAAGCCAGCCGGTTGAAAGAACTATGATGTTCCTCTGAATGCGTATAGGAAACAGCTAGTTGACGACATGACGCAAGACATATAGCGTGCATGAGGCTCTCCTCTGCAAGTGCATGTGGAATCCACAGCGTCTTCATGCGATTGGAAAAGGTTGCGTCAGCTTCAGCGCAACGCATGAGCGGAATAATGGTGTTCACATCTGTTCGAAAGATATTAGACTACCCAAGTAAGATATTTTATGGGGCAGCAGTTACAATGGTCAAACAGCCAATGCTCCAATGGGCTTAAGAGTAATGCAAAGCTCATGAACGGGTCCTTCCGGCCTGCAGAGAGAGCGCGGCAGATTCGTAGGTCGATAGTATCTTTTTGCGGATCTGTCCCACCCTTCACTCCTTCCAGATTCTGAGATGTGTCTCTCTTCTGAGCCTGGTGGTGTATGGTCCTCGACCGTCTCGCCTTAGCGTGTCGTATGCGAGCTGCATGCGAATGGGCCGCTCTCCGTTGCGCGTCCGTAATACCCACTGTGCCTCCGGGATGGGGTACACTAAGAACGAACTGGATCGACGCCATTCTGGAGACTACCAGCAGTCAATTTTATTCGTAAGGAATAATACAGGAGAGAAGTAAACTGCGTGATAACTCGTAAATAACTACCTCGCGACAAGGCGCCCCATGACTAATCTATCGGCGAGCCGCCCACGGGCGTTTGAAGGCGAGAAATAGTGGGTGGAGATCAATATAAGAGTACATTATTGGCCTCATCCTGTATGCCAAGACTTACGCCTCCTAGAAGCGGTAAAGCGCCGGATTAAGTTCAGTCCATCAGGCCGAGAAATTTATCTTATATTCATTGTTTGTTAAGTGTTCATGGCGGTTTCCACTGAGCGATTATGAGAGAAATCTCAATGGTCCTTCAAGGTGTCTTCGGACCTATATTGTTGCCAGGCAGGGAACCACTCGTAATTAATCATTGTGGGCCACAACCCAGTTTGGGAAGCTGCACGTGTACTCCTCCCTGTTTAAGAGCAGCGATGGTATCTACTTGTAAACCTTCCAGATCTAGAAGGAGTACTAATACTAATGTATCCCAATTTCCGGAGCCTAGGAGTCTGATAAGCAGATTCCAAAGCAGGTTGGTAAATGTGGGTGATCATTCTGCTTTGTAAATATAAATACGGATCCCATTGACGCTTGGAGTTCTTCTCCCATGTTCATCAGAATTCAAACTGGAAATTGAGCGACTCCGATCCTGTGGTGATAAGCTTTGAGCGTATTTCAATGGGTGGATCAGTCGTCATCACAGGAGCCAATGGCTCTCTAGCACTGGGATTTGTAGAGGCATTCCTCAAGTCATATCCCCAGTATACTCTCATTGCCGCGGTACGAAACACATCCACGAAAGAGGACGCCAACACAGCGAAACTCGCCAGCTTGATCGCCAGGTATCCCAAGGCCAAAGCTCACATTGAGAGCATTGACCTGGGTAGTTTGGTGAGCACACGGTCATTCGCAGACAACATCGCAGCACGAATTGCTTCCAAAGAGCTTCCACCCATAGTAGCGATCATATGCAACGCGTTCACCTGGTCGTTGGAATCCGGCCAAAAGTTCACGGTGGACGACATGGAGGCCACGTTCCAGGTTGGCCATCTGTCTCACTACCTGTTAGTTCTTAAACTGCTCGGCAGTATGGATGTCAAATCGGGACGCGTCGTTCTGCTTGGATCAATTGTTCACTTTGACCTTCCGAATCCGATCTCGTCTCTCGTGGCTGGGTTTCCGGAGGACTTTGACAAGCTTGTTACACCGGACGCAGACCCATCGGATCTGATCCACGACAGAGGATTTCAGCGATATGCAAACGCTAAGCTTGCCAATATCACTTTCCTCTATGATTTGAACAAAAGACTTGAGAAGGTAAAGCATCCTGGAGTGGTTATAGTGACTGAGAAGAGCCATTAGTAACTAAATACTCTCACAGGATCCCAAGCTATCCAATATCACAGTGACAGCAATGGACCCAGGCGGCCTTCCGGATTCCCGTTCGCAGGCCGGACAGAAGAGAGCTGTGAGGGGCTTTTTTGCGCTCATTAATGTGCTAATGCCTGCTCTGAAGTATTTTACCTCACAGTTTCGGACAACTCGGGATGCTGGTCGGGATCTCGCTACATTGAGTCTCGATCCAAGCTTCAAAGGCAAAAGAGGTTACTATATTGGCACGAGGGAAGGCACTCCTTCGAAGGTAGCGATGGCAGAGGAAGTACAGAAGAAGCTCTGGGATGGGTGCTGGAAATGGGCTAATCTCACCCCAGAAGAAACTGTCCTTCAGAACTCAGCCTCAAATCCTTAAGCGACCAAAAGAAGGGACAACGCTTACATATCGTGAGGTCGCAGTGGAGACGGTTAGATTACTTTGTGATATGCCAGTAGTGTATTGGAGATGTTAATAATGTAGGAAATAATCGGTACAAGAGGAGCTGACTGTACGAGCGCGGAAATTCGAATCATGAGCTGAGTTTTTGCAAAACTGGCAGCTTTCGAGGACATTCCAAGCTCATCACTTCGGATAACATAGTGGGAGAGAAAGCCCCAAAGCTAACTCCTATGATGCGATAAATAAACGAAGAAAGCCTGGATACAGAGTAACGGAATTCAAGAAACTTTACCAAATATAATGACACCTTAAGTCTCCTTGGCGCGTTTGGGGAGGACGAAGCCTAGGTAGGGCAGGTAACGTCCCGGGTGCCAGTAGATGAAGAGAGCCACACAAGGATAGATCACCAGTGCGTCAAAGACATATTGGACCCATTCGTGGTCATTGATATATCCAGTGTTCCCTTTGGTAAAGTCGATCAGACGATAGACAGAGCGGACCTAGTTGTGATTGGTAAATGATAGCCTGGGCTTCTTGCCTAGCAAATAGACTCACCAGGATAAGAACGGTAGACAAGTTCACGACGCGCAGCAATGCAGGCCAATTTTTGTCCTTGAGGACGTCCCCCATGGCATACTTTCTTTCTCCGATGGTCTCGTAGCGTTCCTCTAAGCTCTTCGTAAACCTCTTCGAGGTAAAATTAAAACGGACGGCAGCGATGGCAAAGAAACCAAATGCCACCAATTGAATGATGACACCGACCATCGCGATAGACTTTCCGTGGTCTAATTTATCCTGTCCGGATGTATCGCCCGGGTCCACGCTAGTAATCATGAGCGCACCCACCAGCTGAAGGAGCAAAGCCACAATATCAAATCCAACGAAGATGGATGTGAGGAACCGTGGGGGCACCCAGCATAACTTGAACGTTCTCGATTGGAGGGGAACGACGAGGAAGAGGATGCGGCTGAACACTACGTAGCAGCAAGCTGCCATCAAGACTGGTGCTAAAATGATCAGGGCAAACTGAAGAACATAGGTCGATTTTGTTGTCACGTTCTGGGTTGAGAAGCAGCGAGCAATGTATCCGACAGCTTCCACTGTATGTCCCCACTGAGTTAGAAATATAAAAGATCAATTTGGACAAGCAAACATACTTCCAGAGGCAACGACCATGACAACCCACACCCAAGCTTTATACCGAATCCATTGAATCACGGTTAAGATAAATGCAATACCATAAAGAGCAGCGGCGATGACAGCGACGGCGAGGGAGGGATCATAGCGGTAGAAAGAAGTACCGGCCTTGTGGGCTCGTGTTGACAAGCCCATGATAACCTGAACAGCTTTCTCAATTCCCTTTTCCCCCGTGATTTGATGATCGACAGAAGGTATGAACAATATAATAGAAGAGTATAGCTTTGCTATCGAGAAGGTTATAGAAGTACCAGTAATAATAGAACTAGTAGATGTGCTTGCAAAGTTGGCGAATGACCCAGACATTCGGGATGAGGCAAGCAATTATATAGATACTCGTGGAGGAAAATACATAACAATCAGATTTCATCATGGGGGCGCACGGGTTGGGAGCCCATGTGGAGCTCGCATGGTATCACCTAAAAAGGAAGCAGTTTCGTGGACGGCATTTCGACAATTGAAACCACTGGGGGTCGGTCCTACACGCATGGGTATCCGAATTTGGATCCTTCAGGAGCTGCGAAGAGCCCGAAGCCGCTGACATCTTCAATAAAGTCTTTTCTGTTCCAGTCGGGAATTTTGGCAACAGCTTTACACAGCCTCATTTACTTCAGCTTTTCGCGCGGGTGGAGGATGGATCAGCACAAGTCGTCGACACTAAACGGCGAAATAGGGACTCCATAGGGAATAGCGCATAACCCCCCTTGGCGCTAACTGGCCTCAAACCAATGAACGTCGGCAGCTGCGGTTCAGCTCCATCGAACTTCACGCTAAAACCCCCACTGATATATGCCTGCGCGTTGGCCTCCATTCAAGCAGACCTGAAAGATGACAAACCTTCCAGGCTAAGCAAGTTTTCACGGTTCTTTTACCTCTTTGGAAACCTCCTACGTCCGCTACGACAAGGGGTCATGGCCCATTACAATGCCTTTTTACGGACGTCCGAGTAAGAATTGCGAGAGTTGTCGCGAGAGGCGAATTAAGGCAAGTCCACAACGGGCCCATCATCTTGCTTGATCTAACTACTCTAAAGTGCGATCGCCGCCAACCGGTATGCTCCCAATGCAGGAGGGCGGGGAAAGAATGTGGCGGGTATCGGGATGTGCTGGCTCTGCTCTTCCGAGACGAAACTGATAGAGCAGCTCGGCGATCCGCCACAGCGAAATCTCGCGCGGGAGAGCGTCAGAAGGTTGGGACCGACCTGTGCAAAGACAAAATCTTGCCTAACTCTTGGCCTTCTATCACCTGGCCAAATCCTCCAATCTCAGAGGCTGCCGAGCGGAAGCTCATAACCCGGGAACCTCCTGCCCTCCCCGCCGTGGTTTCCTCGTCCGCAGATGAGCAAGGGCTCAGGTTCTTTTTCGATCGATTTACCCACCGATACAATGGAGTAAATAGTGCCAACCTGACTGAGGTCTCAGAGCTGCCACCTCTATTGCAAATCGTTTTTGATGAGCTGTCTATACGGGATGCAGTGGTGGCAGTTGGACTCGCCGCGCTAGCGAACATCAAGCATGACCGTGCGCTGAGGCTAGCCTCGCAGGAGAAGTATGTGGTGGCTCTCAGGTATACGCGACAGGCAGTGGAGAACCCTGATGGTGCCCATCCGTCTCATACATTTATACTTATTATGATGCTCACGCTATACGAGGTATGTGTCTCAGTGGCTATTCTCTGCCTGCGTTTTGATTGCCCCAGTACTATGGCCATCTAGGCCCTGTGATTCGTCTTCATCGCATCTTAAATTCACCTGTGGCTAACCTTTGCCCTACTTTCCCAGATGACTTGTTGCAGCAACGGCAATATTGATGCGTGGGCAACGCATGTCGAAGGTGCTGCAGCTCTAATGCAGTCCAATGCATTCAGATCGGCCTTTCGATCTTCGCACTCACGTCCAAATATCCAATTCTTTTTTATTTCCATCATCAAATATTTTCTCGACCAGGGATCAATATCAGCGGAGCTACGAGACTATACCCACGACACGATCATTTCCCCTGCCGTTGATGAACTCCCGGCCGTTCACCTCGTCGATATTCTGGTCCGGTTTGTCAAACTTCATCAATACTTACGAGATAACCTGAATTGCGACCCTGATACTGCCGTCCAATTGATTCAGGGCGTTGACTCCGAATTTGAAGAATGGAAGATAAAGCTCCCCCAAAAATGGGCTTTTGTCCTTGACAAGACCGATGATATGGGGAGTTCTTTATATGGGGAAAAGAATGGGCTACAATTTCTCCTGGTCAGCCTCTGATATCATTCATTATTTTTGGGGGCGCCTCAAGGCCAATGAAATGATCCTAAGCTACTGTGCACGACTGGAGTCCCCAACATCAATGCATCTTCAGCAACAACAGCGTGCATACCATATCTGTGAGCAGATGATCGCAATGATATGTGCGAGTGTATCAACGCAAATGTATTCTTGGACTGACGCGGAGCCAATGAAACGGACAACGGTTCGGTCGCCTCCTTTAAATGGCGTCTTCACGTTGTTGTTTCCAATGGCTATGGCAGGCAGCTCTGCTGCTACGTCTGATGAAACACATGATTGGATTATACAGAAACTGGAGTATATTGGTCAGTCGATGGGAATACAAAGAGCTGCCGCACTAGTGCCTAAGCTAAAAAGTGCCCGTGCCTGGAACCAAGAAAAGTTGAGGTCAAAACAGCCCAACCCCCCCTGCG
Source organism: Penicillium chermesinum (assembly GCF_028974085.1). Classification (NCBI taxonomy): domain Eukaryota; kingdom Fungi; phylum Ascomycota; class Eurotiomycetes; order Eurotiales; family Aspergillaceae; genus Penicillium; species Penicillium chermesinum. The sequence goes on from NW_026695316.1 coordinate 1,473,973, forward strand.
CTTGTAAACAATCGCAGGCACGCTCTGAATTCATAAGAGCTCTCTACTATATTTCAATATGTGTTCCTATATGTATAGAGTATGCTTTGTTCATTTCCTTACGCATACTGGTATATACCTTAATATTCGCGCTCAAATGAATCCTCGGGCTTCTGGTGCCAGTGCATATGCAACAGACGTTAGCTTTTACTAGTAGTACCAGGATAAATTTTCATTCGGGTGTGAAAGTTACTCCTAGTAGTAACACAGACTTATGTGTGCGTCAAGACACAGGCTGATGCCTAGTTACGATAAAAATTTTCCCAATGAAAGCTGTCGATTAAAGAGCTACATGAGTCGGTTCCAAGGATTCATGGGACAGTATGGTCTTCGAGGTGGGATTCGAGTAACTTGAAGGAAGGTCTATTATGCAAATGGTATCTCGGCTAATCTCGTTCCAAAACGCCAAAAACAACCGTAAGAATCATGAATGACCTGCCGTGAATATGCAAATGAGCGCCCGAAACGATGCTGAAACACACACAAAAAAAAGAAAAAAATGACAAGATTCCGAGGAGGATAGTGAACAGTAGCCACCCAGACCACCGCCTCTTTTTACTGTGTACGACCTAGGTGGGGATAGCCGTCCGGCGATTTTCAGCTTCCTCTTGAGCATTGGAATAGTCATCCTCCCCAATATCGCTGACCCCGTCCTGTTCATTCTGAGCCTCTTCGACATAGTCACCAGTCACGGCCCACATACTTTCCCTCAACCGCTTATTCCGCTCCCGGTCCTCTTCAATGCGCTGTTCGATCTGTCGCTTGTCAAGACGCATGCCAGAAGCCTTGGGATTTCGGGGAGTGCCGTTTTTTGACTGGGGGTTCTCATCAGACCCATTCTCTTGTTCCAGATCATGAGTAATCTCCGACTCGCGGTCTTTCAGGGCAGCTTCAAGCTCGGTCATGGTGGCAACTGAGAGGACGGATCTTGCTGCCATATTGCTGAGGACCCGTCGGACGTGCCTCAAGTTTGCAACACCGGACCCGTCGGCCGGGACTACAGCATCGACGATTCGGACGATATCGCGCTGGATCATTCGCACGTAGGGAAGGTGGTCTTCTCTGGTAGCCATTTCGCAGAAGTGTTCGATGAAGGACATGATGTTTGCTCGGTTGTTCATGTTATTCTGGGGTGGTCTGTCAGTCATTTGCGAATGCATTGAAGGGTTGTCTTGCACCATACTCGTTCGAGCTGTTCCAGAATGCAGGAATGGAGGTCTTCATCTAGATCGCGGTATTTGAGAGCGTAGGGGCCGCTTTCTGTGATGAAGTGACCGAAGCACTCAGGTGCTGCAGCTGCGTGGTAAAGCGCATGCGCACTTCAAAAGGGTCGACCATCATATTGCCGGTATTTCGAGCAGTATGTGCACATCGCGAAGAGGCCATCGGCGAATTTGCGATTATAAGCTATCGCGTCAGAGGCGGTAGACTCTGGCAGAATACGGTGAAATTTGGTATGGTGGGGTATGGGGAGTGTGCTATTAGAGACAAAATTAATCGGTTTGTAAGGGTAATTGATAATCCAATAAACATGGCGTATACTATGTTCCATTTCGTGCTGACGATTCGGATTGGCTCAGGAATATGTCCGTGGCTACGATAGATCACTAATTCCAGCTGAGGATATCATTTAGTTAGAGCCTCCTTGTAATAGGAAATGTCAATGTACATAGCAGCAAAATCAAATAGCCATTCAAAGAGAATCACGCGGCACCGAGTTCCCAAAACTGCTTCGATCATCGCCTTCTAATAAGCCAACTTCTTCAGCATTCTGAGGGCCCTGAAAATCCTCCCCTCGAAGAGCTTCTTGCCACCGAAACTCAACGCCGTTAAGCACAGCCCACACGTCCTTCTTCGTCAACAGGCCTTGTAATATTCCCTTGTTCGCGAAAATGACGTAGCGGAGACCAAGACGCTGGAACATTCGCATCACAACTAAGAAGCTGATGTTGCTGTTTAGTGTGATCGGGGTCTGATCCATCCATGGTCGAAGATCAAGAGTGTCAAGGGGGTCGGCAAAAGGTTGATGTACAAAATACACTGGAGTAACATCTGAATGATTCCGGTTGCTTGGAGAACTCGGTGACGTAAGAGCGAATGACAGCTCTTTGCAGGTGATATAACCCAGAAGGATGGGAGACGAAGTCTCGGTGATGACTGGGAATCCGCGGTAACTGGTGTTGCTAAGCATGGCTCGGAGAGAGCCAACCGTGTGACCGGTAGCGGTGATCACGGATAAGTCATCAACGGTCGTCATCACTCGACTAGCAGAAACATCTGGTGGGTTCGTATCATCACGGTGGTCGAGGAATGGGTATTCTTTCAGTTGGATCCATGATTCATAGATACCACGCTTCCCGAAAATATCACCACACCACTTTGAAAGCATTACCGCTATCATGATTGGAATCACGTATGTGAGAGCACCTGTCAGCTCGAACATGATAACCACGATGGATAGAGTCATTCGAGTGGCGCCGCCAAGCGCCGAGGCCGCGCCGATGATTGCGTAAAGTCCAGGAGTTACGCACGGGATATCAGGCTCACACCTCGCAAATATCAGAGCGTTGGGATAAGTCTCCTGCCACAGCCGAACTACCATTCCCAAAGCACGGCCATACAGAGCACCAATGGCCATAGACGGGAGGATAATACCAGCTGGAATATCAAGACCGAATGTCAAAGAGGCAAGAAAAAAAAGCCAAAACGGCCCCGAGAAGTAGAAGGGTTGCTACACCAAATGAGGCTCTACCGCTAGTGCAGAGTCCAAATTGATCGAATGTGTCGTTGCTGCATTCGGCAAATAGGGCCTGCACAAGCTCCGAGTTTTGTCCCCTCATGAAATGGTTCGGGAAGTTGATCAAGGCCGATAGGAGGGCAATTGCTGCCACCTCAAGGAGAGGCTTCGAATACGATCGAGATTGTCTCCATCGAGAAATCTTGATGTTGACACGGATCAGAAAAGCGCCGAACAGGCCCCCAACTATACCGAGGATAATAAAAGGAATGATCTCGAACCGATGCCATCCTCGAGTGTAGGTAACTTGATAGAGTACGATTTTCCCGGTGCGGAATGGGTTCAAAGCTTGTAATGTAACCGCAGCAACCATAGCACAGACAAAGCTCTGCCACATTGTTTTGTCGGGAAAGTAATACGACAATTGCTAGAAAACATCAGTATAAAAGAAGGACATCGCGATTGATTTTCTATACCTCGAGACTGAAGAGAACACCCCCTATAGGTGCACCGAATGCCACAGATATGCCTGCGGCTGCGGCTGCGGAGAGAACCTCACGTTTGCGTGCTGTGAACTCGAATGTTAGTCTATATTAAGGGAAAGGGGATATATAATTGCGCACCCTCATTACTATACAGGCTATCAAACGGCTTCATCATGATATTAGCACAACAGCAAGCCACATGAACAAGCGGTCCTCTTTCCCGAGCCAAAGGCCGGATGCAACTGCGAGACACTGATTCGGTCAGTAAATTGGCGCTAAAAGCGGTGCGAGGTAAGACTCACTAGGCCAAGTGACTTTATGGTGAGGGTCCAGGGGCCCATGAAATGCCGAATCACAGTTCCGCCAAGGATTGTCTTTATTTCAGGAATACCACTATGCCTAGCATATATGGCAAACTTCCGAACCAAGAGACAAGCAGCTGATGCGAATAGTACCTTTAGAAGTTAGAAAGGTAAAGACGAAGGCGAAGGGGGAAAAAAAAGGCACATACTGAAAACACGATATAGAACATGAACTCAATGGTATATCGCCCTCCCTTGGAAGAAACACCTAGAGCACTGCCCCATGGAGTCCAGTCTTGACATTTCGTCTGATCTGGGGGGCGTTCTATTAGTATGAATGAAACTTCATTTGCAGTATGACTTAAGCATACCATCGAGTCCCCAACAGCAAAAACTTTTGTTCAAGTAGAATCTTCCTCCCCCATTGCCATTTTTGCAGTACCCCATCTTGAGATCCCCGAGCCAGTCGGTTGCAATGTCGATTGAGGCAGCAATGATTCCAACTGCGACGCCAGTTGCGATTAAAATGAACCAGATATTGCTGGCTTCCAATAGAAGACGCCCGTGTCCCAGAAGCCCACCGGAATAAAGCAAGCGTTTCCGCTGCCTCTCCTTCGTATACTCGTAAATCCAATCGATTGCAGTGAAGTCGTCATAGCCTACACGGCGACCTGGGCCTTCCACGTACCAATCCATGGGCAATCCATCTTTCGAGGACTGGACGTTTCCATTGAATCCTGGCGGAGGGAAAGCATCTAGGGGGGAAGCATCGCCATTTGCTCCATCGGGGGCGGTGGAAATCCCAAGTCCTGCATTCGAACCGCTGGCGGTACTTGTGAAAAGGGTTGAGATACTGAAGCGGGATTGACGCTGTCGCTTCGGCTTGAAAGAAATACTGCAGCAATGTACACAAGCATTTAGTGCTTGGTGAATGGAAAAGGAAATCGAATGGACTCACGGTTCATCGAATCCCTCGCTGTTGTGGAGTGCCTGGGGTTGAGATAGATCTGACTCTTGCGGGTGATCAGGAGCGGCGCGCGACTGACCCTCGCTCTCTGTGGCCGGACCCAAATATGACATCGTGGACCATTAGAAAATGTGATATTAGCGTCTTTCGACGCGTTGGAATAGAAAGAGCGACCTGTCGTGCTTTCCTATTTGGATCGGAGCTGCGCAGACTCGCTTAGTCACTCTGAGCTGTATGGCGGTGAGGAGATATCGGTGGGGCTCGATTATCCAGACTGCGGCAGAAAAAAAAAAGTATCGGGGATTTTCATTCTTAAATCTCATTCTTTTAAACAACCAAGGAGCATCCTCTGCGCGGTCGGGTCTCATGATGGATGTCAGACCCTTCTACGAGAGGACTCTGACCGAGTCTGAGCTGCTAGAGCAGTTACCGAATGAGCTCACTAGTCTCATTCAGTCTGCTTCAGGAACTCAGCAGCTCCACGCGCTTGCGCAGGGCGCATTAAACACACGACTGACGGAGACTGTATTCCGCACTTACGAGCCTATAGCTGTGGATTTAGCGGCTAGATGGATCCGAAAAGATTTTCAAGCCGATCCGATTCAAATTTTGGCTGCATTCGCCCGTATTCTCCCTCTTGCGCCATACCTCCGACCTTTCGCTGGACAGTATGCTTTGTCCAAGATCGGTCCTCTTTCAGCGCTCGCGGGATCGAAGGAACTTACATTACGACAACTAGATCAAGAGAGTATTCGGACATTGTTACTTGCTCTATTTCGACTCCTGTCATTCGATCTCGAAACATTCTCAAAAGCCGTATCGCCAATCCAACTTCAATCTCTATTCCCACACGAAGATCCAATAACGAGGTATCTTGCCATTCGATGCTTTGCCATTTACATGCATGCGGCAGATGCTGCCACTCAAAGCATGCTGCGCATAAACACCGGCGTTGATCCTATCGAGGGGGAATGGGAGGGAACCACAATTGACTATCGCCTACTGGGCCTTTGGGAGGAGCGCAGATGGGAAGCCCTCGACGAAGTCATGCGAAGTCAAAGACTCTCACAGTCAGATCAAGATGAGGCGGCAATCGTTGAGCGATTGCGGGGTTCTTTCACCGGCCAATCTGCTGATGTATGCGGCATTTTGATCCCACGATTGAAAGAGGTATCACCGGCTTCGTCGTCCATAGTGAAAACTCCTATCGCGACTGCCAATTTGCGCCGAGTCGCTAAGTCACTTCTAGGGTATAAGCCTATTTTGTTAATTGGCTTACCCAACTCTGGTAAAACGTCTTTGATCAATGATATCGCGGCTACCATGGGTCAAGCGGAGTCGATGGTCACACTACACCTCAACGAGCAAACGGATGCCAAAAGCCTTCTTGGGATGTACTCCACGTCTTCTAGCACAGGCTCATTTTCGTGGCAGCCAGGTGTGTTGACGAAGGCAGCGAGGGAAGGCCGTTGGGTTTTGATTGAAGATCTTAACCGTGCGCCTTCTGAAGTTCTCGGTCTTATTCTTCCGATCATCGAGCGAGGAGAATTGACTATCCCAAGCCGGCGAGAAAGAATTAAATGTGCTGAAGGTTTCAAGATTATCGCGACCATGAAATCTTCATACAACATTGCTGGTGAAGAGATTGCTCCGAATTCATCAATGCTTGGTAGCCGCTTATGGGAAAGAGTTCAGATATCACCTCTTTCTGTTCAGGAGATGCAGGATGTCATACTCCAAAAATTCCCGTTGTTAGAATCCCGCGTACCGACCATTATGGATGTATATGAGAGAGTTTGCGCTGCATTCCATGGAAGCTTGGCTATCAAAGGCTCTCAGGGTCGTACTCCAGGCTTCCGTGATCTAATTAAGCTCTGCAGTCGTCTTCACCGGAGGCTGCAACGCATGGGTGCTAAAACTGGCTACGAAGCTACACCAGAAGGAGCCGACGATGAAATTTTTTTGGATGTTGTGGATATTTTCTTGAAGTATCTCCCAGAAAAGTCCATGCAAGATGCCCTGGCGGCGGTTGTAGCAGAGGCTCTCCAGATTTCTCCTCAGCGAGCGCAGTTCTGTCTACATGAGAGAGCTCCTTCTTACACAGACAAGACTAACAGTTTAGTTCTTGGCCGTGAAGTTTGCCAGAAAATCAAAGTGCCAAGTAGCTCGGCCTTGAAGCTCGCTGCAGCCGCTTCGAAATTCGCTTCCACAAGATCTGCCCTATCTCTCATGGAACAGGTTGCTGCCTCCGTGCAGATGGCAGAGCCGGTCCTTCTTGTGGGTGAGACTGGTATCGGAAAGACAACCGTCATTCAGCATCCTTGCTACTCTGATGCGTCAAAAGCTCACCGTGGTCAACTTGTCGCAACAGAGTGAAAGCACTGATTTATTGGGAGGATTCAAACCTGTCAGCATTCGCACAATGGCTGTGCCTATGCTGGATGAGTTCACTCAATTGTTCGAGTTAACGTTCTCGGCGAAGAAAAACCAGAAGTTCTTATCTTCAATTTCAAGGAGCGCGGCTTCTGGAAACTGGCCACGCTTGGTCAATCTCTGGCATGAGGCTGTTAGACTGGCTAACGGCGTTTTCAACCCTCCACGTGATAGCCCGAAGGAAAGCGAGATTGGGGATGAGCAGCCTTCTAAGAAACGCAAACTTGATTCGCCCAAATATCAGCACCTACGCCAACGATGGGATGGTTTTCACACCCAACTTGCCGAGTTTGAAGCTCAAGTATCTCAAGGTGATGCCAAATTTGCGTTTGCTTTCGTTCAAGGAAAGATTGTCCGAGCACTGAGGAATGGCGAGTGGGTTCTGTTGGATGAAGTCAATTTGGCTTCTCCTGATACCCTTGAGAACATTGCTAGTTTGTTGCATCACGGAAGTGAGGGCTCACCATCGGTTCTACTGTCTGAGGCTGGTGATGTGGAACGAGTTTTTGGTCACTCAGATTTCAGAATCTTTGGTGCCATGAACCCGGCTACTGATGCTGGCAAGAGAGACCTTCCGCCTGGTTTACGGTCCCGTTTCACTGAGTTTTATGTTCACTCTCCTGATAGTGATTTGAACGATTTATTGGCTTTGATTCAGAAATATCTGGGAGACTTGAATATTCGGGATCCTCGAGCTGCCCCAGACCTTGCACAACTCTACATGGAAACCAAGAAACTCAGCATCGATAACAAGCTCACTGATGGCGCCGGCCAACGACCACATTTTAGCATCCGTACACTTGTTCGTGCCCTTATCTATGTCATCGACCACACTCATGTATATGGACTACGTCGTGCTATTTTCGAAGGATTTAGCATGAGCTTCTTGACGGTTTTGAGCCTGGAATCCGAGAGGTCCCTGATCCCGCTCCTTGAAGCACACATCTTCAGCAGCGCCAAAAATGCGAAGTCTCTGCTGGGCCAAACCCCTCAACCTCCTGTCGACGGCCACGAATATATCCAATTCAAGCACTATTGGATGCGACGTGGACCTCTGACTCCCGAAGAACAACCTCACTACATCATTACACCATTCATCGAAAAGAACCTGAAGAATCTGGTCAGGGCCAGCTCGACTCGGCGTTTCCCAGTCTTGCTGCAAGGCCCGACATCAGCTGGAAAGACGAGTATGATTGAATATCTGGCGAAGGTATCTGGCAACAAGTTTGTTCGAATCAACAACCATGAGCACACCGATCTCCAGGAGTACCTTGGTTCCTATGTTTCCACCGATGATGGAACATTGAAATATCAAGAGGGTGTTTTAGTTGAAGCCTTGAGAAGTGGTTACTGGATCGTTCTTGATGAGCTAAACCTTGCACCTTCCGATGTTCTCGAGGCACTAAACCGACTTTTGGATGATAATCGCGAGCTATTCATCCCAGAAACTCAAGAAGTCGTCCATCCTCATCCGAACTTCATGCTATTCGCTACGCAAAACCCTGCAGGTCTTTATGGTGGCCGAAAGGTTCTGTCTCGCGCTTTCCGGAATCGTTTCCTCGAATTACATTTCGATGATATTCCGGAGAGTGAACTGGAGTACATCTTGAAGGAGCGCTCCCAAATTGCGCCTTCATTCTGCACACGAATTGTCGCAGTTTATCGCAAGTTGTCCTTGCTGCGCCAGTCTAATCGGCTTTTTGAGCAGAAGAACAGCTTTGCCACTCTTCGTGACTTGTTCCGATGGGCTCTTCGCGAAGCAGATGACCGTGAACAATTAGCAATTAATGGATTCATGCTTCTTGCTGAACGTGTGCGCAACCCTCAGGAGAAAAGCCGCCGTAAAAGGCGTGATTGAGGAAGTGATGAAGGTTCGCCTGGATGAGGATGTGCTGTACAGCACTAAACAGTTGGAAAAGAATATTCCAAGCATGGGGGAGCTACCTACGGGAATTGTCTGGACTAAGGCTATGCGACGTCTCTTCATTCTGGTCTCTGAAGCAATTCGAAATAATGAGCCTGTCCTTCTCGTGGGAGAGACGGGATGTGGTAAAACCCAGCTTTGCCAGGCGGTTGCGGAGGCTTTCCAAAGAGACCTATTCATCGTCAATGCCCATGTCAACCTGGAGACCGGGGATCTTATTGGTGCCCAAAGGCCAATCCGCAAGAGAGCAGCCATTGAGAAACAGCTGACCGATGATCTTCGATTGCTCATCAATGGTGACCAGGGATCACTTGCCCCTCTTGAACAGCTGAAGGAAGAATTCCTCGCTCTCAGTCTGGAGGAGAGGCAAGCAAAAGACCAAGATGTTGTGCGCAGGGTTGAGAGGAATATAGTGCGGGTTAACGCGCTGTTTGAGTGGTCTGATGGAAGCCTTATCACTGCTATGAAGACGGGGCATTTCTTCCTTCTTGACGAAATTTCTCTAGCCGATGACTCTGTGTTAGAAAGACTCAACAGTGTTTTGGAACCTCATCGGACCATTTTGCTGGCTGAGAAAGGACCTATTGACAGTATGGTTGTTGCCGATGGAGGCTTCCAATTTCTATCAACAATGAACCCTGGTGGTGACTATGGTAAAAGAGAACTTTCCGCCGCTCTCCGAAATCGAATGACGGAAATTTGGGCTCCTCAGCTCTCAGATGACGAGGACATCTTGCCAATTCTCCAAGTGAGGCTGGACCTCAAAGACGAAAAAATCGCGAGGGCAATGCTCCAATTTGCCAAATGGTTCAAATCTGTTTTCCAGAATACCTCGACCACTTCCTTGTCTCTCCGCGATCTTCTTGCTTGGGTTGACTTTGTCAATACATGCCAGAGTGCTGATATTCTCTTCGCAATCATTCAAGGCGCGGCCATGGTATTTGTAGATACCCTGGGAGCTAACCCAGCGGCTATGCTTGCCGTTTCTCTCAATGATCTTGATGGAAATAGGCAAAAATGCTTGGACAAATTGAGCGAACTTTTTGCTGTGAATGCTTCTGACATATACTGGAAGGCGTCCAGTGTCAGTGTTGACTCTGGTTTTCTACGGGTGGGGCCTTTCTCTTTGCCTATAGTTGGGGAGACCGAGCCTGACTCGCAATTCACAATGGACGCTCCGACAACTATTGCAAACTCTGTCCGAATTGCACGTGGACTGCAATCGTCAAAGCCAATTCTGATGGAAGGTAGCCCTGGTGTTGGTAAAACTACTCTTGTCACAGCTCTCGCCAAGGCTCTCGGAAAACCTCTCACCAGAATCAATCTTTCGGAGCAAACGGACCTTACGGACTTATTTGGGTCTGATGTCCCAGTTGAAGGAGGCGATGTTGGCCAATTCACATGGAGGGATGCTCCATTCCTTCGAGCAATGCAGCGTGGCGACTGGGTGTTGTTGGATGAAATGAACCTTGCTTCACAGTCTGTTCTTGAGGGTCTTAATTCGTGTCTAGATCATCGACAGCAAGTCTATATTGCCGAATTGGATCAGACGTTCAAAAGACACCCAAATTTTGTTCTGTTTGCTGCACAGAATCCTCATCACCAAGGCGGTGGGAGAAAGGGACTTCCAGCCTCTTTCGTGAACCGATTCACGGTCGTCTATGCTGATAGCTTGACTGATGGTGATTTGAAGAAAATCTGCGCAAAGCTTTTCCCAGGCAGTCCTTCCATCCAAACAGAGAGAGTGGTCGATTTTATCTCTATGCTCAATATCGCTATTGCAACAGAGCGTCGGTTAGGAGCTGTTGGTGGTCCGTGGGAAGTAAACTTGAGAGACATTCAGCGATGGCTTCAACTGGCCGACCGAGGAGAGTTGCAAATCCCAACTAAGCACTTTCTGGATGTTGTCATCAGCCATCGCTTCAGAAGTGAAGAAGACCGCCTTCTGGTCTCCCAGATGTACGATCGCGTCTTTACAGGCTCGGAAAGTGGTCGGAAGAGCTACTACCACAATCTTACCCCCGACTATTTCCAAGTTGGCCTTGGCATCTTAAAGCGAGACCGTCTTCTTCAGCGCTCGGTCAATCCCTCAATGAAGATTCTCCCTCGTGATTTGCATATCCTTGAGTCACTGATTTTTTGCATCGACAATTCCTGGCCTAGCATCTTGGTGGGGATGGCAGGGTGTGGCAAAACTACACTGATTCGGAAGCTTGCAGCTCTTAATGGCGCAACTCTGGAAGAGCTCGCCCTTAGCGCCGATACAGATACCATGGATCTGATTGGCGGCTTCGAGCAAATTGATCACAGAAGAGAAGTCTCGTCTTTCATTCATGATGTCCATCTCTTTCTTCAAGAGCAAATTATCAATTCTTTTGCATTGGGCGAAGTATCTGATGCTGTTGGCTCAGCTCTTCAAATATGCCAGCACTTGAAGAGCACCAATTGTTCTCTGGAAACAGTGATTTCATCCCTCTCTGAGCTTTGCGAATCCTACTCAGAAGCAACTCTACGGGGGTTTCTCGAGCGGGGGCGAAGTCTTTGGAAGACTATAAAAGAGTCTGACAAGATGAAAGTTGGCTTCGAATGGACGGAAGGCGTGTTGACCCGTGCTGTTCAAAATGGCCACTGGGTGGTTCTTGACAACGCGAACCTCTGCAACCCATCTGTTCTCGACCGATTGAATTCCCTTACAGAGCCGAATGGCACTCTCATTTTGAACGAACAACGAACTGAAGATGGATCAGCTCGAATAATCACTCCTCACCCCAACTTTCGCATTTTCCTTACAATGGATCCTCGCCATGGCGAGCTGTCTCGGGCTATGCGGAACAGATGTGTAGAGATATGTTTCATGGCAAATGAGTTTCAGCAAATTCCAGCAACCCTTGGTCCTTCTTATACATCTGAATCGGCTTTGTATCGATTGCGCCATCTTCGCAATGTTATTCCTACTGCGGAATCAAATGTGTGCCAGGAGTCATTTGACGTTTGCTTGGACCACCTTTCGCCCTCCGATCTGTCGTATCTACAGAAGTCTTCTAGCGTGTATCTTGCCAATGCTATTGATGCAGAGACAAAACAGATTGCCATTAGTGCTTTGGAGAGCTTCTCATCCGTTCTCCACGAAAAAGCCAGTTGGAAAGCTCTGAAGGTCATTGCGCAAGATATACCCATGGCAGGAGTGTATCTGAATACCCAGGGTTCTTTCCAAGCCCTTCATCCGCTAGTGAACGAGCCTTTGGTATCTATCGCAGGTACGCCTGATTATCAGTCAAAATTTGTGGTTCTAGCATACTTGGAAGAGTTCAAGCTTGCAATCCATCGACTTCGCCAACGATTGAACCTGGCAAATGAGTCTGGGAAATTGCTCAAGCCTAGTCAGATGTCGCGGCTTGAAAGATCATTGGCGTCTTCCCGCATCCAGTCGCTCATGAAAGACTCTACGCAGCCTGTTGGTCACTTCTTATCTGAATGTGGTCAAGCTCTCTATGACTACATCCAAAATCTTGATGAGCAGAGCCTTCAAGCTCCCGAAATCGTTGCAGCGCTGCGTATTGTCATTAACTTATGCTGGGACATGTATCGGGTGACGAATGTCAGCCAAATTGACGAGGGAGAGTTCCAGGTCTACTTGCAAATCGGAAAGAATGTTTGCGCATCCCTGCTCGGTAATTCACATGCGTTGCAGCCATTAGAGACTGCTCTTTCTCGTGCTCTTGCTCGTTTCCAGGCCGGTTGGGCTTTGACAAATGGATTGAGCATGCAAAGAATGTGGGATCTGTGGCGACATGTTACACCTTCTTCACGAGATCAGTTGTCCTCGTTAATTGAATTGGAGAAGACTACATCTCAATTCACTTCCCTCGCGCTACAGACCCGCGTCAATCTCACCGAACTCAGTGGCGTGTGGGAGTCTTTGATGAATGCACAGCGCTTCATTCTTCTGGATGGTGCCAATGGAGATACGCTTGTCCAAGGACTAAAGCAGACAGTTGCTGAGCTTGGCCAGGCCGTCCGACGCTCCGAAACTGAGCTTTCTCCCTACTTCTCCGAGGAATTTGAGGCTCTTTGTCAATATGGCGATATATCTTTCCCCGATAATGGACAAGCAAGCCAAACTGTTGTATCTTTACTTGCGGGCCGCCCAGCCCGTCCTCTTGATTCATCGGCTTCCAAGAACCCCGTTCCAGAGATTCTTCATAGGATCTCACTGTTTTCTGGAGCTGGTGACATTTCCGGTTCTCCTTTGGCCATCAGTGGCGTTTTCTCTCTATCCATGCTGGATAAATTAACGTCTGTCAGCAACACAACGCTGGCCCAAATGGACATGCTGCAAGCAGAGAAACAGGCTATGTCCAAGGCAATCTCGCTGAACAGTCGACAAATTGCAGAAGACCAGGCAAACAAGCTCAGAGGGGTCCTTATCGCTTTGACAGCAGAATTGATCTCTTGTCACCAAGAGTTCTTTGCTTCCGGATCTCTCGATCAACTGCTTGTGATATTGCAGAAATCTAATGCTGATCAGAGCGTGCCTGATATCGAAGTCCGCCTGGATTCTCGGTCGGGGATGGCCACTTCTTCAAGGAGATTGGAACTCAGGCAATCCCGGCTCTGATTCGTTCATTGACAAATTCACTGTCAAATGTTGAACAAAAAATTCGTGGCACTGGAGTTGCAGCAGTTGAATTAGCCATAATCCTTCTCAGACTATTTGTACCTGATAAGGCCTTTGACCCTTCCCTGGATCTTGTGGTCCAACGTAATAGGCATTTCCAACGCCTTGACGAAATCAATGCCAAGTCAAATGCTCTTCTTTCTTTCGAATCTTCCTTTACTGGTCAGCCATCCAATTTACGACACGCTCTCCTACAGAAGCAAATTCAAGAACTCGGCTCTGCTCCTCCTCCATCCTCTGTCACACGACCAGAGAGTTCTGAGCTGAACTTGCTGCAGGGCGAATTTTCGAATGTGATCAATTCTGTTATCCACCGCAACCCTGAACAAATGATCAGCTCTCCCGAGAATGCAGCTAAATCCGAGGAGACGATTCGACTGATGCGTGACAATATCAGGCAGCTGACCAGTCGTCTTACTGCCCATTACAAGTCCTACCATGACATAACCGTGCCTATCGTTCGATTTCTTCAACTTCTTGACATTGGTCTCTTTTTGGGATCAAGAGGGAACGATACCAAGGAGGAACTCAAGGATATTCAGCTATTAAGCCAAAATACTCCTTTCTTGGGTGGATCTACCCACCCTGTGTCTGAAAGCCAGTCCTTCCGAAGCTTGAGCTCGAACAACGCCATTGAACTCCGTCTCCACGAACTCAGTGCACTCTGGACAGCGAAGAATGCGGACCCGAAGATACTCAACATCAAATCTGGCCGTCATACCATTCGCCGGATCTTTGCAGATTTCCATCATCTTTGGAAAACCAAGTTACAAGAAGACCAGCAAAAACAAGCCGAAAAATCAGAGTTGTACCGTTACAAAGGCTCATGGGAAGACGAGGAAGAAGTCAATGAAGCCGAGCTTCACGAGCTATTTCCGACTTATGATGAAGGGAGCCTCCCTAACCCAGAAGACGTTGGACGAGTTGATCCAAGAATCATTGCTGTCCGCCTGGCCTCCCTTCATGCCAAGATCGTGAGAAGGGAGTCTGACGGCGAAGCATTGTCGAACTTGGTTAAGCAGTCCAGTCGTCTGCTTGGTTCCATGTGGTCGAGAAGCAAGGATGATTACTCCCCCGTCGCGCCCCAAGATCTCCTGCCTGGCGCTTTCCTGCTCCTTGATGACGTTAATAGAGAGGGGTCATTGCAACAACCGAAGAACTACAATTTCTACACCGATTCTAATTTAGGAGAGGCAAGGAAATTGGTCAATCTCGCCCTTTCCGTCCAGGCTCGCTTTGTTCAGATTCAAATTGCTTGGCCAGAACATGCTGTGTTGGCAGATGTTATTAACTGCTGCTCCGAAATTCTACAATTTAAGCATACCGAGCCAGTCGCCAAATTCTTGACCAAGGTGGAAAAGCTGCATTCTTTCATCCACGAATGGCAACTCGTTGCAAGCAGAGAATATTCGGCGGTCGCTCTGTTCGATGAAATCACAAGCATGCTCATTGGATGGCGACGTCTTGAGTTGTCAACATGGGCCAAGCTTTTGGATCTTGAAAAGGACCGATGCGAGGAAGATGTTAGTGCATGGTGGTTCGTCGCTTACGAGGCCCTTTTTGCCGTTCCCCTTCAGATGGCTGAAGATGGTGAAAAGGATATGAGGGAGCATATTGAAGGAGTCATCGCAACCTTGGAGCAGTTCTTCATCTCTACAACGATGGGTCAATTTGCTCGTCGTCTTGAGCTTGTGACGGATTTCCAGTCACTTCTTTCTATCTTCGTGGAAGATTTCACTATCCTGAAGCCTCTCATTTCTGCCCTCCAGAATTTCGTCTCTCATTATCGACCTTTCGAGCCACTTGTCAACAAGGCCCTGCAAGACAAGCGATCTGCGCTCGAAAAGGACATTAAAGAGCAGATTCAATTGGCCAGTTGGAAGGACACGAGCATTGTCGCGTTGAAGGAGAGTGCTAGGCGATCTCATGTCAAACTGTTCAAGCTTGTACGGAAGTACCGCGCTGTCCTCTCTCAGCCGGTTCAGCCTGTGCTTGAACAGGGACTCTCTGAAGTCTCTTGTGAACAAGTGACTGCCAATGAAGAGAACCAGGCTTTACCCATCACCGTGATTCCCGAGGCATTAGAGCTCTGCCAGAAGAGTACGAAAATATGGACCTCAAGAGCACTCAGATTCCAAAAATCAGATGGGACGGCCCAAAACATGATGAAAATGTATTCATCTATGCCATCTGAGTTCGACATTGCCGAGGAACTCGGGGCTTTTACTACTTCTGTCATTGAAGGCATCAATGAATTCAAGTCTTCAACTCCCAAGACACTGACAGAAGAGAACAAGGATGATGTTCAACATCTCAAGGTCCAAAAGCGTCGCCTCTACGCGGATACTCTGAAACAACTTTTTGAAATGGGTGTCAAGCGGAATGCTGGAACTCATCTTATTGAGACCCAGGCTTCCGTTGCTCAAGTTCTTGCTACAAGTGCTGCTTTCGAAAGCGACCGAGAAACTTCAGCTTCACTTCGCAGTGCAGACTCGTACTTCCATCGTCTACTGGATCTTTTACCTCGCGCTCGTTTAGCTTCACGAAACTACTCCGAAGAGTTGAGCAATGTTGAGGTCTCGCGAAGCATGGGCTCCATTGAGCATTTCTTATACATGATTCGACGACAGAGAGGTGTGCTTGCGCCTTCTTTACTTGGAATTGACAAGTTACATACTGTTCTTGAGAAGATGCAGAATCTCTGGACAGTCAGTGCTCGCTCTCTCGCTAAGACGAACACCGGTCATGTAGAGGATTTAGCAGCTCTCTCTCGCACCGTCGCTTGGCTAGTACCTGTTATTGAACTAGGTGCTAGAATAGTGGAGATTCATTCGAAGTTCTCAGGCCTAAACTCGTCTGAGATCCTCGCAGATCTTAGCGCGAGGAGGGCAGCTTTCGGTGAACTTCACATCTCGCTTCAGTCCCTTCCCCTCTCTCCCCACTGGTGTCACTTCTCAGATGGAGCAGAAATTGTTAGAGAAGACGAAGTCATCACTTGACCAATTCA
The DNA here is from genome assembly GCF_028974085.1 of Penicillium chermesinum. NCBI lineage: Eukaryota > Fungi > Ascomycota > Eurotiomycetes > Eurotiales > Aspergillaceae > Penicillium > Penicillium chermesinum. The sequence continues at coordinate 1,490,545 of NW_026695316.1, forward strand.
AGGATTCTTTGGTCCAATGGACTCAGCAGCGTCCAGACTTGTCCTTTGCCTTGAATCAGATCTCACCATGGATCCGAACTTATGGATCCTCCCAGACAGAACTCTCTAAGGGATCCAGTATCTCACTCCAAGATTTCGATAGCAAGCTTTTGGCCTCTATAACAAAGATGCTGGTAGGATTTCAACAACTCAAGGACGTACCTTCCTCAATCGACTTCTCTGGCCTGCTTTCGCGAAGCGATGAATTTTTCTCTCGGGCATCCAAATCTCTCCATGTCGAAGAGATTACCTTGTCTCTTAACTCAGTCCTTGACCAGTTGAAGAACATTCATGACAAGTCATCAGATGCACTTCCATCTGCGGCTGCTTTAGTCGCCAGTGTTCTGCCTATTGCCAACCAATATCACCGTATCTGCAAGGATCTATCCGCGCGTTTTGTCACTGTGCATCGTGAGGTCTGCAAGACCTCTTATGTCTTGACTAAGTCATTTACTCAGATTGCCGCTGAAGGTCTTTGCAGCCCGGCTGAAGCTTCCCAGGAAGAGGGCAAAGAAGGCAAAATGGAAAGTGGCACTGGCCTTGGCGATGGCGAAGGTGCAGAAGACATTAGCAAAGATGTCGGGGACGACGAAGATCTCTCAGAACTCGCTCAGCAGCAACAGGAGAAAGAAGGTAATGCTGATGACATGGATGACTCTGCTGATGCTGTTAATATGGATCAAGAAGATTTGATGGGCGAGACTAGCGAGCATAAGGAAGACGAGGGCGAGGAGGAAGACAAAGATGAGAATGAGGAAGACAATGACGACATTGATGAAGAAACAGGCAGTGTTGATGGCCTGGATGAAGGCGCAGTCGACGAAAAGCTCTGGGATGGCGCCAACGATGAACAGCAGAAAGAGACCGAGAACGAGGAAGGAAAGGGTCAAAACGAAGCTGATGAACAGACAGCGGGCCAAGAGCAGCAGAAAAAGGAGTCCGACGAAGGCCAAAAAGGAGAAGAAGAGGATAATGAAGAGGATGAAGAAGAGGAGGAAGATCCAGATGAGGAGGGCGAGGCAATTGGTCGAGAAGATATGGATGTGACTGATCCTCAAGCAAAAGAAGAAGAAACATTGGATCTCCCTGAGGAAATGCAACTAGACGGCGACGACAAGGAAGGAGGAGACGATGAAGGCGACGATGATGACATGGATGATATGTCTGACATGGGGCCCCTCCCCGAAGAGGAAAAGGGCGACGAGCAGAATGACCAACCTGGTGAAGATGATCCTGATATGGCCCCAGATGAACAAGCCCCTGGTGAGGGCGAAGAAATGGGCGATGAAGACGTCAATGAGGCTCAAGCTGAAGAGGAAGAGAACGAGGCTGGCGGAGAAGACTCTGAGGAGCCCGCGCAAGACGAGTTCCTTCCTCAACGTGACGAGAATGAACCTGCTGGCGACGATGTTGCTCCAAGTGAAGCAGTCACCGGAGGACTAGGAGCCGAACAAGACCAGAACGAAGACAAAGGAGCTTCCGGGGATGCTCAACAGGAGAGCGGGTCGAATGATCCGACCGCCAGCGCCGAGGATCAAACAGGAGTAGCCAAGGATAGTGAAGAAAGCAAGCGCAGTCGCGACGCTGGTGGTGCTGAAGACACCGCTCCCAATGATCCGCAGATTCAAGCATTCAAAAAGCTTGGTGACATCCTTGAGCAATGGCACCGTCGTCAAAAAGAAGTGCTCAATCCCTCTCAAGAAGAAGACGGAGACTCGAATCCTCTGCCTCAGGACACCGATATGGCAGATGCTGATTTCGAGCATCTTAAGGATGACGATGACCAAGCCGATACGCAGGCTCTCGGACAAGCCAATGAAGATCAAACCCAGGCCCTCGATCAGAATAAGGGTGTCGACTCCGACATCAAGCCTGGAGAAAACGATGTGCTCCCTGATGCATCGGAAGAACAAGATGCCGTCGACGACCAACTTCACGACGAGATGCAAATTGACCGCGAGAGAGTTCCTAATGAGGGTCAGTCATCTGGAGCTTTCATCCCCGGCGACCGAACTTCTCGAGACCCTGTGGATAGCGCACCAGGTGCAGAAGAAGCGAATGAGGAGCTAGACGAAGTCGACACTCAGCTCGCAGCGATCCACCTGTCTTCTTCGCTTCCACCCTTGACTCCGGAGACGGAAGCACGCCGCCTCTGGTCACACTACGAATCGACTACCAACGACCTCTCGCTCTCTCTCACCGAGCAACTACGTCTGATTCTCGCACCAACCCTTGCAACCAAACTTCGTGGTGATTTCCGGACAGGAAAGCGGCTCAATATTAAGCGTATCATCCCTTATATTGCATCCCAGTATAAGCGTGACAAGATTTGGATGCGTCGTTCCATTCCATCAAAGCGAAACTACCAAATCATGCTCGCCGTTGACGACAGCAAATCTATGCTTGAGAGCGGAAGTGGCCAGCTTGCATTCGAGACCCTTGCCTTGGTAGCGAAGAGTTTGAGCATGCTTGAAGTAGGTGATCTCTGTGTGCTCGGATTTGGAGACGAAGACCATGTCCGCGTTGCACATGAGTTTGGCAAGCCTTTCTCCTCCGAGGCAGGTATGCAGGTTTTCCAGCACTTCAGCTACAAGCAAACTGGCACAAATGTGCGAAAACTTATCGCGGACTCCATCGCCTTATTCCGAGAGGCACGTTGGAAGAAATCACCTGGTTCTGGCTCCGCGGATCTTTGGCAGCTTGAGCTGATCATCTCTGATGGTATTTGCGAAGATCATGAGGCCATTCGTCGTCTGGTGCGCCAGGCTCTCGAGGAACGCATCATGATTGTCTTCATCATTGTCGATGCAGTCAAGGGAAGCTCTATTTTGGACTTATCGCAGGCTAGCTTCGAAGCGGACCCCGATTCTGGTGGTGAGATGAAGTTGCGGATGAAGCGATATCTCGAGGGTTTCCCCTTCCCCTACTATTTGGTTGTTCGAGATGTCCGCGAGTTGCCTGCGGTATTGGCCACAGCTCTCAAACAGTGGTTTGCTGAGGTTGTGGATGTATCTTCATAACCCATGGATAATCACAAGATGCAAAAAAGGCGTTCTGGCGGTATTTTACCTTATGTTTATGTTGTCATTTTGCGGCGTTTTGAAAGAAAGAAAAGAGTTGTACATACTAGAGGCTGCAGTCATATCTAACCCAGCTTACGAATTATATCACTATTCTTTAGACTGACCCGACGCCAGCGTAGCTACACGTTACTAGTAGTACTAGAAGTTAGCGCTCGGATAATGCTGAAAGTGAGGTTGAATCGTCCAATTTTGGGGCTCATTCGCTCCTACGCAGGGCAAGGGTGACATAATGGTATCTGAATGATCAAGAACGCCCAATGCATGCTTACACTACCAACCATATCTCGATCCAGCCTCTTTCTTGTTTCGTCGGCCCGCGGCAAAGCTTTCTTCCAGTGCCTCCTTTTGGCTGCTCGCCGCAGTGACCAGCTGCTTAAGAGAAGTCTTGCCCCCATGAGCTACAGCGCGCACGGGATTGTGCTGAATGCCAGCCAGCTCTGATTGTGCAAGCGCTTGGTTTGAAGCATATTCTTGATCGGTATTGAAAGTTCGGATTTGTGAGTTGGCAGATGGAGCATTGCGGCCAAACAGCTGTCGTCGCTCAGATTTCGAAAGATTCAGGTCATTGGCGATGTTGTCGAGAGAAGATGTAACCGAGTGCGTGGTTGGATACGCATTTTTCGCAGGCATGTTTGCGTAGGACGCATTTAGGTCAGTGGATGCGGCGTCTGTTTCGGCTTCGGTTTCGGCTTCGGTTGTGTACATCATGGGCTCGTATGTGCTTGATGATGTCGCGGTCGCGGTAGCTGAACGAGCGTCCGAGTCCTCCGAAGAAAACGAGAATAGGCTCACTTTGGGTTTTGGAGGAGCCGGCGCAGGAATTGAAGGAGGCACGTCCGCAGAGGCTTTCTGCCCAGAGGATGCTTGGCTATCCACCGCGTTCGTAGCTGCGGAAGCTGAAGAAACGGGTTTAGCAGCGTTAGGCTTCTTCTTCTTCTGGCGGCCGACCGAAAGAGGCCTAAACATCATCGGGTTGCCCTGTAATTTGCTTCCCCGATGGCCTTTGGTGCTGGAGCTGGGTCTGATCCAGCGTCTGCTTGTGCTAGGCTACCAGCCTTGGGTATTGTAATATCCTCCTCATCCTGATCCTCGGTTGCGTTGCTATAGTCATTAAGAGCCTGCTCTTGTCTCAGTTCTGCGTCCGATTCTCGACTAAATCCCGGTGTGGCGCCAGTCTTGAGGCTAAACACTTTACGTGTGCTTGCCACCGGCGCATTCTTCTCGGCCTGGCGCTTTGGGGCTGGTAGAAACGAGTTGAACCCCGAAAGCGCCCCAGACCCTCCTAGCCGAAGCCTCTTACGCGCGGGCCCATCTCCGGCCTCTTCGTCCGCAGGATTCTCGGGCTTGATCTCCGGCAAGGCAACGCGAATCTTGCGGGATTGCTGCGGTCCACCTTGAAACTTGCGGCGTCGGGCTTCTTTTGTTTTTCTGCCGGGACGGGGATAGGATCAGACTCGCCGTCAGAGCCCTCGGAGTCGGAGTAGTCGACCAAATTCATAGTTGATAGAAGGCTTCGATGATGCTACCAGTCATCACCGGGGACAGATTTGGGCCGAGACTCTGATATCGGCGCCTGGTCTTTCAGGCAAAGATTGATGTACCGGTGACATAATCCAACCCTGCTTCCATTTGGGGAAAATGCAAATCTACGAGTACAGTGGACGTACACACTGGGATCTCTAGTAGATGTGCAAGCTGGGATTACTGGGATACTGGATATGGCACAAAGCAAGCTTCCCCCTCTTGCCGCCCATAGCGCATGCCATCGCTATTGAAGCTTATCTTGTCCTGGGTCGATATACCGCGCTAGTGTGTCGTAACGTCATCAGCGTCATCCGGTTCCTCCGACCTCCCACTTTCATCCGACTTGGCAGGGGTCCCTCACTAGCGGGCTTCTGATAGAGGGCTGAAAGAGGAGAAAGGCCGGTTTTGGACGACTAATGTAATGCGGTCATGCAGAATCACAGGCAGATCGAGTCGATCCCAGTCCGACACGTTGCGTAGACGGGAAGAATGGGGGCGAGCCCCGCGAGCGACGGGAGGACGCAGCTCGATATCTGAGTTTCGTGGGGAGGATCCAGGAACTTAGATTCAGACAGATAGAGAATGCTCCGAGTAAAGAAAGACCCATCAGGTACTCCGTAGAGCGTAGCGGTCATCCACACAGTCCCCATGTAGAGTATGCAGAACCATCGAGCCACACAAAGATCAATGCGTCATCCCCGGTGCCCCTCCCCACCTTGAGACTCTCCTCTCCTCGCCATTCCCCTCCTCCCCTCATTAATCATCCTCCATGCCGAGTTTAGGAGGCCTGTTGAAGAAGCGGCGCACAAAGGACTCGCAGACCTTGTCCAAGGAGCTGTCCGCCGTCGACCGTCCCGACCAACCTGCTTCTAGCCCCCCCCAATCCCCCCAATCCCGATTCTAACTCTACCCCCAAATCCTCCCAACAAAGCGCCTCCATGCAACCTGCCGCTTCAAGTGCGTCCCATGCTCAGCCTGCCAACAATGCCGCCAGCATCAATCACATCATAAACAACCCCTCCAATGCTGCCCAACACCCGCAGCCGCAGTCGTCGCAGTCGCAGTCGCAGTCGCAGCCGCAGCAGCAGCAGCAGCAACAACAGCAACAGCGCGAGCGAACTACTAGAGGAAAGTATTCGCAGGAAGACTTCCAGCTGCAGCGGACACTCGGCACCGGGAGTTTTGGTCGCGTGCATTTAGTTCAGTCCAAGCACAACCATCGCTTCTACGCAATGAAGGTTCTGAAGAAGGCCCAGGTGGTGAAGATGAAGCAGATTGAGCACACCAATGATGAGCGTCGCATGCTCAATCGCGTCCGGCATCCATTCCTGGTGACACTGTGGGGAACTTGGCAGGACTCACGGAATCTGTACATGGTAATGGACTTTGTAGAGGGTGGAGAGCTGTTCAGCCTTCTCCGGAAATCACAAGTGAGTTGTTGATAGAGACTGTCGAGGCTCTCGTCCCTCGATTGTTACCCTATCACTGCATCCCTGTTCCTATGCTAATCCAAGCTCCACTCAGCGATTTCCCAACCCAGTGGCCAAGTTTTATGCCGCCGAGGTGACGCTGGCGCTAGAGTATCTACATTACCATCAGATCATCTATCGGGATCTCAAACCGGAGAACCTTCTGCTTGATCGCCACGGTCATCTTAAGATTACAGATTTTGGATTTGCGAAAGAAGTGCCAGATATTACGTGGACGTTGTGTGGTACGCCCGATTACTTGGCCCCGGAGGTCGTCTCCTCCAAGGGATATAATAAATCCGTGGACTGGTAGGTCTTTTTCAGTTCGATCATAGCTTCCAGATTCCTTGGAACAACTCTTCTCTCTGACTCTTTTCCAGGTGGTCCCTGGGAATCCTTATTTTCGAAATGCTATGCGGCTTCACGCCTTTCTGGGACAGCGGATCGCCCGTCAAAATATACGAGAACATCCTTCGTGGAAAGGTCAAGTATCCACCATACTTGCATGAAGATGCTGTCGACCTGCTATCGCAGTTGATCACAGCCGACCTCACCAAGCGTCTGGGTAACCTACATGGCGGGCCGGACGATGTGAAGAACCACGCCTGGTTCGCGGAGGTGACTTGGGATCGCCTCGAACGCAAGGATATCGATGCACCATACATCCCGCCGATTCGGGGAGGCCAGGGTGATGCCAGCCAGTACGACAAATACCCTGAAGAGACAGAACACTATGGCGTCGATGGCGAGGACACGTGCGTTTCGTCCCATCAACGAGACTCTAGACTCGAAGCTAACCCGTTTATAGATACGGCCACCTATTCCCCGAATTCCAGTCGTGCTTGTATGATTTATGACGAGATGAATAGCCCGGGATTCACCAGGCTTGGATCCAGCCCGCGGGCGCGCTGGCTGTGATTATTTCTAGATGAGATCATGCTGGCAATGCCGCCCCAGAAAAACCGGAGTGCTTCTATTTAGGGCCAAATGTGCCTGCTTGGAAATGGATTGGATACATTTTAGCAATTGGAATTGAATTGGATTTTCTTCTATTTTTCTTCTTATTTTATTTCATTTTTTTTTTCGCCATCTCGAGTTTCCTCTTTAGTGATTGATTTGGATGTACATGAGACAAGAAACCCCTAATAACCTTCTATTCTCGGGAAGTACTAGTACTAGCATATTTCCTCACTCAAAAGACCGTAAAATCCGGCTCGATAATTTACAACTGGCTACCATACCAATTCTATTCATACACGTCCCTGCTGGTGTCATTGATCCATGCTCGGCAAGCCTTTTTCACACGGCTGTTGTTGACACCGAGAGATAATTCTGTCCCTCCATTGGTGGACTTACAAGCCCGAGCCACTGCCGGCGAGAGCGGCGTTGGTCTTTTGCTCATTGCTCATGCGCTTCACGTAGGTGCGGTGGGTGGTGTTCCACATGCTGATGTACTTGTTCATGCAGTTGGACAGGCAAGTGTTTTCCGCGGAGGAAGTGGAGGAGCCGGGGGTCTGGATGCAGGCCTCGAAGCAGTTCTCATTGATTCTCTGTCGTCATTAGGTCAGAAAAGGGAATTCAGACTTGCATGAATCATAGCTAGGGTAGGGAGATAAATCGAGTGCAAATTAGTGACGTACATCAACCAGAGCGCGGGCATTGGTGATAGCCTGCTCCTGCTGTAACTGCTGGATGATAGCAGCCTTGACCTCCGCAGAGGAAGAGGGGGTCGAAGATGAAGATCCGAAGAAGGACATTGTGGTGGGTAGATGGGTGGAAGTAGGAAAGGTTGGACAATCCAAAGAATCAAAGCTTCAAGTCCGCTGTGGCTGAGATCGGCAAAACTGCGCCACAGCGCCGTGTGGACACCTTACACTGTAGACATCTAAGGACCGATCACAATCCTATACAAGAACCTCGCCCTTTGATTCATTCCTCCGGCTTTTGCCCTTTCCGCTCGCTGTCTCTTTTTGCTGTTCTCCACCTCTCTCAGCAAGTCTGTTTTCGGGTCCTGGCGACACCGTAACTCGTCACATCCCACCTCCGGTCTCTCCTTGAGCTGTGCCCCCCCCCCCCGGTCGGGCTCTATTTACCACCATGCGTCTTCCCACCCTTTCCTCTCCCTGTGCTTGGCCGGTCTCGTCTCGGTGCCCGTCAATGCCTATGATGACCCTAATGTGAAAAGCATTCCTGTAAGTGTTTGTGGACAATTCTTATACTGCTGTCAAGGTACTAATGTTATCTCGATAGCTCCGAACACACAGCTTGACCTCGGTATGAACCTCCAGATCTGCATTTTATGCGAATAATCTTGACTAGTGCCCTCGGGTTTCCGTGTCTCATATTAGACAGCCTCGTTGACGTTTACGACAGCCATACCTTGATTCGGATTTCCAAAGCCGCTGGTTCGACTTCGGAGGAGACACAGTGGTTCGAGCGGATAAGTGAGCTTGAAATCGTCTTCCGATTCAACATGGATATACGAGCCTAACTGTTGTCTCAGGTACATTCGTCTCACAGCCGATCGCCCTTCGCAGCAAGGCTGGCTCTTTTCTCGCGTGCCTCTGACGGCGACCAACTGGCAGGTAAGTGCCGAAATATTTCGGACGAGATTCATTGAACCCTAGAAGTCACGTATAATAACATCCACTTTTCGTAGATTGAGCTGGAATTCCAAATTCACGGCAATGGCAACTTACACGGTGATGGCTTCGCTCTGTGGCTCACCAAGCAGCGAGCTACAATGGGCCCTGTCTTTGGATCTACGGACCGATTTGAGGGCCTGGGTATCTTCTTTGATACATACAAAAACAACCGCCCAGGTGTTTCATTCCCCTACGTTATGGCCATGATGGGCGATGGCCAGACCACATACGACCAGGCGCATGACGGTAAAGCCAACGAGATTGCTGGATGCTCTGTAAGTTCCCCAAAACCAACAAGATACAACGCCAAAGGAGATCATCTGGTCAGAACGATAAACTCATCCATGTGTTTTAAAAATTATAGGCGCGTGGTCTTCGCAACGCGAACATCCCTACCAAAGCCCGCCTTACCTACTTCCAGGATAAATCGCTCTCTCTCGAGCTGCAATATAAGACCGAAGATACATGGACCGAGTGCTTTACCCTGAGCTCCGAGGATGCTAATATTGCCATTCCTTCTGTTGCGTACCTGGGTCTCTCCGCGGAGACCGGTGAGCTGAGCGACAACCACGACATCATTTCACTAAAGGCCGAGAACCTCTACTCTGTCAACAACAAGAACAACGCCGGTGGTAGCCGCGGAGACAGCTCGCGTGGTCGGGGTCGCTCATCCAGGGGCCAGAAAAAGTCCGGTAGCTGGAGCTGGTTCCTGTTCAAGTGGGTGCTATTCTTCGGTGCGATTGCCGGTGGTTACTTCGGCTGGACTATCTACCGAACCAAGAATCGCTCATCGCGTTTCTGAGCTCTCCAGAGGGCATTATGAGATCACATCCTTGGTAAAGATCGAAAAAGAAATCCTCCCCTGGCATCTAGCATACTTCCATTATCTATTATCATGCGTTCTCTCTCCCTTTTTGTCCTTTCAGTATGGTTTTGCTGGTGGTTTGGGCTGTCGAACGAATTGAACTTGCATAGCCTGTTTTCCTTGTACCGTATGATCTGCTCTGATGCTGGTACTTTTCTGCTATTTTGGAATGAACCCAGTTATGATTAGCCGTTGGTCTCTAATGTATACTCCCACCTTGAGCAAATTCAAGTTGCATGCTCTTTCAGCGATCATCTTGACCTGAAGTTTAGTAGTCGTAATTAATCATTCATAAATCGGATATCCTGGGTATCATCTAAAGCCATAACGCCGATACGTGGCAGCCATGATTTTGGTGCCATAAAATAATCCTTATAACCTCAAGCCCTCTCTCACTTGGCCTTCTCACTTGGCCTTCTCACGCTCCTCGTTCCACATCCGATCCACGATCTGGAAAACCTCCGTCACACTCCGCAGGACCACCTCATCAATCCCCAGCACATGGAACCGATGCTGGATCTTATCAGGATGCCATTTAATTCGCTCCGCCTTAAGCGTCGCCAACAAATCTTCCCCCGGGGCAGCCTTCATAAACTTCTGCACAGCATCCGGCTGCACATCCCTCCTCTTCCCTGAATCCACCGGCCAAAACAGCAAGTTGCGAAGCGGCTGGCCTCCCCTCTCCCCCTTCGCCGCTGCCTCCGCTGCCCTCTCAACCTCCTTCCACCTCTTCACGTAGGTATCCCACATCTCCTCTTGTTTCTTCTTCATCCTCCTCTTCTCCCCGCGCTGCAGACTCCCGCTGAAGACCCTCTCAAACGCCTCGCGGTCAGCCTGCCCGCGCTGCCGCTTCGTCCCCCTCAGTTCCTCCTGGCGCATCCGCATCCGCTCCTGCTCTCGCGCCCGCGCAGCTCGGACCCGCTCCTGCTCCTCGAGCATGCCCTCGCGCGTGCGCTTCCACATCTCGGCGCGCACGTAGGCGGTGTACTCCTCGTCGTCCATCTGCTCCAGATGTCCGTCAGGGCCCTTGGGCACTTCAGGCACGGCATATGTGTGGATGGGTTGGCCGGAGACAGAAGCCCAGTAGTCGGCGCCTTCATCGTCGCCTAGGGCGTCGAAGAGGGATTCGCGGAAGGCGGTCTCGGGGCTTACTTCGCGGCTGTCCTGGAATTGGGGTTGAGTGTGGCTGGACCGGGAGGAGCGGTGGCGGTGCCTGGAGCGCGAGTGGTGGTGAGAGTCGTGCTTGCGTTCGGTGCTTGGGGAGCGGCGGTGGTGTTTGGAGCGTGAGCTATTCTTGAAGCGCAGTTTGCTCTTGCGGGGCTTGGTGTGGTCGTTTGGAGGGGAGAGGTAGGGTTCTCCTTGGAAGGAGAAGAGTTCCTCTCTCTGCCCTCCATTCTCCGGTGTGAGGGCCTTGTTGCCGAATGAGTTGGGAGACAGTGAGGACTTGGAGTTTTAAAAGGAACAGCTACGGTGGATTCCCGGGTCGGGTAATGTCATGAATTGGTGGCTTATCGATTAATCCGGGCTTATCGATACGCAGATAGTGCTTATCGTATTGTTTGTTCAAGCCTACGGGTGATCCACTGGCACGTGGGCGGAAGAGATCATTGACAAAATGCTCACATTGTTATCACAGACATGAAATGCTAATCCGTACTTTCCTGGATATTCCTCCCAATTTTGGATCTTGCCATGTATAAGGGACCGCGAGAGGCATGAAACAGAGACATGAAACTAGCAGGTAAATCAAATGCGATAATGAGCCATGTTTTTCTTGATCTCATCCACGATCTCAACGGCTTCGAGAGCATTGCGAGCTTCAAAGTCATATCTCTTCTGCTCTGTGGCATCATTGCCTCGCAGGACAACTACTCGGAAACTTTTGGGGTGGCGCCGGCTGACCTTACAACCCACCACGTCGTTGAAATTGATAGAGCGACTCTTGGTGTCCGAAGCAGCCTTGCCACTCTCTCCGGGTACAATATGCATGTAGTCGTTATCGAAGGTGAGGATCCTGTGGTTTGCGGCAGTAAAAGACATGGGTTGCTTGCGATAAACGTGATAGCGGCGGTAATAGCCACCAATGAGATCCTGTTTCTGAGACGAAGAAGGCAGCGCACTGTTGCCTTTTTTGCCCTTCTTTACAGGCGCCTGCTCGCCGTTGTTCACCATCAAGGGTGCATTGGGTGATGAGCTGCCAGGAGATCCACCGAGGGCGAGTGGGCCCGTTCCGAAGCGCCGACGGACAAGATCTAGCTCGACAATGTTTCCGAGTGCTTCGACTGTTCGGTCTAGCGGGGCAACTGTACTAGATCCCATCACTTTAAGAAGGTAGTTTCCCTTGTCCAAGCCCCAGCGTTTGCAGACCGTGTCTAAGATCTCCGCAATGTAACTATCGGTTGAAGTGTTGAGAGTCATAATATGAGCTGAGCCTTCAAGGTTCATGAAACGGATCTTCAGAGTCTTGCTCACACCAAGGCGAGGTGTTGCATGAGACACAGGGACAACAGGTCGGTCCGCAGGTGTTAGAGTATTGTCATTCAGCGCAGATGAGAACGGTTGGCCAAGAATTGGGTTCGGACGTGCAGTGGGAGCTTTGATAGACGGGGAAGGTTGAGCCGCCGGCAATGGGAGACTGGCAGGCTGGTCACTTTCTTCGGAGCCGAGGTTGTGGCTGTATTGCGGATGAAGACGCTCGTTCTCTTCGAATTCGGCCTCCGAGGCCTCCACCAGGGCAAACTCATCGTATGGTTTCCCACGTGAGCGCCCGCGCGCCTTTGCAGCTTGGTTGTTGTTGGATGTGAAGTCCGCCATGGGGAGTGTCCGACCCAATGCCGGGAAGTCGTAGTCAACTTCTCCATCATCGACCATACGCAACGTCCACCGGTTGACCGTCAACTTTTTTCGATCCAAGGGAGGGTCTCGGGAATCTTCTGAGTATTTCCACAGCGCAAGTCCAATCGTCTCGGTGACTGTAACTGGGGCAGGTTGTTCTGAAAGCTTAGACTCGCGCACAACGGGCAAATCCAGTGGTTCCTCTGGGTCGGATGAGAAGGGGACGTAGATCTTCAAGTACAACGGATCAGCTTGGCCGGATCCCGATAAGACCATGAACTTCTCCACTGGGTTACTTGGTGCGCGCTTGCGCGAGTTCAATTGCTTCGTTAGCAAGCTAACAGGTTGCAGGGTACTGATAGGTCGTGGAGGAGGTAGGTCCTGCAGCTCGGGCGTAGGTGTCGTCTTGGATTTATGGTGGGGCGCATTCTCTGGTCCGGTCCCAGCGGGCAGCTTATGCATCAGCATCATAGGTGAAGAAGAGTCCAAGCTGCCGTTGATACCCACTCCAGCCAGCAGGAGTGAGCCAGATCCCGCAGTAGCATCGAACTCGGAAGACAGAGCGGAGCCCACAGACTCTGCACCAGAGTCTTCGTCCTGCTCCTGCAGATCTTCAAGGGCAATGCTATCTGCGCCCCGGCTACCAGTCCGTACACGTCGATTTCGAGGACGGTCCAGGATTTGGTCCTGGTTAGTGAATTGTACTTGACCAGGCCGGGGATTCTGGGAGTCTAATTCGTTATCAGTCGATAATTCACTGCTTGTGGTCGTGTCTCGTCGTGGTCGTCGGGTTCTTCCAGAAGGAGGCGTCTCCAGCGATCCCGTGCGTTGATGAGCTGCGAGGTTCTGGGTGGACGGCGCGGTGATCATCACTTCTGGTCGTTCTTGCGGCTCTGTGGACCGCCTTGGCGATGAGTCTGCTCTATCTCGTCGAATAGGCATTTTGGAGAAATTGATACGATCGATCGGTCTACCTTGTTGTCAGAGGAATTTGCAATTTTCCGCATTCATTTGGTTTCAATTACCGACCTTGGCCCTTCTTCAATCTCGTCGTCACTCTCATCAGATAGATCGCTGCTATCGTCGTCCTCCGCGTCTGCTTGCCGTTGAGCTTCCTGGTGACGGTCACGACGAGCTTTCTTCTTCCCACTCCGCGCGAGAGCTCGTCGTGAGGTGAGGTCGAGGTTGCTTTTCCCGGTGACCATCCCACCCTCTTCATCCTCGCCATCTTCAAGGCCTAATCCCTGGAGTTCTTCCCGTGCCGCATTTGCGTCACGTACAGCTAATCGATAGTATTCGGAGGAGACTGCGGCGGTGGTGGGGATCGGCGGGGAGTAGGAACGCTTAGGGTGTGCGACATTGTTGGTACCGTTGGGCGGAACGGCAGACCAGCCTGCAGCACGGAAACCAGGAGTGTTGAGTACGGCATTGTTGACATTGATCAGGCGATCGCCAATGCCGTCTTTGATTGCGGAGAGGTAGGATGAGCGTAGCTGCCAGATGGTGAAGCTGGGATTGTTAGCATGGAAGCCCGAGAAGAGGAGTCGTGCCGCTATATTCAACTTACTCTTCATTGTGGAGGAGAGACATCTTCCTGTCTCATTCAAGAGTTGGAGCTCCTGATAAGCTGTCAACGCAGGGCGATCATCCAACGTTGGTGGCGATAAGATCGAGCGGACACGGCCAGAGGGCACGTGCTAAACCTGAAAAGACATGCGCCGAGGAGCGAAAGGTGTTAAGATCAGGGCCAGCCTGAAGGAGAAACAAGCGACACAGTACCGGGGCGCAGGGCCTTGGGGACGAAGGGCAAGTCAAGATGAACGGTGGCGGTTCTGTGCCGATCATTTCCCCGCCCAGTGTCAAGCACGCTAGGACGGGGGCCCTCGCGGGACTTAGTAGACGAGCCACGAGGCCATGCAAATTGTGTGAATACCCTCAACGGTTTCATTTGATTTGAGGCCAATCTCTTGCCTAGAATATCTGCACTTCATATTGAATGAGTATCTCCACAATTGTCGAAATCCTTGGATACTATTGACAGTACACCACGCTAGATATCCTGGCTGAACATACAATAGCGGGGCTTGAAAAGTCTTCGATCTTGACGTGTATAATTATCGCGCTCCTTCGATATTCCTGTGAATTAAGGCATCTCTCTGCTTCCTACAAGATAGCAGTTGATTTCCTAACTATCATATTTCAAGGTAGCGGCCAGTGTTTTTGCCAGTCCAAGCCCTAAATACGGGGGCCAATGGGCTCCACCAACCAGTATGAGTTTTGTACGGAAATGCTTGGCCGGAGAAAACCTTGAGAAAATGAATTGAATTCTGTCTTACGGCGTTTGTTTTCTATCGAGAACACGCCAGCATGACCTAACTTACCATAGCCGGTGCGGCCTGTTTCGTCTCTAAATTTCACGACGCGTCTGATGCTAAGAAAGTGGGTTTGATGAGATATCTCACTAGCATAGCCCTTGCTATCGGAAATCATAATCTGAGAGAAACGTGTTGCGTCTAAGGTTATTCAATAGAGTAACTTGAAGCTGTGGCTACCAGGTAGGTTTGATTCCAGGTCTTGCTGCTTATATGGACTCTTGCTTCGTAAAAAAATTGTGGACAAACAAACGCAGAATTACCAGGTGCCGACAAATAGTAGATTAGGTTAAGCTGAAAGATTTCGAGCGTGGCCTCGTCTACAGCCCAGGTCCCGCTTATCGATGGCAGATACCGTAGAACCAGCAGGCGGTCAACATTTACCGATCTATTCGTACCAGAGGATCACGCTTAAACGCCGGATATCATTGACTCTGCTCCCTGCATCTTACCGTCCTTTGTATCCCCCGTATGTCATTCGCTAATCCCAAGTGATCAAGGTCAGCATTTCCAGCATATCACTGAGGGCCTGGCGCTGAGCCGGTTCCATGGAGCGTCCACGGTATGCGGTCTCACGGCAAAGGTCTTGCCAGGAATGCTCAATCACCAAGGCTAAATGTGACCGGCAGCCGGGAGGCTGTACGAGGTGCTGGGAACGGAACATCCGTTGTGTGTACCCAAAGGCAACAATCGTCAAGAATGAAAGGACAGCACCTGCCAATAGTGGTGGAACCGAATCTCCGACCTCAGCATCGACCATGCTGAAGCCTTCAAACATGCGCACCGTGTTGCCCTCAAGACATTCATCCTCGAGCTCTCCAGTCTCCTTTCACTCTCAGCAGACTGCTTCTCTTTGCCCACCTCTACTTCTACCAAGCACTGCCAAAATGGATACAAATTTCTCGGCTCTGAAGCTGTCCTGCCCCATTAATGCGGATGATATCACCGCTCGCTGGATGAATCCTTACATTCCAGTGCCAGGCCAAGCCGTCAAGTCATATCCGCCTGCTGTCACGGCACTGATATCGCGAAACCTCGAGTCATACGCGGCCATTTCAGTCCGTGGCCGCCATTTGGTGCCATTCATTCACCCTGCGCAACTCTCTGGTCTGCACGTGCACGGCGACTCGCCCCTCGTCGTATGCTTGGGTCTGCTCCAGAGTTGGGGCGTGCCGGGTAGTGAGAATGCGCTCAGCAGGGTGATCTGGGACGAGATGCGGACTATCTGTGATAAACGCAATGAATATGAGGCGATCGATCTGCTGGGTGCGTTTCAAGCCTTCCTACTCTACATGCTTGTTCTATTCTTCCGTCTGGGCCAAACACCCGATAACCAGCTGCGCCAAGCAATGATGGATTTGCAGGCCCTCGCAACTCTGGCGGCCAAGAAGGGTCTCACGTGCATTGCAGATAACGATCATTCCTCCCCGCTGTGGGAAGAGTGGATTGTTACTGAGGCAAAGCGTCGCACCCTTTACGTCATGTACCTTTTCGACAGTGTTCTCTCTTCCCAAGAGAACTTGCCTACCTTCCTTGGTACGGAACTACAGGGTCTCCCTGCTCCAGCGGGTAAATACCTCTGGCAAGCTGGAACACGGGCCGAATGGAAGCATCTGTATAATGTTCATTTGGTGGAATGGCCGGAGCGCTTGACGATCGACGAGCTATGGCCCATTCCTGCTGATATGGATGCCGCAGAGGAGATGGAAAGGCGCAAAAGAGTCAATCATTGGCTCGAGGATGTGGATGAATACGGAGCCATGCTTTATGCAGTCACGAGCATTACCCACGGCGTCTAAGCCTACAAAGTAGAATTGACCGGCTTAAATAGAATCGACGAAGATACGAGATCAGGCAACGATGAAATCTAACGAGTCTTTGCTAATTCTAACGCCCAAAGAGCTTCGTCGAGAGAGATGGCCTTGAGATTCATTTTCGGAAGTAGCATCTCGCATATGACTTTCGAAAATCCGGCTGTCTGCCCTACAGGCAGCTCTATCACGTTATCCGTGATCACAAAAACTCGGAAGTCCAGGTCAAACAGTCGATAGACTGTACTCATGACCACCCCAGAAAGACTCAACCCAGACTAGACATGCAAGGTTAGTACCGACACCGGGCAGCTAAGAAATCACATACAATAATCACGGTATCAATCTTGTTCGCTCTCAAGATCTGCTCTAGCGAGTTTCCCATTGTCGCAGACCATCGTGTCTTGCAAACTATGACATCTTTCTTATCCACAGCAAACCGAGAATCGATCTGCACCTCTGGTGATCCCATCTCAAATGTCCCCAGGGGGGCAATGAGGTCAGAAAAGGGTTTGTGGGCCTCAAGTTCAGGTTGGCCGATGCTCAACGCGAGTGTGGAAAATATGGTCAAAGGGCGAGGATCCATTTCATGTATAGAGTTGTTCCAACGAGTCAGATTCGCAATGAAAGATTTGCCTTCTGTGGTGTCTTGGACCGCATTGATCAATATCGACATCCAATCCAAATTCAGGATGGCAAAATGCTGCCCGAAGTCGGGGGGGAGTTGGAGAAGACATATGGGATTTTTTTTGAAGCAGAATCTCCAAGCAACTTTTCCAATCCTATCTTATGGTTCTCCTTCCAGAGGACTAGGTGATGGAGCAAGGTAGGGTTGGAATGGTCCTCTTTCTGATCAGCAAAGGTTCATTTATTGAAGGATGTGAAATAGAAAAATAAATACCCACGGAACTCAAAAGGGTTGGATTCGAGTCAAGGATCTCGTTTTGTCAGGAAATAAATACTAGCAAGTTTTATTAGTACATCACCCATTGCGTATAGATCGTCCGGGGGGGGGGCATTCTAGAGGCGCTCAACTCCGCTCCACTGAACTCCGTTCCTCTCAACTCCGCTCAACTCCGGTGGCACAGATAGTTCGCCTCAACATTGCTCAGTCCCAGAAACATTTAAAACCCCGGCGCAAATGTCCTCCTTCGATGCTTTCCATTCATACACATCTTGATTGAAGGCCCCCTACCATGCGCATCAAAGACGGAGACGAAGAGCAATCAGAAACAAACGTTACAGCCGTAACGCCAGCACCGGCGCCTTCCTCTCCCGAGCCCCCATTTACGATATTCGACCGGAGGCAGCAGTGGCTGATAATCGCCATTGTCTCTACAGCTGCGACTTGTACGTTGCGCCGCCTCCCTTCAGCGAAATGCCTCCCAGCTAATGCCTCCCAGTCTCTGGATTCGCATCCAACATTTACTTTCCTGCTCTTCCGACCATTGCAGACAACTTGAACGTCTCGTTGGAATTGATCAATTTGACCGTGACTTCCTACCTTATCTTCCAAGGAATCGCACCCAGCTTCTGGGGGCCTGTATCGGACGTCAGAGGACGCCGGATTGCCTACGCTTTCACATTCGTTGTATTCCTGGGAGCCTGCATTGGGCTTGCGGAAGCCAAAAATTATGCCACTTTGATTGTTCTTCGATGCCTTCAAAGTACAGGGAGTGCGAGCACAATTGCGATTGGCTCTGGGGTAGTCGGTGACATTACAACCCGTGCAGATCGAGGAGGGTTCATGGGCATCTTCCAGGCCGGGCTCCTGGTTCCAGTCGCGGTAGGGCCCGTTATTGGAGGCGCCTTAGCAGGGACGCTCGGATGGAGATCTATCTTCTGGTTCCTGGCCATCTACAGTGGCTCCTTCCTCATCGTGCTGCTTATATTCCTGCCCGAGACTTTGAGGTCTGTGGTTGGAAACGGAAGTCGTGTGCCATCGAACTTCGTGGCGAAATTTCCCTTGAGTACGTACGCGAAGCTCACGCAGGTCGAGTGGGATCCGGAGACGTCACCGTCTGATCTTGCGCCTCGAAAGAGGATTGATGTGACTGGCCCCTTCCGCATTCTGGTCAGCAAGCAGGCCGCACCCATCGTCGTCTTTCTCGCTGTCTATTACGCTGTGTGGCAGATGAGCATTACTGCCATGTCCTCTCTGTTCAAGGACAAGTATGGGTTAAGCGAGATCCACATCGGTCTCACCTTTATTGCGAACGGAGTGGGCTCAATGGTGGGAACCCTGATTGCAGGAAGAATCATGAACCTCGATTACCGCAACATCAAGCGCAAACTCGACCTTCGGGCAGCCGCAACCCTGGAGTCCGGACAAGGGAACTCAGCTCGAACAGAGGAGACTGAATTTCCTCTGGAGAAAGCCCGCTTCCGCCTGGTTCCTATCTACTCCTGCCTTCAATGCTTATCGATTATCCTGTTCGGCTGGACCATCAACTTCACGGTTCACATCGCGGTGCCTATCATATCAACCTTTATCACCGGGTGGACCGTTATTTCGATGCAAACCATCATATCGACCTACCTTGTTGACATCTTCCCGAGCGAAGTGCCGCAGCTAGTGCCAGTGTCAACCTCGCCAGATGTTTGTTCGCTGCGGGCGGAACAAGCTTTGTGATGCCGTTGATTAACTCCGTAGGGGCTGGCGCGACCTTCACCATCTGCGCTGGAGTACAATTGCTCGCATTGATCGGTCCTCTCACGCAATGGAAATACGGTGCGACGTGGCGGAAAGAGATGGAAAATCAGAAGTCGCAAGCTGCCTCCAGCGCCTAGAGAGAACTCGGAGCTATTTCAGGTCTTCCGAGGCTTGAACCTTGGGGCTTTGTATGTAGCTCAGCCACAATTCTAGAATAGGTATCGTGTTAGACTAAGATCGTAAGCTTCCTGCAGGTCCATCCCAGATACAGTACCCCGTCTAACTATTCTTTTAAAAAAAAAAATTAATATCAATAAATAAATAAATACAAAACACAAGTAATCGCAAACATTCAAATCCAATTGATGACCTAGTGCCCGACTTTATGCTCAAACTTCTCATTAAGCTTGTTCTTTCCCTATTAAGAATAGAAACGAAGGAAGAGTTGACTACTTCGGCGGCAGTCAGTCTAGGGTTTAGATATACTTTTGAAGCATCCTTAGCCAAGTTGGGATTTCGCACAACGGGACTGAGGGGTCCCCCTATCTCTAGAAAGCTCCGGGCCTCTCTTGCACTCCGCCCATTGTTCGAAACTGGATAAAGCCGGTGCAGGGCCGGGGCCGGGGCCGGTGGGGCTCCGATTCGGCAGGCGCCGCTTCGCATTGGGGCAAAACAGGCTGCAGATTGGATGGGGACCAACTGAGAAGAGGGGAATGGGGACATTTCGACAGAATCCTCCTTGTGCCTAATGCCGATATCTCCGTCCAAATTGGTGAAAACTCTTTACTAATGCATACGCGCATACACTCTCCGTTCGGGTGCGTAGAGGCCATTAGTCTTGAATGCAATCTTGTAATTTCCTCTTAAGTATAGATTGAACTCTTGCACCGTCTTTGCCGAGCGCTTAATGACCCACTTGAAGCATGGACAAGCATTCTTCGCCCCCGCCTCACTCAGACCGTGGTGGTTCCTCTCCTGCTGAAGCAGCGCCCTCGGTCAAAGTAAATATTGCCGAGCAGCACAGCGAGCCTGGCCAGCTCGAGGCACAATCGCCTCCCGCTGAGCCAGTGAACGAGAGAACTCAATTACAAGATCAAACGAACCTTCTGCCGTTCAAGCAAGTACTGGTTGTTTTCGTCGGTTTGAGCTGTGCCCTATTTTGTAAGTTCTACGGGGGCCGTCCGAGAGATCGGGAAAACTAGTACTAACCCAGCAAATGTAGGTGCCCTACTAGATCAAACCATGTAAGAGAAGTGCGATTGGAAAGAAAAGCTATCTGCGAGGTCGAAGTGTCATGCTCACCATTGCATTCCAGTGTCTCGACCGCTCTTCCGACGCTGGGGCGTGTCTTCAACGATGCCTCTATCGAGTCATGGGTCGGAACAGCGTACCTGCTCACTTCCACGGCCTGCCAGCCTCTTTATGGGCGCCTCTCGGACATTTTTGGTCGCAAAGTCATTCTGCTGACAAGTATGAGCATCTTCCTGTTCGGCTCCATCCTATGTGCTGTCTCGACTAGCATGATCATGCTTATCGTTTTCCGTAAGTCTGCCTCGTGCGCCCTCGAGTCTGGGGAAGGGGGAAAGCTAAACCTTGAACGAACAGGCGCTATCTCAGGAATCGGAGGTGGCGGCATTCTGACAGCTGTCATGATTGCTGTCTCTGATGTTGTCTCTCTTGAAAAGCGTGGAACGTACCAAGGCGTGATTGGAGTCGTCGTAGCGATGTCAAATTCCATCGGTCCTCTGGTCGGTGGTGTTTTCACGGAGAAGGTATCCTGGAGATGGTGCTTCGTAAGTTCCCTTGCTGGCCGCCGGTTTTGACAGGCCAATTAATCAACGCCAGTATATCAATATCCCTATAACGGCTGTGTCGATTCTCGTGGTTATCTTCTTTCTTCCCCTCAAGCGCGTGAAGGGTAATCGCAAGCTAAGATTCAAGCAAATTGACTACCTTGGATGTGTGACGATGTTCATTGCATCCGTCCTTATCCTCCTGCCTATCTCTTGGTAAGCGGGACACGCTCGAGGCCCATAGTATTGAGGAATGGAGCTTACTTTACATGTAGGGGAGGTACCCAATACGCCTGGAATTCAGCGGGCGTCATCGCCCCTCTGGTGATTGGCGTCGTCTTTATAGGCGTCTTCATCGTGGTGGAACTGAAATATGCCGCTCTTCCTCTTATTCCCAGTATGTCTCAACCCCAAAAAGATAAGGGCGCGGAGCTGATCATTTTGGCTACAGTGCACATTTTCAAGAACGGCACCGTCTCCGGTGCTTTGGCAGGATCATTCTTCACAGGGTTCATGTTCTACACCAACCTATACTATGTGCGTCTTGGGAGTTAAGATTGATGGTCTAAGGAACTTGAAGTGCTGACTGATTGCAGTTTCCCCAATTCTTCCAAGTTGTCTACTCTGCATCCCCGGTGAGATCAGGCGTCCTTCTCCTCCCGCTCATTCTCGTCCAAAGTTTCGTTTCATTTGTATCTGGCTTCATCGTCTCGAAAACAGGGAACTACACGGTTTGTCTGTGGGCCGGCTTTGCCATCTGGGCTATTGCGTGCGGGCTGCTCTCCACTATATCGTCAACTACCTCTACCGCCAAGCTGGTGGGTTATCAGATCTTGAGTGCTGTCGGCTCTGGCCAGACGCTCCAGACAAACCTGATAGCGCTGCAAGCTAGCGTGGAGAGAAAAGAGATGGCCGTTGTCACTGCAACGCGGAACTTCGTCCGGGTGCTGGGTGGCACAATCGCGCTGGCTGCTTGCAGCGCCATATTGAATAATACAGCCCGGTAAGAGCTGATCCACATGGTCCTCTTCTTCTCTCCGCAACGACCCTCTAACTTGCTACACCAAGGACTCAGTTGATGGGCGTTGTGCCTGGCGATGTCTTAACATCTATCATCTCGGATCCGACCAATATTAATTCGCCATCCTTGAATTTGACTCCCGCACAAGCTTCTGCTGCCATTCAGGCATATAGTGAGTACCCCAACGGTGACGTTGATTATCCGGTGCATTCCATGCTAATTAGCCGACAGCCAATGGGATTCACAACATCTATTATTTCATGGTGGCCTGTTGTTGCAGCTCGTTTTTCATCACTGTGTTTTTCGTTCGCAGCTACAGTCTGAAGCGCGATGATGATGCACGGCTTCAAGAGGAAGGAAAGAAGTGGGCAGAGAAGCATCGTGGCATTCACGTGCTGGGTCGAAAGAAGAACGCAGAAACAGTGACTGGAGAGTCCAGATAAGAATCAAAACCTTGGCGAAACACGAGTACCGCAAGGATAGGGGCCAAGAAGAACATATAGATAGGAAGGGTATTTATAAATGCGCGAAGAAACGGGAATTGAACCCTTGGAAGGGCGAACACGACATCACGGCGACCAGGATATATAGATTCAATGGCATGACTACCACTACCACTAGGTAGAGACACGACCCAGATCTGGGAAAATCAACTTAATCAATGGCTTTCTTGTATTGGGCCTAATGCCAAATGTACGGGCAAAGAACTTGGAAGCAGGAAAATGTATCGTACAGTTATGTGGCCTCAAGCCTTGGCCTTGCCTTTACGTCCCTTCTTCGGCTTCTCCTCACTATCATCAATGAAATCATCCTCCACTGCCTTCTTTCCCTTCTTCGCAGCCTTGCCCTTCGCTGCGGGCTTCTTCTTCGGCTGGCTCACGTACTTATCCTTCTTCAAGTCAAGCTCCTCATCTTCATCGTCCTTGGCCTCCTCGACGACTTCCCCTTCATCCGATTCATCAATAGCATCTTCGATGTCCGGCTTCTCCTTCGCTCCCTTCTTTGGCGCAGTCACATTACTGGCCTTCATGAAAGGCAGTGGGTGAGAGCGCTGGTTGTACACACGTGTGAAGGTGGCTTTTGTCTGTGACTCGAGCTTCACGTTGCTCTCATCCATTGGCCCAAGTCCCAGTTCCAGCATCGCGTCGAAGTCGTCACGGGTCAGGAAGTAAGAGTCCATGAAATCAATGACGGACTCAACACTGTCCTTGCCTTCTTCCTGCAGCCGGCGGACAGACTTGTCCCAAAGCAATGGCATGTATTGCTGTCGAATCTCGTCACGGTTTCCAGAAGTGCGGAGACGCATGTGGCCTTGGATTTCCTTGACGAATCGCGAAAGTTTGGCTAAGGTTCACATTGGTTAGGCAGCTACCAAAAATATAGAAGGGACCGTCACGTACTCTGTTTACTGTTTTGACCCAGCCAAGAGGCAAACGTCGGGCGCTGGCTCATGTTCCCATACTGGAAACTGGCAGGTCGAACAAAGCTGAAACAAGCATGGGTTGGCATCAAACTCCACTGTTGCTGAGTTCCGTGGATCATGCGATCAACAAGATCGCCATCGCTGATGCTCGCGGCCGCTTGCTCTGCAAGTTCTAGCTCTTTCAGTTTCTGTTCCTTGCCCTGGAATTGTCCTGCGATAGCAGGCCGGGTCTTGAGGTAGTTTTCTTGCAGCATGAGATAGCTGAACTCATGGTCGTTGAAGTAAAGCTCAATCTTGTCATTTAATGACGATTTTGAAGTGCGACCGAACATCTGAGCACTGAGGATCTTGCTAACAATATCCCATGGCTTCAGAATGACATGCTTCTCCCAAGCCTTTGACATTTCCTTGCCCGTATCATAGTCCAGGCTCTTTTGATCTAACTTCGCGGCAGACAGCATGTTAATTACTTGCCGGATATCGGCATGCGTCCCTTCAATCAGGGCTTCAAGAGCTGGAGCTGGCATTTTGATGCCCTCGCGGAAGCAGATTGTTGAAAGTCGGCCACGGATTTGGTCGACAGTAGGACGTTTGAAGGGAAGATCATATGTAATGAAGTCGAATGGCTTCATCTTGGGCAGTCTTCGGTCGTTGCAAATTAAGATGATGGGGATGCTGGTCTTCTTTACAATTGCAGCGACTGCCCCCACACCACCACGGTCACCGGCTGACATGCCATCCACTTCATCCATGATCAAAACGACATTCTTTTTGCTTCTCTCGACCTGCTGGCCGTCCGCAGCGAAATATCCTTGCAAGGAGGTGGTATCGAGAACGCCAAGAGTACCAGATTCAACAAGCTTCTTACTTCTTGTGTCACTGGCATTGGTTTCAATGATATCAAAGCCCTCCAACTTTGCAATTAAGTGCGCTGCTGTTGTCTTCCCAATGCCGGGTGGGCCATGAATCATGACCGCCCTGAAAGTACCACTACCATCTTTGCCAGCAACCTTGAAATTGTTCTTCGCATTTTGGTGCCAATTACGCAGCCAGTTTTGGAGTTTCTCCACGAGGCCCTTGTTGCCACAGATCATGCTGGTAGCAGTCGGTGCGTATTTGGTTGTCCATAACTCGTCACTGGCAGGCTTGGGCTGTGTAGATTGGGAGGCACCCTTAGCAGGACTGGTGTGCTTTGCAGCGGCAAGCTTTGCGGCCTGCTGCTTCTTCTCCTCTGCATCGATTTGGGCTGCCTCGGCGCGCATCTTTTCCTCCTCGGCTTTCTGCTTGGCTTCATAACTTTTTGCGGCAGTTCCAGAGCCTCCATTGGCAGGCATTTGTCGGATAAGTTCAAAAAGACCATCTTCGTCAATTGTCCTGAGATTATTTTGAGCTATCGTCTTGAGCTTCGATGGTCCAGCATCGCCGCCAAGCACGACAAAGCTGGTCTTTTTGCTAGGTGCTCCTGTACACTTGCCACCATATTTTTTTCACTAATGCCTGGCCCTCTTCGCGGCCGAGAGTTTCGAGGACACCGGTAAAAACGAATGTTAAGCCAGCAAGACAATTTTCTGCGCCACGAGGGATCTCCTTATTGCCAC
Organism: Penicillium chermesinum; assembly: GCF_028974085.1. Taxonomy (NCBI): domain Eukaryota; kingdom Fungi; phylum Ascomycota; class Eurotiomycetes; order Eurotiales; family Aspergillaceae; genus Penicillium; species Penicillium chermesinum. The sequence continues at coordinate 1,515,676 of NW_026695316.1, forward strand.
CGGGAGGTGGGGTTCGGGATTGCTGAGCTCCAAATGTCCATTTCTTCTTTTCGCTTTCGGGGGGCGGGGATGGGGGGCTTGATGAGTGGGATACGGTCGAAAATGGCTTTGATTTCTGGGTTCTCGGGCTCCTCCTCCTTTTCTTCTTTGGGCTGGCCTTTGCCTTTTTCGCGGCGGGGGCCGCGGTAGTCTTGGTAGCCTTGGCCCGTGAAGCTGGCTTCTTTGCCTTTGAATCATCTTCGTCTTCATCCTCATCCAGCAGAGCCTCGGACTTGCGCTTGCGACCGGGCCTTGTAGTCTTAGGGATTGACTGCGGTAGGTCATCCATCACAACGTCATCGTCTTCGTCTGTGACAGTTTGCTTCTTCTGAGACCTCTTGGATGCTGCAGTGGCTGGCTTGACTTCGAGAACCTCGAAGTCATCATCATCGTCGTCACTATCGCCTGCGACGTAGTCATCCTCGCCTTTGCCAGGCTTCGCATATTCTGTAGCGTAAATATCATCTCCACCAAGGTCTTCCTCGTCAATGATCTTGGATACTTTCTTGGATGCTGCTCTTGAGGTCTTCGCGGGGATGTGGTTGTCTTGCTTTTTGAACCCTTTGCTGGTGATTCTGCAGTTTTCGAGGGCTTCGCTTGCTTTCCAGGTTTCTTACTAGAGGCAAAGTAGTCCGAGGTTGATGTGGCCTCTCCTTTTGGCTCTTCGGGCTTCCTACGCAATGAAGTCAGATGCGGGTCAAGGTTTGATAATGGGCCGTAGAGGGACGGACAATTGAGCTTTAGCTTTGGGCTTTGGGGTCGGAGCTTTAGCGGGTGCTTCCTCATCCTCGTCACTATCGTCGACCACTTTGCGGCTCCCTGGGAAACTATTAGACGGGCATGGGATTATGAAATCAAGTAGCCATACTTCTTTTCCGAGCAGCCGGTGGATCCTAAAAAATGGAGGTTAACTTTTGGCCTCAAAGACAAAGAATTGGTAGTCGCAGTGAAATTAGACTCCAATCTCAGCATGAGAATCAAGTTGCGGGTGGAAGGGCCTACCTCTTTCTTCGGAGGATTTGGTGATGAGCCAGACGGTTTGCCACCAAAGAAGTTTCGGATATCAGACGGCATTTCTGGCAGGCAAGGCTATCTCAAGCCTACAGTATTCCGAGAGAAAAAAGCAGTCCGGAATTGGAGATGGATGAACGAGCGAAGTTCATGCCAGTGCAGGCAGCCGGGCCACTTTCGTTCAGTGACGCGCGACGGGAACAAGAGACGTGACTGCCTGCTGACTCAGACACACGATTTTCACGTGACTCTAATTGATCCTCATCGAGACTAGCGCCCCTGCGGACATGGAAATGTTGGTCGGAAAGATCGCAGCAAGCAACCCGTTGCCTCTACGCACCGTCGCCGTTCACCGCAATGGGCACTCAGATCAAGATGTTTGCCGGTCCCCTATCGGCTTGCACTCGACCAACATGTATGACACCCCTGAATCTCCGATATCTCACCTTTACCACCAAACTGATTCCGATTGCAGGCTTGCCATCGAGTTCACTGGCGACCTTCTCTTTGGCACGATGCTTCTCCACCACTTCGCCTGCCTTCGATTGGCTTACTCCTAAATTTGCCGAGAAGTCGAAGTCCCCCAAGGGTCGGCCACATGTCGCAACCGGTGGATCAACCCGAGGAACAACTGTGGTGTGGGGAGATTTCGGGCTGCGCATGAAGGACCACGACCGTCGTATGCCCGCTTCGGCATTGAAGATCGCCGAGGAGACTATCAAGCGACGTTTGAGGGGAATGAACTACAAGCTCTACAAGCGAGTCAGCGCCAACATTGGTGTATACACCAAAGGCAATGAACAGCGTATGGGTAAGGGTAAGGGTAAATTCGACTACTGGACAGCCCGTTTGCCCGTCAGCCGTGTTGTGTTCGAGTTGAAGGGAGATCTGCACGAGAAGATCGCGCGAGAGGCATTCAGATTGGCTGGCCACAAGCTGCCCGGTACGTTTTCCGTCTCTGGTCACGATTTGTCTGTAATTCATTTCAGTATACGGGTGCTAATTCATATCCTAGGCCTATGGGAATTTGTCAAGAAGGACGACCCTCCTGTTGTCGGAATTACAAAGCTCGGCAATGGCGTTACTCTTGAATCTCTGAAGCGAGCACGCAGGAGCCCGCCTCTTGGAAACGACAAGCTTGAAAAACCCCCGCAGAGCACCTCTTCCGAACCATCCTCCTCTCAATAAATGATCTGCTCACTACGTACATTGACCGAGATGATCTCTTTCTTCATCGCCAAATCCCTTTGTTGAATTATGCGCCGACCCCAGAGCCGGGTCCATACCCTTGCTGTTTTCTGGTCTTCGCGGCCTCTGCATCACCCGAGGCTTCGAACTTCAGTTCCCCTGTATATTATAGTCAGCGCTGTGAAACCCTGAATGAATGGCCGATAGCCCAATGGCACAATTTTGCCTTGATACTAGGAGTTAAACCAAGGATAATTTATATGAGTTCTTCTTACCTTCACTAGGCTGCTTTGCACCCAATCCTAATTTCTGTGCCAACTCATTTTCTTCATTTTGGGCCTTCGAGTCATCTGGAGGGCTTATATCCGTATTCATAAGGCTCTCCGTATGCGTGGCATTGCCTGAGACACGGTCAATAATCTAGAGGCGCGGATAGTCAATATGAACATGAACGTACCACCAAGCTGTCCAGTTTGTTTGGCAGGAGGTATGGTGAACTCGCGAATTGATTCGTATCTTTTATGAGGTCAGCTAAAGTCACATCTGTAAGTGCGGGAGGGGGGTCTCCTACTGAGTATTCTCTCCACCAGGTTCCATATCAACAAGTTTTGGGTCAGACATCCTGTGTATGATGAGCTTGAGAATCTATTGCGGCAATGGCTCCAGGGACTAGCAAGGTGTTGATTGTAATTCGTGGACAGTTAATGTTAGAAGACTTGCATGGTGAGCTGTAGAATCTGGTTCAGTGAACCGTCTACGATGACGTAGTGCGTTTCATCGGAGGCAACGCTTTGACATTTTACTTGCTGTTCTCATTGAAAAACAATTTATGGATAAGAGCTTTTTTTTTTCTCCCACGCGTGCATCTATAGCATATAGTAGTTTGTCTTGATGAAGGTAATTTCATTTGGCTGAGTATTTAATGAGCCCAGCTTTCCCTGCCGTTCAATATGCGATACTGCCCACAATCGCAACGAGGAACGCCTAACAGACCGCAGAACCACCTGAATGCGCCGCGAAGATAAGGGTGGAATTACTAGTTGAGATGTTTCTCATTTTTCCAGAGACCACGAGCAAGGAATAAGGTTTCCGCCGAGTGTCTCCATTGTGAACCGCGATTGTTTTGATAATATACAATCGTCATTCATCGTTTGAAGCTTGTTCCTGGAAAGGATTTCAGAAATCAAAGCCCATACCCATCAAATAACTATGGTTATGTTAATACTAATCACATAAAGTAGCCATGTCGCAAGAGACCAACCTTTCAAAGATACGCATGAACTTGGCCACAAAGGCCTCGAGATGGAAGATTACTTTCTGCATGCGAGTCAGTTTGGTTCCGTTTTAGAACACAAATTGTAACGATGACTCACGCTTCCTTGCTTGATTCGGTGCTCGTAGAACGCAGACCACTTGATGACTTCCGGTTTAAGTGCGTCATCGACCTTTTCAACGAGTTTGAAAGTCAAGACCTGATATATCGGTTAATACATTGCTGTGAAGTATTCAGAAAGTGAACCTGCCTTCAGGACTGTGGTTGGAGGAATGCAGTGAGTCAAAAGATCGTATAACCGCGAACGGACTTGAAGTAACCGAGCAGGCGAGCGATCCTCCAAGATCTCATTTGCAACTACAGCAATAAGAGCCTCCCAGTCTGGGGGCGGGATTGGAGTCTTATCGGTTACTTTCTCACTAGATAACCATCCGAGTCAGAAATTAAGAGCAGAACAATCCGATCAGTGAAACTAACTTTTGCGCATAGATAGCCTCGAGCATCAGCAGCGCACGGCGCAAGTTCCGCCCACTCTCCTTGGCAATCCTCTGGTTCAGTCCCTCGGCCTCAGTCCACCCCTCTCTCTTCGCAGCCGTCCGCAGGACGGAACAGATTTCATTCTCAGTGGGAGCAGCGACTCTGACCAGCAAAGTTCGCGAACGAATGGGGGCAATAATGTTGGAGGTGCTGTTCGCCAGGAGAATTAAGCGGAGGTTGGGACTGTATTTCTCCATCGTACGACGCAAGGCTGCCTGTGCATCGCGAGTGAGGTAGTCGGCTTCGTTGATCACGACGACCTTGAATCGCTGCTTCGCGGCGAGATCGACCTGTTGTGTCTGGGCGACCTCCTTTAACAACTCCTGAACCACGACCCGGTCGTAGTTTCCGACATCTGCGGGGGTGATCTCGAGGTGGTAGACGGAGGACACAATGTTGAATTCGAGCTTGCGGTTGCTGGTGGTCTGGAAGACGCGGGCGTCGATCTTGATCTTTTCTACACCTGGGCCGTATAGTTCCTTAAGGGTTGCGATGATGCGGGTCTTCTTGCCAGCGCCTGATGGGCCGTAGACTAGTAAATGTGGGAAATCGCCGCTTTGAGCCTATGTTCGGTGTGAGCTTTTTGGTATCTGGTGTTGACGGTAAGTGTCACTAACCAGCGAGCGAAGTCGATCTGAGAGTTCCGGATGGTATGAGAGTGATTCAAGCGACCGAGGGCGCAATTTGTCGACAAGAAGAGCCATCTTAAGCTTAATGGAGTGGTTGTCTTTGGTTGGGCGTGGAGGACTGGAAAGGCGAGCGTGAAAACGCGTCCAAAACGCGCGCCCACTTAATTGATGGCCCGTGCACTCAGGAAGGCTGCTGGCACAACTTCCATAGTAGACGGGACCTGAATATTGATAACATTGGAATTGACGACACAACTGCTTATGGCTCAGTTTAGGGTTCTACTAATTATTGATATCAGAGCGCCATCACCAATTATTTAGAGGTCTAAATCCCTCGCTTGGAATTCCAATTTCATCTCGAAAGGCTTATGATACATATGGGGTGTTGATGAGTTATATGAGCTTTTTCTGTAGATTTACATGCAACCAATTTGGCCGCCAGCTTCAGCTGTTTATTGATCACCAATTGGGGCTTTCTGGCTATGCAAGTACCCCCAGGAATAGCTGGTAGGGCATCAAGATGCAATGGGCTTCAAGATTCCATTGTCATCATATTTTGCTTCTATTATGCGTCAGATCTGCCACTGTAATGTCATACCAAATTGATGCACTTACTAAAGAACGTGTAAGAAAGTGTAATTGTGTCAATACCCTTCATGTTTGGGTCCGTAGCAAAGTCAGGGTCGATGTAGAAAAACACAGGCATATCAACCGACTCCCCAGCGTTCAGCTTCTGCTCTTCAAAACAGAAGCATTGGATCTTGCTAAAATATGGAGCGACCTGGCCAGGTGTCACACTGTAGGTCGCAACGCCAATAATGTCATTTGGGCCCTTGTTCGTCGCTGTGTAAAATGCCAGTGCGGTCTCACCCGGTAGCACCCGGACCTCTCGTTGTTGCGGGGTAAACTTCCAGGGAAGAACGTCTGATACGGAGCCGTTGAATGTGATGCGTAAACGCCGGGAGTCAGTCACTGGTGTCACTCGGGACGCCGTGTCTTCGTTGCCGCCTCGGTGGGTGAGAATCGGCTGGCCTCCCCAACCAGTTTGTTGACAGATCTGAGACGAGGGGAATGAGTCAACAATACTTCTCGCTCATAACGAAGCTTCTCAAGAGAGGAGTTGAATGCGCACCATTTTGTACAGAGGAACGGAGCCGTAAGCGAGTGCGACAGTACCCAGGACCATGCTGACAGTATAATACCTAAGCAGAAGCAGGGCAGAAGCAGATCAGAAGCAGATCAAAAATATTATAGCATAAGATAGTGATCTCACATTGTTGAGGCATTGCGTTGGCGAGATTGTGGTGAATTGAATGGGGCGGAAGATGTGTACTGCTTCTGATGCAAGAAGGAATTTCTTGAGAAATACCTTTTCTCTGCTTCCAAAGCGCCTTTGCAGAGGGATATCGGGCGGGCTGCAGTCCCTCGAGTGAGAGCACACCGGCCCAACGAGGGTAATAGGCTGGGGAACATGATTGGGAGGTCAAGGATCTTGATCTCGGCGAGCTCGATGGCACGCATTAGACAGTATCAACACGTGACTCTTTATCGCACGATCAGTGTTATCGGTCCACAACGTTTATCATGATGGGACGTCAACGGGAGAATTTCAAACGTTTGAGATGGAAGCAGTATGAATACGGTGGTAAATGATGGTAGCAAAGGAGCTATTACGATCGCGATCGTCAAATTAATGATAATACTAATTAACTCTATGCAGCAAGGCCCGCATGAAGACTGAAGGTCGAAAGGCCGTTAAACATTATAATAATACAAACCATCGAAAGCACCTACCGCGTAGGCCACACTGGAAGGCAAAAGCTAGTTGAGCACATTCGGTGCGATGCGGCCGAAAACTCCACGGACCATGCTGGGGTTTTCCCGGATGCAAGTGAGAAGGATAGCAGCGCTGATAGAAAAGGCGAATCGTTCGCGGTATTGATACTGGGGGAAAAAAATTCGTTAGCATCCCATGATACTAAAAAGATTGGCAATAGGCTGTACATCGAGTGGATGCATGCAAGATAGGATATGGCTGGTGGGTGTAACCATCTGTATTCGGGCAATGCGAAGCTTGGGACATACTTTCTTATCATACAACCGTGGCAACACCGTGGCCGCAGCTCGAGGTGCCACAAATAGCGCCAACTCCTGTCTCTTCCGTGCTTTCTCCACCAGAATGCTCCATCCACACATGAGGCATCCTGAGCCGACGCAAAGGCCAGCGTCCCACATTTGCGGGGTGACGGACTTCTGGTCAAAGATCTTGGGGCCTAACCGGGTTCGAGCAAGGCAGACAGAATAATAAAACAGGGCCACGAAGGAGGCAAGGAATGCAGATGACTGGGCGGCATCCGATATGGCGCGGCCCAATGCAGCAGAAGACTTTATTCCCCGCAGGCGCAGAACCACCTGCAGAGGGATGTAGGTTGCACAGGCGAACTTGAAAGTTCGAGCAAAACGAGACACCGCGTGCTTTTCGCAATTAGGGCCGCAGCCCATGTGTACCATCTCGCACGGGATAGGTATGGTTTTTGATGGGTCTCCCCATTTCTCAGGCCAACCAAAGTCTCTGCACATAGATTCCAGAAGATGTCCTTGGTTTGTATCCTTGCCGTAGATGAAGACACCACGACGGACACGGCGGAGGGCTTCGATCAAGCGTGAGTCTACCTGGGCGACCTCCCCAATCCAATTTTCATATGTTCGGGGCAATCTTTCGGGAGCATAGAACCACGCCCACATAATGATTGCAGAACTCATGGCAAAAATTCCAGCGTCAGCCACTCTGGGAGCTAGGCGTTCGACCACTGTCCAGTGATTTTGAGCTTTGCGGCGACGGGACCAACGATCCCAAGCGATGCAAGCAATTACATCAATTGCTCTACAGACCGTGAACAGAGTGAGATCCATTGTCCTACCAACTAGCTCCGGCCGTTGAAACGGCGCATGATTGGCTTGTAGGTCATGGCAGGTATCTTCACTGCTTGTCAAGGCCAGATCGGCTCTGGTTTCCCGCCGGGGCGATGAGCGCTTTTGGTTGAGCAGCTGGAAACTAAACCATGCTGACAGGAAGGTGGCAACAAATTGAGTCAACCGTTGAGCAGACTTAGTTATCCGGATGTTACGGTTGAAAAAAATGACAGCGATCAATGCGCATATCCGATACCACAAGACCGGCAGCAAAGTTGATCCCCCCGTCAAGGCACCACAGAAGGTTGGGAAGCTATGAATGCGTAAAGGCCCAGCTAGAATGCGTGCGAGCTATTTAGATTCCTGTGTCAGTATGTACTGTCCCGGGGGATTCACAAACCATATGCCCCTCTGTGGGAGAAGGGGGCAAGGAAGGGGGCAAGGACAAGAAATACACATGAAGGTAACATTTGACATACCTTTTGCAACTTTTGTTTCGTCGACTCATTGGGGTCTCCAAGGCGCCGGAGACAAGAGATTAATCTCGGCGTGACTGACGATAGATAGCCCAAGGCATAAGCACGGAGGATGCTGCCAAGATCGTTAGAAGACCGATGGAGATCTCGGTTGTACCAGGATAAGAGATCTGAGTAACTTACGGCTTGAGGATCTGGACTCTGGGATGGCTATTGCGGAGACTCAAGCGGCCAACAGGTTCCATAGTGCCAGGAACTTTCATGACATGATCCGCGGGACAGAATAAGCATCGCAAGGGGGAATTGTCCGGTTCAGGTCACTTGAATTCAAGTCACTTGAGGGGTAACCGAACGGTCGCCAATCAGAGCCACGACGACCTTAACGGTAGGTTTTCGGAGGCAGGGGTTGTTGCTGGAGGGGAACCAGCTAAAACTTGCCGCCGAAAAATTGGGTAGTATTGAACGCCGGCCTGCACAATCGCTTGTTCCCTATGATCAATCGTGGATCTGTGCTACCGGAATTCAATTTAGGTAGGGGGGGCTGCGTCAGGCCCCAGAACGGTTCGACCTCGGTTCCTGAAAGGGTAGAAACCCCGCGGTCTACCAGGCCCGAGATTCAGGCACACGGGGAATGGTAACAAGATGGGACGATCATCCGTGAGATTTAGAATGTTGCGGGGACGCGCCCGACCCACGGAATCAAGGAATCTCGAAGCTGGATTGGGGGAGAAGACCGTATTGTACGCAGTACACGGCGCCCGCTCAGCCTTGAAGCCGAGCCGACCGGTATAGACGGAGGAGAAAAAGAGGCTTAGGGATTTGGGGGGCCTGCCACGTTCGGAGGAACGTGGAGCAAAGATTCCCTACTTCCAGTGTACCCCTCTGTCTTGGAAAGCCCTGCAGCAAAGTAGCACTGGACTTATGCAGGCGTGCGACAAAGGGCTGAAGTGTAAAGAGCCTCGGGCGTGTCAATGGGGAGTGGAGACCAGCAGCTCGAAGTCGGAAATCCAAGTCTAGAGCAGGTCATGTACCACGGAGGTACAGGATACAGCGCTCGACTCCCACGTGGAGGCCCGTACGAGAGCGTATTTTTGGTATCCATATTACGTCACGCGACCGGGAAAAATTCACATGTGATTTTGACGACGAGAAGCAAATGCGATCACCGCAATTACTCGACGAACACTCCACTTTCCATTTCCCCAGCTTCCACTCTTTGATCTTTCTTCCTGGATACCCTCGCTTTCTTCTTGCATGTTGTGGTGGTTCTCTTCATATCTCATCTTCATGTTCTGGTGCCGCGTTCTACTCTCCCGGGTTCCTTTGATAACTATATCTGCGCACGGAAGCCACTGAATGCCCTCTGTGTTTAAAGCCAAGGCATGTTCCTCTTTTCCTGGTCAGCTCTGCTTCTGAGTATCAGAGCACACTCCCGTTGAGCGAGAGAAGCCCACCCAAACCCCCCACTCCATTCTGCAGCTTGGTCTCTTACTTGCGCAAGATGGATGGTCCTGGTCCTGAGGTCCAGAATGGGCGCAACTCTCCGCCATCGGCAGGTCCCTTTGGCTGTGAGTGGGCAGTCGAGCTCGACTGGTCCAACATCGACTCTAACTCTTATCCAGATTCATTCCTCGGCCCCATGGATACTCCCTATGAGCAAGCTCCCGCTTTACCCCCGGGGCCATCTCTCCTTGATGATAACGAATCCAACATGCTTGATAACTTCTTCACGACCATGAATACAAACAACTTCAACAATGACTTTTGGCTACGCTCTCAGCAACAAAAATCTTCTTCTCTCTCATTTGACTGGGCAGATGAGCTGCCTCCAACCTTCCAAGGATCCACGACCTCACTCCCACAGCCCTCTTTCCAGCCCCATAGCTTGGACAAATCTGGCATACTTGCAGGAAATGCGGCCAATCATGATATCTATGCTGCCGCATCCATGCTTTATCCAGATGGGATCCATGGCCCTGATCTTGGATCCGCACTGGCTCAGCAGACCTTCGCTAGGCAGCCTTTACCAATCAATAACCATCCCCGCCGCAGCTCACAGCCGGCACCAGTCACACAGACCCACAATTCCTCTCCGGTTCGCCCGCAAATTCCAACTGGGTTTCATACCGAGCAAATGCTCTTCGATGTGCGAGACCCCATCCCGGCAGATCAACACCCGTCCCGCAAGATCCGCGGCCTTCATTGGGGCTCCGATGTTAGCTTCATGGACCAAGGCTACGTCGCGCCGCCCGATCAACCCGATATCAAGGCTGTCACCCGAGATCTACTGGATCATCTAGATTGTTTCGAACCCCAGACCAGCGCCGGAAACACTCGGGGCTCCCACCCCCGTTCATGAAGTGGCAGGATCTACCCCCGGTCTCTCTACCGGGAAGCTGACATGGACGAGGGCTTCCAAGCTCGGAAAAGACAACGAGTAATTAAAGAAGACTCCGTGTCAGAGGAGGAAAGTGCGAAATATCGGAGGTCTAGAGCACCAAGCAACGCAAAAGTCCGCCGTACATCCACCGCGGACGCTTCGAAGAAGGCTCGCATCCAAGTGAACAGCAAAGCGCCTCGAGAAAACCTATCCGAAGAGCAAAAACGAACAAACCATATTCTTTCCGAGCAAAAACGACGCAATCTCATTCGACAGGGCTTTGATGACCTTTGCTCTCTTGTACCTGGTCTCCGTGGCGGGGGGTTCAGCAAGAGTGCCATGCTTACCCAAGCTGCCGACTGGCTTGAAGATATCATGCATGGCAATGAAATCCTTCGAAATCAACTGGCGGATATGAAGGGCATCAATGGCCTTGTGATGCCACGATGATCTATTACAGATGCTGATAGCGACACGACATTTCCGTTTGTTAATTCCTCATATTCAAAGCGATTTAGCGTTTAAAGGGGCTACGATCCTGGAGAGAGGCGAGTGGGCGTTCTCATTACGACAAGATACCATATTCGAGGGCAAGCATTTTCGATTGATTTATGATTTTCTTTTTCCGCCGATTATTTTGATGACACTGGTGTAGCCTTGCCATCCCGAAACCTCGCATTTTCGAAGTTTCGCAGTTGATGAAAACAGGAATCAAGCTAGTGTGACTGTTCCATATTCTTAACATCGCCCTAAACTGCATACCGTATTCTTCCATTGTAGTTTATACCTGGTAGAAGCTGTTTGATATGATGCGCTAACTAGGAACTGGTGGAAAATATCGCAATCAAGAAATTATGTGCTTGAAGGTGTTCTAGTATCAGGTCTGTTCATTCAAATGTTACATTCTCATTTGCTTCAGCGTTGTGTTGGCCTCCAAGGCATGTGGGGCTTCAAGCGCTCTGATTAAGCCTGGGGTTGCCGATCTGCCTCCGCCTGTTTTTGATGTTTAGGTCCCGACGCGTCTTCTCTTTTCCATCTCCCCACCACAACATATAACCATGCCTCCCAAGCGAAAGCGCTCCGACCAGAATGACGAGGAGGGCGACTCCAAAAAAGCACTATGCCTATCTCAAGCCCTCGGTCCGTCGTGTCCCGGAAAAGACGATCAAATCCAAGTGGGCAACTCTGCCAGAGCCTGTCCAGGACAAGGTTCGGGGCTTGTTTCACGCCATTGAACGCCCTGTAATCATGCGCCATTCAAATGAGAAAAAACGAATCGAGGCACAAGCTGCAGTTCACGCTGTGGTGCGGAAGTATGTTGGCATCGAAAGTACGCGCTTGAGCTGTCGCTAACTTGGAGCAGTCTAGGGAAACGTCTGCCACGAATGCCATTTCCTCCGATTACCAAAGATGCCCACTTTGACTATGAGTCTGCATTGGATGAACATGTATGGTAGAACCAATTCGTCGCTTTTTAGCGGAATACTGACCGATCTACAGCGGCTCCTAGCGGCAAATATCGCAACAATGAGAGACAGCACGGCTCTCCTGAAAGCCGAGATTGCGAGGGAAGAAGCGCTCCTCGCCGAGGAGAAGAAAGCACTGCAAGAAATGGACAAAAACGCCAAAAGGGCCGAGGCTGAGAGGAAGAGGTTGACCAAAAATGTATGGGACATGACGTCTAAGCTTTTCGTATCTTGGCTAACATGAACGACAGGAACACCCCGTTCTTCGACAACTGGATGAGTTCGTATCATCCCATGACGCAACAGATGTTTTCGCCCTGGCTGATGGCAAGACTCCGCGCCCTGCATTAGGCGAGGTATGTGTTTCCAATCCAAGGCGTCTTGCTTAACGCACATATTCTAAATGATCTTCTCTCTTGAACTAGCTCGACGCGGATCCTGAAATTCAAGGACTGATGAAACAACTCCATGGCCATCTACAATCGATGCAGACGAATATTGCTCCACTTGCTGGTCTGAGTGACGCTGTGACTCGGTCGCAAGCTGCTTTGGATCTCTATTCCTCCTTGAATGATTGATTCTTGGACAGTCATTCAGAACCTCGACAGAATATCGACCTGTTAAAGTTCTATAAAACGGGCCCGAGATCTGCGGCACATGGAACGCAACAATCCTCGGTATTGTCGCGTCGCGTGCGTCTCGCGCGCATGTGATTCAATTAAGATATAATAGCAACATACCGAGCAGAAGGGCTGGCTCGTTCGAGGGGTCTAACACTAAGGATCGGATTCAAAAACGAAGAACATTGCAGAGATCCTCCGCGAATGACCGGCTTATAGCGACGGAACGAGGGAATTTCATCTGCGACATGTGAAGCGCGAACCAAGCGCAGGGAGGCTGTTCCTGTCAAAATTCGCTCTGACCGGAATGGTTTAATTTCCAGTTGATCCTGAGTTGATTGTCCGATCTAACGAATGGCATTGCTCATAGATCTGCGCCATACCCAGGGACTACCCCACTTCAGAGAAGGGGCGCTGGTCGCCCGATGCCATGTACTAGAGACAATAATAGACTGGACCGAACCTGAACTGACAGGGATTGAGCTATCGTAGATTCATTGACTAGAAACCAAACACTAGTACGACGGTAAATTAGAACCTCGGCCCTCGCAGTGCTCCTGACGTTGCGGAAAAAGCTCGGGGATCCCCACACGCGGAGCAGAACGGGAGGGGCTTCCACGTCTTTGGTCTCCGCTTTTCGCAACTCGACTTGGATGTTTCAACGCTTCACCAACTTTCTTCCTTCTGCGATGACTGCAGGCAGCCATTCTGCGTGAAGCAAATCCTACAACCACCATGACAGAAAAGGGCGCAAGCTCCGACAGACCTGCGTCTGCCAAGTCTAAGTCTGCGGACGCGGCCAAGGATGTGCGCGCAAAGGACTCGCCCTCGTCTGCAGTCAAGTCCGAAACCACCGGCACGCATTCTAGCCCAAAGAAGCGCCGCAAGGTGAATCACGGTGAGTGCCCTTTATACGCCCGTAGCATGCGACAGGGATCCACAACCGCAATCCGGCTCTGGTCCGCTTGGCGATGAGAAGCTTGAGCTAATGTGATTCTTCCCTGCAGCATGCGTCTATTGTCGCCGCTCGGTGAGACAACCCCCGGAATAGCTTAAGCAATTCCCTCCACACTCCCGTCTGCTCGCCCCCATTGCGCAGACTTGAGCGCAGCAAGTCGCACTTCCGAGCCTTGCGCTGGGAAGACCACCCCCAAATCTCTAGAGAAACAGTTAGGCTAACAGAAGGATCTTGGTTACGTTGGACAGCATATGACTTGCGATTCGGTACGACTCCCCTTCTCGATCGTATCTATTTAAATTCATCCGCAACCCGTGCGACCGGTTGTCGGCCGAAAATTGTGAAGCCAAGTCCCCACTGACCAGTTTCGCGCACCTAGGAACGGCCTTGCACCCGATGTATAAAGCGCAATATTGGGCATCTGTGCCACGACGAACCCAGGGAGCCCACAAAGCGGCGTGGCGACCAGGAGAATTCCGCTGCAGATGAGGAGGGATCGTCCAATAATGACCTAATGCCTGTCTCCGGTCTCCATCGCGGTGTCGATGTACCCGATGCTCCCCGTCAGCAACTTCTCTCCGATGGTACGATTGGAATCGCGCCTTCGACGGTCCAGCCCGCCAGCATTTCCACGCCGACCCAGGCCCTGGATGGGCAGCAGAGTAAGCTTGTGACAGGATTTGGATATTTAATTCAACCCCAACTGACCTGGGGTCCTAGTGATGCCATACAATGACTGGATGAGTGGTGGACAAAATCAATTTCAGGACATGCACTCCCTTCATCCGTCCTACATGTTCAATGCACCCGAGGTGACCAACGAGTACAATTTGCTAGGAGATTTTCTCAGCAACAGTCTCCTCGATGATGGAGCTATTTTTCCAAGTAATGAGCTTCCGGGCACTTACTCCGACTCTACCCTGATGAACTCAATGAGTGGCTTGGGCATGCCGAGCGGCCTGTCAGGCCCTTCGCAACTCGCACCCCCGTCACATACCGCGCAAGGAGAGCCGATTCAGCGACCAGTCTCTACCGTGGGGAATGACAAGGCGCGCGAAACCTATTACATGACCGCCGCAGACCCGTCAGGATCAGACCCGCCCGAGGAGCGCATGAACAAACTGCTGAAGGCCAAGTATGATGCCGGACTGCTGAAGCCTTTCAATTATGTCAAAGGGTATGCTCGACTCAATCAATACATGGAAAAGAATATGCAGCAGATATCGCGGCAGAAGATTCTTCGGCAGCTGGACAAATTCCGGCCCAAGTTCCGCGAGAGAATGCAGAGCCTCACGGATATCGAGCTGATCCTCGTCGAGATGTGGTTTGAGCGCAGTCTCATGGAGTATGACCGAGTCTTCGCCAGTATGGCTATTCCGGCTTGCTGTTGGCGGCGAACGGGCGAGATCTTCCGTGGGAACAACGAGATGGCGCAGCTGATTGATGTGCCGATTGAAAGTCTTCGCGATGTGAGTAATATGCGCGCGCTTCCTTATTTGGTTTCCTTGCCGCTGACACAGATTTGCAGGGAAAACTTGCCATCCATGAGATTATTGTCGAAGACCAGCTGGTCAGCTATTGGGAGAAATTTGGCGCTATCGCCTTTGACAATACTCAGAAAGCTATGCTGACCAGCTGCACGCTCAAGAATCCTGATGGGTCGGGCGAAGGCATTCAATGCTGCTTCTCGTTCACCATTCGCCGTGATAACCATAACATGTACGTTCTCTTAACACTGTCCATTTTGCCGCTCCACCGCTGACGTTCGCAGCCCATCTTTGATCATTGGAAATTTCCTTCCCACTCAACGGATACATAAGTAGTTCGAGTCGCAATTGGATCAGGTGTCTCTTCTTTTCTCAGCTGCTTGGGTAATCTCTGGGAGTTTGGTACGGCTTTCATACCTGGTTTTCGTCTTGTCATTCTTTGATTCCCTAAGGTCGCATGCCTCTTTCCGAAATCCATAGTTGGCAGCTTTTTTGTATACTACACTCGGGTCTACTCGAAAAAAAAAAAGGTCGGTTTTTGCTATGTTACCTTCTTGGTTTTTTCTGCTTTGCAATCCCATACATAGGTTGGTGTGCTCTGCCGCTTTGAAATACACGTCTTATTCCCAAGTAGACAACCTTGGAAGAGTCCTAAGAGAAATGTTCGGATGAAGAGCGTCTAGTATTCAGGTGTGCTACCTAAAGCAATATGGGTATCATAAATACTGTAAAAATAGGAATGATCAGAAGAGAAAGAAGAGAAGGGGCCAGTATCATCCATAGATGTGCGTACATGAGCCAAGGGAATCAATCAGCGTAGGGGTTTAAATCCCAATAAGAAGAGAGGGGACAAGAGAAAGTACCAAGAAGAACGAAAGTTGAAGAGAGACAACTTCCATCGAAGAAGAATCAGAGCGCCGGTAATAATGCATTGGAACAGATAGGAGGCAGGTCCCAGCCTATGTCCCTAGTACGCGGTCAAATCGAAGTTCAAATCAAATAGGCAGGACGCAAAAGCAATGCATCGTAATTTCATTTCCCGGTGGCCGCATCGTACGACTGGCTTCGGGAAACCTTTTCTAGGCCCTTTTGCCGCAGCACAGGTGTAGAGGGAGCGTGTCGAGGCGTGTGAGGTACATGCTGAGGCCGATGTTTGGACGACTGACGCCTTGGCTGGCGAGGGGATAGCGAGGAGACGGATGAGTAGCTTGGTCGGCGGTCAATTTCTTTCCCGCTGTCTGTTTCTGTTTCGCCGCTCTCATCGCTGTTTATGGCACGGGCATTGACAGCACGGAGTGTAAGGCTAAGCTCACGTTCCAGTTCTTTATGTGCTTGGATTTTTTGGGATGAGCCGTTGAGCTTTCTGCGGTAGGTCTTGAGGGTTCGGCACAATTGCTCTGTAGACATTTCTAGACTGCCGAACTCGCCTCGACCAGAAACCTTGCGATTTCGAAAGTCTAGTGAAGTTCGCCGATTGTGGTTCTTGGCGCTGGTGGGTTTTCGGGATGAAGGTGGTTTGGATCTCGGGCTCACTGGCGACGGGGATCGCCGAGATCGCTCGGACGGATTGGTTGGAGACAGGCGGTTCGGAGGAGAGGGTGTCTCCGCAACGGATTGGTTTTTGAGGTTGGATGGGGTCAAAGAGAGCTTGGATAGCTTCCTTCTTAGGGTTGGAGAAAGGTCTCGGACGGGCGTCGGAGTGCCAATGGGGTAAGGGTTTGTATTTTCTGGTCGGAAACCCGCCATTTCGCTACGAGAAAGGACTTTGCGGAGAGGAGGCCTAGCTGCCGTCGTCTCTTTCGCCGGTTCTTCTTCCTCTCGTCCATTTAATGAAGCCTCGAGGGATGCCTGGGGCTGAACACATAAGCCCCATATCATAAGGATACCGTCGATGCCGGCAGAAATCAAGCTTCGCTGCGTCTGTGGCTTATCGGGATCGTCATTTCCGTCCAGCAAAAGAACATCGCTGACGCCCTCGGTATGACCAAACTCTCCAGCGATCAAGGTGTCCTTTTCGAGGTCGTATACCCGAATGGATTTATCCGTGCTAGAAAGCCCAATGAGAAGCTTAGGGCTTTGGCCAGGCACCTCAGATTTGACCGTGAGAGAGCACATGATAACAGCGTCATTCCCATCGGAGTCGGCTGCACGAAAAGAATGGAGCTGCCTTGCCGAAGGTACATCGAACTTCGAGATATTCCGATCCATGGTCGATAGATAAAGGGCGTTCGAATCGTCGGGGCATAGTGTCATCGAGACCGGTGAGGCCTTGAGAGTGACGACTTTCGATATGAGATAAGCTACTAAAGTTGAGCCTTCTTCCTCGCGCGTCGCTCGTTCTCGAATGAGAATGGTTCTATCAGCAGAGCTAGATAAGAGTTTCTCGCCGTCATTCATGAACATGATCTGCCCTACTGAACCGACATGCTCGTCCATTGTCTGGACCAACTCTAACGAGTCGTCCTTCTTCTCGAACAATTGGACCATACGGTCTCGTCCCGAAGTGGCCACTAGTGTAGACTCAGCAGAGGAATGAAGAGCAATATCAGTGATTTCGCCACCATGAGCCCGAACCTCGGCCGTGCAAACCCAAGGGGAAGAGCCCGCAAGGAGCTTCAGGATGCCAAGCTTATCTCCAGAAACAAACCATTTACCCTGTTCCCCGGCCCGAACCACTTTCAATTCGTTGGACATCTCATCCTCGGTTGCGTAATTTTGCTCGAGCGGAACAAGTCGTGAGTTCAAGCACTTCCCCCGAGAATCCCAGAAATTAACACTACCATTTCGCGACCACGAGAAGAAATCTGCTTTGAGTTCATTTGGCTTCCCAAGGGACCGAACCCCATAGACAGGATCTCGATGAGCAGGCATGGAGGTTTCCCCTAGCTCTTGCTCACCCTCTTCCCGTAGCGCATCAATTGGGTAAATGTGGATCTCGCGGGTAGACTCGACCGTGACCATGTGAGAGAAAAGTGAACCCATACAAGTGATGGCTGGGATTTTGCTTCTCTTCTCTAGGACTCCCTTTTCAGACCGTGCAGGTGACATAGGAGCTGGATTAGGCGGCGATCGGACTGCATCAAAGGATAATCGCTGCATCTTCCTTCCGCGGCCGCCAACCCAAATCGTCTCACGGTCAAAATCGACTGCCAAAGAGGCAATGCAGAAACCGACTTGAGTGATGACGGTTAATTTCTGAGAGCTTTCGCGATCATCAATGAGGCATACAGCACCGGATTCTGTACCCACTACAGCTTCCTGGTCTGATATGCTGGATACACAACTGAACGTAGTGTCTCCGAGAGCACCAAGGAGACAGTTTCGTCCACTCAGAGCCTTAGGTGCTGGGCTTGGCGAGGGACCAGCGCTGTCAGAAGCTAGTCGCGTTTTGGTGGGCGAGATAGGCCGTGGAGTGGGCAGTCGCCAGACTTTGACGTGGCGGACACCAACTGTCACCAGCGATTGGCCAATCCAGCAGATGTCTCGGACAAAAGAAGTGCACCTGTTTGTTGAATGCAGCTTAGCGGACCCATTTTTGAGATTGATGGTCCAAATGAAGAGGAATCCGTCATTCATGCTGCCCAGGGTCGCTAGATATTGTGAATCGGGACTGAAAGCTAGGCAGCGCACTCCAAAGGTGTGCTCGCTCAAAATCGAGAGAGGGACGTCGGGCGAGGCGTCTTTCGCGGTCGAGAAGATCATGACTCGAGGATTGTAACCGGTCTAAAAAGAAACAACTTAGTATTTGTTGCAAAGTCAGTGTGCCAATGCGATTCAGTTTCGCTCACAACATACCTCGCCAACCGCCAGGAATCGACCATTGGGGCTGATTGATACACTTGTCACAGCCTTAATGCGTTCTCTGGATGATAACGTGCGTGGGCTGCCATTTTCTGGTAAATCGCTCGAAGGGGTTGCTACGTTAGGGAGGTTAAGGTGAGGATTGGACCGAATTTGCTGAATTGACCGTGATCGGGTATCGGGGGTGGTGGGAGGAGTAGATTGGTTGTAGAAGGAAGTGGTTGGGTTCATGCTGGTCGCGGAGGGACGCGCTCGAAAGAATCGTTGGGTAACATTAGCGTCGTCATCGAGCTCAGCAAGAACGGCAGCGGAGCCCGCATACAGAGCAAAGCTCTTGCTTTGATCGTGGCTGGAGAAGCCATTTGGAGTTGTTGTTGTGGTGCCCAGGACAGTTTGGAGAGAGAGAGACGATTGGTGAGAAGACCTGCTGAGAGATCGAGATCCTGGGCGCAGGATGGGCGAGTTGGACGGAGTGATTTTTAAAGAGGCAGGCCCCGGAAGTTTGCTTCTGTTCGTGTTTGCGGTCGCCATCGCATCGGCAGGGGACGAGGTGTTCACTGTCCCTGATTGCGCGGTGGTTGGGCATTTCACTGTGTTTTCATAGAGAAATCGGCTGGCGGTCAAAGATTAAAGAGATCGTGGGCAAAAAAAGAGGGTGGCGGGGGAGATCAAATAGGAGGCGGGGAAGGTTGACTCGATAAAGGAACGAACGAGATCAACCTGAGATTGCGAAGGAGAGTGAAGGAACACACGAACGTAGAGCTTCCCCATTCCAAAAGTTCCCAGCGTTTCCCAAAGTCCCACGCTAAACTTAAGTTGATCATTCCAGTCGATCAGGAATCCCACGAACCTTGGGACGGGGTGGAGTGGAGCCCCTGACTATCCCTAGGCGGAAGAAGGAAGAATTGGCAAGAGTCAACACTTGGTTCTGGTCTTCCACGATTTCTATATTGCAGCGTCTACTTGAATGATCCTCCTGTTGGCATCTTTGGCTGCTTCCCTCAATTCTGGCGTGCATTCCCGGGCGACAACATGATCGAACTGGTGGGTCGCGGTCCAAGCACCAGATCATCCAATCGGAGCATTCGACGTCTGCTGTCGCCTCGAAATTAAAAGACCATTAAGGTTATCGGGCCAAAGCTCGTTTCAAGCAATCAGGCGTGATCTCAATGTGTCCTGGCGGCTATCTATAGTCGACGTTCTATGGTTGGTCCGGCCCTCCAGGGTACTATGATGCAAACATGGAACAAGCTCTGTGTGCCAGCCCGAAAACAACTATAAATATTCCTAGTAGGAGCATCAGAATCCCACGCTTTGAGCATATTCATCAAACTATCGCTAAGGCTTCCAATCGTTTCAAATGCCATGAGCTTTTCCCGGTATCCTACACTGCCCCATCCCCGCTCAAAATGCTGCTCGAAGTTCTCCCAGTCCATCCGTTCGAATGCTTTGTCTCGTGCTCAGGCTTCTGGGCCCTCTGGTAGATGAATATTGTCTTTGATTCTCGGCAGCTCCTTGCACATAAATTGTGACTTTCTGTGACTGGTTTGTATCTTTTCAGAAGATCTGGTATCCTCGAAATTAACAGATTACTCTTGGACAGCAGGGCCATCCTCAACTGCTATCGCAGCACCTTAGGCTTAATATAGTAAAGTTGGTAGGGTTGGGTAGCAAGCATCTCCAAGCACAGCAGTTGAGCCCTTATCAAGTCGTCAGCTTCTGCCCTTAGTCCTCCTAATTCAGCAATCATTGGTACCAAATGAGCAATGCGGTCGAGCTCATTATATAGATGCAATCACACTGCTATACGATAAATAATATAGAAGTAGATAAAAGCTGAGTTTTCTGTATTGATGTTCTTTAGACAACTGTTCTTATCATAAGCATAGACTCGGAGCTATCTAGGCTTTACATTTGCCTGTAAAGCAGTATCCACAGTCTTCACGGCCCTGGCCTCTGTTAATATCCAGACCACCACTCCCATCTTTGTCCTTTGAACAACATTTTCCATCTCTATTTTTACTAGGACAGAGAAAGTCAATACTTGCCAAGACATGAAAAAACAATATCTTACCAGTAGCGAAATGAATCCTGGGGACCTAGTCGTCGACCAGAGCATTTATCGGCATTCCCTCTTCTTCCTGTGCAACTGCGTGCTACAGATGACAGTGAATCAGGAGCCAAGGTATCCTGGGTCGCTGCCTCCGCGTCGGACATCGCGAGAACAGTGGCACAAAGCATAAGGAGAGCGGTGTACGGGATCTTCATCCTTTGACTCTTTGGCAATGTCGTGATTGAAGAGAAAGGAGAAAGCAAGCGGATTGACGATTCTCTCAAGCAATTTCGAATCGCTTTATAATCCCTCGCACAGCAAGGGGCCAGTACAGGTAAATATACTTATTTTTACTGAATTTCTGACTATACAATTATTGCATTGGCTCCTTCAATTGGAAGCCGTAAGGGGGTGATGGTTCTCCCAGTTAGCAGGCATTGATCACTCATCATGTCTGTAAAGACCTGTATTACTGCAATTCCAGTCCAATTGGCTGCCTAGGAAATTGCCGGCAATGGGGAATCAGCAAGGTCTGAAAAAGTGAACATTCTGTTGAATTGAAACACGCAATTACGCTGGTGCCTCGTCCAAGTAATGATCCAACGGAACTGCTTCTGACGGAAGAAAATGAGGACTCCGGAATTGGTTTACCTATACACGCTTATTGGGATTGCGCAGACCATGGTGAAATTAATCTGGGTTACTAGCTCAGGCAGAAGCCCATGCACTCGAGATTTTCGTCACTACTGAAATGGAGCGCACGGGGCAGCCGTACGTAGCTGCAAAAGTGCACGTTATGTGCGGCGACCAGAAGATACCCATACTGCTCCTCTTGGTAATGAGGAACTGCATCACTGGGAAGGTCATATCTTTAGTTTGAAAACCTGGATGTTTGATCTATGTACACTATCTTAATAGCTCAACGATGATTGATGTCTTCTCATGGCTGTTAGGTCAGCATTTGAAGCCCTTGTTTATATGGAGGAGGCCCACTGATTCTACATACATAATATACTACCGAATGTAATACAAAAGTGCACCTATAAGAAGCTTCGTGGCGTGGTTGTCACCCGAGATGTACGCGATTTGCGGGTTCAATTTTGCCTGGATATCCAGGCAGACATATAATCTTATCGCCACTGTTTCATCGCGATTTTTGCTGCCAACTCCTCCTGATCATCACCGCGCCAGTCTTTACGATGGCATCCCACTGTACATCTTCGGCTAAGATGGCACTGTCGAATGTACTACGCAGTCTATTTCACTCAGAATTTCCCACTGTGATCCGACATGGCCCTTTCCACCGACCCGCTCGTCCTCTACGTACAGCCCAGTACCCACGATTGTTTAGCTCTACTGTTCCAACCTCCAGCATCAAACTCATTGACAATGCACAAGACATAACAACTGAGCCTCAGGGGTCAGTACCCTCCGACAAACCTGCAGAGGCGATCGACTTCAGCCCCGAATCGTCCATACCGTTCGAAGAGCTCATGTGCTCAGCCGATTCAGCGAAAAAATCCAAAGACGCGAAGAAGAAGCAAAAGCCTAACAAGGGCCCTGAGAATGACAAATCTTCGGGGCGAATAAAAATGCGACCAAGGCTTACAAAGCCCCGAAGGATAATAAGAAGCGCGAGCTGTGGAAGATTCAAAAGGAGGCCCTCAAGGAAAAGTTTCCTACGGGCTGGAATCCTCCCAAGAGGCTTTCACCTGACGCCCTCGATGGAATCCGACACTTGCACCAAACCGATCCCGCTCGATTCACAACCGCCGTCCTAGCTGAGGAGTTCAAAACCTCACCAGAGGCGATTAGGCGTATCCTGAAAAGCAAGTGGACGCCCTCTGGTGCTGAGGTCGAGAATCGGCGAAAGCGATGGGAAAGGCGCCACGATCGTATCTGGAGCCACAAGGCTGAGTTGGGCCTGCGCCCTTTTGTCAAACGCGCTGCGCCGTTCTCGGACTCCCAAAAGCTATATAAAGATGAATAGAGATTGGGGATTCGACTGTTTGGCCATCTCTATTTTATCGTGTATCATATCTCTCCTGTACATTAATTCACTCGGAAAATGGTTGATTTTTACCCATCTGGCTATTGCAAAGATATTTATGCAACTCGGACTACGCCTCCCCTCCTTCCCCAAGCACTGTACTAGTAGATCGACAATCGCGCGAGCCTCGGGCGAACCGGTGCACGTCCATCATTATGAATGGGATAAGCTTGGTTCACATACTAGAATGAAGATGCACTGAATTCCCTTGAAAGTAAAGGAAGCTATTAGTACTAGGAGAGCTTGGAACCCCCTTTGAGCTTAGGAAGCTCGGCGCGAACTCTACGTAAAGTGGGCACGGAACTCGCAACTGTGGAGGCGCCGCCACAACTCCTTTGCAACTCCGCCTCGGCGAACACATGGGACTTTGCTTCGACTCCGCGTCCCCAATGGCTCATTCGACGTGACATTATGCGGATATCAGCACAATTCTGATGATCCGCATCATCTGCCTTTGAATTCTCATCACCAATCCCGCGTTCTTCCAGTGAGCTACTTAAAGAGTAGACCGGCAGCCCACATGCTGACGTCGTGCCCGCCATGCCGTCCAACATCCAGGTCTTCGTGAAATGGAAGGATCAAACAATATTTGCGGGAGAGGATGTGGAATGCACAATTACCTTCAAAAATGTGGCCGAGACAGGCCCTGATGCCATCCATGGAGCTGAGGGAGGACACCAGCGGAAGATGTCTCGAGTCGCGAATCACAGCAACAATTCGGAGTCGTTCTTCTCACTCAAGTCCCCCCCAGAGTCTCTTTTCGAGCCGGCGATCAGTTTCCATCAGCTCCCAGAAAAAAGCCGCCCATCAACGTGCCGCCTCGTCCCTGAGTTCCCCTCTCGGAGGTTCCCATAGCTTTCCGCCGGCCAGCAGCCCCTCCACACCTCGAAGCTGGCAGCCTGGCCACAGTCACAAACGATCCGTATCGATCCTGTCTATTGATAGTGAAGGCCAAACTGAGAAACAGCCTTCGCCGCTCAATTTGAGTAGCAGTCGCAACAGGCCTACCAGGGGCCATGGGCGCTCGGCTAGTCTTCAAGTTGGTCCCAGAAGGAACGACAGCTACGATGATTCATATAAAAGAGGTATGCGTTCATATGTAGCCAGTGAAAACAATGTCTTTGAAACTAATGATGTCCAAGCTGTGAGGCCAGCCCCAATGCGTGGGTTTTCGCTGCAGGAATCCCCGAACGAATACACGGCCAACAGCCTGCAAGTCGATACCACCTCCCTTAGCGCTCACGGTCGCACTGTTTCTACAACCAATAGCCCTATCGTTCCAACACAACCAATTCGCTCCTCTGTACGAAGACCGCAGCCCCCAGCCATCGATTTCAAGTTTCCGGCTGCCCCCCCCACCAAACGATCAAACCAGCCGTCCTAACCTCACCCCGTCACCTAAATCCGATAGACTCCCCTCACCATCAAAGAGCTCCACCAAGGATTCAGTGGCTTCAGGCGCTCCATCTCATCAGCAGCTTGCTCGAGTCATTTCTGCTACTAGCGTAAATGGCAGTGCGCGGAGCAGCGGCGAGTTCTTTTCTGTTAGCGATCAATCCACGGAAACCTTGGCATCAGAGTATACAAACTATTCCACTCAAGCTGCACGTGCACCGCCTCCTGCTAGACATGCACGACATTTTTCTAGCGTTACAGCGCCTCCCAAGGCTGTTGATGCTCAGGCCCTGCTTATGGGTTATGCCCAAATCAGCGCATCATTTACCGTCGACGGCTCTCTTGTGAACCAGTCGGTCTTTGATGAAGTCAAACGTAAAGGAGTCGTGGGAGGCCAAGCCGGTACAGGCGGTCTCCCAGGGCGGCCAAACTCGAGTGGTCAATCACGCAAAGGAGGCGGATTCTGGGGAGGATTAGGAGGATTCAGGTGGAATGCTATTGAAGAATCCATCAATGGCCTCCTTTCAAACAATGATCTTGATGGCCTTCGAGAAATGCGTGGTGTCTCCTCGTCCCGGTCGATCCCCTTGCTATCCACCCCACAGTCACTGCTCTTCGTTGACCTTCGGCTGGCACCGGGTGAGGAACAGTCATACTCATTTACCTTCACTCTACCCAAGGGACTACCGGCCAGTCACAAAGGGAAAGCTATCAAGATATCTTACAATCTGGTCATTGGTACTCAGCGACCTAGCGCGCCTAATGAAGCGCAACGCGTTAATCGCATCAATATCCCATTTCGCGTCTACAGCGGGGTCAACGGTAAGTCACTCTCTTTAGGCGTTATTCTTTTTATTCATCTAATGCTTCTATAGAAAAGGGTGATATCCTTGGCCATGATCTCATGGTCCCATATGTTCTGCTGCGCGACGAAGCAAAGGTACAAAAAATTGGGCCTAACACCCCCATCGGTCCCAAGAACCAAAGCGTGAGCGGTGGATCATGGCACTCAGCTAGCGAATTCCTAACATATGTGGATGATATATTGGAGCAAAGAGCGCGCTCCAATTCCCTATTTCCCCCAGGTGCCATCCCAGAGCGGCGACCGAGCCACGACGGGCTCCCACAGATGCTATCTTGTAAAGACATTATAGACATGGCAATCCTTCGCAGTAACCAAAGTGCACAATCTCGACGCAGTCCGAACCGATTCGAGATCGCTCGCGATGGACAGCGCATCGCAGTGGTTGTTCTCAATCGCCCAGTCCACCGACTTGGTGAGACCATCATAGCCACAGTGGACTTCGGTGACGCTTCTATCCCATGTTATGCAGTTCGTGCTTCTCTGGAAACATCTGAAAAAGTTGTGCCCACCCTAGCCGTCAGGTCAAATGCGAGCATCCATCGGACAACTCGCAAAATCCACGCATCCTTGTTCGAGAACACGCTGCATGCCACTCGGGTGGTCTTCAGCCCTGCTATCCCCATCACTGCCACCCCCACCATCATCACTAGCGGTGTCACTCTGGATTGGGACCTGCGGTTTGAGTTTGTAACACCAAACAACCTCGGTGAACATGACCGAAGTGTGTCTGGTATCAAGCTACTCGAGACTATTTCATCTGATGATCGAGGCCATGTGCTTTCCGCGATGGAGCATTTAGGTTGCGAATCATTTGAGATATCCATTCCCCTCACAGTCTTTGGTGAAACAGTTCGGGAGCTACTTCCAGAGGAGAATGAGGGATACACTATCTGATGTGACCCCCGTTTTATTGTATGCTCCGGTCTGGAAGACTTTTCTTGTTTATTCGGTTTAGATATCCACTTTCCCGCTTGTCGACGCAGCTTAGCGCCTTTTCTGTACTTTGGTGAGCCCTGTCTCCTGGCATAGCGCATCTCATTCCTACTTTTTGGGTGTTTATTCATTTACCTTTCGAGGGCGAGCCTATTTCGTCGGCTCTCACTGATCATACAATGCAATATAATGCACTTTGATATCAAACCATTGATCGCACTACCTTTGGGTCACTTGTGTTGCAAATAGATGTAAACTTAACAAGCTTGAAGTCGAGCTGCCCTAGCGTCTTTCTCCAATGACGAGCCCGTCCATACTTTTTCGCTGCCGAGAGGATTTATAGTGCAATCTGGCCTGAACCCTCATCGAAAGGAAATTCAGCAAATTCCATCAGCTGCCTTCATCTTGAGCATGGATACTATACCATTTATCATTGCTGTCTGAGCTGCCATGGGCCACGAAAGCCGCTCCTCGTCTGTGTGGGCTGTCCGGTGGATGCTCGTATTCTCGGTCTAGAGTTTCATGTCTCGGGCACCCCGCCATATATGGAATCAAGCGTTATCCAATATCTGCAAAGGAACCTTGAACAAATCCTTCTCTGGAACTGGCAGTCTTGCCGGTTCAGTCCATTCCAAACTAGCGCTACCAATATTCAAGTTCTACAGAAAAAAAAAAAGGGGGGGGGGGGGAAATAAAATTTGAGTTAGTAATTATCTATCTTGTCATGGCGAGTGCTTCGTGGGTATATCTCCCGATCTTAAATTCGACCCCCACAAGTAATTATACTACGAGGGCCATTAAGTTCGCCGACCAATATTTGGTGATGTATACGTCGACAGGTTACTTAAGTGGCTCAAGTGAGTTTGCCTGGGCTGGTCAAGAGCATATCACGGAGTGGATTTGGGAGAACGTCTGGACGCGGCCCGGTCTCACACGCCACAACCGCAGCTTGCTGGACAACGGCATGCTGATTGCGGCTGAATCGGGGGCCTGAACTGGCGCTCCAGATCTGGGGCTCGTAGTCATGGCCTCAGGGAGCTTGAGATACGTGATGCTATAATCCATGCAACTGCTTACGGCGGTGCTCCAACGGGTACGGCTGTTACGAAGATTGCTGAAAGTACGTTGAATGAGATGGCTGAGAGTGGTTAGATGACACAGAGGATGGGACCTAAAAGCCAGAAAAGCATTACATAGTCAGAATGTACGTGGCAAAAGGTTGGGATCTGCATCTGACTGCGATAGAAGTTTCACGTTTTCCGGGGCTAAGCGGCAGCAAGAGTACTACCAACGTATCCATGTTGAATATGGAAATTGGGGTCTGCTCCTCTCAGACACAACAGCCTCGGCGGATCCGGTTCGGAGTAACAAAAGGCGGTTGGAAGTGGTTGTCATATATCCCAGTTTCAAGTGACATGTTGACATCGGTCCTTTTCCAATCAGAGATCCCAGCAGTTCTATATCTCTGACTTTAAGCAATAGCCTTGCACAAGGAATAGTACTGCGGCCGGCAGAAGCAGCGAAATTACTATTGACAATAGCGCTCTGATATCGACTTTTCTGATCAAATATATGGCCTCAATGAGTGGTCGAACCAAATATTCATTCCTTTTTGCCGCAGCGCGAACAAGTGCCATTCCTTGTGGAATATTCTTGGGACACACTGGGCTTAGTGCCGTGCTCGCAGTTGAAGACTGCGTAGCTCTGGTGTAATGGGCCGGCTACAATGGATCATAATAAAGGTTCCTCCAGAAAGGCCCCCAAAGGGTCTGTGGCATATGTTTCTTGCTTGCTATAGATTAGTGGAACTGACAGGAATACAAGAATACAATGGACACTGCCCTTTTATATCATTTTATCGCTTCGTTCCAAGCCCCAGGGCGCTCGATTCTCCCTATAGCAGCTCAATTCTTCCCTCTATTATATTACGGATGGCGAGTAACTCTCAAAACCCAGAGGATTTCGCGTAAAGCCCGAAGTGGTTTAGAGCATGAATGAACGGATTAGGGGCCAACCCTCAGCCTCAAGTATATTGTGTGGGGTTATAGGGACTATAGCCTAAGATTGGTATGCCTGTTGGACGTGATGCTGCAGAGAATATCTCTAATCAGAGGATCTTCAAGACCGGCTAGGCAAAGCCATAGAGGAAAGCTCAAGAGAATAAGTTATTAGGTTGCTGGCTAAGATTCATACAGGCCAAATGAAGCTATACAGGTGCCTCCAAATGTCTAGTATTCAGGTCCCAAGTAACCTGCTTCACGAGATCCACGCTTCCAAATTAAGGCTGAAAGTACCGTTTTGCGTCTTTCCATTCGTCCGCTACTTCAGAGACCGCGAATGCCTGAATAGTTCCATAATTTTGGTTTTATGCCTCCCTTTCTCAATGGAACTATGACTAGTAGTTCATTTATCTAGCTTAAACTACATAGGTATAATAGTCGTGTCGATGCAAGGGAGTTTCCCTCTTGGAGGATTTCTCTGATGTGAATTGGGACGACTAACCAACCTTTGGTTGACGAGAACTTAAGCACCTGGTAGGCATAATTTAATATTGTAGGGTGAGATGAGGTGTAATTCTGAGTTCCTAAGTAACTAATATCAGGTGGCCCCAAGCGGAGAGGAGAGCTGACGTACCATGGGAAGAGAGCAGGTAACTGGGGCAACGGGGGGCCTTTATCACCTGTGGAGCTGAAACCCGATAACCTCCACCTCCCTACGCTGGACACGCATTGCCGATCGCATTCAACTTCTTCTGCCTCTGCTATCGAACGAAAACCCAGGGTATGGAATGCCAGACATTATTTATCTGAGACAAAATCACGCGGTAGCCCTTTCTGACACTGGAATGCAGACACTTGCGATCAGCACCCCCGCCGCAAATAACAACCCACGAGATTCTTGCTGAGTGAGAATGGCTTCGCTCATCACCACCATGTCTGTCCCCGAACCCCCTCCCCCTGTTCATTCTTCCCCTAGCCCAGGTCCTGCAGCCGAGGTGGCCACATCGCGATCCCCTACCCTGAGCCTCAGCCCGTTGGGCCTATACCAGACCACCCGCACTTCGCATATCCCTTCACTCGAGCCTCCCTCCTATCTTTCACCCGCCGTGCGCGCGCTGAAACAAGGATTTCTTGGACTAACACCTCCCAGCAATGCCCGGACGCGAGCCCCCTTCAAGCCCCGCTCCGCTGCGAAAGGCACCAACAGTTACCAGCTGAGACAATTTGCAGAGGCTACTCTGGGGAGTGGCAGCTTGCGCAAGGCCGTGAAGCTTCCCGAAGGCGAGGATCTGAATGAATGGCTTGCAGTGAACGGTACGCAATTCGATAACGCGTCTGTGATGGTCGCGCCATGCTGACACGACTCTGATCGATGATAGTCGTCGATTTCTACAACCAGATAAACCTCCTCTATGGCTCTATCACCGAGTTCTGCTCCCCGCAGACATGTCCCGAAATGAAGGCAACCGATGAGTACGTTCAAAAATAATATAATTTCTGACGACCTGCAAGTGTCGGCATCTCGAACCAGGCTGACATCGGACAAATAGATTCGAGTACCTTTGGCAAGACTCCGAAAACTACAAGCGCCCGACGAAGATGTCTGCCCCGGAATATATTGAGCACCTTATGACCTGGGTACAGAGTAATATCGACAACGAACAGATGTTCCCAAGCCGAATTGGTACGTACTTAGAAACCCGCCTCCCATTACTTGTGGCAAGTACTTACGTGTTTTTTTCCTAGGCGTTCCTTTCCCAAAGTCATTCCCCAGTCTTCTTCGTCAGATCTTCAAGCGACTATACCGTGTTTATGCCCACGTCTACTGCCATCACTACCCTGTCGTGGTACATCTCGGCCTCGAACCGCATCTGAACACTAGCTTCAAGCACTATGTGCTATTTATCAATGAGCACAACCTTGCCAGTGGTAAAGACTACTGGGGCCCGTTGGGTGACTTAGTAGATAGCATGCTGCGAAGCGACTGAGCGGTGATGACCGTTAACCTTATGGCTAGGCGCGCACGGGCAAATTGATTGCATGAGGACCTTATCTTGGATCCTGGACGTATGAAGGATAGATCTGGCGGGGGCTGGGTTCTCATGGCGTTTATAACGAGGGTTATGCATTATTGTAATTTTCTATCTGCTCTTCCTGAGCGTCTCACCGGCGTCCATGGCGGTAAAATCTCAGATTGAGGAGTTCATTCGAGAGACTTTCTCCCATTATCGTCGTGAAAACGTACGACAGCAATCATTGTAATACTATGATTTTCGAGTAGGTGTACAGTAGAAACTGTTTATGGAGTCGCTCGCACTGTATTAGCTTCCCTTGGCGCCGAGCAAAAATATTGCCTTACTCATCTTCACGTGACCAACGGCTGGAAGAATCCGGGTCGTTCAACTTCAACGCATCCCGACGCCGCTCAACACCTCACCCATCTCCAACCCCCTTGGTCACCCCCTCCCCTCCGAGGCTCTCCTCCACTCGAACTCATGATGATGTCCGCTCGTGTCGCCCGCTCTGGCCTGCGTGCCGCCCAGCAATTCTCCGCGCCCCGTGTGGCTTTCAACGGTCTTCGCAGCTATGCTACCCCGGCCCAGGAAACCCGCCCTCCAGTCGCCCTCTTCGGTGTTGACGGTACCTACGCCTCCGCTCTGGTATGAAAAGATTCACCTGAGATTCTTGGTCCCAGAGATACCAAGATTTCTCCACGCCCCGAGCCCACCGACCCCTCCCCCATTCACCCCTCGGTATTCGGTACCGGAAGTCGCAATTCGCACATTATAGCTCAATTGTTTCCGATTGACCTCTGACACTCTTATTTCCTTATAGTTCACTGCTTCTGCCAAGTCCTCCGCTCTTGAGCAGACCGCTAAGGCCATTGCCGCTCTCGGCCAGACCCTCAAGGCCGACAAGAAGCTGACCACCATCCTTGACGCTCCCTCTCTCTCCAACGCCGATAAGCAGCAGATCATCCAGGAGCTCCAGAAGGTTGCTGGTGCCGACAAGGGCGACATCATTAAGAACTTCCTCCAGACTCTCGCTGAGAACAACCGTCTCGGCGCCCTCGAGGGTGTCACTGAGAAGTTCGCGACTCTCATGTCTGCTCAGCGCGGTGAGATTGAGCTGAACATCACCAGTGCCCAGGTGCGTCTACCATGGAATTCCCCCCCCCCCGGAATTTACACTTGAACAATTGCGTGATGTTAACTTTTCTCATATTTGCAGGAGCTCGATGCCAAGACCATCTCCCGCCTCGAGAAGGCCGTCTCCAAGTCCGAGTACAGCCAGGGCAAGAAGCTCAAGGTTGTCACCAAGGTGCGTGATAAGCCCTCGTAATTCCACTTTTGCAAGCCCAACTGAATTTTGCCTTTTCTAGGTCAACCCTGACCTTGTCGGTGGACTCGTTGTCGAGATCGGTGACCGCACCGTTGACCTGAGCGTCTCCTCCAAGATCGCCAAGATGAACAAGGCTCTTACTGATGCCCTGTAAATGTAAAATAACCTTTCGAGAGTTGTGGAGGGATGCGTCGTTATAAAGCATTCCGCCCCGCATGAACGGTAGCGTTTGGTGAAAGCGGCAAAGGGGACCGTCGATTCTCTCCTTTTGTACTTTCAATCTCATTTGTTTCCATTATATGTGAATTGCACAATACACTTTTCAGCACTTTTCTATGAATTCGGCTCTGTCGGGTGGCTTAACCTGTAGTCTCCGAGGTCTGACCGAAGTTGACTAGCAAGCTCGTATCCATGGGGTTTCCAACTTGATTGACCTACGGCCTGATTCTTCCTGATGGCAAGACGCAAACCCGTCACAAATACCCCTGGGAAGATTCAAAGAGTAGCCTGTCTCAATACATGTAGGAGTGATCTTCCTATGCCTCGTCAAGACATACCTACTCGAGCCAACGCTTCGATTTTATTCAATTGACACGGGCCCCTGTTAGCATTTGATATGTCTAGTCACAGTTACAGGTCATATTCAGACAGTACGTTCACCTCGTGGATACTCAAGATGCTGTAATTTTTGGAATTGAACTGATGCATGGCTTATTACCAAGCAAGCAAGATCCCTATGCCGCAAAATACGGCGGCACTCATGCTCCCAGATGCCGGAATCAGATACTGGACTGCACATAGTGCAATTCCAACTACTTCATGCGTCCAACTGATCTTGCCAACAGAAGACATGCAACTCAAGGAAACTCAATTTACGCCATAGCAGTGCCGAACGAGGGAGCCCAGACCCGTTCGGGCCAGATACATACAAAAGGGGGTTTCTTCCAGACCAAAAAAAAAAGAGAGAGAGAGAGAAAAGAAAATTATGCAGAGAAAAGCCAAACGCAGCAAAAAGGACAGGGGTGGGGGGGCAATAAATACCGGAACACAACCCATCGCATACCCCGTGGTCGCTAAAGTAATCCACACGTGGGTCGAGTGCTGGCGCCCCCTGATCCGAAGCTGCGGGTCCAAGATGGAGAGGTATCAAAAGTTCGCAAAACAACAAAAGCGGAGTGTCGAAATTCGTATCAAATCGACCAGAGAGTGCGGGGGTATTCGCGTCGCACAATCCGGCAACCAAATCACGCTTCATTCTCTGGTCTCTCTTGCACTTCCGACAGCTGCTCCCGGTGCTGTGCGCGGTCTGACGAGTGGGGAGCTATTATGTTCGCATCAGCGATTTCCGCCGGCCTCAATAAATAGTATATGCAAAGTTTGAACAGAAATAAACATGCCCGGCAGCTTGAATGCAAGTCTCACAATGGCAGGGGATGATCACGCAGAGTCATCCTTACCGGCTGAGTGGTCTCCGCCTCCGTTCGTCGCGCGCCCGTTCTGCTCTCTCTGCAGACGTTCTTCGGCCTCGCGGATTCGCCGCTGTAGAACCTCGAGCTCTCGGGTTTGGATCATCATCTGTTGCTTCCTGGGGTGGGCAGTAATATTAGTAACTTTTTAATTAGGAGTGCGAGGGGAGCGCGTGTATGCGTCGCTGTTTACTCGCACTCACTTTTGATCAATGGTTTGCGCCAGGTGGTCGACTTCGCTGTCTAGCGCAAAGGCGCTATCGAGAGCGCTAGAGAAAGCTTGCGCCATAGTCCTGTATATCGGTCAATTTCATTTCATGTGCGGGGAGGTGCAGGGGACATACGACTGAGGTCGAATCTTGGTGGGCTTCCACTCTTGCTCGGTTTCGGACATCTTGGAGCGGGCGAACGAGAAGTCCTATAGATCACCAGGACCTGGTAAGAAGGATTGGTTTTTTGCCTGATGGGAATTTTCGGCCGGGTATGTTGTCGTGAGGTAATGTGCGCCTATGTCGGGCGGGGCACCACCACACGGGACGAGCTGAGATACCTTTAAGGGGGGTGTTGTATATACGTGCGATCGAGGATCAGAGACCAGGACGAGGACCAGCCGAATACCCTGGGAGAAATTGGGGGAGGGTAAATATAATTAGAGGATCGCCCCGAATTGCGCTGAGCTGCAGAGGGGGGCGGTCGTCAGTGGATGTGTATACTTCGGCAGCATGATAAGCAGCTCCCAGGGAACGGGAGGGGGCGATTGTCAGGGGGACAGTTGGGACGTACCGAAGAACTATCACGACGCACGGATTGGACTCGGAGCAGGAGATCTAAGAGAGGCTTGGACAGAAACTTTGGGGAATAGGGAGGGGGAAGAGGAAAGAAGAAGTCCGAGGAAAAGGACGATCTTAACCTACAGCGCATTGCGGAGGAAGAATCATTGCACGGTTACCATGACATGGGTATAACACTTGTAACACCAGTTAACCTCGAACCCTGCTGAGTCTGCCCTATGCCAGTACTAAAGATCCACCGCAAGGGGAGCGTCACGGTATTACAAGGGGGGGCTCTTTCACGTCATTATTTTCATTATTGGGAGCTCTGGGAGAGACGATCGGGGGCTGCGGTCACATTTCGTCCAATGGGTACGATTCCTCAGGGGCTCTAGTGAGTTTTGAGCTTGGCTCTAGGCCAATTTAATCCATGATGGGGCCTTCGGGTTTCCTTTGGAAATTAAGCCTGCCCTATATTCGTAAATTAGTAGAAAGTTCAATGTTCAGGGGCTGCGAAAAAAGGGGGCAAGACTGAGACTAGCATGAGGGGAGCTAGAGTAGTCTGCGACGCTTCAGAACGAGGCCACCAGCCAGACATCCCCATTGCCCTCTCTGTTGCTTGCCAACCTTCTCTGGCGGTGAGATAGCCTATGGAATACCCTGTTACTTATAACGATGCGTTCTGATGCGGAAGTAAATAAGATACTGCATCCGTGACCACGCGCTGACTAATTTTTTCTTTGTAACTTTGCCCGTATTGGAGAACGTCGTAACCATTTGAGGAAAACCTTCGACCCTCATCCCTTCCATCCACGCGCGTCCATCTAGGCTCATCTCGCCACCCCGAGTCCCTTCCCATCCTGAGGTCGCGATCCCACGCGTCCAACTCGTTTCTTCCCCGACCACCACCGTGGCCCCAATCCCCAAGAGTCTCCTCCCCGACAGCCGACCGGGCGGGCAATGGGGGATGCCTCCTCTGTCGGCATACACGCCCTTTGAATCATTGCTCTTCTTTCAGTCGCTCGCCGCGTCCGATGTGCGCCCGTCAAACTTTTCGTCAATATCCACCTCGCTACGTAATAACCCTTTAATTCGAGACAATGTCGCATTCAGTGCCGACCGATTGACCCCGGAGGCACTGGAGGACCTTTACACGACTCTTTTGCGGGATGGCCTTGATCGCGAGGCTGCAGCAGGTCCAAATGGACGGCCACATGATGTGTCCAGCCCCAGTAATGCGAAGAAGCGCAAGATATCGAGCCCCAAGCCCGAAGGTTTACCCGAGGATATAACCCACGCGATTCGAATCCCAGAGCTGGTATCGCACCTTTATTCACGCTTTCGAGAGACTCTGATCAAAGAGGTTCGCCAGGAGGAGAGGAAATATAATGAGATTAAGAAAGAGTTGGACCGCTTAGAGAAGGACGAAAGCAAGGCCACCAGTGAAGCCTTGAAGAGGCCTGATGATGCTTTCGTTGGCGAGCCGATGGAAGTAGATGTCAAGCAGGAAACTCGACCAGAACGTCCAGCTGCATTGGCTTCTGAGGAACCCCAGAAACCAGCAGACGAGACATTTAGAAAGGAAACCACATCTTTCCAGGCTCCGAAGGACGCCCCGCAGCCGCCTACCAAACCAGCTGAACAGCCCGCGGAACCTTCGCAAGCGCAACCACCAATTCAGCATGAGCCGCCATCAAAAGCAGCGGCCCAACCTGCAGCGCCGGCGCATCCACCCCTTGCCCCTCGAACCCAACCGCCAGCTCCAGCGACCCCCATTGCAGCTCGTCCTCCACGCACCCCCCACCCATCTCAGCTCGCACCGCGCCCAATTGCTGCATCTACACCCATTGGACAACCCGGCGCTCCTACTGTCGGACCCACCCCCTTCTCAAGCGACCCCGGCTCAATCAAGCTTCCAACAATGGCAGCTTGATGCAGCTCCTCATTCACCCTACTCCGCGATCTCCCCTAATACTGCCGCTCCGCCAGCTGGTTCCGCAGCTGCAAAGCAAGCTTTACCACCAGTCCAGGCCGCGGCGCAAAAACCCTCTGCTCCATCAACGGTTCCTAGCACCCCTAGCGCCGTCTCCTCTTCAGCTCAAACCGGTGTTCCAATTGGACCGCCACAGACTGGATCACGGACGCCAAGTGTTGTGATCCCACCCTATTCCGAGTCGCGATCTTCTCGCCCACGACTTGATACACCAGGATCTTCGACGCCATGGAGGAAGCTTCCTCGTTTGAGCATCCCGCAATCACCGCCTTCACCAGCTCGCCCTCAAGCTGTCAGCCCTATCAGTGACAGGGAAACCTCTCCCGGGGCCATGGACATTTCGCCTCCACGTGAAAGGAAAAGTCGACGTGGACAAAATGTTTCGGATAGCAAGTCTGGCCCAGCTATCAAAACAGAGAAGAGTGACAAGCCCGAGAAGATAGAGAAAGCTCCCGCAGCCCGGCGAAAGCGTGCTTTCAGCTCTGTGTCTTCTCACAGCCACGCTCAATCCGTGCAATCTCATGACACATCTCCTGCGCCTCCCGATGACACCGATCGGGACCTACGCACTTCGGGTCGCCGAAATCGAGCTGCAACCGGTACGGATGAAAAGGCACGCTCAAAGCGGAAGCGCGGCGCAAGCGAATCCACCGAACACGAACCTGTGCATCTGGAGCCAAAGTTCGATACAACAAAGTTTGTGCTCTGTGCTCGTGGATTCCACCGGACTGCTGCACCTATTCTGAATGATGTGACCACCCATAAGCTGGCTTCGATCTTCGCCAAGCCTCTGAGCGAACGTGACGCCCCAGGCTACCACGATCTCATTTACAGGCCGCAAGATCTAAAATCAATCAAGGCTGCCGTCCACGCCGGTAGTAAAGCGGTCATCGCAGCAACGGAGGCCGTGAGTACGCCGGCTGGCGACGGCGAGTCGCCAGTTCCTACGGGGACACCATCGTCAAAACATAATTTACTCATGTTGCCCAAGACGGAAGACCTTGTGCCACCTAAAGGGATTGTCAATTCCGCGCAACTGGAGAAGGAATTTACCCGCATGTTTGCCAATGCTATCATGTTCAACCCTGTCCCAGAGCGCGGCCTGGGCCCTGCCTTTGCCATGGTCAATGACCGAGGCTCGCGGGAAAGCACGCAGTCTGGTGATGATGGCGAAGAGGGTGGTATCATACAAGATGCTCGTGAGATGTTTGAAGATGTGGAACAGGCTGTCACTCGATGGCGTGCGGCCGAACGGACGACTGACGAGCTTGCCATCAAGAGCGTGTTCTCTCTTCGACGGGGGAGTGCCAGTGATTTTAATACCGATAGCGCTGATGATGGGAAGGGTTAGCGTATTCTTGCGATGTATTATCTACGATTTTGATATTTTTTTTCCCCCTTCGAAGTGTTTCAGTAGGATTATCTTTTGAGACGAAATACGAACGAGATCACTGAACCCTCTCGGCGGAACAGTGACAACCAATTCAATTCTCCCACGACTTGATCCCACATCGTGTAAAATGCAGCATAAGTTTACAACCTAGGTGATATACCGATCGCTGTCCATTTGCTGGTATTACGCGCTTTGGCCCTAAGTCGGCTCAATCAAATTTTCTACGTCCTCCCAAGGTCTCTTCAAAACGTTCCTCGCCGCATACTCCATCGCACCCTCGCACCCTAAAACCCTCAACCTAATAATACAAGCCGCCGCCTTACCCGAAAAATAGGTGTGATGCCGGAACGTCTCGCGCGTATAAATACTGGAAATATGCACCTCCCAAGCATCGCGTCCCGGATCGCAACACTGGTGTGCGTGAACGCGCCGGGGTTAATAATAACCACGTCTCTGTACCATTTACCAACGTTCTATAAGATTGCGTACCTAGTCTGCAAGACATCGAGGGGGAAAGCCACCCACTAACCTGACGAAGCAGCCGCACGTGGCACACGCTGCATGAATGATGTTGCTCAGGGTGCATGGAGCATCCATTCGTCTGGAGAAACGAGCATAAAAGCGCTTCGTCGTGTTTGAATTAGCTCAAAATTGACATTGGGTATCGCAGGCTACTCGTAAAATAGTATCGTACATAAACATCAGTGCCGTGAGATTATACAAGCGGCACAAGATGCTCGTTGGAAAACGGTCCTCCTTCCAGATCCGCGGTCGATGTCCAGAATACGTCACTGGCGACCGAGGCATTCCCGTCCGCGAAATAAGTCTCTGGTTTACTCTCGGCGGTCACGACGACAGTTAATTGACGAAGGGTAAATTGGCCCCGACTCCAAGTAGTCAACGATCCCTCTTGGCGAGCTGTGCTAAGCTGGGACATCAGGGTAGGATAGACTTCGTCAAATGGGGACTTGACGTCCAGAATCAGCACAAAAGGATTGCTCGAGTCACCCTGACGCGTCGCGCCCAAGCGATCCGTTACTGACGGATGACTCGCTGGAGGCTGCAACTGCGTGCTTAGCGATTTGAGGCGCAATTGAAGATCGTTTTCCTTCTGCGGCTGAGAGAGGATCGGGCCCAGATAGAGTCCACCCTCGATCGAGCGAACCTCGGTGCGGAACCCATTGCATCCGGCAGCAGCGGATTGCGTAAGAGCACTTGGGCGAGGATCCAGGCGGGGAAACGTGCACTTCACGTACCAGGGGCGACCGTTGGCGGGGTGCACGGGGCGAGGAGGGCACTCTGGACCAGCGATGGGATCGCCTGAGATAAATGGAAAAGGGCACTAGGAAGACTGTCAAGTTAGTAGCCATCTTGCTGTTTTGTAGGTTGCTCTACTACGTACAAGCATGCGGCGATCAAAAGCACGGAGCGGACCAAGTACCACTTGGTGTGTTTCTTCAAGTCCACCTGGAACTCGGCCAGAGCAGCGCCCAGCCCCGGGACACCCTGGGTGGGATGCGATCGAAGAGGATGGTCCTCGAGCAACCAGGAGGCGGATTCGTAGTTTTCAGTATATGCCTCGAGGTCTGCCTCGAGCTTCGGTGGGAGATCCATCTGGCTGCGCATCTCGCAGGGAACCAGGTGAAGTTGCTGGGCAAGCGAGCACCCTATTTCAGACTGGTGACAAGAGGACCTAGAGATCGGAATCTCTGGGCTGGTTCCGGGAGGCACAGAAAAAGGGTCCCATGTGCAGGAATAGCTTAGACTTTAAAAGGCTCAGGAGTAAAGAGCTCATGGTTAGTGGGGAATCCGTCTTGCGCCATCGTGCCTGGCGTGCTCGCTGCACGCCATCATGCGTTACTACTGATCGACGCGAACGAAGTCCAGCCCAGATCATTCAGCAGGGTCGGAGGTCGCGCCATGATAGCCTTCCACTCCTCATGACCCAAGATGTATATACCCTTGTCAGGCTCAAAGGCAAGGTAGTTGGTATGGCAATCCTGCTGGGATGTGTCGATCCCGGGGGAGCGTGGGGAACCAAGTGGAGACCAAAGCACGCACGCCATCAATTATCACAGTGACGCCTTTGCTCACCGCTAAGCCATAACAGCCCGCAGCTCTTATCTTTGCTTCTATGATCGCCCATTTTGGATTGTTATCATAGGTCACGTTTGTATAACGCTAAAATGGAGAAGCAAGCTCAGTCTTCAACCTGCCTCGAAGTGACATTTTCTAGATCCTTTAGGAGCATAGTAAGAAATGGGATAACGTGGAGGCGCCAGAAAGGCCCTCAGTACGCCACTCTACATGCCCGCTCACAGCCTGCTTGCGCTGCTAGTCACCTGTGGAGTATTGCCGAGGATATTACTATTGCGACTCTCGATCCTCTGTTGAGAAGTCTGGAATAAGCGTGGCAGACCGGTATCTTCAAATCCCACCCCCGAAACAATCATCTTCGCAATTGCTTCCGCCGAAAGGAAGATTTGCGGCATTCCATGTCCAGTGAAGCCGGCCACGATGTATTGGCCCTCTTGACCCGGTACTCGACCGACATGGGGCAGACCATCCGATGAGTACCCCATGACTACAGCCTTGTTTTAGTATGGTGCTGTGCAGGGTGTCTTTGACCAAGGGCGAATAGGAAACATCACTTACTCCCAGTCCATACGCGATCGGTATAGGCGTAGCTATTTTCCCAACCCACAAAATTCCGCTGCATGTAGTTATCAAAGTACCGAATAGCAGGCTCCAGGACACGGCTATCATCGCTGACATTGTGCCAGTTATCGTCTCTCTCGTAGAACGATGACCGGGCTCCGCCAACGACGATGCTTCCGTCGGCACGGGGGATCAGGTAGTCATAGTCCCAGTTGTTAAATCGTAGCGTGTAGGTGTTCGTCAACCGGGGAGCTGTTGATCCAGGCGGGACAGCAATACGGCAACATGTGCCTCGCACAGGCACAATTTTACCTTTATATTGCGGGGCAAGAGCCGAAGTGTAGGCATTAGTCGCCAGCACAATCGACTTCGCCGCGACCGATCCTCGTGCCGTCTGCACGATCCAGCGATAAGGCGAGGATGGGTCGGACGAGGGCGAGATTTTGGACACCGGGGTATGAGTTTGTAGATTGACACCTTGTGCGACCACTTTGTTGATGAGATGGAGCACGAACTTGTAGGCCCAAATGTGACCCGCATCGTAGGTGAAGCAGCCAACAGCCCCTTTCACTCCTGAGAACTGCAGAACAGGGCTCGTTAGAATTCGATATGGGGAATCCAGCTGGGCATCTTACCGCTTCCGCATCTTTAGGTCCAATAATGCGAGCCGTCGCGGTTACCTTTGCGCCCCCCGCCACTAAGCGTTGATGGCCATTCTTGAGCTTGTGAAAGTGGGACTCGTCCAACTGCGCATCCACGGCTTTGGTAACAGTGTAGTCGCAGTCAATCCTTTCCTTCTCAATGAACTCTTTGAGGGCGTGGACATGTTTCGCTTCGAACTCGGCAACTTCCGCAGCAGCTTCGACGCCGTAGTCCTTGGCGAGAGTGGCGATGAAGTTATATATGTCGGGCTTCATGTGGCCTCCTGAACAGTGGTTGATAGTTAGCAATGGATAGTCGAGATATGGCAAGCCGGGTTCTTAATAGCGCATACCATTGCGTGCTGTTGCTCCGGAGCAGGCATTTCGGGCTTCCAAGATGGTAATGGATGGAGGGTTGGAGCTGGATTTCGTCTGATTGAGGATGTGGTACGCAACAGAAGAGCCCGCATACCCAGCTCCGATAATGACTATATCGCTTTCCTGGGGGAGCTTCTCGCTAGAGCGGTAGTTGTCGAGAGGGTCGGGGTCTGTCCGCCAGTAGGGCAGAGTGCTATTGGTGACGGGGAAAGGACCAGACATGTTGGGATAAAATGGGCTATCAGGTTCTATGCTGGCTCTGAAGCTTTCGATCGTCACTTTCTATCTTTTTATCGCGATTAGCTTGGCCAAGCTGCCCTGGGATTCCCCACCGGGTCTGTTCCCGCCGGCACCGGGACCGGCAAGGAGTTTCTAGACTTGGTGGTGCAGCCGGCGCCACATCAGGGGCCAAATGCCTTCTGAGCTGATATCTGAGGACCGTGGGAGTTGCACCCTACTATCTCGAATTGTGCATACAAGAACACCCATTGCTCACTTAGCGTGGGGTTTATGCGTTGGGGAGCTTTTGTTTACAATGTGAATAATATTGGAGAGGGAATCTTACGTGGTCAAGTTTCAACTAGAGTACAGGACTAGGAAGCCCGAGAAATGCATTTTCCATAACTAGTAGATCGGCGTGAGCTATTCTACAAGTCCCTTGATTATTGAGTCGACGCTTGATGAGCAATAATCTTATCAGCCATACCCGGCAGAGTATCATCAATCACATCCATATCGCCGAATAGTTCCGTTAAAGGCTCCTTCTCCAGCACGGTGCAATAAGCCCCCTTGAATCTGGAAAGGAAAAAAACAAGGAAGGTTAGATAAGATCCACCACAGCAATGGATATCTACTTACCCGGCGCAGCGCGCAGAAGAAACATCCCACATATGAGCCGCCGCAAACCAAGGAATCTTGCCCTCATGCTCCGCGGTCAACCGCTCGAGCACCGGCGTATAAGCAGCCAAGTCGGGCTTCCCAACTCCCGCCGTATCACACGAAAGGAGGTTCTCGGCAGGAAGCTCCACGCCGGCCTTCTGGAAATAACCACTCACGCGGCCGATATCTGCGGCCGTAAACGCCCAGACGGTGAAGCCGGCATCGCGGAGCTTCTGCACGCACTCCGCCGCACCGGGTCGCAGGGTGAGTGATTGGTACTCTTCCATAATGTACGCCAAGTCCTCTGGCGTCGCGAATGAGCGAGGGTTCTCAATGCCCCCGAAGGTGAGAACGCGATAGAACAGCGCCTCAAAGACTACCGCATAGGGGCGGTATCGTCCCGAGAGGCTGAGATTGGTGTACTCGCGCTCAGCAGCTTCCATCCAGGCACAGCCCAGAAGCCATGGCTTGATGCCCTCGGCCCGTAGCTTGTCGCCGAGACGGCGATCAATTGCATTGTACAGATGGTCGTAAGAGACTAGCGTCCCGACAATATCAAAGACAACGTTCTTGGAGGAGGCCATGGTTGCGGAGTAACAGCTTGTTGCAAGGTTCAGATCGGATAAGCTCTTATCGAATGCTCAAGAATGTGCTTGGATTTGGATATTTCTAGGGCTTGATCGATATGAGTCAAGCGATAGGGACTTTCTGGTG
This sequence comes from Penicillium chermesinum, assembly GCF_028974085.1. Classification (NCBI taxonomy): domain Eukaryota; kingdom Fungi; phylum Ascomycota; class Eurotiomycetes; order Eurotiales; family Aspergillaceae; genus Penicillium; species Penicillium chermesinum. The sequence continues at coordinate 1,557,984 of NW_026695316.1, forward strand.
TTAAAAAGAGATAAGCATCATCCATTGAAGCGTCCATGATTTCTCCACACCGATAAACCCCGCATGCTGATTCCACCGGGAAGAATGCGTTTACCCGGCGGGTGCTGCAGGGCAGATACGAAGTATGCGATAAGGTTGGGAATCGAGAAAGGGATATGTATGTTGCACATCTGGCAGGGAGAGGTGTTCGATTTGCTCCACTACACTCCGATCTACACTTCAAGCGACAAGTGATAGTTATGGCTGCAAGTCTGGACTCGCCGAGCGATATCTCGAAACACACTACCGTGATAGGCCTCAAGGCTGATCCCAATGCTCAGCTCGATATCGAGAAGACCGCGACGCAAGGAACTGAACGAAATGGCAGCAGCACTGAAATCCCTGGACAGAACAATGCTGGGTTCCATCGTTCTCTGACCCGGCGGAAAGTCATGATGATGACCTTTGGCGCTGGCATTGGGACTGGTTTGTGGGTAGGAACGGGACAGGCCTTGTACTATGGTAAGTGGTGATGGAGTGCCCATTTGCGTGTTCAGTCTAACAAGTCTATAGCGGGGCCTGGTGGGATCGCCGTTACCTATACGATTATCGCGTAAGTTCCTACCTGCTCCTACCCCCCCAAAATCACACCAGCAGCCAGCTAATAGAGCAATAGATTCGTGGTTTACGTGCAGTTCTGCTCAATTGGTGAAATGACAACATACAAACCAGTCCACGGTGGGTTTATCCGCCAGTGTGCCGAATACGTCGATCCGGCGTATGGGTTTGCCATTGGAATTAACTTCTGGTTCTCGGTAAGTTCCATATGGGGAGCACATGCGGTATCAAACACCTAAGCTGACCTGGGAACTGGACTGAAGTGGGTGATGATTATACCAGCAGAGATCACAGCCGCTATCTCAGTGCTCAAATTCTGGCCAGAGACGGACGTCATACCCCTCGCAGCGTATATCACGATATTCCTCGTCGTTATCGCGATTGGTAATGTCTTTCATGTGAAGGTATACGGCTACATCGAATACTTCATGTCATTCTTCAAGATCATGGCCATTATCTTGATGATCTTCTTCATGATCATCATGACATCTGGGGGAATCCCCGCTACCAACGGGCCCATCGAGTTCCGATACTGGAAGCACCCCGGCGCATTCAAGAACGGCATGAAAGGAATCGCCAAGGCATTTATCCAAGCCGCTTTCAGCTTTGGTGGAGGTACGTCCCCCTCCCCATATTCGAGCCAACCCTCTTCTGTAAGCGACTAACGAACAGAATAGGTGAACACATCGCCGTCATCGCCGGCGAAGTCGCCGACCCTAGACGAACCATTAAGAAAACCGTCCGCCCGGTCTTCTGGCGAATGTTCACATTCTTCGTCGTCAACATTTGGCTAGTGGGGATGTGCGTGCCATCCGATGATACCAACCTCGCAACAGCCAGCGGAACACTCGGGAGTCCATTCGTGATTGCCATCCAGCGCGCTGGTGTTCCTGGCTTGGCACATGCGATCAATGGCTTCATCTTCCTGAGCGTCATCAGCTGTGGGATCACGAGCACTTATGTGGCGAGCCGCAGTTTGACGGCCCTCTCGGATATCAATCTCATTCATTCTTTCTTCGGATGGAAGGATCGCCAGGGTCGGCCGTGGGTTGCTATGGCTATCAGTCTGGGGCTGGGAGGTGGACTGTGCTATCTGAACGTGGATAGTGTCGGGACGGTCGTCTATGGCTGGTTTTCATCTTTGGTGAGTTGTCATGTCATCAACCATTGCCCTGGCATTTCACTTTTGGGGCTAGGCATTAACGTGCACTAGGTTGCTATTTCGACCCTGTTCGAGTGGTCCGGCGTCTACATCGCCCACCTTCGCTTCCGACAGGGATTGAAGGCGCAAGGCATGGACCTTCGTAATTTACCTTTCAAAGGATTCCTGACTCCATGGACGCAGTGGTTCGGTCTACTGATCGTGCTGTTCTTTTTTGGCTGCGAGTTCTATCTCTCCTGTTTCCCATTCGGAGAGAAGGGATCGGCAAAGACATTCTTCTCCAGCTATCTCGCTGCTCCCTTGTTTGTCCTGGATTATTTTAGCTACAAGGTATGGAACTATCAGCCTGGCCGGACGTGCGATTCCTAACACGAATATAGTGGTATTTCAAGACAAAGATCGTGAAGCCCATCGATATGGATTTTTCCGAAGCGCACTACTTCGACGAAGAAGATCGTTTGCATGCGATCGCAGCTGAAGAGAAGAAAGCACAGATGGGTGAAAAGGTCACATGGATTAAGAGGGCTCGCTATTTGGTATTTGGATAAGTTTATGTCAGACCTATGTCGTTGAATCCAAGAAGAGTTCCGGTGCTAGCCCCAGCTCATTAGCTGGCCAGTCATGCTCAAATATATCTGCTAAGTCGGGAAAGGTATTGTCCGTCCTGGCCGTTAAATGCGATACTGGGCTGAAAGATGATAGCTCTGTGGTGTGCATAGCATTCTTGTCCTTTTTCATCGATTGGGTCCAGTCCTTGAACTTCGCGTAGGCAGTAGCAGACGAGCAGGACTCTGCGCTAGACTCGGCCGAGGCAGGATTCTCGTTCGAAGACAGCTCGCGAATAGCGGCTTCGATAGACTCGATGTATGAGATCTCCGACTCGGAAGCCGTTCCTCCTATCATCTGGCGAATCAGGACCATTCCCCGATCTAAGCCCCCTTGAAGCTCTGGGGAGTTTCCCGAATTCAGACACTCGGCTAGGATCACGAGAATTGCCGCCCGGCAGGAACTGAACTCCGTATATGACGCTCGACATAATCCAACGTGATTTGAAAGTGACTGCAGCAGGTCCAGGGTGCCCAGCGCGCTCTTCACGCAGTCTTGAACAAGTTCTGAGCGATGTTCTTTTCCAGCATTTTGGCCTTCGCCGGAATGGGTCGCTTGGTTATTTTCTTTGAAAATGAATGGACGGCCCATGTAAATGTATATGCTGAGGTAGCATAGTTTCAAATGGACCTTCTGCCGGAAAAGGGGTTGGTCAGGCTTCTTCTCGAGATCCTCCAGGTCGATGGGAACCGAGTTCCACCAAGACTGGATATTTGACTTGAGCTGCAAGAGGCGTTCCGAATATTCCAGAAGGAGCCTCTTCGGGCACTTCTTGAATTGGTTTCTGGGCGCAATGGGTCAGATTTTGAACATGCGGCACGAATCAGCATCTCCTCTTACAAAGTTTCAGCTACCTCCCCAGTCCACATCACCAATTCGATGAATGCGATCGCGTTAGCAAAGTTTGGCGACTCGAACGTAGGACAGTCGGTCGGCAAGTCGGCATTGATCTCCGACCGCGAGAGAGAAGTAGGACGCCCATGCATGATACTGATTCGTCTGTTCAGGGATTAGTGCGATTCGGATGAACCGTCTTTTTTTTTTTTTGAACACACCGTTCAAGCGAATAAACCGTCCAGAAGAGACGATTCCTAAGTTCCACAGTCCTCGGGTCGCAATCCGTCCCCGCGTATTTCCGATGCATGCCATTCTGGATTGCCATCTTCATCGCAAGCCCAAAATACGTGTACGAGAGACCCCCTGTAGAAACAGGCAGACCGTAGATTGCAAGCAAGAGGAAAGCCTGAACGCTTTCATACGAGGCGGCAAGAATCACGTCTGGGACCAGCCGGGAGGCCATGCGATAGAAATCCAACCCGACTGAGTCTTCCGAGCAGACAGTGATTTCTTCCGAGGCCGGTGAAGTAGGATCGGGTCTCGCTTGGCTTTCCTCCATATGAGCCACCTGTGTCCCGATCGCTAAGACGGCGAAAAAGGAGCACACCCAGGGGATGTCGCTTGCGGTGAATTCCGTGGCAGGGTTATAGCAGAGGCGGAGTTTATTTTCGATCCACCGGCGCTCCAGGTAGAAGGTATTCACTTCGACATACTTAAAAAACACGTGGATCAGGAACTCGGCGATTGGTCGCGGGGAAGATGGGCCATTGCCTCGGTGACGATTTGGACGGGGGATTGGAGATGGGTCGCTCGCCAGTATTGTTTCACCTGCACACAATGATTAGAGAGGCGGTCCAAGTTGCCAATCAAAGAGTTGAGTGAGAACGAACAGTTCGGCCCATTGCGGTTCGATCGCAACGCATACTCCGTCGCAACTTCTCCGAGAAATTCCAATGCGAGAACTCTCCCGAATAAACTGTAGCCCCAATTAGTATATCGATCTGCCCAGCGGCATACACACGTACATGCGACATTCCCGGAGATGAACTGGACGTCGAATGATTCGTTCACGTCCAGCGAGGCCTCTAGCTCATCATCCTCGACTCTACACTTCGCAGCGATGCGACCAACACTCTCCTCGTCCAGAGGTATATCGCCTAAGAAATGCCGTACAATGCGCTCCAAGTTCTGTACACGCTGGTCACTGTCGCCTGATGGGATCATCGCAAGGTCTTTCGGCGTCGAATGTATGAATTTCCGATTCGCTGGAGCCGCTTCTTGAAAATGACATGGCCGGCCTAATCTCTGACAGCGCCAGCACGGAGGGCCACCTTCGCACTTCTCCTTTTGTCTACGGCAGGTATCGCACCTTTCCAACCGATACGTTAACATGGACAAGTTGGATGTAGAGATAAGGGAGATCGCTTCGGCTTACGCAAGTGATGCCCGTCTGCGAGCCTGGCCCTCGCGCTTGCGCTTTGTTCCGCGCAACTCGTCTGGAAGCTCCATCGACATGCTGAGTCCTATTCCAAGTGCTCAGGTAGCAATAGGCGCTGTCGCGCTACTTAAAGCGTCGGCGTTATTCCGTCTTATCATGCTTATCATCGCAGGCGTTAGAATGCGGGGTTGAAACGGCGCCAGGACCAATGATAGAACGAAGTAAGAAAAGTGTATTGATAGCCGTAGAACCAGGAGTCATCCCCCCCAAAAAAAGCTAAATTAAATCAACCCCCATCTAGAGCCTTCTATCTCTTGCGCTTTTCCGTATCAAAGCAATCTCAACTTTATCGAAATGCCACGAAATGTAACCAAACATCGCTTCCAATGGTATCTTTGTTTTGTTGTGTTTTTAGAATCACGGAATTTCTCCGAATGTGACTTAGTCAACGTACTTCGGGAGCGTCTTCATGACGCCGTCCCGAGCAATGTCCTCCATGGCTTTGGTGATCTCACGGATAAATCGCTCGTCGTTGCGCAAATCGTCACCAAACAGGTTCTTGATGCTGAGCAGTTCGTGCGGGGTGGTACCGCCGGCGATAGCCTTGGCCATCAGCTCCTCCCGCATGGGGTCATCGATGGGAATTTGAGCTCCAGTGTCGTCAAAGCCCTGGAGGTAGCGGAACCAAGCCGCCGCAGTGAAGACTAAACGACGGAAGGGGCCGGTAACCCAGATCTGCTCGGCAATTGAGGGCATAATGAACTGGGGAATCTTGCCCGATGAGTTCACGCAGATGCGAGGAAGCTGATCCATGATGGTAGGGTTGGAGAAACGTTCCATGAGAGTTTCGCAGTACTTATCAATGTCGACCCCGGGAATATCAGGCAACAAGGGCTTGACTTCTTCCTGCATCATTTGCCACACAAACTTGCGGTACTCGGGGTGCTCCAAAACCTCGTGGACGTATTTAAAGCCGGCCATTGAACCGGCATAACCAATGGCGGAGTGACTGCCGTTGAGCAGGCGCAGCTTGTGCTTCTCGAACTGCTCAACATCGTGGACATTTTTAACAACCTGGACGCCGACCTTCTCGAATGGGGGACGGCCATCGGAGAAATGATCTTCAACCACCCATTGCATGAAGGGCTCGGTAACGACTGGCCAGGCGTCCTCGATTCCGAAATCTTCAGCAAGCGCCACCTTATCGGCGGCTCCGGTAGAGGGAGTGATCCGGTCGACCATGGCGTTGGGGAAGTGCGTTTTCTTTGCAATGTACTCGGTAACCTCAGGGTTTTTCTTCAACTGGGCAAAAGACTGAAGCATATGGCGGGTGATGGCACCGTTCTTCTGCATGTTATCACACGAAAGGACCGTGAACGGGTTGAGACCTTGCTGGTGGCGACGGGCGAGGGCGGCATAGAGGAAACCGAAGATGGTGGCGGGAGCCTTCTCGTTGGCGGGATCAAGGTCGTGCTGGATTTCGGGGCGCTCGCTTTGCAGTTCGTGGGTGTTTTCGTTGTAGAAGTAACCGCTCTCGGTGATGGTGAGCGAGACGATGTGGGTATCCGGGTGGGCCATCTTCGCAATGACAGCTTCGCGGTTGTCCGGAGCATACAGGAAGGAATTGATACTGCCCACCACGTTCGCGGAGCTGCCCTTGGCGGAGCGCTCGATCACGGTGTACAGGTGGTCCTGGGAACCGAGGGCGTCACGCATGGCAGTGTCGAATGGCTGCAGACCCACCCCGGCGATGGCCCAGTCGGTGACACCATGCTTCTGCATTAACTCATGAACGTAGACAGCCAAATGGGCTCTGTGGAAACCGCCCACGCCAACGTGGACGATGCCCTCCTTGACAGCCGCACCGCGCTTGTAGGTAGGGACCTGGATGGCCTTCGCTGCCGACGCAATCTGCGACAGATTCTTGGTACAAAGCTTGAGGGGAGCCATTGTGAAGGGAATGTACAATGGACAGATAGGAGAGGTTAGGAGAAAAAGAGGGAAAACAAGCTACACGAAAGGGACGAGGGCCTTAGCTTATCAAGGTTCACCGCCGAGCTATGCGCTGAATCCATTTGGAAAAGAAAAAAAACGCGAAAAAGAAAAGCTCCAGGAATTACATCATGCGGGTGGATACAGGGGCGAAAGCGAAGGCAATTGGAGCCCGAGAGACTGTTGGCATCAGATACATCCTGGAAGGAGGGTACAAAAATTATGGATCGCGAATAGATCGATAGCATCCATGGAAACCAGCATGGGCCAGCATGGGGGGGAATGATGTCGGGGTGGAGTTTCTGTTTTCGTCATCTTTTCATCATGTGGAGGCGGCCGAGGGGGGGCCTGGGAGCCTGGGATCTCGGGCATTTGCTTATTCTTCTGTTTTCATCTGGCCTTTTTCATCTGGGATTGCTTTTTTTTGTCATGTCCGCATGACCATGCTTGGTGGGGCATTCCTTATCCAGGCTTGTAGTTCTTCCCCCCCTTTTTTTTCTATACTCGTATAGTCGAAGTACGCAGTAGACGGAGGACCGCGGATAAGAATCATGTCAGCTCCATATAGGCTTCCTTCCCCCCCGATTGACCCGTTCAGGGGCAGCTGCAGTTGCAACCTGTTGGCTAAACGGCTGATCTATTGCGAAATTGGATGAATTAGATGAATTGGATACTTGCCGTATTCTAAAACATTGTCTGGACCCTCAGCTCTATGTTGAAACGGGGCTTGTTACCCCTGCGGGTGGGCGTTCGACCTCTCGGACAGTCGTGCCTGCTGGATTGCTCAAGCCGAGTTGGAAGCCTCCACGGCTATTTCAGCTCGCCTTATCGATTGGCCTCGAATTTGCTAGTCCATGAAGTTGATTCGAGACCCTGTCGACCTTTTTTGCATTCTTGCCGCTGCAGCCCCCGGCCCCCACAATCCGGACGCCACCAATCGGCAGGTTGAAGAATGCTGTCAATTGGGGCGGGTCTGGTACTAATCCCATAGAGTGATCGGCAGCGGCGGTCGAATATTCAAAATTGGAAGCGCAGGTGACTTGATGGCTCTGCCGACTAATATAAGCCTCAAAAATTGGCGCCTCGCTTGGACGTTGCCGGCTAGACCATAACGAGCTGTAATCACCCCTTATCGATCGTTCTTGATCACTCGAACGTGCATGTATAGGCCCATCAACTATGCGGAATATCAGATGAACCAATCTGGAACCAGTCGTCTGAGTGTAGACAGCTATCTTCATGAATCTATCTGATATCTCGCATGGTTAGGAGGGGGATATACCCACGTGTGAGTAATAAACAGCCACCCTATAGAAATCAAAGGGTATCGTGCCGTCCGATGATTTTCCAGGTTTGCACCCTTACCTCGTGTTTCTCAATGCAAGTTCTAGCCGCTTACAAGTGTTTGGACTGTTGGCGAGAACAGCTCACATGGCTTCAGTGATCATCGGAGATATCCTATTACTAGTACAGTTGATGGTCTCAGACATGTTCCGTCCGGCCCCTGGCTGCCAAGTCTAATAATTTGAGAAAGCGACGGTACCTTGCTTGCCACCCTGGCAGTATTAGGCGATCACCTAATACGAGCAAGTTTTCCAAGGTTATGTTTGTTATCAATACCGACAATGCTCTCTCCCAGGTGGGCCACAAATGTCAATCCCATGGTCCCGCAATATGATCTCAAAATACTCACTCGAACAACCCCGGCATTTCTCTCTCCGAGCCCTAATCTCCTTGGCTGGCCTTTGCGAGCGCTGATTCTGCACATGGATGGAAATAGACTCTCCATCAGCTAGTTTTGAGTCAGTGCTCGTATCTACTGCCATGGCCAATGTGGTGATTGCTATGTCAGTATCATCCATCCCAGGATTATCTCACCAGACATTCAAAAACCAGGGGACGTTTTCGCCGTTAGGGATGTCCTTTTACGAACGGACATCTTCAGCGTTGTTGGCCTTCTTCGGATATCGCGAGTTCCCTGGATCAAACTTCGGCACATGACTCAAAAGATCCAAGATGGTGAAACGCGATGATGCTGGAACATTATTTTTGCTTCAAACCATATGACAGGAAAGCGGCCTGCCCATTCAAGCCGGTATTGGCGCCTGGCGGAGCCCGCCTGGCTCATGGGAGCACCTGTAATTTGTGCTGGGATTATCAACTGTCTACAAGCTAATATCCCAGATCAGCCAGTCTTCATACCAACCTCCACTACTCTTATCTTCATAGGATGTGAAGACAACTTCGACTTCAGAGTCTACCAAAAGCTCTACGGTTTCATATCCAAGCTCTCAAGGACTCCATTTTACAGGCCCAACTCCAGCCCAGAGTGACCCGATCGGAGTCCGGGAAATTGCAGTAGTACATGTCGGCGTGCCGTTCACAACAGCCCGGACAGACAAAACCCTCCCACGGGCATTATCCTATCCCGGCACCGGAATCGGCGATGCAGTCTGCCTCGCCTTCCGATCCTCAACATCTTTCTGTGAGCTTCAGCAAAGGGCTCCACATAACCGCCAGCTTTCCTCTTTACTCATTGATACCCCAGGGACCATCGATCCCCTGGCCAATCACCCACAGCCAGGCCGAATTCGTCAGCTCTGCATCTGCGGGCTTTCTGCAGACCGCGCTGATACATTGGCGTGTAACGCGGATGTGTAAATTCGCCACGAATGCCCTAGGTGCTGCGCTTCAATCGGCTGCATACTGTACTCCAGTTTCCCCCATGTCGTATGCACGCATGCACGGTTATTTACAGGCTAAGTCGTCGAATTTCTTTCCGATATCTAACGGGACGAAAGCACACGCTACATCAGGCATGCGGCTGGCCAGATGAGGAGACATCAATACGCTACTTCTGACGACATTTGTCTCCGCCGTTGCTGTGTTGGCGTTCTGGTTGCCTTCGTCTCTGCGTCAGCGCGTGCGATGGGGATCTCGCTGTTTATTGATTTCAACGAGTGCTATGGCATATGCGTCGCTTTGCCCGACAAGCGTGGTCGAGCTCTTCGGCGTCCGGAACTTTACCAATGCCAATGGGGTCTTGTCTATAATTCAAAGGTTTACGACTCTGTTGGGGACTCCTCTTGCTCGGTTGTTGCTTCGGAGGAGCCCGCATTCAGAGGTGGGTCCGAGGAGCTACGATAACACCCGTATGTTGGTTGGCGTGCTGCTCATTACTGCTACTTTTGCAGTGCTGTGGACCAAGATTGAAGCCCGCTGACGCTGGAAGCAGATCATGAAAGCAGTAGGGAATTGTTGATGTGAGATTGCCAAACGATCGTCGGCTCTTACCTGGCATCACTGTTCTGCAGAAACCGAATGACTATGGCCCATGGGGACCAGACCGTAGATCCGACTTGCGACATTTGAGATCAATCTCCACCCCAGAACTTGGGAAGTATGGAATATGCGAGCTGATATCATCTGTTTACATCGATATGATGCAAACGAACAGGAGTCGCCACCTGCCAGCTGGATTGGAAGGGCTTACTTATGTCGTCATGCCTTGAGGCTCCGCTTTCCCCGGGACAACTCCGAGTACACACGTCCCCACCTGCACGGGCGCAATCTAATCGAAGCAATGATTCTTATGATAATCAATTTCCATGTGGTCGACGTAAGATGCGAATCTATGGTGCCGGTAACGGCTCTAAATCCAAGTAGTTCTACCGTGGCCTATCGTAAGTCATGACCCTAGGGAAGAGTGCTTCTGTCGCAATCTTCAAGGGCCTGGTGTCTGTGCTCTTTCTCCCATTCCCCCCATCAACCCACCAGCAACGCCATTCATGCGTCGATCAAGCAGATCTTCTTCACTTCCGAGAGAGGTGATACTTCGTCCACGCGGACGAAGAGAATCCGGACTCTCCGGGGCGCTGTGGAGCTCATCCTGATGGAATGTATCCTGGTATTGCGCTTGCGACTCCATAAGTAGATCAGTTCCCTTTGCAGACTCATCCTCAACCGTAGTGAACCCGCCTAGGCGAGATGACGAGAACGGCGACCGGCGCTTCTTTGGACGCCCTGTTAACCTCTCGGAAGGATTCAGCTTGGTCATGCTCATCTCCAATGGCCTGTCTTCGTCACCAGAAGATTCTCCAGTGAAGCTTCGATGGTGGTTTCGTAGCCCCTTGGCGTATTCAAGATGCCGGAGCAGTGTTCTCTGTCTCTCTTCCTTCTTAGATGCGTGAGATGCTCGGAGACGTTTGAACTCCGCGTCATCGCCCTCAGTTGTCTGGAACAAGGTATCTATCCACTGCGCACTGCGGTTGATGTACTTCCACGCCTCCGGGAAGAACCCAGCCATTTGAATGAAGCCATGCGAAACCCCTGGAATCAAGGAAACTTCCACGTAGTCTTTCTCCCGGAACTGGCGCTTCTGCTTCTCGAGCCCCAGCTCTTGACGTTCGTAGAATTGGTGTAGTTTTGCCTGGCGTAGTCGGCCTGCGAATATAACAGTATCGTCCACAAGAGGATCTCGCTCACCGGCCATTATGAACGTCTTGGGGAATGCAGCAAGTAGCGCATCCGGCGCCAACACAGGCGAGAGAAAGAAATCGGTATTGAAATCGGGCCGCTGGTGGGGTCCAATATAAAGGATAATCATAGCACGCATCATCTCGGGCGTGATGATCCGATCATGCACGTAAGAAATCATCGACGAGACCGCGAGCTGAGTCTTGAGGGGCTGGACCTGGTCCCCGGTACGGTCCTCGACATCGCCATTCAACGCTTTATTCTTCTTCAGTTTGTCTTCAAGTGCCTTTGCAGCCTCGGAAGCAATATCGGGGGAGTCTACAGTAGGTTCAGGCGATGCTAGTTTAGTCAAGTCTTCAACAGAGTGACCAGGGGACGTGAAGGGAGTCAGCTTCCTGTACTGATCCTTCTTCCGCTGCAAGATTCCCTGGTTGGTCTGGCGGGAGCTTTTATCCTGGATCAAGGACATTTGCTCATCTGTCATCCAGCTCTCGACTCTCATATTGAGTGTTGGGTAGGCCAGGACCAGTCCAATAGGCCGCGGTAAGACTTCTTCGCTCTTCCAACCTTGGATAAGACCGGACTGGATGACCATGAGTGTAGTGCCCACGGCCAAATTGCCACCGGCGCTCTCGCCAGTCACCACAATCCGGGGACAAGTCGCGCCGCTCATGCCTAAGCAACGCCCTTGGTCGCAATGATAGTGTGATAAACATCATAACACTCATGAAGAGCATAAGGATATGCGTACTCTGGAGCTTTCTTGTAGTCAACGCTTAGAATTGGAACCTTCAGTTGCCCAGCCCAACTGAGCAGCTTGTCTTCGGAGCACCGTGGACCCATGGCGACAAAGCCTCCGCCCGGTATATCCAGCACCATAGCTTTCTGATCCTTCAAGGCACTTAAGGGCCCATCAAAGTATAGCCATGCATCGACCGGCTCTTTGTGAACTGACTGCGCAGGACGGGGAATTCGAATGGCTCGAGGGCCATATTTGGTTAATCGAGGTCGCATCAAGCTGGCCAATGTCCAGAGGTAAGACGTTGTTGCTTTATTCCAAGATACCCTTAAATGCTCCAACGTCAGAGTTGCGCGAACCCGCCGCACCTTTTCGTCGGCTTGTTCGGCGGCGATTAAATAGTAAACTGTGAATACCAGCGAAGCGATGTCCCGCAACCACTTGGGCTTGACGGTCATGGCGGTCCAGTAACCGGCATCTAGACCGGTGGTGATCCATGTTGCCCGGAAGAAAGACCGAGAGTACAAGTTGGCTAATGGCTCCGGGCACTCCAGACCGACGATTTTGGCGAAGTTGCGGCAGACATACAGCCATAGAAAGATGATGACGGTTGTTTGCCAGGTTGTTAATCTGCTACTGAGACGGGACGAGATGGATCGAATGAACGGGGGGCCGTGTTTGTCTGCTCTGTTTATTCAATCTATTAGTCGAAAGTCGCTTGCATTTGATCGTTGGGGCTCCACGCAATTACTTTAGCAGATAAACCGACCAGAACGAGACCACCGCAAACACCTGGAACTTGCGGAACCGGGTCGAAGGTCGCCCAAGAACATGATCTGTTTTCTTGCTTTTAGTAAACGGACAATGGGTGTACTTGAATTCTTCCCACCTATCATCTCCACCTAAGAACCTCGAAATGCAAAGCCTAGCAGATAGGCAAAATGACGAAAATAAGCTTAAGAAAAAGCCTCCTGCGTTCTTTTATCTGAACATGAACCTAGAGGATCCAAATACATTCCCACGTGAAGTGAAAGAGTGCTGGCACTCGATCACATGTAAATAGGCCCCCCGAATCACATGTTAGTGACGACACCAGCTGACTCGTTTTATATTACGAGCCTTACGCTTTGCTCCACTTACTGTACAGATTATGCGCCCAGGCTACAAAGTACCGACCTTGTAGTGACTTCTATGCAGGATCCCCTATCGTGCTTCATCTGCTGTATGGGCTGTGCGGGGAAGATTGGCGGGCTTTCTACACGGAATTGCGGAGCTTCTGACCACGAGTGATGAGCAGGCGACAGGGCAAAAAAAAGAAAAGAAGAAGAAAAACCAGCCCACAGGTTATTCAGTTAATATTCTTCAGAAACTTTAAACAAATCGAGTTGTTCGCTATTTGATCCAACCATTTCTATGTTCTAGCAACTTGGAGGTCTACGTCTGGCGGCAATATTCTCTCCCATGTGCCACCTGGTACCTGCAAAGCAAGACTTCCCACGGCATACTGAGGAATCCAGCGATGCAGATCCCCGCCGAATCACTCACTGTCGTTGCGCCTAAAGAGAATTCTCGCTCCTCCTCCGGCACGCGCTCTCCAATCTCCGCAAATGTATTGACGTACACCGCCCCGCCCAGCAGGCCCTCCCAGAATATGATCGCAAACACAATGTATACACTGGGGATGAAGTTGAACATAGCGTGTAAGGTTAGCACTGCCAAGTTAACTGCCTGCAGCAGGGAAGGGACATAGAGCCAATGGATCCGGAAGAAGGGCGTGGAAGAGCGCGAGATAAATACCCCGGCTTGGTAGATGGCATTATAGGTTGGGTAGAAGGAGCGGAAATTCTCGAATGGCGTCGAAGGCAAAGGGAAGAGCAGTGTCGGGGCCACGCCCTGATTAATAACGTACTCGGCGATAAAAACGACAAGCAAAGGAAGCATACTGCGATCACAGTTAGCATCATTTCCAGGGAAGGATACCTGGGAACACTCACAATGGAAAGAACAGCTTCTTCAATCGACTCAGATTCTTCTTCGCCCGCTCCCACCCATGAAGATCCGCGTTGCCGCCAACCAACTTTTGCGCTTGATTCGAATGACCCAACAGGCCTGTCTCTTCCCCCGGTCAGGCTCCAGACCTTCCTCCTCTTCCTCATCTTCTTGAGCCTCATAACGCTCACCTCTCTCAACTCCAACATACCTATCTGCCTTCGGCTTCCGCAGCGGATCCCTAGGCAAGACAGCGAAGAAGCTCATGGCCATCGCAACAGGCAAACAAGCCGATGCAAAAAGTGTGCCACGAACCGAGATCCCCATCGCAGACGTCGCCAACGCATACGCCCCCGCGCCCACCAAGCCCGCGGCCCCCGTCCCACTCCCCCACGCCGCCAGACTGAACGGCCCGTAGAAGTGGGTGAGGCCCACGAAGCTGAGCTCGCCACCACCCGCCGATAAACTCGCGAGGACAATCCCAACGACCTTCGGCGCAAAGGAGCCGCCTTCCTCGTAGCTCGGACTCACGGCCACGACTACCATGCCCAGGATCGAGAGGGCGACGAAGACGAGGACGCGGGTGGAGTAGGGCACGGCGTGGATGAAGTACGGGGCGATCAGCTTAGTCGTGAAGGACGGGATGATGTCGGCGAGAAGGACAATGCCTTTGGGTAGATTAGGGCCCACGAGGTCGAGCGCTGCAGAGAGGAGGATCACGTAGAGGACATTATTGATCAGGCCTGAAGGTGGGTGCGTTAGGTTAAGTGACTTCTTTGCCCGGGACACTGGTTCGTTTGAAGGGAGGGGCGTGAGGTAGCATATACATACCGAAAAGCCAGAAAGCGATGCAGACTCCGGGGTCGGCACCGCTGAAGACACCTTGTAGCCAGCTGTAGAATCGATTCCATTGTGAGTTTGAGGCTTCCGGGCCTGCTGCGTGGGCGTTTCCGCCAGATGCGGTCGACATCTGGGAGGGCTTTGGTGCGTTGGGTAGAGGGTTATATGCTACAGACCGAAATATACTAGACGAAAACCATGATGCTTCTAGGCGCAAAGGGGTCGGGTTTCTGGAGAGGACGGTCGATGACGAGGCACGCGACAACGGGGTTGCAAACGGGGGGGGTTTATCAGGGCGAACCATACAATAGCGCGGGTACGTTAGGCCCACCGGGCCCACCTACGTCTCATCGAGACCTCCCCTGAAGTGAAGCCAGTCTAAACTATGAAGCACTGAAGCACTTTTTTTTTGTTCTAGTCTATCGCTAGATATATAGCAGATGCATCATGAACAAAATATGGAATATGCACTCGTTTCCTGCGAGGCTATCCAGCAAACAAATGGTATATCAAACAGGGGAACACATTACGGGCAGCGTGGAAATCAGACATGATCTATTCGAGACCTTCATGATTGGGCCGCAACGGAATCTAAGGCCTGCTCTAGGATATTCAGAGCGGTCTTGATCTGGCTCTCAGTGATGGTGAGGGCGGGGACAAATCGAAGACAACCTTCTCCAGCAGTGATAATCAGCATGCCACGTTCGCGCGCGGCCGTGATAATATCACCTGCCTTAGGAGCGATCTCAGAGGATAGCTGAAGACCCAAGATAAGGCCTCGGCCGCGAACCTCAGAAATGAGGTTAGGATACTTCTCCTTGAGAGCCTTGAAACCGGCCAAGAACTGATCCGACTTCTCCTGCACAGCACTCTGGAGCTCAGGATCGGCAAGACGCTCCACAATGTGGTGGGCAACACGGCAGGCAAGCGGGTTTCCACCGAAGGTAGTGCCGTGGTCACCAGTTTTGATGTGCTCACCAACAGTCTTGCCGGAGACAATGGTAGCGCCAATGGGGATACCGTTGCCGAGGGCCTTTGCGGAAGTCAGAATATCAGGGTGTGCAGCCTGGCCCTCGGCCGGGACAAGGGAAGGGTGAGCGTGCGCCCACAGACTTCCGGTACGAGACAGACCGCACTGAATCTCATCGAAGATCAGGATTGCGCCAACTTCGTCACAGCGCTTGCGGAGTGCGACCAGGAACTCTGGGGTAGCAACGTTCACACCACCCTCGCCCTGGATGGGTTCCACAATCACACCACAAGTGTTCTCAGTAACCAAGGTCTGCAGCTGCTCAATGTCATTGTAGTTGCCGTACTTGAAACCAGGGATCATGGGAGAGAAAGGTGTTTGGTACTTGGGGTTGGGAGTAGCAGACAGAGCACCCATCGTCCGGCCGTGGAAAGAGTTGTGGAACGAGACGAACTCGTGCTTGGCGCCAGATGGATCGAGAGAACGGCCAACCTTGCGAGCGAATTTGATGGCAGCCTCGTTGGCCTCGGTACCAGAGTTGGAAATGAAAACCTGGGAGGCATCACGCATCGCACCAGATTTCTTGGTCAATTCAATTAGCAATTGACTCAAAGCACCGGTCCAAGGGTTGTGGTAGAGGTTCGAGGCATGGACGAGAGTTTCAGCCTATGCATTGTATACACATCAGCGCTTGGTCTTGTGACAAGTCTCCATGGTGTGTTTGTATACCTGCTCGGAGATAATCTGAGCGATTTCCGGATCGCAGTGACCAAGAGAGTTAACAGCAATTCCGGCAGTCAGATCTAAGTATCGTCGGTTCTCCATGTCCCATAGGTAGCATCCTTGGCCCTTCATCATCATCGGGCCTGGGCGAACGTAGGTCGGCACCATGAACGGAGCTCGCTCTTTAATGAAAGACGCGGTGAGTGAGTCTGGTGCTGGGTCCGGGTTCGGCACAGATGCCTCTTTCTACGAGCCAATAATTAGCGATAGGATCCGGAGTAGCTTAATTGTGAAAGCAATTGTTGTACCTGGACCTGTTCCTTCACATCCTGGGGGACATTCGAGGTCGTCGCAAGTCGGCGCTGGACCGATGACTCAATCGAAGGGACCAGCCTGCCAGCACGAGGCAGGCGGCGCGAAGCTAAACGAAGGAAAGACATGGTAGAACGAAAACAATCCCAGCAACCCAAAGGAAAAAAAAAGCTCGAGAGGAAGGAGGAATCGAGAGGGAAACCTGAGTCACTCTGAACTGGAGATAAAAAAAAGCCGCGGATACATATGCGATATCGGGATCCGCACTGCGGCCTTAGTCACCCAATCGGCGCCACCGCGCCAGATGAGGCGTACGCCCTTCTGGCTTTACTCGTCTGAATTCCCCAAATCACTCTTCAACGATGGCATTTTTTCTCGCTTTGCGAAGTGCACACCTACCTTCAGCAGCGCGAAATTGCGCTGCTTTGCGTTCCCTCTCAACAACTGCAGTTCGCTGCAACAGCCCCAACGATCGAAAGCCAACCTTTCCGTTCGCAACTGGCCCTGCTCCTCCGCGTCTCGATAAGGAGGAACAAGAAATATTTGAGAAGCTTCAGCAAAGCTCGGCGGGTGCTTTCAGCACACCCAAAGTCAACCAAGTCGACCAGGCAGAGATCAAAGTCAATGGGGATGGCGAGGAGCTACATCCCGATGCGCCGAAGGGCTTGAAGCCGGAATTTGATGGCGAGAAGAACCCCAAGACTGGCGAGATTGGGGGACCCAAGAACGAGCCACTTCGATGGGGATCTTCAGGCGACTGGAGCTACGGTGGACGAGTGACCGACTTCTAAACGAGATTATCCCCTCGGTCCGGTGATTGCATAGTGCTGGAGTCTAAAATGATTCAAGGTTATTCGTGTATTTTATTGGTCTGCGCTGTATAAATGAGAAATCTACCATCTATGGATCATGAAATAGCAGTCCTCAAATTTCTTATCCTCTTTGAGGTTTGATGAAATATGGCGTAAGCTCTAGTATAGGCCCTTTTTGCCACCAATGCGTGGCGTGTTATGCCAGTTTTGCTTTCTCGCGCTCATGAGCTGCAACTGCATCTTCAATCACCCCCCTCGGAGCCGAACGAGCTGTCCAGAGCTCAAATTGGTCATAGGCCTGTGCAAGCAATACCTCTACTCCGGTGACCGTGTTCCAGCCCTGCTGTCTCTGTGCCGCTGTAAGAAGTGGAGTTTGCCTGGGTTGATAGGCCATATCAATGCAAAGGCCCTGAGATCCAAAGATGGAAGAAAACTGTTCTTCCGAAGTGACATCGGCAGGAATGGTCCCGATGATAACGTCGGGTAATTGTGGGAGCTCCTTGAGGCTAGCGAGTCCGGGAAGTACTTCGATATCGAATACCGACTCGAAGTCCGCTCTGACCTTATCTGCTGTCTTGGAGGTTCGGTTTACTAGAAAGATCTTTGGTATACCCACTCGGTGCATGGCATACAGTGCCGCTCTGGATGCACCGCCGGCTCCAATGACCAACCCTGCCTTGGGCTGACGACTTCCTTTCGTTGTGTAGGAGGTGATGATGTTATATAGTCCAGACCAGTCTGTGTTGTCACCAGTAATGATACGCTCGTTCCCTTCCCCTCGGACCACCAGGGTATTGATGGCTCCGATTGTGCGAGCGGTAACGGTCTGGTTTGTGCAATACTTGTCGACTTGAAGCTTGTGTGGCATGGTAACGCTGCCACCACCGAACTTGCTATCTCCGATCAAATGTGCAACGTCATGAATACTCGGTGACTCGCGAATTTCGTATGTGTAGGGGAGG
The DNA here is from genome assembly GCF_028974085.1 of Penicillium chermesinum. NCBI lineage: Eukaryota > Fungi > Ascomycota > Eurotiomycetes > Eurotiales > Aspergillaceae > Penicillium > Penicillium chermesinum. The sequence goes on from NW_026695316.1 coordinate 1,576,439, forward strand.
TTATAGTGTTGGAATCCTGCGTTGTGGATGGTTGGGGAAATGCTGAAAGAAATCCCACTGCCAAAGATATAGAAACTCTTTGGCGAAAGTGTATTATCCATGGACATAAGCTCTGTCATATGTAAAGGAGCCAGAGGTTATTGAATTCTGCCAAAGAGCTCAAGGCCGAGGTCCTTGAAATGCCCTGACGGGGAATGGGTGCTAATTATCTTGACTGTGGCGGGTATGTATTTATCCATCCCACTGTGGGCCACCTATTGGAAGTACAACCCCAGATGAATATCACTCAAAGTCAAGTTGGTTCTATGAAACAGGGAGCAGAGTATTCAGGTATTTCCCGAGTACCGAGGGCCTCAACCAAGCCTTTTGCAGACAGTAATGAGCTGAATCATGTCTACTATCAGTTGTAATCTCGCCATTCCTACTAATAAGAGTTATTGGACTCAGTACACCATCACCCAGGCGATGATAGTACTAGATAGAGCTTCTGAGACCCTGGTCCCTCACGGTCTAGCACTTCTACTCGTAGCTAGTTATTTATCCTCGGGGCTCTCGATTGTTTCCCTTTTCGCACAGTGCATCTTAGAAGATTAGAGAAAAAGCTGCGGTTCAACTTCGGCTAGAATAAAACCCCTTTGCAGCTCCAGAACCGTTCCCCATCAAGTTGAGAGGATGATGCACTGAGCTTTCCTTCTGCTGTTTCTATAACCCACTCACAAGTAGCAGCATCAACGTCCGACTTGAAGATTGTCATGAAACTTCTTCAGTTCTGACTTGATCATATATTTGCTACTCCCGCTCGTTCGCCTTCTCATCTTCTACGCCTTCAATTAGTCCCATTTTCAAGCCATCCGCGAGAACGGGGAAATTATTTGTCACTTTCACCATCTTTCTTCTCCTGCTTTACATCAACAACCATCAGAATGAATGCTAGTGGCAATCTCGCTGACCTAGAACCTGGCCCCCCGCCGGTTGAGGTGAAAGAAGAAATGAAGATAGGTTTCTATTTGAGAGCATTGATAAGTATGTTCGTCATTCTCAAATTATTCTGCCACCTCAAGGGAGATTGATATGAACTCTGAGGGCACTAACAATAATACAGACTTGAACCGCTCGGTTCTCAAAGATCAGCCCACGACCAAGAGTCCGGAAGCTTCCAAGGACCGATCTATCAAGTCTGAAACATCCACGCCTATAAAATCCGAGCCGGAATCTCCCAAGGAAACAAGCTCTGCTAAGGCTGTTCTCATCGAGCAGACTCCCGAGCAGAAGGAGGAGCACTACAAACGTCGTGATGAGCTGATCGCTATGATAGACCACGCTATTACCATCCAACTCGAGTCTGTTGGGCAGGCTCAGCATTCAGTGGACTTCATGTTGAAGACTTTGCCTTCTGAGCTCAAAGGCATCTTGGATGCAACTCATATCAAAGAGTCTGCAGAAGACAATCTCCAGGACATAAGCTTGATGACCGCTTCCGTTGCTGAGACGTATTCCAAATGCTGCGAGATCCTGCGACACACTCCTGGGGTAAAGGAACAGCTCACCATGGCCAAATGGGACTCTGATGGCGACATTACTCCATACATTGCAGTGATCCAGAAAACTGGTCAGCTGTCAACCGACGCATACGCTCTGTTTCGTGACCTTGCCAAGGTACTTGATTTCTTGAGACCTGCGAAGGAGACCTTGCTTGCGCTTGTCCCCGCGGAGAAGCGAGAATTTGTTCCTGATCGTCTTTAAGATGTGCTTCGAGACTGAGCCCGTCCGCTTTCTAGGGAAAGTTTGACTACGCGAAATCTTGCTTCGTTCGATAGCTTTTTACCGCGTTTTTTTTTTTACGTAACCGCCCTTAGATGAGCTATGCGCTCCCCTGTTTCCGAGGATACGGGCTCTTGATTTTGACGTTGGAGTTATTGGACCCTGATGCTTTTTGTGTTTTCGCGTAGCCTTTTTAACAGCTTTTTTTTTTTCCGACGGAGATCTTGATCCCCTGATACCAATATCAATATCTACCTGAGGTTTATATGCCAACTGATTAGGGCATTCAGTTCTCTCTTTCGTCGTCAACTCGTATGTTCTTACGGAATTTCCAAGATGTGATGTTTTGCAAACAAACCGTGAGGGCCCGTCGGTTAAATTCTATCCGAATAATCCCCTAGTATTATCGGTAAGACATTTTGCATTTGACAATGATACGAGCATTTTTTTAAGTGCCTCTGAATCTCCAACAGAGCTTGGTTGAACCCGCATTCATAAAGAAATCTGAGATAGTAAGTGAGCATAATATATCTCCCAAGCAAATCTATTGCTGCTTTGACATGGGTCGTCAAACCGGAAGGCATGGTCTTCACGAATGGATTTTCCATCTCGTTAAATATAGAAAACAGAGAGTATCAAAACTTCAAAAACCTCGCCCCCTCACATAGAACGTACACTTTGCACGAGCAGTCGGCTAGATGCTCGTGGGACACGCAAGGTTTCGATGGATCGACGGAGAGATCGCCCGTTTGCTGATATGATTGGCTAGGTCACGTATCAGGTCCCGTCTAGCATGTGCGCTTAAGCCTCGCCCCGCCCCTGAGTGTTTAAAGTGCTGGAGTGGCCTCAATGTCATTGTTCTGAGGTTGAGAGAATACTTGAGAGCTTTCTCCTACCATGGCCGACACAACACCTAAAAAGAAGCGCATGTCGCTTTTGAACAGGATCCGATCCACTAGAAGGTCAAAAGGCCGGGGCGACACCGACTCCATTGCTAGTGGTCCGAGTACCCCTGAAAGAGCAGCGCGTTCTAAATTGTCCTTCGAGTCTCATCCTGACTCTTCTATCGTTGACCTGTCGCCGTCTCTGGCAAACAGCTATGATGTGATCTCTGTCCCTAAGGTCTCGGCGATTAATATCCACCCGGAGAAACTATGGGATCATGCGTACGATCGGCTTAGATCTGATCAATTTGAGCTGGTTGATCTCTACGAGAAGCTACTCTCGGTTCGGTTGGACATCTCTCATGATGCGAGTGACTACAGCGGCAGAAACATCATTAGCCAGGACCGGGGGCAAAGACAGCCCCAGATGGAGCGCCTCCTGCAGGATTCTTTGAACAGATTGGCGGATCATTCTACCACGCAGGGAAATACGCTTAATGCTATTGATATTGTTCTTTCGCTCAAATCTGCTATTGATTCCGAATTGAAGCCTGTTCCCATCCCTGCTGTGGCTACGACTGGATTATGCGTGGCCCTGCAGGTAAGCTTAATAACAAACATAACCATGACCTCTTTTTCCCCATTCGCTGACCACGTATCAACAGCTTGTCTTGGATTCTACAGACGGGTCTGCTTTGAACCAAGATGGTATCACGATCGTGATCTCCAAATTGAAGAGGTATTCCGTCCTCTCAGCCTATGTTCAACCACAGGATACCAAAAGCGATGAACAGGCGAAGCTCCGAAGTGAACTAGCAGAAAGCATTCTAGACCTCTACCAAGCCGTTCTGGAATACGCCATCAAAACAGTCTGCTCTAAGGGGCACAGCCTAGTTCTGGTTGAATCAAAGGGTCTTGTTAACTTGGACAACTGGATCGCAAGCTTAGACCAGATAGAGCAGTTCGAGGCCGCAGTACAGAAGGCTCTCGAAGAAATTGGCGAGGGTAAAGAAATCTCAAACTCGGGAACATTCGGTGATTTGAAGGTTTCTACAAAGGAGCGTGAATTCTTAAACGCGTTTTACGTGAGAGACATGGCGAAGGAGATGGCCTCTATTCAGCAGAGAGATCCGTTGCTTCCTGAATCATCCAGATGGGCTTTGAATACAAAAGAATATGCTGCGTATGTTAACTGGCACCCCAACAACAACAAGGGACTTCTCTGGGTCAGAGGAGATGCCGGGAAAGGGAAGACCATGGTGACCATGGGCATTGTGCAAGATCTTACGAAACAGCTACAGACCCACTTCGACGAGCCTGGTCTTTCTTATTTCTTTTCTCGCACCGCCGATAGTGAGAAAAACTCATCCACTTCGGTCCTCAGAAGCTTAATATGGATGCTTCTGCGGCAGAAGGGTGACCTCCTAAGAAAACTGTCGGCAAAGTTTGATGAGATCGGCCATGAATCACTCAATGAGCCAAGTGCATTTGATAAGCTGAAGGAGATCTTCCTTGCGATTCTCAAGGAGAAAGAATTCGGGAGAATCTATTTGGTGATCGATGCGCTCAACGAATGCAGCTTGGGATTATCACAACTCCTTCAGCTTGTTGCGGAAACATCAATCAATCCAAAAGTGAAGTGGATTCTCTCGAGTCGAAACGAGGAGTCTATTGAAGAAGGGCTTAGTGACGTTCAGACTGGTCTGGAGTTACCACTTGAGTCACATGCTCAACATGTCTCCCAGGCCATTGGCTCCTACATCGACAAAAAGATCTCGGATCTAAATGACCAGTACAAGAAAGAGTTCGAAAAGGCTGGGAAATCTCCCCAAGAAGTGGAGCAGCTCCAAGAAGCCTTTTCGATGGCCCGCAATGAGATTCATCGCAGAGCGGATGGGACTTTTCTCTTCGCAGCTCAAGCTTCCAAGGAAATTCAAGGCTGCGAAGCAAACGAGATCATTGGAAGGTTGCAGGCTTTATCGGTCCCCAATCCACCCGAAGGCAAGACGAATGATTCCGATAAGAGACCGCAGGCAGTCTTTCAGCGGAAAAACTCTGCAATAGCCGCTTCGGTTTCGAAGATCTTCTTAGTCTTGGGAATCATCCTGTTTCTCGTTGAATATCGCTCAGTTTTTACCTCTGTTTTCCATTTCTGATGACCCCCTATCCCCCGCATGATACCTGACAGTTATGTTGAATGATTTTACGGCACTTGATTGTTAAGGGCTGATAGCAATAGACAAATAAACGAAATATTGTCTAATTTAACTAAGCTGCAGCTTCCGCTGAAATGTTTTCCAAGCTGCTATGCCTCGTGCCGCGTGTTCCTCCGGTACATGCGGACCTGGCTCCGACATTGTCCGGGAGAACAGCTCCATGGAGACGTAGCCTTTGTAGCCCAATCCTTCGATAATAGCCCTGGCCACATCCTCGGCTGGCAAATAGGCACCCCGGCTCTCCTCATACATGAACAGCCTCGCATTCCGTGACCAACTCATCCGCGCAGGCTGTCCGTCCACGTGGAACGCATGCCCAGAGACCAAGGGCGACTGCATACGTTCTGCGTCCACAACTTGGATGTAGAACACTTTCGACACATCGATTTCTCTAACCAATCTTTCGAGGGATTGCTTGAGGTCCAGATCGGCGTTTGGCGTCTTTCCTGTTGGCGAGGCCGGATCCGCCCATACTCGGCCAGCAATGTTGAACGTGTCGAGACATACTCCGAAATTAGGCCGGTCTACTCGCTTGACGACATCCCAGAGCTTCTCCCACGTATCCACATATGTGCTCCAGCATAAATTCTCGTACGCAAATTTAATTGGAGGATCTTCTGCGGCCCCCATGTCGGCTAGTTCGCGGAGGTCCCTGGCGATCATATCGAAGTCGTCTGTCAATTCTTCTGCTGGCAGGAAGTTTGCAGGGATCTGGATGGTGGTTGTTTTAAGAGCCTTGGCAATCTTGAACCATAGCTTCATTTTCTCGACCAATCTTACGTGCTGATCGCGGTCTTTGAGTCCATCGTAGAAAAGAAAGGGCTGGAGGCCGATGATTTCGAGGCCTTGCACCTGGCATACAGCATAGACATGCTCTGCGGCCTTGAGGATGACATCGGAATCCGGATTGTCCTTTCCGGCGATCTTCCGAGCTGCATAATCCAAGTCTTCGTAGAAGATCTCGATTCCTTGAAATCCGGCCTTTGATGCTTGTTCAAGCTTGTAGTCGAGGTTATGCATCCAGGCACGTCCCAGGGACGCGCTCATGATAGCCGGTCGGTAATTCATTTTAATAGCGGGAGTCTGAGAGCACAGAATCCGAATCTCAAACAACAGTCGTGTGCATTACTAGTAGGATTCAGATATTTCTTGAGAGGGACATAGAAGACGTTCAAGTCCCCGCATATCGTCATCGGTTGGCAGCGGGTAAAGCTTTAGCCTGGTTCCAGGACCTCTAGAACATCGTATCTATAGCAGCAAAATTACCACTGCCATTGGGCCATCGAGGCATGCTTATAGTAGTTTCATGCACATTTATCCAAAAGGCGGCCCTTCACAATTTCTCGCACCGTCCATTTGTAGATAGAGTACTAGTACAAACGCAAACGCAAAAGCAGAAGGGCAGGAAGACTATTCCTCATGGAAATCAAGTTACTCTCCAATATCATCGTCTCCAGAATTTTCTGGGGAAAAAAAATATCCCAGTCGAGTTCTATAAAAGCCCGAGAAGCCCATAAAGTGGGAAACCTGGTCGGCTATGACTATTACCGGTCACATGACTAGACATTCACACTGGCAGTACTAGACAGCCCTGGCAAGATATACAAGACCGGAAAAGGCTGGCGTGGTCATGCCCACGGATATGGCCGGAGCCTTGAGATTGTCCTAGGTCTGATAGTTCAGAAGCTTCCGGGACTTTAAGCTACAACAACGGCATATTGTGGGAGTCCAGAAGTAAAATCGAGCTCTTGAGAAGCAAGTTAGCAAATCGTTTACTTAGCGCCTGACGGAAATCTAAGCTCTCGCGGTGTATGCAGATACTCTCAGCCGATCCTAGTGACTACCAGGATGATACAGAGTGGGGGGACCTCTGTCTTACGACTGTAGGTCAAATACTTGACCTACTGGAATATTTTCTTGAAATTATCTTGTTATACTTGACAATCTTCACTACTGTCATAACAGCGGAGTAAAGGATATCCTCGCAGCAGATCTTTCCTCGATACACGGAACAAACTATATATTCAGATACTATATTTATTGTGACAAGGCAAAGACACCTGTGATGTATAGTTGTCATGGAAGCAGGTTTCTCAGCATCATTTTCCAAATGAAACTCTGATGCTCGATTCTGACTTTCCGGTTCAAATGACGATGTCCAAGTGGTCGTCGCAATAAAAATCGGTGGACCGGAAGGAAGAATTTCTGCAAGTCGTTACGGTCGACAAAGGGGACAATAATCAGGCCTACGTCCAGGGCCAGCCCCTTATCATCAGCTTCGAAAAGCTGTTCCTTCAATCAATGGGCCTTGAAGACTCGTCAAGGCTTTTGGATCCGCTATTTATAAAGCAGAGAATACGAGGTTGAACGGATCCTCGCAAAGAGAAGTCACCAAGCCTCGCGGGCGCCCCCGCACAGACGGTACCACGAAGCCTCCCATCACCAAGTACCTAGTTCGGTAGAGAGGACAATTCGTGGGAGAGGAGTGATGGCCGAGAATATCGCCGCAGACGAGCTCATCGCCGAGTTCGAAGCTGTGAAGGATCCCTGGGCTAATGTTCTGCCGACTGAGCCAAAAAAAAAAAAACCACCGTATCCGCACATGTCCGCACATGATATGCCCAGGCACGCCTTATATAGTACACCCTCTAGCTGGAATCCGTGACAAGAAGCCTCCCGTCAGCTCGTTCTCTCCGACGCAACGGCCGGACCTAGCCCTTGGTCTTTTTAATGCACCTTTAGCCCTTCACATCTTTCCCCAGAAGGTCTTCCCCTCAATAACTTTCCCTTAACCTTCCTTTTATACCTACACATATCCTTCCCCTTACTTTACTGCCCGTATTATTACAGAACCTATACGGTGATAACACCACCACGCTTCTGATCGAACACTTACCTCTGCTACCATACAATGGTACACTTTTCGACCTTAACTTTACCTCACTGCCTTGCATAACTCACCTCACTTCATCACATCTCACCTCAACATCGCCACCGCGCCTACCACAATGGCTAGCACCAAAAACCCCGCCACTGATAGCGACGCTCAGGCTAAGATTCTACGGCAAGAACCCGCGACCAAGACACCCATGAGAAAACAGAGAAGATATAGAAGCCCAGGAAGAACCGACGGGGAAGCGCCACTGCAAGAAGAACGCCGTCCCATGCAACAGCGAAATGATTGACGAGCTCTGCATAAACACAAAAAAGGAGGAATCCGAGGCCAGGGAATGGATACTCTTCACTAAGGCGAATAAGCAGGCCTTCAGTCATGACATCCTAAATCGGGATGATCGCTTCCTTCAGCGCTGCAGGACTTCTTATGATTCTTCCCACCAACTCCTTCTGATCAAAATGACGGCTGCACCGGCTCACAAGGTTGCTGTACGAGAATTTGAATGGCAATTCTGGACACGTCTCCAGCTAATGAGACTTGAGAAGTGTATCATGGCTGAAGGTTCCGCAAAACAACCTGATTGCCAATTCTTCCCAATTAGACTTCCTCGAGGAAGATCTCGTTATTGGCCCACAGTTGTGGTGGAAGCGGAATTCTCAGAATCCCCCTGAGGATCCCCTTCTAAAATGGTTTCAGATACTCGGTTTTGGCTCGAAGTATCAAAGGATGTCTAAATGGTTATCGCAATAAAAGCCAGTCAGGACTCACCTCAAGTCGTGCTAGAGAGATCGGAGTTGGTAGACCAGAGAAAGAAACGTTTCCAAGTTGTTACAGTCAACAAAGGAGGAAACGGCCAGCTCTATATCCAAGACCAGCCTCTCATAATCAGCTTCGAAAAGCTGTTCCTTCGCCCGTCAAGCATCCCCAAAGAGGTGGACCTCAGCCTCGACAAGGAAAGTTTGAAGGAAATTGCTGAGGACATCGGGGAAACGCAGGACTTTTGATGATTACTATCACATACCCTCCGTGCTATGAATTGATCTCTTTCAGAGACAGGAACGAAGTCACTACTGTAGCAACATGGGAATGCATCATATCCTAGCCTTTATCTAATCAAAATTAATTATTTTGAATTTATAGAGGGCCTTTATTATACATAGCTCCTCTATACGCATAGATCTTAAAGTGTATATACCAGCAGTCAGGGATACCAATAATATATTAAGATTTGAATAATATAGTAGGTGAATGGTAATGATACAGTGATAGTATATGTGGTAGGTGCACAATGGCGTGGAGTGTTGGTGAATAGTACAATGGTATTTATGTTAGGCTCCCATTCAAGGGAAAGGCTCGTAAGATGATATTATGTCTTCTATTGCAGGAACGCCATCTCCTGGGGCCATGTCTGCTTTGGTTTCCGTGGCCGCTCCTGATTTTTTGCAGACTAGGTCTTAATAGTGGGACCTGCGGGCCTAGGAGCGGGGCTTAGCTTATTAGGCAAGGGGTTTCAGAATAGGCAGAAGATATACTCCGTAGGGAGCGGCCGACTATAAAGACTCGGGTGCTATAGTCGTACAGATTACAGCCGATGGGGCTTGCATGCGCACATCAGCTGGGGCCCCGAGCTAGTTCATCACAGACACTGGAATATTGTAGCTGCTCCCACTATAGTCGTAGCTTCCCCAAGGACTTCCCCCTTGGTGGCTCTGGATAGCCCAAGGTAGAAGAACCTGCGCCGAAGATCCGCGGCAGGGGAACCTTGGGAAGTTTGGAGCCTGTCCATAGCCGCTCAGCCCAGCGAGTTCCCGCTCACGCGCACGAGCAAACCAGTATGATCCGATCTCCACATGCAAGATACAGTCTTGGCCCCATCACGCTAATGCTGCATCACTCACCGTTTTTTATTATTTTTGCTCTTGTGCGCCCACAACGTCATTGGATCTTTTGGATCTTTTCCTGAAGATTCATCTTTCTCCTTCCTGCGAGACTTGAGAGAAACACACCTCCTGGCCCATTTCTTGGTTCGTGGCTTCTTCTCCGCACCCCCTCACACGATCCGGGCGCAGAATCTCCGAGGGGACATGGAGTAAACGGGATCAACCGCTGATCCTCCTCTCCGTCTGGGCCTTCCGGACTTTTTCCACCGCTCTTCTTTCAGCTTCTCTCCTCCCATCCTATCCCGACACCTCGAGGATGGACTTCTTCCGGCGGCTACAGAATTCCTATCCTCCTCGCCCGTCTCCTCTCGGGAGCCAAGAGTCGAAGGAGGAACGACCTCGTTCCTATCCAGCAAACGACCGTCGCGAAGACAACCCACGACCGTCCACGCGCTATGAGTATCAATCGCCAAGCTCTTCCGCTCATGTTCTCACGGGCGCATCACGATCATCACATCCTTTACGCGAAAGCTTGAGCGCTCACACTTCTCCTACGCGCAATGCCAACCCCCATCCACACCGACGCCATGCCAGCTTAGAAAATCGGGATCACCCTCATATACATCGGCGGAATACGTCACAGCCACAGTCTAGAAATGGACGAGAAGGTAGGCAAGATACTACTTTCTATACTTTGAAGTTCCTTACGTTTTGGGGAAATTTATTGTTGCGTGCCCATTTGTGCCCAAGGGGGGCGTTCCCCTTGCATATGTGTTTACTCCCCGGATCCAGGATGGGGCTCGGAGTTGTACCGTGGTTTAGTCCTCCAGGTTTCCCCATCCTGAGGCGCTCTCTGGGCACTTAGGAAGAACCACGGGGGCGAAATGCTCCCTAAGGTTATGAGGCCATTGAACAGTGATGATTCGTCCTGTACGACGCCAGCCTCCCACTGCGTCAAATCTCCCCCCTGATGCCATTTTTTCCCCAGTGGCGCGGATCCTCCTCCGCTCGGGAACGCTAGGCTGGATAAGGGTGATCCGCGCTAGTCTCTAACGGGACTAGTGCTGTCAAGCTGCCCGGACTGGGAGTCACGGGTTAAACTGGGTCCTGGACTTCGGGAATTCGGCCATCCCCTTTGCTTCTGGCGCGAGAAACCACCACCCTGTGCACTCCAGAAGTAGCGGTAGCCCTGTCCAGCCCGGTAAGACTCGAGAATCTTGGGATCGACGCGAGCCCCGATGATTCATGCAGAAACATGTGCCTTATCTCGTGACGTTCTTATCCGCTTTGTTACCCTTCCGAGACAAACCCAACTAAATTCTCATCTTTCAATCTAGGGCAACAAGAACCTTCGGCATCTCCCACGGTCGGCACTCGTCAAATGCCTCCTCCATCTCCCCCTCACCCCTATGGCTCGCGATCCCAGTCGGTAAACGCGCCTCCATCCCTTCTCGCTCGCGATGCGCCTAGCAACCAGCCACACCGTCCGGGCAGCAGCATGTCAATTTCCGCCATGCTAGGCTCTGATCCCGAGCGCCCGGCGCGGGACGCTGGATCTTCGCTGTTCTCACGCCCCTCTACATCGTCCATTTTTGGCACCGCGCCAACATCAAGCGCTGCGGCTATGTCGCCGCCCACGGCCCCAGCGCGCCCGTCGCCGCTAGATCAATCGCTATTCCGTCGATCGCAGACCCCAGAGAAGACTTTCTCGAAGCCCCCAGTGGCCCGACCTTACCGATCTGGCTCGGGCGGAGGATCAAGCCTTCTGGGCGCAGAACAGTCTAAATTCGGGGGCCTTACACGTGTTCCGCCGTCCCAATACCCCGAGAAACCTCACTCGACGCATCCTTCGCCTCAAGTTTCGCCCGCGGACCTCCCTTACGAGCCCCGTCGAATGAGCTTCAGTGGGCCAATCGCTCGGCCCAATAGCCAACCTCCCAATGCTGAGGCGCCCACGCGTCCCCCAGGTACAGCCCCCTCTCGAGACCTGGCGGCCTGACAGATCGGTTCGACTCGGGCCCGCGGGCTTCATCTGCATCTTATGGAGGTACCGAGGCCCATGCGCGCGAACCCCATAATCGATACAGTGGGCTTTTCGGTGATCGGCGCTCTGAAGAAGCCGCCCGTGATCGGGAGCGGGACCGAGCGTCGCATACCTCGGACTCGAAGGCCAGCCTCGGCGGACCGACTCGATTCGGCTCCATTTACGGCGAACGTGATATGCTAGAGCGACACTCTAGTGCATCCACATGGGACCAAGGCCGGTCGCACCCATCGTCTCCAGAGGCCAAGCGGTTTCCACCGCCAGAATCAAGCTCAGGTTTTGGCTTCGGAGCCATTCAAAGCTATACCAAGTCTTTGGGCTCCCAGCCCGGTGGGAGTAGACAGCCACCGTCAATTCAAACCGGGCATGGACAGCCTCCCCTGTCTCCCCGTGGATCCCCCTACCTTGGCAAAACGCAGACCCAGCCACAGCGCGTGAGTTCAACTCCGACCTCTGCTGCTTCCACTGGGTCTGCGTTGCTTGGTCTGGCGAGCGCTGGCGAGGAGGGCCGCCGGAAGGGCAGTGATGAGCTCCTGCAGCATCGTAACCTGCTCAACGTAGGCTTTAACGGAAAGCGCGGTGGCCGAGCTTCTCCGCTGCCGCAGGCTGTGCAGGGTGCGCAGGCTCCTTTCATCAACCCATCTGGCGAGCCTGGGATCAAGAATGAACTAGGCAGAGTATTTTCTGGAATTGGCAGCGGTGTCGGCGGCGTTGGGGGTATGGCAACTGGATCCACTGGTAGCGGTCCTTCTACTCCTATGATATCTAGTCCATTTAAGCGTGATAGCGGCACCGGCCGCTCTGTTAATGGAGAGATTGATGATACCAAGATCTCAAGGCCGCCATCTGCGAATGGCGCCCGACGATCCCGGAAGTCTCGCGATGAGGACCAGATGGAGCTTGAAGCAGCTGGTCTTTCTGGACGAGGCCGCCGACCCCGGCATGCCCACCAGCATCATAGCCATCATCATCACCAGTATGTGCCCGGAGCGGAGAGAGCATCTTCTGCGATTTCCACTAACCCCTCTAGCCATCATCACCATCGTCACAAGGCTGAGGAAGAGGTAGCCGCCTTGGGCGGTCTGCATCGGCCCATGTCAACTAATCATTACTATGGCCGAACATCTACCCCTGCTGATCCTGCCGGACACCACCATCACCACCACCATCACCATCACCACGCACCTCGACCAGCTACCATCCAACCGGCGTCCCCTGTGCGGGAACCTCGCACTGTAGTCAATATCGAGCCGCTAGTCTCTAGCGTAGCTCACCTTCCACGGCACCACCTTGGATCAACATTGTATAATCCTCGTGTGAACCCCCCCTCTGCAAAGGCTTCGCCGGAGAGTGCCAAATTCGGTTATACAACTACGCCGCTTCCTCTCCCACGCCTTGAACAACGCGAGAACTGCACCTTCACAGTGCGTGTTCCCCGTTTCCGCATTGACCACAGCCACCGCGAAGAGATCTGCGCCCGCCGCGCATTGTGGGGAACGGGCGTGTATACGGACGACTCTGACCCAGTCGCTGCGGCCATCCACTCGGGCTTTATCCGAGGCGCCTGGGGCGAAGATGTTGACGAATCCATGCTTGATCTGGAGATCAAAGATGACTACCAGCATGCACCCCGCCCCAAGGCAGCCGCTCAGAACGGTACAGATAAAGAAGAGTCAGAGAGTGGTCCTCGTTTACCCCCTGTGCCTCCAGGAGACAAGGATCTCCATATCACGTTGTTGGTCCTACCACGACTCGAGCAATACGACTCAACTGTCTTATTTGGTATCAAATCGCGCAAATGGGACGGCCGCCATGACGGCATGAGCTTCAAGGTGCATGCCGTTGACTGGGTGGACGATGGAGTTGGACGCGGCGAGGAACGAAATGGCGAGGCCCGGCGGAAGCGCCTGCGCACGCTGATGCAGACGGGCCGTATCTGCACGGGACCCGCCATGGCGAAGATCGATGAACTTCGTCGGCGCGGCGTGCAGGTTACCCGGACCATTGACGGGCAAGAACAGCCCACGCATGTTCAACCTGTATCTTGATTCCATTTGCTTGGCGTCTAGCTTTGGTGTTTCGGCCCTGTGTTCTACAGAGACTGGTCCTAGTTACTTCCGGTCTTCCTCTGGATAGGTCCATGTCTTGTTTAGGGTGTATTCTTTGCGTTGTGGTCGGGATGTTCTTGTCTTTCCAGCTGTTGATACCTGTGACTAGCGCTTGTTTTTGGATTTGTGAAATGATGTCTGTTACTCTTTTTTTTTTCTGTCTTATCTGTTCTGCATTCGGTCTGCCTGTTGAGCATCTGATTTGGGTCGGATGAATGGATATGTCAGTGCGAGAAAACATATGCATGATATCCTTTTTCTGACAGCTGCAGGTACTTTGTATACATAATTCCACTTGTCCTCGGGGACATCTACCTGACCGCGATCCCTTTTGCCAATCGATAACCAGTATTTCCGGGGGCCACGGTTCCCCGGCACTAGACGGCAGCTCTCCCCCGCAGTTGGACTTGACCGGAGAAAAGGACAAAACTTAAACCCTGTACGCCCATACCTTACGGTCACGGTTTCTGTACGTACTAGGATATGTACATAACGTAGTCTTCTTGGACTAAGCTTCCTATTGCTTGCCTGTAATAGAGCGTTGGCCACGGTATACCGACTCGACCCCATCCTGTGATCACCAACAATGGAGAGCCACAATAGAAACAGCCGAGGCCCAAGGGTTACCAGATTGGTACACTGTGATGAGGCTTGGCTGGCGACTAGTGTAATATAAAATTCGTCTTATTGGTTCCTTTCGAGCGGTCAATACCCCATGTTCCCATTTTCGTATTGCAGCGTCTCACCGGTCCCCGGTCCGCACCGCCTTCGGTCCTCCCCATACAACCGAGGCTCATTCCTAACGTCCCGAGATATTTGATCTGCGGAGACAGGCTCAGTTCTGCTTCTTTCTTCCGTCTCACTTACTTGATTCCCCTCTCCAGCTTCATTTCCATATCATAGTGAGGGATGTTCGCTGCCTCTGCGCGAAGCCGTCTCTCTACCCTGTCAAGGCCCCGGCTCCCTCCGACACAACTACTTTCACGCTCGGTAAGAACGGCTACCTCCGGCATACGGAGGAGAAATCTCGAGAAAAATTGTTAATTCTGGACACAATTGACTAACTGTACTCCAGGCACCCACTATGGCTCCCCGAAGAAAGGCTTCGTCTGTCCCTGAGGGTTAGTACTACATGTTTTCGTACGTGGTGGGGGGGCATGCCGTCACGGAAGCTCGCGCTGCGCAAGTCTACAACCTTGGGAGAAATAGCGCTAACAGAAGTGTGCAGGCTACGTGGAGGATCTCTCGAAGGGAAAGATGCTTCGTTTCGAAGACTCTTTGCCCGTCTCCCCGTTCCTGACCTGAAGGAGACCGGCGCCCGCTACTTGAAGTCCGTCCACGCCGTTGTTTCGGAGAGCGAGTACCAAAACACCAAGACGGCTGTCGAGGACTTCGTTCGCCCCGGTGGTCCCGGCGAGATCCTGCAGAAGAGACTGCAGGAGCGCGCTGCCAACCCCAAGATCAAGAACTGGATTTCCGAATGGTGGAACAGGGATGCCTACCTCGCCTACCGTGACCCTGTCATCCCTTACGTCTCCTATTTCTACTCTTACAAGGATGACCGTGAGCGCCGTAACCCCGCGAAGCGTGCCGCTGCTATCACCACCGCCGCGCTCGAGTTCAAGAAGCAGGTTGATGAGGGCTCTCTGGAGCCAGAGTACATGCGTGGCCTGCCCATGGCCATGAGCTCCTACCAGTACATGTTCAACTGCTGCCGTATCCCCGCCGACGGTGAGGACTTCCCCCGCAAGTACGCTGCCGCAGAGAACCAGCACATTGTCGTTGTGCGCAAGAACCAATTCTTCAAGGTTCCTCTGGTCGTCAAGGGCAAGGCGCTCAACGTGTCCGAGCTCGAGCAGCAGTTCCAGCGCATCTACGATATTGCCCAGCCCGCCCCGCCGGTCGGTGTGCTGACTGTGGCTGACCGTGACCACTGGACGGCCGCCCGCAAGAAGCTCATTGCCGCCGACTCCGCCAACGAGCAGGCGCTCACTGATATCGAGTCTGCCGGCTTTGTGGTCTGCCTCGACGACGCCAAGCCCGTCACTCTGGAAGAGCGCGCTCACCAGTACTGGCACGGTGATGGCTCCAACCGATGGTTTGACAAGCCCTTGCAGTTTATCATCAATGACAACGGCACTGCCGGATTCATGGGCGAGCACAGCATGATGGACGGAACTCCCACCCACCGTCTCAACGACCATGTCAACAACCTGATTTTCAACAAAAAGATCGACCTCTCCGCACAAGCTGTGCGTTCCGAGCTCGCAGACCCCAAGCCCATCACCTTCCACCTGAATGACGAGACCAACGAGGCCATCGACATCGCCGCCCAGTTCCACCGCAAGCAGATCGCCTCGCACGAGCTGGTCGTGCAAGCCTACCAGGGCTACGGCAAGGGTCTGATCAAGAAGTTCAAGTGCAGCCCGGACGCTTACGTCCAAATGGTCATTCAGCTCGCCTACTACAAGATGTACGGCAAGAACCGTCCCACCTACGAGTCCGCGACCACCCGTAAATTCCAAGAGGGCCGTACTGAGACCACCCGTTCCGTCTCCGACGAGAGCGTCGCTTTCACCAAGGCCTTCCACGATCCCAGCGTCTCCCGCGAGGAGGTCGTGAAGCTTTTCCGTGCTGCTCTGGCCCAGCACACCAAGTACACTCTCGATGCTAGTGATGCCCGTGGTGTTGACCGCCACCTCTACGGTCTGAAGAAGCTCATCCAGCCTGGCGAGAAGCTGCCCGCTCTCTACGAGGACCCTGCGTACGCTTACCTCTAGTTCGTGGTACCTATCCACCTCGCAACTGAGCTCGGAGTACTTCAACGGCTACGGATGGAGTCAAGTCATCGACGATGGATTCGGTGTTGCCTACATGATTAACGAAAACAGGTCAGTTCCCCCGCTATAAACGAAATCATCTCCTACGTCCATTTTGAACCACACGCTGATTCTCTCTCTTTTAGTCTCAACTTCAACATCGTTTGCAAGCGCCTGGGCGCCCACCGCTTCAGCTACTTCCTGAACGAGGCCGCCTCTGAGCTGCGTGACGTGCTTATGCCCGATCTGCTCGCCCAGGCCGAGAAGGCCAAGCTGTAGAGAGTCTTTGTTTTGGAAACTTGGGTCATTCTATACCACTTCTTTTCCGGTGACCTTGGTTTTCTAGCGGCTGCGATAGATGAGTAATCTTTCTGGATAGTGACTTTTGTATACAATATAAAATTCTTCTGTATCGGCCTCTGCTCTGGCATGTGCAATAGTATTGACCATAGATCGCCGAACTGGAAGTGATGATATACTAAAAGTAGCGCATATGACGGACGTCTTAACTATCTCAGACTATGATAGGTCTCTCATTCCTGCAGACTAGGGATCGTCTCCTCGCTCCTTTCTTCCTGTGAGCTAACAGAACCCCCTGGGCCAACAACATAGATTGTCAAATGCTCCCTTCCCCCCACAACCGCCGACTTCAAATTCCGCTCATCCAGACCGCTCTCATGCGGCTCATCCAAAAGATAAAACTTCTCATCCTTTAAGAAAACCCTCCCAAGCACCTTATCAGTATAAACCCCGAGCACAGCCCCAAACCTCTCCAAAAAGTTTGAATCCGCCAAAAGACTCCCAATAGCAGCAATACTCGTCGGACTCTTCGGCAGCACCCGATCTGTATTCAACGCAAACGACCCCACAGCCCCCAACACAACAATCACCCCAAGCAACACATCCAGCACCCTCGTCGACGCCATATTCTGCACGACCCGCAGCCGAGTCGGCAGCGTCACCGTGCCGCGAACCGGTGCGCCATCCAGCGTTCCGTTCGCGTCCACCCGGGTGTAGTTGTTGAGTTCCTGCGCTTGGACAATAGCCAGTTGTCTCTGAATAGCCGCGGCAGTCGCCTCGTCGCCCGATGCATCCCGCAGTGTCTCGAGCGGGAGTCCGAACCGGCCCAGCACGAGTGCGGTGAAGAACCCGTCTAGATCGCGGTAGGCAGGGAGGGTCGCGATGTACAGCGCTGGATCGTTGAGTGATGTGATCCACGGCTCGCTGGAGAGGGGGATTCCGGGGGCGCGGCGCGCGGTCGAGGCGTCGGGGACTGGGGGGTGGGCGTCTGTTATGTTGAAGCCCGGGAGGTCGAAGCGGATGTCTGTTTCGACGATCTCGGGGGTGTTCGTGCATGTCATGGCTGTGATGTGGGCGAGGGAGCTGGCGTCGGGCCCGAAGAAGCCCCAGGCGAAGAGGGAGACGGTGGCGTTGCCGGATTGTTCCTCGGAGGTGAGTAATTGGGGGGAGGTGGCGATGCCGAAGTAGGAGCTTTGGACATCTGTCACGGAGAGGAAGTTCCCTGCGGCGATGATGGTGGTTTTGTTGGGGCCGTAGGGGTCTAGGGTGAAGGGTGGCCAGTTGAGGGATATGGTGTAGTCTTTTGAGCTTTCCTGCCGGGTTACTGAGGCGTTGAGTTCAGCACCTGTTTTTGTGATGCAGGAATGGTTGGCTCTTAGGGCTGAGATGCGCGTTTCCATGTATACTCCTTCGCCGGTGCTCCAGTTGGGGGAGGGGCTTGTGATGGAGAGCTCGGGAAAGACGAGGCCGTCGTAGGTCCATTGAGGGTAAGTCAGGTTGTCTTGGATGATGTATTCTGCGATAACTTCGCCGTAGGTGGATCCAAGAAGTTGGTAAGCTGTGTCTGCTTGGTAGGCTCCGATTGTACCGAAGACTGTTTTCTGGGTGGCATTTACTTCGATTGTGCGAGGGACTGCAATTGCTGAGAAAAGACCACTGGTTACGATGTTAAGGAAGAAGGTGCCTGATGCAGCGAGCGTGCCCGCGAGAACAGCCCAATGGTTTGTTCGAATAGAGCGGACTAGGTTGGTTAGATCGAGGGCATCGAGGAAATTCAGCCCCAGAGATTGCTCGAACTTTGCACCAGATTTCTGTTGAAGCTGTGCATATGGAGCAACAGTGCGGATATTAGCAGTCAGACTTCCGATGAAAAGGCCAATGAGGGTCATCACAATCGCAGGGATGGTAGTCCACAGATAGTGCTTATATGTCACATCGGTGACATCTCCAAGGCCATCGTTGACGTCGGAGAAGTGGAGGAGAACCTCGAGAACCACAATGATAAGAAGAATCACGATAAACCCGATCATCCGAGAAATGAAGTTGGGGAATGGTGTCCACGCCTCATTCTTCTCTTTGGCCTCATCATGCGAGGGCGGGGAGCGAGATCTAGTTGCCCGTCATTGGTAACCTCGATGGATATACCGGCCTCTGTTTGGCGAGCGACATACTTCGACCCGGCAAGATACGTATCCAAGGTTTTCTGAGAGATACCACCTGTCCCCGCAAGAAGTTGTCGCACGCGTGGGCTCGCCAAAAGGATAGCCCCAATAGTAGAAACACGGTTGGGATCGTACGGTGGAACCCCGCGACGTGGATCGAGTATGATGATCGCAATCACCTGCAATATAACTAGAGCTAAGCAGACCTCGATCACACGGAGTGACACATTTGTCATCACCACGCGGTTCTCTCCAACTATGGCAGAGCCAGTGGTCAGCGATGTGTGTTGCTTTGCCAAAGCTTCATGCAGCAGCTGGGCGCCCACCGCTTTGTAGTAACTGGAGGCTATGTTTTGCAAAGCTCCGGGTTCAAAGAGTTGTGTGATGTCGCCACTGACGCCCGCGATGTAAGCGCCGATTTGGAGGGGGTCGTTGAGATTTGTCTGGTTTCCATACGGTCCATTTTTGGCGTAAAATGCGTTGTAGTCTTGTACAACTCGATAGTCGCTGTCCTGCAAGCTGTGGTCCATGTACTGGTCGATCCACAGTGAGATGTCCGTTGCCGATACTTCAGGGAAGGTTGAGCTTTCAGACCCAATTCTTTCGAGTCTGGCTGTAGAATTCCCGGCAGCACTACCATGTGCCAGCATATCGATCCGAGAATAATTCCCATGGCAGATCAGCTGAGAGGAACGATCCAAGACCATATCGGAAGATCCATCTTCGTTCTCTGGCGTCTTTTCATGAAATTCGACCAAGTAAACCAGGTAGCGGCTTTCATTGGAGTAGTCACATGTAGTATTGACAAATTCCCCAACGTACGGAATGTTCTCGTACGGCTGAGCACTAACCTGCGTGGTGGCAATAGAGTAGTTGGAGATGGTGCACGAAGAAGAACGGAACTCGTTGACCACTTGTGGTTCCACAGATTGGTAAGAGTTGAAATTAGCAAATGACTGCGAAACTCTTTGCCAAGTCGTGATCGATAGCTCTGCTTCTTCGCACACCAGATCTGTCTGCATCCCATTAACAGGAACGGTGATGTTAGAGTCAGATGGTAGATTTGGTGCCGAGAATGTCTGATAGGTGGCACTAGCTGTGGTGCCTTCTGGATACGACAGATTCTCAAAAAGAATGGCACTGAGCAGATTGACTGGCTGCATGCCAGGTCCATTGAAAGTTGCGTTATTCCCTTCGAAATAGTCATTCAATTGGACGGACACATTACTTTGGCTCACGGCCATCTCTTTCAAAGTAAACAAACTGGTCGAAAATATGATCGCAAGCCGTAGGAGGAGGGTGCACCCCACTCCTGCTGCTACGATAAAGTCCTTGTGCTTGAGCGCTCTCCATAATGCAACGGGTTGCATAACTGAGACGTAGTCAGAAGCATGCTCCGCTCGGCGCGCTGGGCTTGCTCTTGCATCGATCTCCATGGCGCACACTGTTTTGCTTGGAACTCAGCGCGTGTCCAAATAGTAGTGATAGAGAGGAAAATCGCCGCGGGTGCATATGTCCAGCTATAGTGAAGGCTTTGTTTCGACGAGGCAAGGCCAGACCGCGACTGCGAGACATGACTCAATACTTCGAGGGCTATGATCAGTCCGCAGAAGAATGCAATGAAGAGACAGAGGACGCTCCGTCGCAGGTAAAGCGGCCGCCATGTCACTGGATGAACTTCATTCGATGTCTCCGGCTTCACTTCTCGTTGGGGCTCGCGATTTTGGTGTTTCCAGGGGAATTTCAGTCCCGCTAAAAGTTTCTCTTTCGAAAAGGCCATTAGGGATTTCTCGATGTCTTCTGGACGGCCCCGAGGCATATCAAAAGGCGCAATCTTAAACGTGTCCCGCTCGCATAGCTCCACCAGGCCTTCAATAGCGATTCGACCCAGGCGAGATGCCAAAATAAAAACATATCAGGGTTCGCGTGAGCCAGTTCTTCGGGGCCAGCCTGGGATCCCCTCCCTTGGAGCCGCCATGGGGGCCGAGAAGAGGCTTAATGCACGCATGTGGGACAGCAGCTAGGCGAACCGCCCATCAGATCCAATGATAGAAGCCGCTTTGCACTCGGGCGGCTGATCGCAGCTGAGAAAAGTTAAGTTCGATGCAGCCTTTGCCCGCAAATGATACGAGGGTCCCGCCGCTAAGAAGGCGCGTATCCACTTCAATATGCGCCTGAACACATGAGCCCTTCCAGAATTGAAGACATGAAAACGTCCCAGTGGTCGATGACGATGATTGAAGTCTGTAGGATAGTATGTACATGAAATCTAGCTTCCGACGATCTAGTCGGTTCTCCACAGCCTTTCACCTTGTAAGGTATGCAGAGTATATATAGTACGAGCAACCCGGTACTTCTAAACAACTCCATGCTCAACTTGGATTACAATATCTAATTCTGATAACAGTATTAGCGTTATTATCAAAATGGAGGCTTATCTTGATCCAAGTCTAGGTCCTAATGACCAAGTTCAAGTTCTTGGCTGCCTATATCCTGTCCTGCATACTACTAAGACAAGGGCATCCCAGCGTGTAAACTACTACTAGCAGTAAGAAGCGATGCAATGATATTGACTTGCTCAGTTGGTATACTCTCTCCAGAAAGATGCTCAATCTTGAAACTTGAACTTGAATGTGTATTGAACGCATCCACTGCAACCCCACCGCTTGTACGCAACTCGCTATCGGTATTACTACTAGTATACCTGCTAGAAGGCTCTATGTCTGTATGATTAGAGCAAAGAAGTGATTTGGAAGGCCCATTTCGGTACGGACAAGTAGTCTATTGAGCCATAGAAATCAAGCATGAGACATCCTAGAAGAGCTTTAAGATGAACGACAGGACCTGTGCAAGGTGCTCCTCCCAACTAGGATCGTCTCTTTGAACCCGATTCTCATCGCAACTTTGCACTTGGCTTCGGAACGATGCCCAAGAAGTAGTGATCTCCACGACACGGAAGCGATCAGACCCCTATTGAATGCGATGCAATCAGGGGGAAGGTCAAGGAGAAAAGCCTTTCCCAGAATCGAGGGGACGAATAGTACTTCGCATCATGAAGACTTGATCTACAAAATCCTTCGAGAGTGTCCACAGGTCCACGGGTCATGAGATGGGTGCTACGTGAGCAAAATCAATTAAAAAGAACCCACGGGATAGCGTTCTCGATCTCTGTGAGAGTATTCGAAGCATACGCCACGCACACGTTGGTGACTATCATACCCCAGAGCAATTTGATTTTGGCCCTTGGTAAGATGATGACGGGCTTAATGAAGGCTCAGTCCTTTCCGTCTGCCGATCGAAGTGGCTGTGGATCTACCGTTTCGGCCCCTTCTCGTGCATGGCTAGATGCAGCCACTGGGGGAGAAGGAGCGGGGCGTGGAGAGGTGGTCAGATCAGCAATCTGGCGTTCTGTGTCACGGGTCAGCGAAGCACTTATTGCCTGATGGGGGATTTAGGGTCAAAAAAAGGGCTGAAAGGACTTGTCTCCTTTTCGCCCTGGATCCCCACACATAAGCGGATCTCTCTGCTGGGTGGCCAGAGGATCGAAGAGACCAATGCCACTAGTGCTTACCTAGTTCTCGTACGCGCTGACGCAACATCTGATTCTCTCGGCTTAACATGGCTGCCTCGGCCTGGTAGTAGGCGCCTTCGTCGCGACTACCTCGACGCGACGTACTATCGCGTAGTACGGGGAACGACTCAGTGCCTTCCGACTGGCGAGATGCATCCTGCGGCCGCAGGTTCGGCGATGCAGCCTGGCTGGAAGGACGCGAGGATCGGCGATTGGAAAGAGATGAAATTGACAGTCGGCTGCCGTGGGGTACAGGTGGAGGCATTGGAAGGGAAAATGATGGCGACCGTTCGGCAGGAGCATTGTCGTCGACTACGGCTGTGTTTGTAGCCGACTGTTGCTGGTTCTGTTGAAGCTGGTTCAATTGGGCCTGTTGACTGCGAATCATCTGCAACAGGCGATTCTAAAAGTAAAAGCCAAGCATACGTCAGTTCAGCCCATTAGGCTTCATTTCTAGGAAAGATGGAAAATGGTTTGGACCCACCACTTGTGCTTCCTGCTCCTGCTCCAACTCTTGATGAATTTCCCCCAAGGAGGGCGCCCGTTGGTGATGCGGGTCTGCGGTCGCAAAGATCGGGCTGCTGGCGTGGCTGGTGGGACTGGCCGTGCGATATGCTTGGCCGATGGAAGAGCGATGATCAGACCAGGGACTCTCGCCTTGGTTTCCCGCGCCGCTACCAGCTGCCTCGTTTTGGTTGAGATTCATGCTAGTAATGGAGCGACGCCGTTCAGATACTGATCCTTGGCCGGTGCTAGATACGCGAGAACGTCGATGGGAGGTGGAAGGATTGCCGGGTGCGGGGGCGGTCCCTGGGGAGAGGGCCGGGAGGTTACGATGAGGCAGGGACGAAGACGAGGAGGAGGAGCGAGATGGTGGAAGCGAATTAATATCAGGTGGCATGATGGAGCCGGATGGATGGCAGGAGATGTGTTTCGCTTGGATTTCGCGATGGGAGCTCTAATGCTCCAGTGGGGTACCGCACATGACGAGTGGGCTGATGAGTGGATCAGTCATCATGCCCGCGGGCGTTCCGCGGGGGCTGACGTAATATTTTGCCTGGGGCATCAAGGTCCAATATTCAACCTTGGAAGCGCAGACAGAGATCCAGTTAGTCATTCCTCCATAGTTTTGAAAACAGCAACTCCACCCCGGCTGGTGCCCAGGGGCGAACTAGAAACGTCCAACTTAAAATTCTCTACGGAGTACGGAGTGCTCAGTCAATCAAAAAAACAAAAAAAATAGAAAAGAAAAAAATTTCCTCCCATTATTGGATAGCCCAGAGAGAAACCCCAGGATCTGGGGTATCTGCCATGTTACCAGCAGGCACTCTGCAGCCCCGTTGTCCCAGGGGTTCCCCGGCTAGTATCGTATCTCCGATTTCCCAGTCCTGGTGGAATTTTCAGAATCCTTCTCGCGTACCCAAAGGCCAACGGCTGGACCATCCAGCAGTACCAATTGTACCAAGTATTGCTATCTGCAGCACCGAATAAATGAGGACATCCCTGGGTATATAGCGCGCAATGAGATTAATGAACCGAATCTGGTGTCAAATCCCAGATGAACGATGTCGCCGAGCGGGACCTTGTGGTCCTCGAAACGGGTGGGCCTACGGCACGCGCATGGGCTGAAAGTTTGTTTGAGCATAGGACAAGACCTCAAAGCCCTGTTCAACGTGCTCTGTATAGGAAGACCGTTATCGAGAGATTTGCGAGGTCGGTCAGCTACATCTCAACGCATCTGTGCTCCGGAACCGTTCTAGTATGATCGCCAAGATGCCGCAATTACCGGAAAGCGTAATTTGTGATTAATCTCCTGTATTCCCACTGAGCATGAGATTGTTTTCGGATCTATGCCGTATCCAATTTTGGCGCAGTGTGGTTCTTGAATGCACCCCCCCTTGATTCCAAAAACGACTATCTCGTACGTTGAGCCAGTGCAAACAGTGTAAATTTTCTCCACAGGGGAGAAGGAAATGGGGGGGAAATTTCCGCCCCTTGCAATCTGCAGACGCGTGGCTGACATGGCCGCTTTGGCCTCGGATCGTCAAGTTCTGGAAAACTCCAGATGCGTAAATGCGCGCTGATCCCAGGATTCGGCGTATTTCGCATACATATTGCAATATTTGCAAGTTCAGGGGCTCCACATCGAGCCATCAATCTGCGACTCACTATAGAATCATTCTAATCATTCATATCAAGATTTCTCTAGGAAATAATCCACGTGAGGTCGATGGTCCCATATTCAGCCGCTCAGCCGATACACGGTTCAAACAAGAGTTTCCGGCCCCTGTTCGGGATGACGATCATGGCGCCGCCACGCCTGCGACCAAGCGTCTTCTTTGGCGCAAAGTGTGTGGCTGCTCCCGGTTACTATTACCGGGCAGCGGTGATAGGTGTCCCGGCCATATGACGTCACCAGCTTCCAAAGGGCGCCCGGTTTGGGCGATCCTCGAACTGGTGGAAGCCCTCTGGCACAAGGATGACAGGATGTCAATTCGGTTCCGCCGGCATGACTCGCTAGAGGCCCGTAAGATGGGGTTTTCATTACCATTAGAAAAAGTTAGTTTCGGCTTTTTTTTTTTCCTTGCCTTGCAATACGTCCATGATTGCGCTATTTTTTCTTTCTTGGTTCGACGGATCCCGTGGGGAACCACGCGGCACAGACACCTGAAGTCAGGACCCCAGCTTCCTTGTAATCGTGGGGCGATTTCGGTATTCTCTTACGAGCGAGGTTCTGGGTCATCTCGACGGAAATTTTTGGAGATTGCATGCAGTGCACTCCGTAGAAACATCCCGATTGCGGACATTCTTCCCCGACATGACCGAATCGGGATGTATTCGGGATGAAGCGAAACAGGGACAGACGCCCAGCGGTCGGTCCTGGGTTTGGTGGAGCCAAATGTCCAATCGTGATGGATTTGGCAGGGAGGGTCTTCCCTTTCCGGATGCAGTCGGGGATGTGCCCCATCCTATCACACATGGCGCCTTTCTGGTGCCATGGGGTATGATGGGGGCCTGAAGAACCCCGAATTCCCTTTTACCCAAGGTATACCAACCCTAACCCAAGATAAACTTAGGCGCGCCCGGTCAACTTGGAGAAAATAGGAGAATTGGGGGCCTCTCTGGGGAATACTGGGGCGTAAACGAAAAAAAAAAAGGAAAAAAAAACGAAGGAAAAAGCGGAGACGTTTTCACCCACGGGGAAACGATCCGTCGGCATCCCGCCTACTTCGGCGCTTCAGCCATAGGGAAACTGGAAAGCGAAACAAATCTGGAGAGAAAGTGGGGACTGGAGGATGTCTCTAGAATTTTTATACCTGAAAGGGTCTAGTACTACTGTGCTTCTAGGCCCAAAGTTAACCAAAAAAAAAAAAACGAACAAGAAAAACCTGGGGGCTTAATCCCAGAAGGTGACCTCAACCAGGGAAATTCCTGGCCGCATCAGAACTGCCCGCGCTACAATCACTCCAGTCGCTCTTTCCGGCCCCGGTATTTATGTATCCCTCCTCCCCCGTTTTCACATCTAGTATTCCTTTCTTGATCTCCACCTATTCCCTCCCCACACATCTTCTCTCCCATACTTCCTCTCGGATCTTGCTACCGAGCTCTTCGTTCGTCATCGCCACGAGAAGGGTAAGTCAAAAGACATCAAACATCAAAAGGCATGTGGTTACTTAAGGGTCCGTTCTAACCTCGCTATAGTTCCAATCATGGCAAGCACCCCGGAGAAGGTGCCTGCGAGGCAAGATGCAGTTCATACATCCGAGGCTTCCAGCACAACACAAGGCGATGCGACCGCCAATGCCAACCTTACCGAGAAGACAGAGACGGATCCACACTTGGAGGATGCCGGGCCCGATGGTCGGGTCATTTTGACGGAGGATATGTGCTACGACAAGCTTGGTTACTCTTGGAGCGAAGGCAAGAAGTGGAGGATCATCGCTGTGATTTTCTTGGTCCAGGTGTCCATGAACTTCAACACTTCTCTCTACTCCAATGGTTTGGCGGGTATCTCCAAGGAATTTGATGTCTCGTTGCAGGCTGCCCGGTGTGGTGCCATGATCTTCCTGATTCTCTATGCCTTCGGTTGTGAGCTGTGGGCTCCATGGTCTGAGGAACTGGGTCGTAAATACGTACTCCAGTGCTCCCTTTTCTTTGTCAACGTTTTCCAGCTTCCGGTGGCTCTTGCTCCCAACTTCGCTTCCATCATGGTCGGCCGTGCTTTGGGTGGTCTGGCTTCCGCCGGTGGCTCCGTGACTTTGGGTATGGTTGCCGATCTGTGGGAAGCCGACACTCAACAGTATGCGGTCGCAGCGGTCGTTTTCTCTTCCGTCGGTGGTTCCGTTCTGGGCCCCGTCGTTGGTGGCTTCGTCCAGCAGTACCTTCACTGGCGCTGGGCCATGTGGATCCAGTTGATCTTCGGTGGTTTCGTCCAGATCTGCCACTTCTTCCTGGTGCCTGAGACGCGTACCACTGTTCTCATGGACCGCATTGCGAAGGAAATGCGTGAGAGCGGCGAGAACCCCAATGTGTGGGGTCCTACTGAGGGTCTCTCTCTCCGTGAACGCTTCCCTCCTCGCGAGATCATTGCGACCTGGATCCGGCCATTCCGCATGTTCCTCACCGAGCCCATCGTGTTGACCTTGTCCCTGCTCAGCGGTTTCAGTGACGCTCTGATTTTCATGTTTATCCAGTCGCTGTCCCTTGTATACGGCCAATGGGGTTTCAACGACTGGCAGGTCGGTCTCGCCTTCATTCCTTTGATCATCGGTTATTTCATCGCTTGGTTTTCGTGGTTCCCCATCATCAAGCGCAACATGGCTGAACGCGCCGCCAACCCTGATAGCGAACGGGCCCAGTACGAATCGCGACTGTGGTGGTTACTCTATACTGCCCCTTGCCTGCCTATTGGCTTGATCGGTTTCGCTTGGACCAGTTTGCCGCAGTGCCACTGGATTGGATCCATGATTTTCGCTGCCATCATCGGTATCGCCAACTACGCTATTTACATGGCCACCATCGACTACATGATCTGCGCTTACGGTCCCTACTCTGCCTCCGCCACCGGCGGCAACGGATGGTCTCGTGACTTCCTGGCTGGTGTGCTGACCATCCCCGCAACTCCTTTCTTCGAGAGTGAGTCTTACAAAAACAGAATACGTCCTTCTGTTGAATCAAAAGCTAACACCCTTCACAGACATTGGTGGAAAGCACCACTTGGAGTACGCCTCCACCATCCTCTTTTGTATCTCGTTTTTGCTGGTGACCGCTGTCTACATCATTTATTGGAAGGGCCCTGTTCTGCGCAAGCGTTCTCCCTTCGCCCAGCAGCTTTCCGAGGCTCGTCACGATCTGGCCGTCCAGGTCGAGCGCCGCCAATCCAAGGTCCCTGAGCACTCGCGCGCCAACTCGTACGCTCGATCCCAGCAAGACCTTCGTCTGCGCTCTACCCTCGGCAACAGCAGCCGTCCCGGCTCTCGCGTCGCTTCGCGTGCGAACTCCCGTGCCAACTCTCGTGCCAATTCGCGCCGCAATAGTTTGGTATCTGAAGAGGAGTAAGCTCTCTTATGTCTAATCGCCATCCACCCTAATCTCCGTGGATGATCGATCAGATTGACGACGGAAAGAGGTCTAGCTGAAGGATCTACGAGGATTTTTGCATTTTCCGTTCTCTGTGCATGACTTCAACCGCAAGGACCTTGCGCTGTGCGTAATGGATCCATGCTTTACGTTGCATTATTGTATCCAGGATTTGGCGCATCACCGTCTCACATGGCTGTCTTGAGTCTGGTGCTCGGTCGTGAGATTCTTGGTTTGGGACCCGCCACAAGGTGTACCCAGATTGTGTTTTAAATAATATGTATTTCATTTCGCTCTCCTTTTTTTTTTTACGGCACCCAAAAGTCGCACTGGGATATATGGCCTGGTGTTGTATGTATGTTTTGGCTTTTTTGCAAGTGATACCTTTATGAGCCTCATACACTAGCTTTATTTTTTTTTTACCCTTTTTTTGTCCTCGAACTTGCTGAGTTGTCTGGTAGTATTAGTCTTGGCCGATATCGAATAGAGCTATGACTATCTGTAGTGCTTTCATAATTGATCGTTGGAAACAAGAGCACAAGTCCTTAAGCCCCCGCAGGGAGCAGATCTGCAGGTGGGCCACTGATGCTACTATAGTAGGCATACCTAACATTCAGTCCCCCTCTGAACACCAGACTTGGAGGCAGTGCCAGTCAGAAGCACTTCAATCAATCCGTCTTCCCCACGGAGCATGAGCAATGCCATTTCCTCGAAACTTGGTCCAACTGAGAACTCGAAATGCATTACTGAGTCGGACAAAACCCGATAAGATAACCACCCGGGCCGTGCGCCTCTCCCCAAACCCCGATTCACTGTGTGGCCTCATGTCAACCTGCAGCCATGAGCTTCGCCGCCCTTCGTCCCGTGCGGGTTTCTCTTCGAAGCCCCGCCGCTTCAAACAGAGTATACCCAATTTCAAGGGCCCCATTGAATCAACTCCGCATGGCCTCTAGCACGCCCACGCCGCGCTTCGCCGAGGGCGAAGACCAGGCCAAGGTCGGCTCGGACATCGAGGCCCTGCAGCAACAGGGCTGGGTACTAGACCCGGAAGGCTCAGGCGTGAGGAAGACCTTCTACTTTAAAAGCTACTTTAAAGCTATTGTAAGATTTCCTACTCGTGCGCTCGGACTCTTATTCCTTGTCTTTTCCCCAACGGGTACAGTGACGGGAGCATAACGGCTAACGGCTCCAGTCTTTCGTTAGCATGATCGGCGCCGAGAGCGCGGTCAAGAAACACCATCCTACGATGACGGTGGTAAGTCCCACGGCCGATGAGTGAAACAAGGGCTAATTTTACCAGCGCTTCGGGTCTGTTGATGTCCACTGGACTACGCATCAGCCTCGCGGCCTCACCCACAAGGACGTTTCGATGGCGCAGCATTGTGATAAGGGAGCCAATGTTATTGGAGCGGTGGAAGCTGGACAGGGACAGAAATGTAGTTGATACTCTCTGTGCGTCTATGCCTGAATATTTGCTAATGCGTTCGGACCACTGGATGGTCTTTGGGTTTGGGCGAGGCAACTCTATGCTGCTGTATGATATGTACGCATGTTCTGGGAAAAAACTACGAGTAGTATTCTCAGTGGATAATTGATCTCGACTTCAGGACAACTGGAACCCTTTCATCGTAGAAGGTATCAAGTTCATTACTGTTCGAGTTCTGACGGAACGTGGGAGATATTTACCAGGGAGTATCCTCAGGGTCCATTTCCAGCCACGGATGGCCTTTGACAGTTTACTCAGAGTGGACCTAGACAGCCTTCGTCTGCTATTAATATCAATTCCCGGGGGAGGATTTGCGTCTCTTCCCATAGGGTTGGAGGTTCCAAGGATCGGAGTCTACACGACTCCACCGAGATCATAGAAACGAGGCGACTTGGACTATTTCCGGGTAGCAGAATGAGGATGATCTCCACCGCACTAGCTACTTGCCGCGCCGGGGCAGGTTTAGCCCAATTCTAAGTTGACTATTGAACCCGGGAGACAGGTTGACTATTTTCTCCATGGGGAATTGAATGTATACTGGGTTGAGTTTCTTTGTTGCGAAAGGACCAGAAGGGATCAATTGATCCCATGAACCCTTGACCACTAGGGCTTAACCTTTAACAGTCTAAATAGGTATGATTGGAGGGCAGACTCCATCCACTCAATTTTCATGCATCTCGCATCACCCTCGGGTCCTTCTCCAGTCGAGCAGGCTGAGGGGCTTTCTTGGTCTGGAGCTTCCAGACCGGCGCAATCACCCCGTCGATCGGACTAAGAACCCCTGCTAGATCCCCCCCACTTCCACGGCCCAATTTCCTGGGCCATTTTTTCTTGTCTCCCTCCTCCTTTTTTTTGTACTTCGTCTATATCAACTCGTCGTGGAACGTGGAAGAGCTGGATCGTGGTGCAGCGACACCTTCTGTTCCGATGATCATTGCCCTCTTAGTCTAAAACCTCCTTTTTCCCTTCGAATCCATTGATCAGGCGATGTATGGATTGGGGTGACATGACGGTCGCAATGTCTGAATCCGATATACCAGAGGCAATTCCCTCCTTTGGAGAGCGCCGGGGTCACCGTCTTGCTCCTTTACAAACCAACTTCAGCCGCCCGGCGCCGCCAGTGCCATTCCGACGTCAACAGCCGGAGCCAGCGCCAGCGCCTGTACCCAAATCGCAGGCTTCCAAATTACAACGACCCCGACCCAACGAATCTCCAAGCCTCAATGGCGAGGAAGCCTCACCCTTGAACCCAGTCAAGCACCAATCGTCGAAGGGCAGTTTAAGAAGCTTGTTCAGCCGCGAGAAACCCCCTCGGCCGACCCCTTCGTCGGATGGCAAGTTGGCAGAGATAGACGAGGGCCAACTGGCGCAGGGAGCTGAGCCCGGACCAGATGAAACACCACTTTCTCCCTCGATCGCCAGTCCCCGCACCGCACGCTCCACTCCTTCCCTCGCCTCGCCGACGACGCCCCGCCCCCGGACCACCCTGAAAACTGCTCGACCGAGACCGGCAAATACAAAGCCTGCTCCTCCATCTCAGTATGGCTGGAAACCGCCTGCTCTGTTCCAGGCATACCCGCAATCGACCAAGTCAGAATGTCTCCCCGCACCCTCGATCTCGGCAGACTCGATCCTGCGACTCCATGCCGGAAAGAATGGCAATGACCCCCATACTCAATTGGGAGAGGAGGATGCGAAGAAGAGAGAGCAAAGAGAGCAGGAGCACTTGCGAACTCTCTCGGATACTATCAACAAGGTTGAGTGGACCAAGAAGATCTATGTGCTTGCGACAGCGGGCTACATCCTGCAGTATGCAGGGGATGGGAAGCACGATCGGCACCCGGAAAAAATGCTCCAATTGGGTCCACAATCAGTGGCATTTGCTAGTGATGCTATTCCGGGTAAGCATTGGGTCGTTCAAGTGTCTCAAAACCCCTCGGCCGCCGCAAATACTGCTCCAGAGCCCCCAAAGTCTCGTTTGGGCGGCTTGGCTTCCACCGCCCGAACGCGCGCAGGCTGGCGGGCAACTTTCTTTTAGTCCTGGAAGACCCGGACTCGATGATCTCCTGGCTCACTGCGATTCGGGCTGAGATCGAAATTCGAGGAGGACCCCATGTTCCAACGGAGAAGTTCTTCGACGATGGCCTCGGCACTTTCGGGCCCAAGCCAGGTGTTAGGCAGGTGGTGAAGAAGGACCCGCATCGGATCTCAAGCTTATTTCTTCAGCCTCAGGCCCAGAATCTTCGCATCCCGGATGATGAAGAGGATGGTCGTTCTGTGGGTGGTACGAGCATGACATGGCAGTCGCGGCGAAGCTCGTTCGTTTCGGATAGTCATCGCTCCGCGGTGGAATCACGAGCAGACTCCGTCTCGACGGCTTGGGGGGAGTCCAGCGGTGTAGCCAGTGGATCTGAAGCTCTAAATTCATCTTTCGCTTCCTCAATGACTTCGCCGACCTCGCCTCCTATCCCGAATGGCACGTCCAGCAATGGTATGCCTATTGTGACACCAAAGGCCGATGCCTTCCCCTCCAATATTGATGGGGAATATCCTCAAATTACACCTGCCAATAGCCCGCCTGTCGGTCGAGGGAAACGTCAATCTTTGTACGAGGCTAGCCCTCCCCCGACTATTCCTCTTCCAGCACGCCCAGACGGTACACAGGGTACCGTACCACAACCCAACATACCAGAAGCCTTTTCCCGAAGTACTTCGCCTACGACAAACAACTATAGCGTGCCATCATTCAGCAGAAAATTTATTCCGCGTCAGGGCCTTGTTCCTGTGTCTTATCCTGCAACATCTGGAGGCGAAATTGACGGGTTCAGCTTCACTTCCCCCCCCTCAGTCTCCCACACCCAGCGTGAGCTCGCGCCAAACGGATGCCTCAGAGGCAACTTATTTCTCCCGAGATAGCACAACTCGCCGTGTCCTGCGACCATCGAACTCCGAGGATGTGCTGTCAAGAACCATTCGCTCAACGCAGAACATGCAGTATGCCTCACGGACTCCGCGGGCAAAGATCTCTCATGAGGTCAGTCCTCCGCCATCTCGTCCACTGAGTTTGGTGGGTCGATCTGGCTTGGGTATCCAGACAGGTAATGGCATGCCACCTCAGAGTCCTCCGTCGGAGGTAGTCCCAGTACCGGCTCCGGTCCCTCGTCCCCGAGTCTCGACAGCGCACGATGTACAAAAGGTGATGCACCGGAAGAGCATGCCTGGTCTGAACTTGGGACCTCCGATCGCACCGCCCCCTAATATCCCGCTACCCAAGATCCCCATGGCCTCCACCCCCTCCTCACCCGCCAATACCCTGGCCCCGTCTCAGCCCAAGGGGCCTGCTAGTGGTGTAGACCGATTCTACCAATCTGCAAACATCCGGGACCATGTCATTGATCGCCGGAAAAGCGGCTCGCTGCCAAAATCCAAATGAGATCTGATTGTTTTCGAACGAAAGTAGTCGACACTTCTCAACCTCATTCTGTCGTATATACTCCTACCCATTCACGACTTGCACATCGAAAATTCCTTTGCGATTCACCTTTTCCGCGCTTGCGCGTCTGCATAAAATACCCAAAATACCCTCCGCATACTTTGGCATCCTTACGTCTTGGTCTCGATCTCGCTTTCAAATTCTTCACTTGCGAATGGCTGGCTCAATACATAGTATCATCATCAGGATCTTTTCATTCTTGTCTTACAATATACCCTTTTTCCATGTGATCTTATCTTTTAGCTGGCATGGCTGAATATCTATTACATTCTTGGTCTTGATTACTGGCCTGGCTGGCAAAAAGTAAAATCTAATGCCAATAACTCATATCGATGCACCTGCCAGTCCCGTCACTAGGTATGATATACATATACGTTGGGATGGCATGACTCAATAGTGGGTTGAGATGAGCCTATGAAAGCATGTCAAAAATGAAATTTCCCATTTTTACGAAAATAACCAAAGCTGCCAATACGATGGAGTATCAAGACGCCGGGATGAGCTGGTTTCTTCTAGTGTAAGATCCCAACATAAATAAATGGTAACGCAGCGGTTGATTCCCAGATATAACCGATCTGGAAATCATGAAATTTAGGGTGGGCGACATCGGGGAATAAAGCTGGTGTAAGAAAACGACGAACTACTCCTCTGCCTCCTCAACGCGGGCAGTCAGATCGCGCTTGACAGGAGCCGAGCTTGAAGGAGCTGGCTCGGCAGATGTCGTAGTTGCCGACGGAGCCTCCTTTTCAGCAGCAGCGGGAGCAGCCGCTGCTGCCTTCTTGCTGCTCTTCTTCTTTTTCTTATTCTGCAAAGCCAATCAGCTAAACCCGACGACGAATGAAAAAGGAAAGAACCAAGACTTACCTCCTGCCATCCCCACAACGGCTTAAAACTATCGAAGAAGCCCACATCCTCGAACAAATTCGGGAACAGCCACAGACCCGGCGGCACCGCAAAGACAGTAATGCAGAACAAAATCAGTCGGAAAATAGACATCGCGAAGAACAGCCCCAGTAGCCCCATCATACCAACACTCAGGTACCACACGCCCTGGCGCAGCATAATTGGCCACAGTGGAAACAGCACCACCGCAAAGATACCGGCCACCACGGCCGCCGCCATTGCCTTCTGCTTCCACTGCGGGCCCTCCCACAGCCACACGTAATGCATCATGGGGTCGGTCTCCTGGTGCTGCTCGATCTTCACGGTCCACAGGCCCTTGGTGCGGTTCTTTGGCTTGGCGTGGTTATGGCCAGCATGCGGGTCGACTTTGCTGACACGCAGGGCGAGAAGGGAGAGGGGAGCAGCTTGAAGACGTTCTCGGCGGAGGCGCGGTCTGTTACGGGGGGAGAAGTGAGTTCTTCTTTGCGGCGGCTTTGGCGTAGGCGGGGGATTCGATGGCGCGGATGGCTCTCTTGACTGTTGTTGTATGTTAGTTATGGGGTTTCAGGTGCTTTTCTTTTTTCTTTTTGGTTAAACCCTCTTGCCGTCCTTTCAGAGGAGTTCATGCAAGATGGGGTTCTCGGTTCTGGATGCATTTCCACGTACCTTTAAACATATCTTTGCGCTGCCCGTCCAGGATGCAAGTCCGCGGCTTCAAGTTCTGCGAGCGCAGGAACTTAGCCACGGCCAGCGCCTTGGGGTCCGCGGGTGCATTCGGGTTGACGGGTACTTGGTGCGTTTGTTGCTGTGGCTGTTGCTGTTGCTGGGCCGGCTGGCCAGCTTGCTGTGGTTGACCAGGCTGTGGAGCGCCCTGGCCCTGACGCTGGGCCTCCATTTGTTGCTGGTGCTGCTGCATGGCACGCGCGCGGAGCTGCTGGACGTATTGTTCGGGGAAAGGCCGAGTTTAGCGGCGTCAGCTGTCAATTGCTCGCGTTGCTTCTGGGCGAATTCTTGGGGGGTGAGACCGCGTTTGGCGGCTTCGGCGGCGAACTGTTGTTGCATGGCCGCAATTTGTTGCGGGCTGGGCTGGCCTGGTTGGGCCATGGCGGAATCTGCTGCTGACTGTCTTTGTTTCCGGGTGTTGCTAGGTTGTCGACAACAAAGAAATGGGATGAAAGGGGGTGCTCCGTGGGGGTTGCGGGTTGAAGTTCCATACGTTGAAGTGGCCAGATCGACTCAGGTGATCGGCGGCCGCCCTGCAGTTCCCAGGCGGGATCCCTAACGAAACTACTTTTTTTTAATCTCGGACCCCATAGCGTCTGGGAGGCCTACTTGCGAACGATCCCCGTTAGGCGGGAATGCCATGGTTTATGCGACGAATCAATGTCCGTCTCCTATGATTCCGGGGCTACTCTTGACGATGCGACTTCGGTGGCTGTCTTGCTGGTTGGTTTTGACCCCTCGGCGCGTCATCCGATTAAGATCTAATCCTTTTGCAGAGCGAGCGCGATGTCGCAGGCCAAATTCCGATCAATTTTGTCACAAACCCTGCGGTTTCGCTATCCGCGGCCTGCTTCGGAAATGGGTTGTTTGATCGACTGGACACCGCGAAATGCATCTCCAACCTCCTCTCCGTCGGCTACCGGCGGCTCACGCTGGACATATATTGGTCGACTAAGCGCAGAGAATGGAGTTTTTGCCCTGTCGAAGTACCTGAGACAGCCGATGTGACTGTTTCAGCGTACACCTCAACGTCTACCAGCTCCTCTCGCATTTCGACGATGACCGCGGATGAGGTCTCTACAACAACAGGCGCAGCGGCACCAGATATTACAGGTTATGCAGACTCGCAAGGAGAGACAGTCTATGAGCTAGGGCCATATAGGTGTACTGACGGATTAAGCGTGGATCTAATGTCAGATGTGCTATCCGGGTTCTTTTCAAGCTCGACAGACAGCTCGCTGAAAGTTTATACGACTTACCTGGTTCTGAATCTCCACGCAGCAGGTAGTGTCACAGCACCTGGGGATCCAGCCTCAGCTGTCACAGGCGCTGATCTCCCGAATTCCGCATCAGAACGACCCGGGGATTCTTTGCAGAACGCCTTAGCCAGCTACTTGTATACGCCTGCGCAACTGGCCAAGGACAGAAGTGATCTGAACGAGTCCTGGTATAAGGTCGAATCGAGCTACCTACCAGCTACAGAATACTTCACTGTCCACGTGAATGAATCTGGCAAGCACAGTACCCCAGACGGATGGCCTTCTTCGAAATACATCCAGCTTGCCAAATCGGACAGGGTTCTAATTGAATATGGCTCTGTAGATCCGCAGCTTGCTGATTTGGATCTGTCTGAAGAGGAGGATATGATTTTCTCACCTGGCTACATGACATCGGGTATTAGGATTTCAGACGATTCCAACGGTACCCTTACTTCAGGCTGTCTGTATTCTCCTAAGGCCACAGATGTTGCGCAGGCCAACTCATCGTGGGCAATATCAAGCAGACTCCCTATCCCAAACAATCTTCCAGCGGACGAAGCTATGGGCGCGCTCTCGAGAGAGATATCCAGTATTGCAGAATGCGGCTTGTCCCCTATGCTGAATAGCTCTCTCTTCGGCGAAACGGCTGATGTCAACATAGCCAACTACCGAAACGTGTCTCTTTCCGCAAGCTGGGCCTGGGCTGTAGGAGAAACCCCATGGCGCAGGATCCGGCGGCGGCACCAACGGGGTACCAGCCTTCGATCGCTGTGCTGTGATGGATCTCTCACTTGACGGCCGCTGGCGAGCAACTAATTGCTCCGAAATCCGGCGCGGTGCATGCCGTGTTGACGGTGGCGCGTTTACCTGGACCGTGTCTGATGCAGTGGATAATTTCTACCATATCGCACATGTCTGTCCTCCAGGCTCTGCGTTGGCAGTGCCCAGAACGGGCTTGGAAAATACATACCTGTACAACCACCTCCTTGCACAACCATCGGATATCCTCGACCCGGCGGCTACGGACCCGGCTTTGCGCGAGGTCTTCCTTGGCTTCAATTCGATCGATGTAACTTCGTGCTGGGTGCAGGGCGGACCGCAGGCAACATGTCCTTACGAATCGAATCCTCAGCAGCTGGAGCGAAGAGCGGTGCTCGTGGCTGCGATTGCGAGTATCGTGATCTGTATCATTGCTGCTTTGACTATCTTCGTCAAGTGCAATGCTAATCGGCGAAACTCGCGACGTCAGAAACGTGTTATCGAAGGCTGGGAGTACGAAGGTGTTCCCTCGTAGTCACGTCGGTTTGGACCGAAAGCCCTTGTACATGATCAATTTTTTGTTCCTATCTCTCGAGATATTTGTGATACCCCCCTGCACTCTTCTAATTCTACTGTATTTACTTTGAGAAACGGTCAACGCCGGATTGTTCTATTCACTACATTGTGTAACACCTATACAAATCTGTCAAATTGCCCAGTCGCCCATTGACAGCCTAACCGAAATCAAAATATCGCTACATGCCATTCATATCAAGCAAAAAGAGAAGAAGAAAAAGAGAACGCCGTGCCCATACACAAAATCCCACATCCTGTAGACTCAAAGCCCTGCAAAACGAGCCCAGCCAGCAGCCCGGATAGGCGAAGCATTCTTGGCTGAAGTAGGCATAGGCCGTACCTCTACGCTTTTGCCTCCACGACCCTCCTCCGCTACCTTCCCACTAACATCGCGACGTCGACCAACGCCCAGTCCGGCAATATAGCTACCGTACGATGACAGCGAAGCGCCAACACCACCGATGATTCCAGGCGGGCAGTGTCGGCGCCCGAGTTGCTGACCACGCGGCCCTTGCGGTCCCCCTCCTTAGAAACAGGTGCATTGGCAGCTCGGCCGCCAACGCCATCCTCATCGTCGCTGTCGTCCTTCTTCAGAGATTCATAGGCAGACATCTTGCTGCGCTTTTTGGAGATTTTGGTCAACTTGCGCTTGGGCATTTGCTGACCGCTAGGATCGCGGAGCTGGCCCAGGACTACCTTCCCTTCTTCCTCCAGGTCGCCATAGAACCTACCCTTTGATGGAGATGGTGGAGAGCCAACAAAGCCCTCAGCTGGAATAACGACCTGGGGTTGCTGATTCTGCGAGTTGGGGTTATCGCTGGGTGCGTAGCGGCGGACAGGGTCTGTGTTTTCGGCCATTTCGGTGAGAACGGGCTGTGGGGTTGGGGGGTTCAACATGAGAGGGTTGAATGGGATGTTTCCACGGTCATCCTCCTTGTCAGTATCATGCTCCTCTGGGTCGGGGAAGATGTTGAAGCGACGGTCGCCAAGGTCCTGCTCATCCTTGCCGTCCTCTTGACCGTAGTACTCATGCATTGCCAATGAAGCATATTCACCCCGCGCATCTTCCGGAATTGCACTACCAATACTAGGCGCAGGCTTCGTACCATATGCAAACCAATCTCGGATACCGCTACCGACGGATGTAGTTGACTTGTCAGTTCGACGGCTATACACGGAGGACGACTGGCGGAGTGTTCCGTTGTTTTGAGCGAGCTGGTTCTGCTCATCGGCCAAGGGAGAAACGGCGCGTTCGGAGTGAGCAACCCAGTTGTCAGAAACAGGGCTGACGGACTCTGATCGGTCTGCGGTTCGGGATTCCAAGTGACGAGTGTGGAGACTGGCGTCTCCGAAAACAGGCGAGTGGGAAGCCACTTTGCGGTACTCCGGGGCTAAAGTGTCTCCAAGTCGACCGAATGGAGGGCCATCAGAGTTGAAAAGCGTATCTGCCGGGCTGGAGGGCTCGATCTCAGGGAGCTGGGGAGCCTTTGCGGAGATTTGAGACATGCGCTTCTCACTCATCAATTCGGGCGATCCGTGGATTGTTTGGCCTCCTAGAGATTGTTCACGAGTGTGCGTGAAAGGAATGGTGCGAGGGGCATCCATGAGCGGATCCTGGGCATTGTCATTCAGCGTGGACGAACTCCAATGTTTTTCGTTCGGCTCCATGCGCTTGCGATTCTTACGAGGGCGTGCCGTCAGGTTGTCCTCGAGGGGGTTCATATCGGGAGGCATGGAGGAAATCTTGCGGAAGATGATGGCGATGGCAATGGAGAGGCCAAATGAGACGGCATGCAGTCCTGCATTAGCACAAGCACAGATGAAAGTCGCATTGGCAATGTCAATGGTAGCTTGGTCATCCTGGAACAGAGTGCCCCAATGGTAGTCATTCGTGGTAAGATTGTCATAGGACACAAATGCGGTAAACACATAGAAGGGAATCAGACCGGCGTCAAGGATAGCAGAGAAAACGCCATAACTAGCTTGCGATGCTGGCGGGCGAGAAACTGGAGAGCGACAGAGATGATAGACGCCGTAAACAGTGTGGAGAACTGCAACTATGGGCTGTGAAGGCAGTCAGTGAATGCTCCTTGGGGTGTTTAAGAGAATACCTACGCCAGCCCGCATAATCCAGATGGTCGATGTCGCAGCATTCTTGATGACAATTGCGCAGAACAGCGACGCCAGCGCCCCAAGCAGGGTGATGATTCGGAGACCCAACTGAGATCCACGCAAACCTTTCACCCAAGTCTTTGTCTTTGGGCTCATGGGCTTGTAGTGCTGTCTCTTCTGGTCGAGGCTTCCCCACTACGGTATTATTAGTATCCATAAGAACTTGATAGAATATATCACGATCATGCGCACGTACCGTATCTGGATGTCTATTGAATGTAATCATCGGGCCTTCGGGTCGAGGTTTGGTAGGCGACGCTGGCGCCCAGCTCGCTTGCGTGACGGCCTTTGGATTGAAGCCGCGGTCGATTGGGCCATCAAAGTTGTAGGTTGAGGGACGATCGTAAATGAATGGCGGCTCCGTTCTCCCCATGGTAGCGACTGTATGGCTCCCGTGGCTGCCACGCGAGATCAAGAGAATGAATGTAGGCCGGGAATGAGAAGAACCGTGGAATGCGATCTGACAGATTCCCAGGAAGCGGCTGAACTAGTGCGGAGTAACCGTCAACAGTGATTGTTGTCCTGGCAACGGCTGCTCCGGCCTTGGAACCAGCGGGCGCGATAAGATCGGATCAGTGTCACATGACCCTGATCTGATTAGGGAAGCTGCGACCTGCAATTACTCATTCTGATGTGGCCGATCTTCCCTGCCAGTCATGCTGGATCGTGCGTTTGTATGTGCTCGCTGCACAGTGCAAGGGGGTCGCCCAGTCCTCTCTACGAAGTCATTGAGGGCATTTGTAGCCCCTCGTCGGTTTAACAGCCATGTCGCTGTGGGAGAGAGGCCCTTTCGGGTCGCTATTGTGGGCTCTGGCCCCGCTGGATTCTATGCAGCTGCACGCCTGCTCAGCAAGCAGAATGATGCGGTAGTCGATATGTATGAGAAACTCCCGGTGCCGTTCGGGTTAGCAAGATACGGAGTCGCTCCAGATCATCCCGAAGTTAAGGTATGCTTGGTTATATATTCTGTGGTCCCAATCCGAGTCACCAATGATTCATACCACCACTTCATAGATGATAAGCTGACGGAATTGCTTCTTGAATAGAATTGCGAAGAGAAGTTTGAAGAAGTCGCAACGTCCTCGCGCTTTAATTTTGTGGGCAATATCGACATTGGCAACGATCTTCCACTCTCTTCACTAAAACCTCATTACGATGCCATACTCTTTGCTTACGGGGCTTCCGAAGACAAAGAACTTGGAATACCAGGCGAGAAGGCTCTCCGTAGCGTATACTCCGCGCGGTCCTTCGTCGGGTGGTACAATGGCTTGCCCGAGCATCGAGATCTAGACCCTGATCTGAGTAGCGGCGAGGATGCAGTGATTGTCGGGCAAGGAAACGTGGCGCTGGACGTTGCAAGAATCCTCCTTACGGACGTGGATATTCTGCGCAAGACTGATATTGCTAGCCATGCCGTGGAAGCTTTGGCCAAGAGTAAGATCAAGCGCGTGCGGGTTGTAGGCCGGCGAGGGCCCTTGCAGGTAAGTCCAGGGGACTTCTCATTGAACGATATGATGCTTATATATCCATCTCCAGGCCGCGTTCACAATCAAAGAAGCCCGTGAGCTACTACAATTGCCCTCCGTCTCATTTGAGCTCATCCGCAAGGAGGTCTTCCCTCCCGACGAAGTCATCAATGGCCTACCGCGAGCCCAGAAAAGATTAATGCAGTTGTTGGCCAAGGGCTCCGCTACGGATCCCCAGACGGCCACAAAGTCATGGGCCCTCGACTTCCTCCTTTCTCCCAAATGTCTCAACTGGGATCCGATCCATCCATATCATCTGACTCATGCTCACTTCTGCCGCAACGAACTCGATCCCTCGGATCCCTTTAACCCTAGCGCAAAAGTAACACCCAAACATCTATCCAGCGGTCTGCGTGCAGAAGTCAAGCTACCTTGCAGCGTCTTCTTTCGTAGTGTTGGTTACAAATCCCTGCCTCTGCCCGGTCTAGAAGATCTAGGAATTCAATTCGACGAGCAGCGTGGTATCATCCCGA
This sequence comes from Penicillium chermesinum, assembly GCF_028974085.1. Classification (NCBI taxonomy): domain Eukaryota; kingdom Fungi; phylum Ascomycota; class Eurotiomycetes; order Eurotiales; family Aspergillaceae; genus Penicillium; species Penicillium chermesinum. The sequence goes on from NW_026695316.1 coordinate 1,618,009, forward strand.
ACGACGGTTTTGGCCGCGTCAAGAGTCCGTTAGAGTCGGGTGAAACCCAGAAGCTGCCCGATGGATCCCTGATCTCCCATTTGCCCGGCCTCTACTGCGCCGGGTGGGTCAAGCGAGGCCCGACTGGCGTAATTGCCTCAACAATGACTGATGCTTTCACCACAGTGGATACCATACTCCAGGATTTGGCTAGTCATCAGGGCTCCGGATCAATGCTTCATGCGCCTGGACACAGCACTGGTCTTGGCTGGGACGGTGTAAAAGCTGAAGCGGATCGTCGGGGCCTGCGGGCTACATCTTGGCAAGACTGGCGGCGAATCGATGCTGTTGAGCGCGAGAAGGGCCAAGAAAAGGGTAAAGTGCGAGAAAAGATTACTCGTGTACAAGATATGTTGGATGTAGTTGGTTGACAAAGAAATTTTTATCTGTATATTAGACTTCCATTTATCTCCAGCATTAACTCACTATCCTTCTCTCCTCTCGACATAAAAACCGCGTGACATATGCAATCACTAAACACCGTTACTAGTATCCGACATCGTCGTTCTTCCAAATCTAAGGCTGTTTGCAGAAGCTGCCGTCAACCTCGGTGTAGGTACCCTCAACTCGACCAAGATTCAAGTCACCTGTCAAGGCGGTGAAAGCATCGGGGTTGAGGTTGAAGCCAGTAGAATAGTCAATGGCGAGGATATAGACGGATTTTCCGTTATAGTCCACTTCGTAGCACTTGCCGCAGTTGGTGTCGGTGCCAGAGATGGTGGGGGCCCCTCCAACGTAGGGGAAGTTCGGCAGGTCGCCAACCGTGGCATACTTCACTCCATTGATTCCGTTGGAACATTTAACTTGGTCCATGGACAGAGAGGCGGAGTATACTGGATCGTAGGAGATGGAGACTGAGGTGCCGGCGGCAGCTCCCTTAGCTGAGTCTGAAGACTCGGTGGTGCTCGTAGGTCGGACGCTTGATACCAGAGTGCTGGGAGCAGCAGCGGCCACCTGGAGAGCGGCCAGGACAGTGCAGGAGATGGCAGTGAAGGACTTCATGGTTGTAATTGAGAGGGGTTGAAGTTTATACCTAGGTATAGAAGATTCTGGAAAGTCTGGCTTGGGGAGTGTTTGAATGCTTGAGGGCTTAACAGATCTCTTCGCGGCATCCTCTTCAGGGATTTATATAGTCACGGTCTGGGTCGCCTAAGCCTCGAACGAACATCGTCATGGTGATACTATTTTCAGATGCATAGACGAATCAACTGCATCCGGCACAGGTCTCAGATATTTCTAAGGCGCCCCTATAGGAGGTATTCTCACCGCCGTACCAACTGACTAGTACTGACCAAGCCCTTGGCCGACGTCGAGTCTTAATGCGGGGCGGGACTGCTGTGGGGTGAAAGTGAGACATTCAGCGATTCTGGCCTTGTGCCTAAAGAAGGTAAATGCCGCGCCTGAGGAGGTCATATGAGGGGCCTAATGCAGCTTTGTGAAGCTCGAGTTGCATGATTTGTGTTTATTTGGCATGTCACCAGGTACCGGCTGCGGGAGAGTAGCCCGAGGGTGTCGAAGGTAGTATTCCCAATCCCCAACTGGACGGAACGGGACACCCACGCACATGGCCGCATTGAGGTCGATTCAGGCTGCCACGAGTCAGCTTTGCCAGTACATCTGCAGGTCTCAGACCCGTATTTATGAATCCTTGTTTTTGGTGGCCTGATCCTGGCGGAGGGCAAAGGCTCACTGGAAGAGGGCCGATGCCAGAAGGGTCAGCCACGCAGGAATTGTTGCATTCAGGTACAGAGCTGCATGGCAAAAGACAGAGGGACAATGAGAGAAAATCAAAAGTGACAACAGTAATAGATAGCTGAATTCGAAAGACCAGAAGAGTTTAAAGGACAAGAGGGTGAAAAAAAAAAGTTAAAACACAGTGAAAAATAAACGTCCCCGGGAAGGCTCGAACTTCCAACCTCCTGATTAACAGTCAGACGCGCTAGCCGATTGCGCCACAGAGACTTGTTCATGCAGTGGCAACAAATATTATCCTTCTTAACCTAGCGAAAGCTCGCTCTACTTGAATCCCCTTCACGCCCTTCATCGACCCAGGGACCGCTTGATCCCCTCTCGCCAAACCATGCCCAACCAGGGCGACAATTCCCCAGTCAATAATTAGCCTTTTTCTAGTCGTGCTTGGAAAAAGAACGGCGGGACCCTTGAACCGCGCTGGAATCATGATCTTCTTTCTGATCTTCTGATCTTCCAATACTTGCCTAACTACGAATACATGATGATTTACCAATTCGATATCGGTCGACTACTTTCTTACGATTGAATCGCAAGGGTGGAATGGCCGAACAGAAATTTCCAGCCCTCATGACGGCTCGTGGCCGACTGTCGATCACCCCTTAAAGTTGAGAGGCGCACGCTACGCCCCTCGATTGACCCTCTTCGATCGGCCCTCTTCGATCGACCCTCTAGTGGCCTCGGCTAGCTAGCAGTAGTCAGTGCTTCCATATGTTGATCGCTCGATCAGCAGCAGTTCCAAGCAAGTGCCCCGCGGGGAACCCCTTGAGTCTATCCACAGTCTATCCACATGCGTTCGTGCGGCATATCTAGTTAGACCGTCTTTTTAGTTCCGACCTCATGAGGAACATGGGGTTGAGCATGCTTCAAATAAAATTTCATCCTTGACAGGCGAAATGGCCGAGCTGCTCACATGCACGAGCCCCTTGTCCCTCATTGGAGAGTGGATCGACTGGGTCTCTAATACGAGGCGGTCCATGCTCGCCTACTTTGGCCACAAGGATAGGGTTGGCTCTAACCACGTTCATAGCTAATTCCGACAAGGAGCCATCTAGGGCAACGAGGACGGGCAGAAAAGACAGCCCATGGCTTCCTCGTAAGAACCTAAGCAGACTTTTTTGGTTGAGGTGATTGGTGTCTGGATTTTGACTCCTTGTGAAGTGGCTGCTCCATGCACGGGAATTGTGGAGAGGATTCCAGCACGCAGCCCGCCTCACTGACCATAGAGAGATCAATAATTTGACCTGAATCGGAATTCCTATGTCAGCCTCTGGAGAATCCTGGAGAAAAAAAAAGGGACAAAAGAAAAACTTTAAAAGTTTCTGGCCACACCCTTTTCCGGCCGACTATTCCCGCGAATCATAAGATTTGATCGACCCCTATTGGATTGAAAGAGGCGGTCCCTTTTTTTGATCTTCGGAGATGCTTAGCCAAAAAGCATGGCACCAGAGAGCCACCCTGCACGAACCCTGCTTTTAAACATAGCTGGCTGCCATCCTGCGGACTGCTGGATTTCTCCTAGATTTCGAGATTCCAGAGGCCGTGGAAGATGCCTTTACTCACCCATGCCTTGCGTTCTCTATACGCAGCCGGGGAGGGAGGTGCCTCTCCGCTCGCCCGTCGCTGGGAGTTCCGTGAAGAGTCTCCCCTGGTTGGCAGTGACCATTCGTTATTCATTGCCATGGGTGTCATTGCTCTCTGTTCATTGTGTTCCACGATAGGCCTCTTGTCATTCCTTACTTATCGATTTATCAACTGGAGGCAGTACTACAAGCAACCACTTGCAAAGAACCAATACGTCGTTCTCATTTACAATCTTTTACTTATCGACATGCAACAGGCCATTGGCTTCACCATGAGTCTATATTGGGCAACGCGCCGGAGTGTGCACTTTGGCGAAGCAGCGTGCTACCTGCAAGGATGGTGGATTCAAACTGGTGATGCTGGCAGTGGTCTCTTCGTCCTGGCTATTGCACTCCATACCGGAGCTATTGTTCTCCGTGGACGCCAGCTTGACTTCAAGACCTTTGTATGCGGTGTAATTGGATTATGGGTCTTTATTCTGATCCTGGGATTCATTCCAGTGGGACTCTACGGACACGAGTCCTTTGTCATCTCAGAGGCCAATTGGGTATGTATGATCCTGATATCAGAAAGTGGCGCGTGATAGCTAATTACTTTCACAGTGCTGGCTTAGTCCTCGAAATGAGGACGAACGCCTCTGGGGTCACTATCTGTGGATTTTTATCTCCGAATTCGGAACTGTGGTGTTATATGCCGCCATGTTCTTCTACCTCCGCCGTCGTATGCAGCAGGCTCAGATGCTGCGCACCAGCCAACAAGAAAGTCTGCGCCGATTGAACCGTGTCGTCTTCTATATGGTTGTCTACCCGCTCCTCTACCTGATTCTTTCCTTGCCACTCGCAGCTGGCCGTATGTCCACAGCCCGTGGCGATCCACCCAGCAAGACCTACTTCGGTGTTGCTGGCTGCCTAATGGCCCTGTCTGGATTTATGGATGTTATGGTCTACACTCTCACTCGTCGCCACCTTATTATCGACACCGAGCACACGGACAGCGACCGTGTGTACTACAATGGCACCGACTCGCAATGGCAGACCAACATTACCACCAATGCTAGCTACTCTCGCAAGGGATTCCGCATGGGTTCTTCTCGAATTGGCTCGAAGGTGCGCCCTGCTGGGCACAAGGAAAAGGACCGCCTCAGCCCCTTCGAGGGCTCGACGGAGAACATCGTCCCCAAGGATGATGTGGAGTTGTCGAATTTCTATGGTGTGTACCAACAGACTACGATTGAGATCTCGCACGAGCCTGCACCGGCCGTGGAGGTGGATAACCGTGAACACAGCGCCCGCCGGGACAGCTAGGGTCTTTTTTCTCAGCTGAACGACTTACTGGCAGGTGCCTCTTGACGGTCTATGTTGTGAATTCTTTGTACAGGTAGACGAAGATATTATAACTAATGAACCGCTCGTAAATAACGATCTAGAGAAAAGATTCCATAGCTACTACCCATGATATGTTCGGATTGTGTTTAGTATAGATTGTAGCTACAGTACCCTCTAAATTCAGGTTGAGCTTTCATCCCTATCTCCATTCTTTGGCTGCTACTACCACCATTATAAAGTTTGTTTGGCTCGTTCAAGGTCCAGGTGGCGGAAGCATGGGTTGACACGATATGCCGTTCTCTTCGCATGTGAACCAAACCCGCTTCCAACTTGCAGGTTTTGCTACCGTTCCCGAAGTAGGCCGTATGCAGATAGGATTTGACTATTCCCCACAAGGCCGCGTGGAAATATTGGCAGATCTTCGCTCGGACTAATCGACCCACATTCCTTATCTCGGATAGAGCAATGATCAAGGTCTTCGGTTGTATTCTCTGTATGTTGAATGAAGAAGCTGATCGAAGTCCTTACAGTGTACTAGCCGAAATTTTGAGATAATGTGAGCGGAGTTGTGTTGAATTGAAAAGACTAGATCCGGACATATTTCTAGAACAGTCTAGCTGTTAACCCTAAGCATCTTTCTCAACACCAGAGCCTCTCCGGTCGTCCTCTTTCGACATCTTTCGACGGCCGATATCTTCCTTTTCTCGTCTTTCACTTTCCTTTTTGACATTGCGCCACTCCATACCCAAGGATGGAAGGATTATCGCGCAAGATAACGCGACCGGTAAGATGAATGACCTGCGCAAAGCTTCATTGTAAACAACCAGGACGGGCCTCAGCTTATCCGCCGGTACAATCTTAGAGATTCCAGTCGCACCAGCTCGGAGAATTGAACTTGTGTCAATGCCCGAGATGCTTGGCAGCGTGCTGGTCAGATAATTGGTATACAGACTCTGGCTGACAGCAACCCAGATCGCACCGCCGAGCGATTGGAACAGGAAAATCACCGCAATACCAATTGGAACATCGACATTCGCAAGCACTGTCTGCGTGGCGATGTTGGGAACTTGCATCCCCAGGCCAAGTCCAAACCCGAAGAGAGCCTGATAGCCGATCCACTCTGGATGGCCTGAGTCCACTCTCAGAGTCGTGAGGAGGCCGGCGCCAATGGCCATCAGGGTTCCTGACAAATAGGCAAATGGCATATAATGGCCTGTATTCGTGATGACCCCGCCCGAGACAATTACGAAGAGCACCATTGCCAGCACCATTGGGATGTTGTCGATACCAGACTGCACGGCACTCGTCCCCTTGACTCCTTGGAACCACAAAGGAAGCGTGTAGAGCATGGAGATCATGGCGCCGGCGGAGAAGAACATCATTACAGCGCCCAGTGCCACATTGCGGTCTTTGACGATCCGTGGCGGAAGAGTGGCGTCTTCCTGCCGCCACACTTGAACAATGCCAAACGCGATGGCCAAGACACCTGCTACAACGAACAGAGCTATTATGCGACCGTTGTTCCAGCTGTATACCGCCCCACCCCATTGGAGAGCCAAGAGAAAACATACCACGGCCGGCAGAAACAGAAATGTGCCGAGGGGATCGAGCCGGATTATCTGGCGCCTCAGCGACGTGCTATCCTTCAGGAAGGTGCGTGAAGGAGGATGGTCGAAATGACCAACACAACCCCTCCAATGGGGAGACTAGAACAAGGGTTCAGCGTGAGTATGAGAAATCATGAACGGGTGGTCCTTGAAGCGAGACCTTCGACGTACTTGATATAAAAGCACCAGCGCCAGGTCACCCGATCGGTAAAAGCACCACCCATCAAAGGAGCCACAACAGAAGAGATTCCAAATGTCGAGCCCATCAACCCGACAAAGATGGGCCGTTTGTGCAGAGGCATGACCTTAGTAATGATCACCGTGGTGCCATTGAAGATACCCGCCGAGCCTATCCCAGCAATCGCGCGACCAATGATGAAAGCCGTCGAGCTGGGAGCGGCACCGCATACAGCTGAGCCCACTTCGAAGATCACGACGGCGGAGAGGAATATGGCCTTGGTCGAGTAGAAGGTGTAGATGCGGCCCCAGAGCAGCTGGGTGGCGCTACTGGTCACAAGGTATGCGCTGGCATACCAGCTAATGTCCTCTATTGCGTGGAACTGGTCGGAGATCTTGGGTGTGGCCGTTGCAATGATTGTTCGATCCTGAGGGTGACTTTATGTTAGTTGCTGGCGGTTCCTTTGGGCGAACGGGGATCTACCAATGCAACCAGAAACATGGCGCTGACCAAAGCGATCAGAACCAAAACAAGAGGGAGACCTGTAAGGATCTTTTCTTCTGCTTGCGACTTTGCTTGAATGTCATTGTTTGTGGCGTTCAAGTCTAAGACTTCGTTGGCTGCGTTTTGCGTCCCACGTGGGAACGAATTTGCTTGTGTGTCTGCCATGGTCAGCTCAAAGTAGTCTAGAGATCGTCGCTTCTTTCATCGAATTTTGCTTGATTCGCACAAGCTTCACATAATATAGAGGAACTCTTTCCTATTGATTCTTATATTTGCTGCCTCGGGGGCTGAAAGCGCTTCGGCGCCGAACCATACACACCTCTCGGCGCCGAAGCAAAGTCCTCAGCTTTCGTAATTTGAGTTTCTATTCGAGCAACTGACTTGAGTTTTCGTACTAATAGTTCCCGGTTTCCTCTAGAGCACAAGAACTTGTCATACTAATCTAATATCGTTTGGCTCCGATACTGTTGTCTGTTTATCATGATAACTTTTGAGTTGACTTGTACTGGGACTTGTTCTGCGTTATGCCTAGAAGATGATATGGCCTACTAGCTATTACAGAGTGTATTGATATATGACGGAGCTGTGTAGGTTCCGTAAGGATCTATGTCGCGACTATTAAGATAATCTCTTGAGAATCAAAAGGATCTTCTGGCTGGTCGGCCGCCATCGGACATTAGTCCGGTCCATTTCTATGCCGAGCGGGGTATTTTCTCCGTTCAAGTACTATCATCCATCTCGACGTTCACTGCTTGAAACATTCAGAATGGAAGGGAAAAAGTCTGTTGCTATTATAGGCGGTCGGTAGCACACCCTGGATAACCGGTTCAAGTTTTAGAGCACTGACGCATGGCAGCGGGGATTTTCGGCCTCTCTCTGGCGGTTGCTCTTCGAGACCGACGTATGTACTACTTTCTCCTTGGATATGGTACGCTTGCTAATATACATGAATGAACTGGGCAGAACACAATGTCACCGTATTTGAAAGAAGCCGATATGATCAGAATGAATATTCGCCCGAGGATAAAGATGTCCAAGCCGCTTCGGCAGATCTTAATAAGATTGTAAGTCGTATTTTAGGGAAGGGAGAAGACACTTCTGATAAGGAGGCTAGTTTCGAGCCTCGTATGGAAACGAAATCCACTACCAGCGCTTGGCTATGGAAAGTCGAAAAGCCTGGGTCTCGGAAGATGAGAAGCGAGGATTTCCTGAGCGGGCATCGAGCGAGCAGAGACTTTTCGTGAACAGCGGAATGCTACGGGTTCAGCCTTCAAGTACGCTCAGTGCCTTGGAAAAAGAGACCCTAGAAAATATGGAGCGTGATGGTCTACGGGACACCCAGTTCGTGAAAAGTAGCCCAGATGATCGCCAGCGTGCTCAAAGCTTAGGATGGCAAGCCAAGTTGCTGGACTTTGACATCCCCAATGCTTCTCCCAAAGTATCGTATGAGTCTGTTCTGGACTCAACTGCTGGCTTTGTGAGATGCAGCAAGGCCTGTGCACATTATCAAAAAGTCGCAGCAGAAAAAGGGGTGAAATTCTACTTTGGCCCCGAGGTGGGGACAGTGAAGGAACTGAGGAAGGAGCAGAGCGACACGGCCGGGAAGCCCAAAGTAACAGGCCTAGTCACGAAGAATGGAACTGTTCATGATGCTGACATTGTTGTGGTGGCCGGTAAGAAGAGACGTGGGAATCTTGCTTTTGCAACTCTGCTAATTGCCACAGCGGGGTCTTTTTCTACCCAAATCCTCCCAGACCTGAGCTATCATCTGGAGTCATCTGGAGGTAGCATTGCCACATTCAAGATTGACCCGAATGATACCCAACTATGGGAGAAATACTCACCAGAGCGCTTCCCTGTGATTACCTGGAAGACGCAGCCGCGACCAGACTCCGGGAAAGACACTGGGAGCATCTACGTGCTCCCTCGTACGCCCGAGGGCCTTGTGAAAATCGGATATCGAGGGACTAAGGTAGCTTTCCCCCGAGCGAATTGCCTGCAGATCACATCACTGATGATCTCCTATCAAGTATACAAACTTCCAGGACGCGCCCGACAACACACCATTCACACAGGATGGCCAATGGTCCATTCCGCTGTCCCCAGAAGAGTCACTGAAGCTCCCAGAGAAGTCCGTATACTCTATCAAGCAGTTTGTGTCCATATTCCTCCCGGAATTTGACGGGGTTCCATTTCACTCAACCAAGCTTTGCTGGTATACGGATTCGCTAGATAACTCGTTCGTGGTAAGAAAGACCATCGCTATTGTGGTGAATTCCACTGTATCCAGACTGAAATCGGATGGCTATAGATCGACTACGTCCCTGAATACGCGGGAAAATCTGTTTTCGTTTGTACAGGAGGCAGTGGCCACGGTGCCAAATTTTTGCCCATCCTAGGGCGGGTGAGCTTTCCATTATTTGATTCTCGCAGGTCAAGACTAACATCGCCGATAAAGCACGCGGCGGATATACTAGAGCGGCACGAAGAAAGTTCGTCGTTCATGCGCCCGTTTTGGCGATGGAGACCTGATGTAGCTCGGAAGAACGGCCTGGAAGAAGGGCCAACAGGATCACGGAATATCGGGAATCCCCACGCGTCTTGAACGGAGGATGTGGTCGTTCATCGAAGATTGAACCCCTGAAGCTTTGATATAGAGATCGAGCGCTTGATTTATTGGTTCGAGAAGATGATCTTTATAGAATAGAAAATCAATGATCCAAGGATGATCTCTACCACCGATAGACGACTTGATGCAGTGCCGCAAACGTCTCTTATCCTTGTAGCAGCTTATGGTCATTAAAGTCCAGCTCTCGGTATTTGACAAGCTCCATCGTAGACCGCATGTCCTAGGAACGTGGTAAGGGGAGTGAGTCAATCTGACGAGGAGAAACCTTTCCAAGTGATCATGAGTAACCTGTCTTTGAAACAATTGGATCCCCTGGAGTTTCCTAAAGCAATAAACATTCAAGAGCTTTATGCATCAACAGACCGAACTTGGGTGCCCAGCCATGGCTCCTGCAGATCTCGAGTCACAGCCAGTCGGAAAGCAGATCTCCGACCAAGATGCGTTCAAAATGCAATTTGAGACAAATCACCCGAAAATCCCAAGGATCTTCGAGTCATCTACAAAGTGCGCTTATTTTCCTAGTGAGATTGCTTACTATATGTGGTGCCCTGGGTTTGTCCATTATTTCGCCGGGGTGGCAGGAGATTGCACATTATACTGGAGTGAGCTTAGAGGTGACCTGCTAACTGTCGCCCTGTTCATCCTAGGTGTGTTGTTGAGGATGGAACTTTGTTTTCTTTGGGGATTTTGCAGCTGACTGTAATTTGGACGGGCGTTTGGGCCTATGATCGGGTCCGGTATCAGCGAGGTCTGGGACCGCCGGAGGAGTATACTGCCAGCAATTTTTATGCTTGGGATTTTCAGCATAGGCACGTCTAGGTGTGGCATATTTGCATCTCCCCCATCAGCAATGTCCCTGCTGCGCTTAGAGATATCTTCCCGCCGGTGACTCGCCAGAATGCGATGGTATTTGCTAGATGGTGCTTTACAGGGAACCCGCAATGGTTCCTTTTATTGGGCAGCTTTCTCAGTGAGCCTGCATTTGGGATGGCGCTGTACGTTACTTTTTCCAGGCGCTTGGAGTAACTCGTAGTGGACTGCATTCACTAACATTATGTCCTAGAATGGGAATACCTCGAAGCTACACTGGTATCCCTCATTTTCGTACTTTGTGGACTATGTCTACTTGAGACATACGCACCCGTAATCCTCAAATGAGGGGCTCAAAAACTGCAAAAAAGCGCCGGCGATGAGCGATGTCGGCATCCACATCAGACACAGGATCGACTTGCGCACGATAGCCGCGAAGCACTTTGTGCGCCCAGTCAAGTCAGTTTGTTCAACCAAATCTAAGTGAAAGAATTCCTTTTCTGACTTAGTATACCTAGAATGCTCTTTACCAAGCCCATGATACTACTCATGGAGACTTATGCATCCTTCACTTAAAGTCTGATATATTTGACACTTGAGGTCTTTCCAATTATATTCAACGAAGGTCGAGGCTGGAGCTTAGTTGTCTCAACGCTTCCATTTTTGTCATTTCTAGTTGTAGTCGTCTGTGCCGTGTTTATCAACTTTGCCAATCAACCAAGATATCGCCAAGCCGTAAAAGAAACAACGGCGAAGCAGTCTGTGAAGCTCAGTCGTCCCTCATATGGATTGGGCCTCCTTCTCTCTGAAGGGGCTTTTTTTTTGATTTGGCTAGGCCGCAGCACCGACATACTCGTGGCGCTCCTCCGTCGTTGCAGCAGGTAACACTCCTGAAACAAGATCCGAGTTACACATAAACCTTGGCTGACGGGTTCATGCCAGGTTTTATCACCGCTGGATTTAATATTGTGTGTTTTAACGATGCCTGAACTTTTTAGTTCTACAAGTACCATGTCTGCAAACATAATCCTTCGATCGGTGCTGGCATGTGCTGTACCCGTGGCAGCGCGACCCAAGTTCGGAAACTTAGGCCTAAGACCCGCGGCGAGTCTCCTGGGCGGGATATGCTGTCTTGCGCTCCCTCGGCCTTTACTTCTCATGAGATACCAGATCACTCAAACAAACGCCAGGAATAAGAAAATTCCACCTGGTCCATGATTAACCCGCAGTCTATTTTCTATTCTGGTGCTGTTGGCACCATGACTGAGGAAATTCCACCTGGTCCATGATTAACCCGTGGTCTATTTTGTAATCTGGTGCCCAGTTGGAACCCCTGGTGGTATTGACACCATGATTGAGGAAATTCCACTTGTCCCATAAGTAGACCGCAGCCTCTGTTATAACTTGGTGCTTTATATAATCCGGTGATATTATTAACCAGACCGCTCAAATGAACACCAGGAAAGAGAAAATTCCACCTGGACCATTATTAAACCGCGATCTTATCCTCTGAACCGGTGGTATTAATACCATGATTGAGGAAATCCCACCTGGTTCACAATTAACTGCACTCTATTTTTAATCTAGTATTTTTCAATCTGGTGCCTAGTTTAAAACCCTGGTATGATTGACACCGCCAGTGAGGAAATTCCATCTGGTTCATGATTAATCCCCGGTCTATCTTCTAACCTGGTGCTGTTAGCACCACCACCGAGGGAATTCTGTCTGTTCCATCAGTAGGCCGCAGCCTCTGTCCACGGGTTGTAACCGGGTGCTTATTCATATAATTAGATAACTATATCTTACCTAGGAAGAGTTATATGGTACTGTCAACCGAATCATTCAAGTTAACACTATAATTTAGATATAATAACCTGGGGCGAGGCTGCAACGACAGTCTCATTTCATTGCTGAAGACTAGACTTGCGCTCCCGTTCTCGTATTCGGTGGATTCTAGAACGGGAAAGTGACTGCGCCACCTTGGCGCCGTGTATGATTGATATTAGGAGTCGAGATTTAGGTTTATTCTGTAACGAGGCGTAGTTGCCTAGATATGGAGCTCTACCCCAATGATGATCTTCGAGGTTCTAGACTTTTCTGTTTCCTTTTGCCGTGGCCACGCGGGTTGCCTGCATAGCCACACTCAGATTGTGACAGCTGCGGGGATTTAGAGTATAAAGTTCCACAGCGCTTACCTGCTTACCGGAGAAAGGAAAATATAAAGGCCTAACCAATAGGCCCTGATCCATGGCTGTAGCCCTTTTGTAGTAAGAGTCTCCAAGAGCCGAGCGCATGGGCCATCGTCCCCAATCCAGCTTCATGGATTACCACCGATCAAGGCGCAGCAAGAGCTTCCAAGCCCACGTGAATTGCGTATAGATTTCCATATTGCCGATCTCAATCCTTGATTTTAAATCCCGTGTGCTCCATTCGGTATTTCTCACCTTCCACATCCAGAATGTGGTTACGTAGATCGGCGCTAGCGTCGGTTGGAACAATGCCAATCCACGAAAAGAGAACGAGAACAAGGGAAAGGCTCGAGTCTCGGAGGATACAGCTTATTTTCAGTTGATACGGGAACAGATTGGACTGCCGCCATGGACGATTCCGTGTAACAATCTCCGGAGCTGGAGATCAACCCCGCGGACTCAGTTATTTATTGCTGGAGGGTGCCCCTCTCGACCAGATAGTTGCTTCTAAAAGCCATCCAGCCGATACGAAATCATGCAAGCTCATTCTTTCTTTCTGTTCTTCTGGGCGGTTGCGACTATGGCTCAGTTCGCAGTCTTCTCCCCTGCTGAGAATAAGGGACTTACCTTTAGTGTTCACGTCCCAGATTCCACTGCGAACAACCAGTCGGGACCCATCTATATCCAATTGAATTCAACAAAAGCACATGTAGAATGGTTTGCCCTGGGACAAGGCAGCAAGATGGCCGGCTCCAACATCTTTGTTGTTTATCGATCGGGAAATAATGTTACTGTTTCCCCACGGACCGGAGTAGGACACGTTGAGCCTTTGTACAACCAAGGTGCCAATGTTACCGTCATGGATGGCAGCGGGGCGCCCGCTGGGATGATAACGGCCAACATTAGGTGTGACAATTGTCTATCATGGAGCGGGGGCAAACTCGACTTGACCAGTGCATCGAGTTCGTGGATCTGGGCCATCAAATACGGAAAACCGTTGTTTTCCACCAAGGAAACCGCCACTATCAAGGAGCATGACCAAATGGGTGTGATGCAGGTCGACCTGAAGCCAGCTATTGGCAAGACTTCCTCGCTTGACGACCCATTTGCCGATGTACCTGCAGTAGGAGTTGTCAGCGGCCCTACATTCGACGAGGCAAAGTTTCGGCGAGAGAAGATTGCCCACGGAGTGATCATGACTGTCGCATTTGTTGGCTTGTTCCCTTTCTCTGCACTGCTCCTTCATTTGTCCTCGGCGTCCAGTACGGTCGCCACTCATGGTGCTCTCCAATTGTTCAACCTTGGTCTAGCTATTGCTGGACTAGCATTGGGGATCATCATGGCGCGGGATATCGGCCAGTTGACCCATCATCACCCTATCATCGGCTTCGTGGTGGTGTGCGGGCTGGCACTGTTCCAGCCTATCATGGGATTCTTGCAGCACCGGTTCTACCGAAAGACTGGCGGCAAGGGCCCATTTGCCTACTTGCATCGCTGGCTTGGACGGGTCTTGATTCTACTGGGGGTGGTGAATGTCTTCCTTGGATTTGTGTTCGTTGGCGTCGGAGATGTTGATGCCCCGCGGGGGGCAGTGATTGCAGTCGGCGTGGTCAGTGCGGTCCTTCTTGTGTTCTATTTCCTCACGGTGGGCGCAAACGAGAAGAAGCGACGCCGTCGAGTAGTATGAGGTTGTATAGCCAGGTACTATCCCGGTAGTGCCCATAGATAAGCAACATCATGATGCATGGATGCATTGCTTGAATCCCTTCATACTCCACATGATCCACATCTCATGCCTCGTGTATCTCCATTGACATCATCTGCCGGTCGGTCCGCCGTTCGAGGCAGTTGATTTGCTCGATCGGCTCCTGCCCCGCTTTTATTGGTTCGTTGCATCGCAAGTCGCCCTTTTCCGGCCACTGAGAATCTGGCGATCTTTTGGGTGGCTTAGGCTCTTTGCTTTCTCCTGAAAATGACGTTGACCTCGGCTCGGGTCTCCCGGGTCTGCGATCAATCGAGATTGAACTCCTACTTCTTCAAACAATTCATGGCACCAAGATGCCATTGCATACTGTTGCGTTGGGCGCGGCTTTGACGCCCACCGTCATTCGTACTCTGATTGATCATGTAGGTCTCTCGACAAGCTCTCTCTATAGGAAACTAACGTCGCAAAGTATATCCATCGCAAGGCTCACCACACATTGCCCACCGTGCACATTACCTACGATGAGGGACTCCACATCATCCGAGCGTTTATTTACTATGCATCCAAACACCCCGTGGAGGATATGCAGGCCTTTACCAGGCAAACGGTCCCGAGCCCGCACTGGGTACGAACCGAGTCGGTGACGATCCCAGAAGAATGCCTGTCTCTTGCCGCGGATGCTCTATGCAAGCAATTGGGGCCCAAGGGGCTCCTGCGCGTGGGAGGAGAAAAGTGGTGGCAGTGGAGAGGACCCCCAGAGGACCTCAAGGCGGAGTGGATTGAGATGCGGAGCCACTACAATCAAATCAAGAAGGAGAATGGTCACTGCAACCGGATCATGCTCTACATTCATGGGGGGGCATATTTCTTCGGAAGTCTCGAAACCCACCGATATATGATGCAACGGCATGCGCGCAAGCTGAAGGGTCGGGTCTTTGCGCCAGCATATCGTCTTGCCCCGCAGTATCCCTTCCCGTGTGGATTGCAGGATTGTATCGCCTCCTACTTGTGGCTCTTGAAATCGTATGATCCGAAGGAGATTATCCTCGCAGGCGATTCGGCAGGCGGAGGAATGGTGCTTTCCATGCTGGTTACCATGCGAGACCAGGATATCCCACTCCCAGCAGGCGGTATTCTCATTTCGCCCTGGGTGGATTTGACGCATTCGTTCCCTAGTCTTGTCGAAGACCACCCGGGAGACTACATCCCTCCTTACGGTTTCAGGTACAAGCCCTCTGCGGCTTGGCCTCCACCAAATTCGGACGACCTCCTGAAGATCAAAAAACTATCCCGCGAAAAAGCAGTCTCCCCCCAAGAAGTGCATGATGCATTACCTGCTCCAGACAGTGCTGCGGAAGAGACGGCTGTTCGTGGTTACACACTTCACGAGGACACGGCGCCCCCGAGTACCCCTGCCTACCCTGGCCAGCAACAAACCCCGGACCCGAAATCTGTCGCAGGACAGCCAGACAATATTCGTGTATTTTTGGACGGCAAGACCGTCGAGCTTAAAGACCAGATCCAGCTATATACTACTAATCAGCTAATTTCTCATCCTCTCGTGTCCCCGGTTCTGCAGCCCTCGCTAGGCGGTCTTCCGCCCTGCAGATCTTGAGTGGTGGAGGCGAGCTTCTTCGCGACGAGCAGTTCTACATCGCACACAAAGCAGCCAATCCCACCGCCTATCCACCGAGCGACGTGTATCTCGACGAACATGATCCCACCCGAGAAACCTTGAACAAGTACGAACCAACGTACGTCCACTTGCAAGTGTGGGACAACCTGTGTCATGTAGCTCCCACCCTGAGCTTCACACGGCCTGCGAAATACATGTTCAGGGCAATCTCCCAATTCGGATCATGGGCCCTCGCACGGGCGCAGAATGCTGGCGTTGAGATCATTGACGACGCTGTTGTCTCGCCAATTTCGTCCAGCGGAACAGATACTGAAGCTGGCACTACAGGCAAGGATTCTAACGCAAACGGGCATTCCAGGGCCTTCACCGGTCTCTCGTCTGTTGGCAAAGCCGGCGATCCTTTGCCTGCTTTCCATGAGCATATGATTCGTGAGCGAGTGGATAAACGTGGACGCGTATATCCGCTCGACCCTCCCTCATCATATCCAGTGCTTCAATTTCCACGGGAGAAAATCGGCTCGGTGAACCCCGAACTGATCCGGAAATGGCTGGTCGCAAAGAACGAGTGGGACCAAAGATTCGCCAAGGAAAAGCTACGTGTCCAACGCCATCGCATCAAGGAGATGGCCCATGGCTTCCAAGACTTTGGCGATGAAGTTCCAGCTCCTAGCTCTTTGGCGGCACGTCGTGCTGCCCCAGGCGTGATGCCCAAGCATACAAGTAAGAAGAACTACGGAATGATGCTCTGGAGCGGCTGGGGAAGCAAACATGACGAACACACCATCGAGCGCGAAAAAAAGGCACAAAAAGCCGGGCGCCCATCTACTCGCCAGAGTGTTGATGCTGGCCAAGCGGGTGCTTGGTCCAGTCAGCCTACGAAGAAGTCTGAAAAAGAACAACCCGCAAAAGACCACCAGTCTTCTGCTACGAACGGTGCTCCCAGCGGCGCCGGGGCTGTCACCTGGGACGCATCTAGCGAAAAGAAACCCACAAGCGGGCCTGATATACCTGCTGATCAGGAACTCGAGTCTCGCCCACTATCTCAGAAGAGCAATGGCCCTATTCTCGTCTTGCCAGATGTCGATAACCGTAAAATGACAGACGAAACGGCCAGTACCAGAGCACTTTTTCATGCTCCTGGAACTCTAGGTATGCGATCGGATGCCTCGCTAGCCTTCCACCGAAGCCGACCATCGTCGCCCGCCGGCGACGATAGCAGTACGATAGGCGGCGAACGGGATTCTCTTGCAATGTCCGCTGCCCAAGCCGATGCTGTCAGCACACGTGCAGTTCTTAGCGCCAGGGGCGTGTCCAAAGCGATGAACGCCGATGAAAACGGTCGACCCTCGGTGGATACAGCCTCAACACGTCACAAAGCTACCAATAGTGATGCAAGCCAAGGGCCCTCCTCGTCCCAAAGACCTAACATGCCTGACAGAGGAGGAGTTTAAGACTGCGAAAGAAGCCTTATAGCAGCTCTGATCCTCTCTTACTCAGTTCTCTTTCCCTATGATTCCTTATGTTTCTTGTCCGGATCTCACATGACATATATACGTCTGTCTGTAAGCCCTCCACCACTCTCAAAGATTTCCTAAATCTTGCATCCGCGCCATACATTCAATCTTTCAATTTGTTTCTTTACACATGTGTATGTATATGCTGTATATACCCAGTTCTTGTTACTGCGTCTTTCTGGCCGTTACATTTTGCGTAGTCTTGGGACTTTCGCATGATCATCCGTGCCAGTGATCAGACATCCTTTGTCATCTCTAATCGTCTTTTGTGAATAACAGTGATAAAATGTATCCAATCCTTTGCGCTGGAATTTGAATTACTATAAAGTTTGAATACCAGCAATAATTAACCACAGGTTAGGTAGTATTAACAAAAACTTAGGTTTATGAACTTTGGTAATTGTGCATCGATTCTTGATCTTCGCAGATTGAGTAAAGAAACTCCTGGGTATGAGAAAGAAAGTACTATACAATCCGAAACCACAACATGATACAAGAGTGAAGAGACAATCAGCATCCCGACTCAGCGCCACTCCAGCCCAATCTTCTTGGCAACCTGCTCCGCAATATCTAGAAAAGCCTGACGCCGTGCACTGCGATCCTCCGACTCCTCGGCAACAACAGTCGGCATCCCTCGATCCGCGTCCTCGCAGACTCGCGCATCAAGCGGGATATCGCCTAGGAAATCAACCCCAAGTCGCTTAGCTTCCGCAACAACCCCCCGGTCCTCATTCTGACAACCATGGCTCTCGCCATGCGAGAAAATACGAGTTTGGTGCCCGCAGTTAGGGCATGCGAAAAAGGCCATGTTGCGCACCATCCCGAGGACAGGGACATCCATACGCTGGAACATTCCGATTCCACGAACCGCATCCCGGAGCGCGATGTCTTGGGGTGTTGTTACGATTACTGAGCCGTCAATTATCACTTCCTGATTGATTGTGAGTTGCACATCGCCGGTTCCAGGTGGGAGGTCGAGGACGAGCACGTCTAGTGGTCCCCATGAGACGGAGTGGAGGAGTTGGTGCATGGCTTTTGTCACCATGAGGCCGCGCCAGGAGATAGGCGTTGAGTCCATTGGGACTTCACCGGTGGTGGAGTCGGATTGGGTTTGGGGCAGGAGGTAGCCCATGGACATGGATTTCAGGCCATAGTTTGTGAGGGGGAGAAGGCAGTTATCTATACATGATAGGTTAGTGTTGGGGCTGCGGATTGAGATTGGTTGGTGAAGGGATATCTTACTATCATCTAGACGAGGCTCACCGGAGAGATTGAGGAGAGTTGGGATGGATGGGCCAAAGATATCTGTGTCAAGAATCCCTGTGCGGATTCCTCGACGGGCAAATGAAAGTGCAAGATTGACTGTAGTTGCAAAGGTTTTGTTAGGAAGGTTCTGTACATTGAGTATATTGCTGGAAGCTCGCTTGTCCATTGGGATAATTTGAACATCGGAGGAACGCATGAATTGAGCAAGATCAGATAACTAACCAGCAACTGTAGATTTCCCCACGCCTCCCTTTGCCGAAGAGACAGCAATGACCTTTTTAACATCACGAATCTTGCGCTTTTCAGGGAGTCCCTTTCGACTCCGGAATGTTGGTGGCGTGCCCGAACGTGGAAGGCCCTGGCTAGAGTTAGCAGCTATCCAAAGGAGATTGATTCCGATACATGTAGGGGATTGACGCCAAAGAGACAAATAGATTCCAGGTTTAGCAGGTCAAGATCAGATTACTCACAAGAGGATTGTCATGGCTCAGGACCGTCCCAGTGCTGGAGAACATCCTGCAGTGGGTTTTCGCACACCTGGAGGGTAAAACAAGCATATTAGCGAATGCCATGGCAAAGACATGCAATACTCAAAAAAACATGAAGCTCAACAAGCAGCAAGTGGCAGGTCAACTATTGTGCCAGCAGAAAGCCCACCGCCCTCAAATACCGCCATATGTCCCGCCTGTCAACGCATACTAGGCTCGGGGTGGATAGTTTCTCCGGATAACGGAAAAACAAAAAAAAAGTCGCGAGCGACTCTGATTCTTCAGACTTCAATCCGCGCAATGGCACCACCCAAAGGTCGCTCGCTCGCTGATCAGCTTGCTGATCTGGAAGATCCAACACCAAAAGGTATGGGCTATCAAGTGTCTCATTTTCTGCAGCTACAATTCACAGACCAATACTTACAAAGACTGTAGACTTCGATCCCGAAGATCTTGACGACGGGGCTGGATCATCCGACGACGAGGGCAAAAAAAGATTCGAATCTGAGTGGGGGCCGAGAGCATTATGAGGCGGTTGGGTGAGAAGGAGCACTCACTTTTGAAACTAGGAGTTGAGGGCTAATGAGGTGAAACAGAAAGGGCAAGCTGCGCAAGCCCGAACCCGTTAATCTGGGAAAGCAATACGCCGGAACGCAAGTTAGTCGAGATACTCTAGACGCGGAAAGTGATGAGGATCCATTTGGGGCACGTACCGACGAAGACGAAGACGAGGACGAGGACTCGCCAGAAGAGCTCGAATCTGGCTCTGAGGATGGCGGCGCGCTCCACAACCGCGAAGAGGCCAGCCTCGACCGGTCCCCCAGAGGCGGACGAGCTCTCGAGCGAGGATGCGTCCGATGACGGTGGCAGTGATGCGTTCTCGGACGACGATTCGGAGGAAGTCGACGAAGATGAAGAGTCCGACGACGACGAAGAGGACGAGGTCGCCCCAGTCCGCCATTCTGGAGCTGGGCGTAAATCAGCTCCGGCCACGGAGGATCGGGAGGAGTTACGCAGGTTGATGGCTACTGATCAGAAAACAATTGCCGCTACAATTTCGCAGGCAGCGAAAGCTGATGCCGCGAAAGGAAAGGCTGTGAAGGAGCAACGTAAGACCTTTGATGCCCTTCTGAACACGCGAATCAAGCTGCAAAAGGGACTGGGAGTCATCAATGAACTTGGTGGGAAGAAAGAAACGGGCGAGGAGGGTGAAGAAATCTCAGATGAGGATTCGAGTGTTGAGGCCATCAAATCAGCAGAATCAGCAGCCCTCGCGCTTTGGTCTACTTTGGAACAACTACGCAGCGCCCTCGCCAATGCCCAAACTAAGGATGAATCCAAAAAGCGCAAAAGGCCATCTCCTGTCGAAGCTACGATTCAATCTTCTCAGCTTTGGGAGAGAATGGTCGATCTCGAGTCTGACGCACTTGTCTCTCGTCGCGCTACTCTGGATAAATGGTCCTCAAAAGTGAGGGGAACGTCTTCATCTGCCCCTCAAGCACGAGGAAAGCTACTTGGTTCTTCGGCTGGTCAACAAACCATCACTGCAGTCCTCGACGCCAACGTTGCCACCGAGTTGGGTGACCGCCCCTCGAAGCGTTCTCGCCAGAATGGTTTATCAAACGGCACTGGTCCCGAACCTGTCTATGACGACACTGTGTTCTACCAATCTCTCCTGCGTGACCTCGTTGAGCAGCGTATGTCTTCATCCGATGCCATGACCGGTGGTCTCGACAGCCTCCAACAACTTCCATCCCGCCTCCCCTTCACCATGTCACCGGCATGCGCAACGATAAAAACAGAAGAGAAAACGTCGACACACGTGCCTCAAAGGGTCGCAAGATGCGATTTAATGTCCACGAGAAGCTCCAGAATTTCATGGCCCCGGAGGACCGCGGTTCTTGGACAAGTAAGGCTCGAGAGGAGTTCTTTGCTTCCCTACTTGGCAAAACTGCTAGCGGACTACTGGGTGAAGGTGATGATAGTGGAAGTGACGAGGAGAGTGATGAAGACCGCGAGGAAGGTGGCCTGAAGCTGTTCCGGAACTAAGTCTATCTTTCTGTAACATATGTATAGCAGCCTACTAGGCTGGACATTACTGAGCGTCTTCAAAAAGTTCAATGATCATGTCTCACTGAGATTTTGGGCTTTTCAGATGTCGTACACATAAGCTGCTTCCCGTCGTGGCGGTCACCAATAAGAGTGCTGTCTGAAAATGGACCCTGCTCCAGGTCCGTTATCAAGTTTTCCCAGTACCTTGAAGCCCAGTAAAGCGACAGTTGGCTTCGATTCTGCTTATTAAACATCTATTTGAGATACACACCGTATTTCTCGTGTGTTAGTAGCCGTAATATGCGAGTTGTGCTGGAAGCAATGAAGCGCGGAGGAGACTATTTACTTGATACGCAGTAGTGAAGGGAATGTGGGGAATCTGCAACTCCGATGACGATAAACCTTGGGATGATCGGCGTGGAAGCTACGCGGCCCTCTCCTCGATACTCCCTCGGTTCATCTTCCGTAAGATCCCCTGTAAGAAACCTCCTTAAGGCTAAAACTTACGATTGACGCGCCTGGTGCGCCGCAATCGGCTTCACATATAAAGCAACTTCGAACGACATTCCAGTTACTTGCCTGGACCCCAACTTGGGGGCGGAAGCATCATGCGATTTCTACACAACTCATTAGGACTGAGCTCTCTGTGCTCTCATTTCTTGTCATTCCTTTGTACCAGCACTAGCAAGCCATATCAAGTCATCCACCACCCAGCCCTGCCACCATCTTACCCGCTCGCGGTCCGCAACCCATACTTGTCGGCATGGATGCCTAGCAACCGCGTTCAGCAGCTGCCCTATGCCGATTCCCAATTCTGGGCTGGCCAGGAGTTAGGGTGGGCGGTTATTGTGCGAGTCGAAGGCCAAGCATACAGCCTTATGGGTGTATCTGATCTGAACTCGAGCGACATTCTCCCTGCTGAGGTTCGTCGCGCGGAATTCACCGCGACGCATTCGCTTTTCGATCTGAAAGCTGGTGGCATCGCGATAAGACTGGACTTTTTCTCTCCCGTTTCTCCCTCTAATTATTTGCGACAATCGCTCCCCTTCAGTGAGGCCCCCGTTGATTGCCATACCGCTCGATCGGTTCTAATCCAAAACCCTAGGTTATTTGACAGTCACGGTGACAGAGTGCTGGGGCGAGGAAGTCCAGATATATTCCGACATTGACGGGAGATGGACTGGTCGTGGCAATGAAATTATGCACGAATTCGAAGAATACGACGGGCTCGTATTCCATGAACTCTCGGTCCAAGATGCAGTGACATACGCGGAAGAGGACGACATGGCTCTATGGGGTAAAGCGATCCTGGCTTCTCGGCCAAATGACTTTAGTACTGTCTCGGCAAGTGCTGGCCACCAAAAGACTGTGCGAAATCGATTCGCCGAGGTGGGCGCTTTATCGGGCCCAGTGTGCAACTGGTCAGGGGAGGCGTGGTCGCCTTGGCTCACGATTTTGGATATGTTATTGGAAGGGCCTCAGTGACTTTTGCTGTGGGATATGAAAGGAAAGAGGCCATCAATTACCTTGGTGATGCATACACAGGTTACTACCGCGCGCGATATCCCACTACCCACGAAGCATTGTCTTTCTTCCTTGACGACTATGGCGAGGCTCTTTCAGAATCTGTTGACTTTGACAATGAGATGACGTCTTTTTCCACTGCTGCAGCAGGTCAGAAATATGCTGACATTCTCGCTTTGTCTACTCGCCAAGCTTATGGTGGTATTGACTTGACCATCCCCGGTGATTCACTCGATACTGATAACGTTCTGGCGTTCATCAAGGAGCTCTCCAGCGATGGAAACGCAAACACTATCGACGTGATTATGCCCGCATTCCCTGTATATTGGGTTCTGGATCCCAACTGGATCCGGCTTTTGCTTGAGCCTCTCATGCAGTACCTCGCTGCAGATCGCTGGACTCTGCCATACGCGATTCATGACATTGGTTCTCACTACCCCAATGCAACTGGGCATGATGACCAGAAGGCCGAGCCGATGCCGATCGAAGAATCGGGAAACCTGCTTATTTTGGCTCTAGCCTATGTGCAAGCTACTGGGGATAGACATTGGGCCACTGAATATCTGCATATCTTCCAAAAGTACGCGGACTATCTGGTCGAAAATGGCATTGACATTGCCAATCAGCTCTCGTCCAATGATGCTGCTGGTCCCCTCCCCAATGAAACAAACCTAGCAATCAAGGCTGCTATTGGTATTAAAGCGTTTGGAGTACTTAGCGACCTTGACGAATACTCAAACATTGCTGATGATCATGGCGAGCTATTTTTCAACCAAGGCCTCGGGACCGATGATGGTAAGACACACTTTGTCTTAGAGTACCCCCGATCTCCCAAGCACGTGGAAGATACCGTATAACATATTTCCTGATTTACTCCTGGGCTTGGGAACATTCCCTGCCGCAGCACACAAGATGAGCAATGACTTCTTCTCCAGCGTCCGTGGGGAGTACGGTGTTCCTTTGGATCATAGACAGGACTGGGCCAAGTCGGATTGGAACATGTGGTTGGCTGCAACTTTCGACCCTGCCACTCGTGATGAGTTCATAGACGACCTGTGGGCATTTATGACCAACGGTAAGCATACATGGCCATTTTCTGATCGCTACGTTGCTTCATCTGCGTATGGAAATGAGCCTGGGATACCTATACTCTGTCGGGCACGCCCAACCGTCGGCGGCCATTTTGCTCTGCTGGCCCTGAAGGGACCGGCTTCCTTCCAAGCATTCTCTAGCAATGTTTCACAAAGTGATCAGACGCTTCGGAGTAAAGGCGTTGAGCTGTGACCCGAATGCTCTTTCTAGAAACGATATTCATATATATTGAGTACAAAAATAAAGGGCTTGGGATTTAGCCGTCTTGCGTCGGCATCGCCGTAGTCTGTAAAGCATGTCCGCTGGCTCCTAGCGTCTATTTATCGTCTGAATCGCGCTCTGGCTAGTCGTATGCACGTCTCTGGTACTTCATACTGTATTACCTGTTAGTAGAAGTCTGGACACCCGAGGTAGATCGCGCTCTTCTATGTTGTGTGCCAATTCCATTTAAAGTGCAAAATTCGATTTCTTTTCCTTCATGTTCGATCCAATAAAGGATGTGCGACAAACGTCGTCTGGTACCAGATATGAATAGTTGCGGTGAGCCCGACGAGCAGATTTTGGGGAAACGGACACCAGGGAAAGCAGTTAGGCTTATTTCTCTTCAAATACAAGAATAATGCTCGAGGCACTTCATTACTACTCATTTCAATAGTAAATTATCACCATTTATCCGTTGGGTAGTTCGTGATATAGTACAGCTCCCTTACCTGATTGAGTGATGTTTTCACCCCGGCGCGCCAGGGGTGCTTACCTAATTACCATGTCACGGCTTCAATCGATGCGCTGTGATTCTTCTCTCTTGCCCTTTGACTGTATCCAACCCCTCCCCTTCTTTCCTTTTTAATATTCCTCCTTCCTCCTCTCTTTCCCCCAGTCCACTACGTTTCCCGACCCGCGATTTCTCCTTCCTCATGGCTTCGGTAAGTTACTGTTGATGGTGCCTCCCCTCTCCGCGGCGGACTTGCCATCTTCTTTTAAGGAACCCCCCCATACCCTGACCTAAGTCAATGTTTCAAGGAACTCTTTCATGGATACTGACGCGAAATGTTTTTCCAGCCTCGCCCTCACAACTTCGCAAACCAAGGCTACCCACTGGCGAACGGTGCTGCGCCGCAAGCAACCCCGGCCCCGGGAGCCACACCACTTTTGCCAAACAATGGCCGGGTCATCCAAAATGGGCCTACGCGAATCCTGTGCATCGCGGATGTGAGAGGTACGACTGAAGAACTTTCCGTGCTGCCGAACTTGAATTAATTGCGGGGGTGTGTTGCAGGAAACCTCAAGTCTCTCAACGAGCTTGCAAAGCAGGCTCGTGCGGACCACATCATTCACACGGGTGACTTTGGTTTTTATGATGATACTTCGTTGGAGCGCATTGCAGACAAGTGAGTATTACGCAAGACCCCTTCAAAGCTTCAATCTTCTTCCCCTGCCTTCCCTCCCTTTTCTTTTCCTTTTTCTTTTTCTTTCCTTGCTGCCCGACGCGAAGCAAACACGTCTCGCGTCAACCAGGCATCGAAACTTGATATTTCGCAGACTCCAAGCTAATCTTATCGCTTGCGTGCAGGACCCTAAAACATGTAGCCCAATATTCTCCTCTCTTGCCCGAGAACGTAAAGCGCACCATCGCACAGGTCCCGCCCCAGCAGTCTATCAAGCAACGTTTCACCCCGGACCAGTTACCCCTCTCCGAGCTTCCGATGCTCCTCGACAAGCGCATTACTCTCGACGTCCCGGTTTATACTGTGTGGGGTGCCTGTGAGGATGTTCGTGTTTTGGAGAAGTTCCGGTCTGGTGAGTACAAGGTTGATAAGCTGCACATCATCGACGAGGCCAACTCTAGGCTACTCGATATTGGTGGCGTCAAGCTTCGCCTGCTCGGACTCGGAGGTGCTGTGGTGATGCACAAGCTTTTCGACAATGGCGAGGGCAAGACAACCATTGCTGGTGGCCAGGGAACTATGTGGACTACCTTGCTGCAGATGGGCGAATTAATCGATACCGCTAACCGTGTCTACGACCCATCTGAGACCCGGGTCTTCGTCACCCACGCCTCGCCAGCCCGGGAGGGTATGTTGAACCAGCTTTCAGTCACCTTGAAGGCCGACTTCTCAATCTCTGCCGGTCTCCATTTCCGTTACGGCTCTTCCTACAACGAGTTTTCCGTCAACCCATCTCTCGACCATTACCGTGGCAAACTCGCAGCTTCCAAGGCTTCCTTCACTGATGTCTGGGAGACCGTGCGTGGTGAGGTGGAGTCTGCAATTTCATCTAACGATGCCCAGAAGACTCTCCTGGACAATGCGCTGGAAGTCGTGAACAAAATGCCATCTATTGCCAATGGTGGAAACCCATTTGGTGGTCCCGTCAGTGCTGGCAGTGCTGCTGGCCACGTTGACGAGAGTGCCTTCAAGAACATGTGGAACTTCAACCTCGCTGATGCGGCGTTCGGCTATCTTGTCCTGGAGATTGAGGGTGGACGTATCGCTACTGAGATGCGCGCCCAGGGTTTCAACTTTGCCCACCGCAGCGGCAAGCCTGTCCCTGGAGGACCCCAGCCTGTTGCTGGTCTCCCTGCTACCACCGCTTCTCCCGCTCCTACTGGTGCAGCTGGACGCCCTGCTACCGTGACACCTCAGTTTGTACAGGCCCCTCCCGCTCGGGGCCCCGGCCAGCACGGCTCGCCTGTGCCCGTCATCCCCGCTAAGGCACACAGCCCCGTTCCCCCCTCAACCTCGTCCGCTCAGCCTGCTGGAGAGGAAAAGACCACCGCTGACACCAATGGTGCTACCCCTACCGAGAAGACTGGCGATTCCCCTGCTTCTCGCGGCGAGAAAAAGCCAAGCAACGCTCTCTTCGTTTCTTACGTCGATAATGAGGAGGCCGTCCGCAACCTCCTCCCCGAGGAGGATCAAGCTAAGGTGATCAAGATCGAAAAATGGGGCAAATACAACAACTATGTTGCCTCATTCCCAACCGTTGAGGATGCTAAGGCTGCTCTCGACCGCCAGCCTATCGAACACAAACGACCTAGCCCCGCCGGTCCGCTTCGCAAACCCAACTTCAAGTATTTTGAGGAGCGTCCTCGTGGTCAAGGCAATGCCGGAACCTGGCAGGGGAGCAACCGCGGGGGTAATCAAGGCCCACGCGGCTACCAGAGTGCCAGCGACAGCGAAGGAGCCCGTCGGGGTGGTGGCTTTGCCCGGGGTCGTGGACGCGGTGGCGAGCGTGGTCGTGGAGGACGTGGCGGTGGCCGTGGTGGCTTCAAGGGGGTGCTGGCTCTAACGAGTCCACCCCCACCACTGACAAGCCCCCTGCCGCCGGTGATGCTTAATTGCTGAACTCTGATGTCCATACCTGCTTCCATGTTTCCTCAATTGGGCCGTCGAGCCTCGATAATCCTGTTTTCTCTCCACGCTTCTCACGTCAATTTCACGCCGCCTTAACCTCCCCCGCCGTTGATTCCTTTCTCAAATGTCTCTCTTCCTATCTCGTGGAACAGCTTCAAATATCCCTGTCTCTGTTTTTTCTTTTCTATCAATACTCTAGTGGGTGAGATGCTGCTATCTTGTCTTCCTGCCAGATAGGTCGTCTCAGCCGAATCTGCACTGTATTTTCGGAGCAAATGCTTTAAGGGAGGGGAGGACGTTGGATGTTTGGTGACCCATTGACTTGAGACACGTGAAAAATCCCGAAAACAAATCAAAAAAGAGAAAAAAAAAAGTCATCAGTGTTCTCCGGTTGCCGAGTGAATTTTTTTCTTTTTTTTTAGTTTTTTTAACTACCCTGAAGAGACCAATATCGATACCCTTGCCAGCTCTGAGTTTTTGGCTTACGATTTAACTAAAGTAGACCGTAGTGTGCTGGGGAATACTAACGCTAATAAGAAATATCCCTAGCGTACCGTGTGGACTGGAAAGCATTCACATTGTACGATATGTACCCTGGAAGTAGAAAGTAGGGACTTGTACTAGGGTGCGTAAGGCCAATACATCACGAACAGGCAAAGCAAGTCAGTCTCAGAACAAACACCGACCAACTCTCAATTCCAAGTAGCCGGATACAAGAGCCTAATACCGGCTGCACAATCTGGTTCCCCTAGGCTGTCTATAAAGGGGTCCATTCTAAACCCCGATACCATAAGTGTGCCCCTCTACCCGGATCAGCAGGCGTACGAGGGAACCATCTCTTCCCCAGTGCTTATAGAGAGGCCTGGGACTATCTCGACAGTGGTGACCCTGATAAGCTCATTCAAGAGTCATTCGTCGGGTGTATGCCCATGTCCTGTATACGCATATGCGCTGAAAGCTTCAGAACACCAAGACATGGAAAGCATGAGACGCTCTTGCAGGTAATGTCTCGCGTTGCAAGCAATCTGTTGCCATCACTGGACTGCATCACAGATGGGCACAGTAGCTGGACGCTTTTCTTTTTCCAGCTTTTACGGCCCACGCTCTGTTTCTGCAAGTCTTCTTCTACTGGGTTGCCAGAATCCTCGACTTGGGGAGGACTAGCGAGGAGGGTCATTGGTGACTGCTCATCAAAGACATTCGGAGTGTCCCTCGTCCGGCTTGGACAACTCATTATGAAGCCTAACAATTTTGTCGCTGGAGCGGAAAACTCGGCAGACCTGGGTACAACACTGTAGTGGGTGCCTTTAATGGTGTCACTGGGATTGGACGCTACTTCAAGAGATGAAGTACTAAGGGAGTGGAAGAAGACCTTACAGATAGAATCTAATCTACAGGGCCGTACTTGGTAACAGAACCGACATTGTTACAAGGTCAAATATTAATTAACAAGAGTGCAAGCCGTCCCATATCCCGTTCGCCAGATCCCCAGCGTAAGTTCCCAAGGCCGAACGCCTGGAGTGAGTGAAGGAAGATAGAGGGAAGATAGAGATAAAAGATAAAGCTCGAACATAACGAATCTCCATGTCTCCATTCGCCGTGTTGATGAGACATATGGTCAAATAGTCGAATAATTCAGATGTAGAAGGCCAGATCATAAATGGTAAAGACGTAGAATGGAATGGAGGTATGGTGAGATTGCAAAGGATTGAGCCTCCAGAAAATAGGAAAAGATAAATAGCCGTGGCCATCAAGGGTAAACGCAAGGAAACAGCAAAGGACACAATAATCAAAACTTCAGATTCGCCAATATCTCCTCTGGTTTTCTCCAAATTGCTTTCATGACGCCGTATGTCTTCAGATGACACTAAAATGATGGGTATGAGTAGAAAAACGTAGTACAGTTTTAGCGTGAGTCGTGAATTGTGGGGCTTGGAAGGATGCGAAATTCCATGAGACCTCTCAGTCAGTAGTGAGAGGTTCTTTTTGCGTTTTTATTTCACGCGGCCCATGATGGCGTCGACATCATCCTGATTTACCACGACACCGCCCTCAGAGCAGCGAGCCTTGGTGCGCAACTCAGAGCAAAGGTTGTCAACGTCAATCTCTCCGTTGCGGAATTTTTCCATGGATTGCAAGCGGTCCCTGCGGGAAAAAGCGTTAGAAGCGAGTAAAGGTAGGATGAGGGAGCCGTCAAAACATACCAGATTTTTGTACAGGAGAGCATCTGCGTCTTGTCCTCTCCGGGAACAACCTCTTCATCAACATCAACCTGCTCATCCAATGGACCGAGCGGGCTTGGCTTCTTCGGTTGCTGCTGCTGAGTAGATGCCTCAGAGAGGTTGTGGGAGGGACTGCCAAGGTCTGGCAAGGGAAAAGCGTCATTGAAAAATGAGCCAAAGTCTTGAGACAGAACTGCATCTTGTGGCTCGCGCCAATCGCCGAAGAGGACCGGGTCGAACTGGCCACCATTCTGTTGGGACAACCAGTCAAAGCCGAAGGAATCCTCCACCGGAGGTTTGGGGTTGCTCGGCTCGTTGGCAGGCTTATTTTTAACGGCTGGGATGGGGTTATTGACGTTGCCGCAGGCCATGCCAAGCTTGGCGCAGAAAGATTCCTCACCGTTGATTGAGCCACCGCAGGACGCGTCGTGCTGCTTTCCATCTGGCGGAGAGTTCAAGCTGGGTTCAGGTGAAGTTCCACTAGAGGATAGTAGCTGACTCTGGTGAGAATCAGATGAAGAGGAGGGAGAATCCGAAGTGGTGGTTTCATGGGCTGAAGTAGACTTGGAATTCTTGTGCGGTGCCTTGGATGAAGTAGTGGATGAAGGGGTGTTGCCGAAAGTCCGAAGGACAGGGGGGGGTGCCACTAGAGTGGCTAGAGGGGACAGCCGGTGCACCGATGAGACCATTCAGGTTATCACGGCTCAGAACGCTCGTTGAGCGAACTGTCTCATTGCTGTTCTTGGCCTTGGACTGGTCGACCTTGTTTTGACCATTAAAGATATGCGAGCCGGGCAAGTCGCCAAACTTAGGGAAGTCAAACAAGAAGTCGGTGTTTTGGAGGCCATAAGATCCATGAGACTGAGCGGCAGGCCAGTGCTCATCGCAGAGAGCCCATTTCCGCGACTTGACATCCACGAGAGACGCTTGCGATATTCACGCAGCTCCACCTGCAATCGTTCCACCTGGGCCCGGAGTAGCCCGTTTTCCTGAGAAGTCGAGTCAGAAGTCCTCTGCAACTCCTCGACTTTGGTTTCCAAATCCTTCAAGTGCTTCTCTTTGCGCTCTCGGAAGGCCCGCTGGGCAGCACGATTCTGTGCCTTGCGTTTCTGTACGCGGTGTCAGTGGCTGTTCATGGTCAAATGATGATCCCTAGGAAGAGCGGTGTGCCTACCGTAGTGGGCTCTGAGGTCAGCGGCTTCCGGCCCGGCTTCTTGGCTTCGCTCTCTCTCCGCTTCTTGCCTGTCTCTTCAGGATCTATATCCGGCTTCCCGTCCATAGATTTACGCTTCCCACCCAGCTCATGGTCGGGAGACGGATCGCCCGGGAGGTCGCCGATCAAGTTGGCTGAATCGGGGAATTCAAAGTCGACCTCGGGATTGAAATCGAGGAAAGGGCTCTCGTCATCCGGGAAACTAAAGCCGTTCAATTGAGAATTATCAAATCCACCAGATGGAGGCGCACTCTGGCCATTGGAAGAAGTATGACCGGGGCTGTGCTCAGGCTTGGCGGGTGTCTCGTAAGATTGCTTGTGAGAAGGGTTGTTGGAGGAAAGAGCGGCGAGGAGAAGATCTTGCTGATCAGGGGAGAGATTGTAAAGCCCCTGCTGGTATAGATGGTTGTAGTCGCTCATTTTGGCGGTAAACCCGAATGTCTGTTTTGGGTGGCGTTACACGGGAGAGGGGTTGCTTGGTGACGTTCAGAAGAGCTCGAAGAGATTCGAGGCTAACAACTGGGCCTCTCGCCCGCAGGGATCGATATTGCTGGGATTGTAAGTTCTGGTGAGACCAGAATGAAGGACTGCCCCCTAGAGAAACGAAAGGGGAGTCCTGATTGGAACAAAAGGTATCTTAGAGCCTCTTGAGAGCGGGGGCAAATATCAGGAATAGTTGCAGGGGAAAAAAGACGACCGGTCGATTGGAGGGGTTGCAGGAGGGGGCCTGAGGCTCCAAAGTACCCGCTTTCCTGGATCGAGCAGCTTCGACAACAACTAGACCGGATTGTGAAGGAGATTGAGGGAGGAGGAGATGATGAAAGAGGAGGCGATCGCTTTGCGGTGGGCAAGAGCGACTTGTAACTGGTTCGGGGCTTTCTATTGGCCCGAGCCAGAGCCTAATGCTTGGTGTCCAATCACGGCAGGGAATGCGGGGGGGACAGTTGCTTAGAAATCCGCTTCGATCTTCTTCCGTGGCGTTTTTTTTTTTGGCGAGTTTGCACCGTTGGGAATGGAAGTTGATCTGCCTGGACTGTTGCAAGTCCTTTTCTGATCCGGTTTATTGCTTCACTCCGTTTCGATCGTGCTGCTTCACTACGTTGCACCCTGTCATGCTGCGCCCCATTCGCTCACCAACCTATTCGTTTCAGCTATCCGCTAAATCCGTCCCCATGAGGAACCTTAATCCTGAAGCAGACACTGGGGCCAAAATTTCGAATCCCGAGCTCAAGAGTGACTCAGGCTGGGCCTGATATTCCTGTTCTCCCCAGGGTCCGGCCCCACTTGATCCGACAGGATGATCAGCCCATTCTGCTACTTCTGATCCGCGTGGCAAAGCCCCGGCCAGCCCGCTCACCCCGGATCCTCCCTGCACTCTTTGAGCTCCTCAACGTACCCTGCAACATAGGCTCCGAGGTACTGACAGTGGAGGCATGTCTGTATAAGGTGCGAGGTACTAGAATTCAGTCTTGACTTTTGATCCTGACCACCAGATGAACTGTACTCATTAACTCCGCTGCTGATCACGAAGCGGGTCTTATCGCCGCTATCGGAACTCCCAGTCGATGCGGTAATAATACCCGCCGATACCTAGGGATGGGCGCCTGGAGCCAGCCGAGGCAAATCATGCAAACAAGCCAGCAAAACGATACAAGAGGTGCAAACGTATCAAATGGCATTTCTACTGATGAATCTGTCACAGGTAAAATGTCTAACGTAGCGCAGGACAAGATTAATTAAGGGTAGGAATCATGGTATTCTAGCAGGCACAATATTTCCTCTCTAAGTGTAGGCCTTTTCATGTAAGATATTCCTTGGCAGTCAGATCAAACCCTTTTTACGCTGTCTCTCTGATGGGATGCATTTAGTATCTAGCTTTACTCTTAGGACCACTGATTGCAACACAACTCTACTGACGGCCTAGAGGTTGTGAAGCACAAGACACTGGAACGGCCGGTACTGTTGAAGCTGACGTTGATTAGAATGACTAGTTATTGAGAGTCAATGTGGAAGCCTGCTCAACTACCAGTAATGTTCCACTACTGTATCATGGTCTACCGAGATGGCAAATTGCTACTTTGGCCTGTATATATGAAACATGACAGGCTGAGAATGCGTTATCTACTTCCTGCTGTTTTGAGAACCGTTGAATACCGCTGGTAACTAATATGACAACTGTACCCTCGTTTGCAGCACTTGGTAAAATTTCTTGACTAAATGCACAGTGGGTTCCGTATCTATCCAACCCGGAGACTCACGAGTTCTAAAATGTGGAGCTTCTGAGGCTGCACAATAATTGACTGAGGCACCACCTGGGCAAGAAACCGCAATGAACAATCTAAGGGCGATATCAATCAGACTTCCGCATTGCTACAATACAAGGGACGCTTTCAATTCTTCTCACGGGACCTCTGCCGTGGCCCTTTCGCATTGCATTTACTCTCACGGATCTCCACCCAAATAGTATCTTGGTTGACGATGGATGGTATATCACTTCGTTGGTTGACCTTCGATAGGCACGCTCTCGCCCTATCCAAATGATGCGCATGCTTACCTGGCTTACTAGAAAAGCCGTTGAGGAGGTCGCCGAGGAACCTACCGAGTATAATGCTTCTAGATCTAAATTCATTGAAACCATGGCAAGAGAGGCGAAGTCATTCAGCCTTGTTTCAGGAGACAAAGCCAGATAGCAGTAAACAATTCAACCACGCTCTATGGAGCAGTGCCCAAACCATAATGCCTTCCATGAAACTATGCTGTCGTATTGGTCCCAGGACTTCCTGAAGGTTGGAGCCTCTAAGCAGCGGGATAGCGTTGGTTATGGTGTCCACATAAATGCAGCCTTTGGGATTCTTGACAAGGTGAATTGGTAGTAGCTGGATACGAAGTACCTAAAGCCTAAATGCCTACTGAACTGGTCAACCTCGTTGCTTTTTCATTCGCATTGTATTGACTTGTAGCCATAATCTCAAAATCTTCTACTAATGTCCACTCAGTTATTTCACATTTTAAAATCATTACTGTGGTTTCTTTACCAGTACCGGCCGAGGGACTAGCTTGCTGTAATGTTCCACGTTGGATTTGGGGCCGAGCGTTTCCTGTTCGCCATTTGAAGCGTCTAGGGGTTCTGGTATTTTATTAGTAGCCCTAAAATCGTTCCAAAATCATCTTGCATTGCTAAGTGAAATCAAATAATGGCCTTCATCCTTTCAGTAGCCAATCATACTTTAGATCTGAAGAGTTCAGAAAGTCTAACGGGCTTGACACAACGGTACTTGAGGTAGGAAAGACTGGGTAATTACTAATGTACATCATGGCAATATGGTCAACTACCCCCAGAGCCCTATCTTTGATGGGAGTCGGTTTCAACTGAACTTGATATTGCTTGCTCAAGCATGCATGATGTAACGAAATAGTAAGGCCCTCGCTTGTTAACTTACGTCATAGATCCCTTCGCTTCCAAATTAAGAGCTAAGGCTGAAAGGCGGTGAGAACGAAAAAAAGATATCTTTGGCAATTCATCTTCACCGCCGGGATCTTATCGATAATAAAATATTGAAGGCCCCAAGGCGGTGAAAGTTTACACCACTCTTTCTTATCGCCTCGGTAGAACGAACTTACTTGACCTGCGTCTTTGCATCTCTGAACATCTCAACATCAACCGTCGCAGTTTAACGGAGTCCAACACTCACAGAACTGTCAGCTATTCAGCCCCAACGTGCAGATAAAGTCTCAAGCCCTTTCGCTGTTCGGCGCAATTGTGAAAATGTCCGACATGGCGGAACTTGAGAAGGAGCTGAAAGAGTTCAAAGAACAGGTACGCTCCCTTCCTCGCTCTCCTTTTGGTTTTTATAGCCGCTCTTTGGATGCGGGCTTAACAATTTTGAAATACAGCTTGAAGAGGTCGAGCGCATGTTGCAGGACACCCCGGACGACCCCGAATTGCTAGCCTTCAAACCTGAACTCCAAAGCGAAATCAAAACTCGTGAAGACGCCATTGCCGCCGCAAAGAATGCCACCGAGTCGGCTGTTTCCGCTAAGCACGCGCCACCCAATGCGCCATCTCCACGCGACTCCGCCACGCCAACCCCGGTGGCGGCTCAACGCGATGAGCCTGCCCAACCCCGCGTATCATACTCAGTCAACGACAATGTGCTGGCTCGCTGGGTCTCCGGTAACGGCGGCTTTTTCCCTGCTCGCATCACCTCAATCACCGGCTCTGTCGCCAATCCCATGTATCTGGTTTCTTTTAAGGGTTATAACACGATGGATAACGTGACCCTGAAGGATCTTAAGCCCCTTGGCCATGAATCTCGCAAGCGTAAGGCTGATTCTACCCCAGGTGGCTCCGCGTCTGCTTCGCCCGCTCCCTCGCCTGTCAGTTCCGGCAACGTCATCACCGCCCCAGCCGAAATCAACCCCGCTTTAGCTACCAAAGCCCGGGACGATGCGAAGAACGCTGGGGACTCTGCGGGCCGTCCATCCAAAGCCTCTCGTAAGGGGAAAGCCTCCCGCGAACTGGAAGCTGGCAAGACCAAGTGGCAGGAGTTCTCTGCTAAGAGCAAGGGCAAGTTCGGCAAGAAGGAGAGCATGTTCCGGACTGGCGAGGGTGTGAACGCCCGAGGTTGGCATATCCCTGACTCTGATTGCGTATTTACGTCTAACTAACCTTGGATCATAGTTGGGGTCACGGGCTCCGGCCAGCAAATGCGCCGGGATCCCACTCGCTCACGCAACACCTACGCCAAACAGGAGGAGGACGATGACTGGTAAGATGGAATTAATCTCGGATCTGATTACGAAGATGGGTGCATTCGGGAAGGAATTGGTGGATACGTGATACCTTCATATCGGCTGGCCTGAGATTAGAGGCCTTTTTCTTCACCCGTTTAAGGGCATATTATCTTTACCTATTGCTTTAGCGACTTTATCTTTATCCTTGGCCTTACCCTATGGCTATTTCTATCCATAATACAGATGAGCTACGCCAACTCCTGCACACCCACATTATGCTGATGGCTAACTATTCGAGGCCCTCCCGGTTGATTGCTACAAGACTGCCCAACTGCTGCTGTATACATGCAGCAATTGCATAGTCAAACCCTTGTGGAGCCGCCCTAGCATGCCAGGGAATCGATAAACATTGTAGAAGAGCTTTAGAATCTAAATCCTGCACAAAGTTGGATAATAGTATGTATAAAAATCGATGGATGCGATGAACGAGCCCGGGCTGGTTATTCTGAGGTGGATCAAGTATTACCCAAAATCCAAAATTGGCGATCCTTGACTCGCTACTATGAGGCCGCCACTCTCTTAAAGGCTTGCGTAGCTTTGAAATAACTATCAAATTGACCTGGTTACGTGCTTGCATCCTCTACCGGGCTCTGAGTGACTGTCGCAAAGAAATGAGGTGGGTCCACCCCGCCATGCGGCTAAACACCGTTTTCCACATGAGGTTTAGCGTTGCTATAACCTTGTTGGAATCCACTCCTCTACATATCGTGGTTTGGATGCCCATGGGCCGAGACAGATCGCTTCGCATCTTAGCGTGAATTTTCGCGAGCCGGTAGATTCTTGCAGGCTAGCGTGTGGTGGCTCCCAGGGCTATAAATGCGGGCTAAGTCTCATCTCCAAGTCCATACATTCATTCATTCAATCATCCTCTCTTCTTTTCTTCCCATGGCTCAAGATACCCTTTCCCTCGCAGGCAAAGTCGCCATCGTGACTGGCTCCGGCCGTGAAAGTGGTATAGGGGCCGCTATTGCATTCATCTTTGCGCGCAATGGGGCCCGTGTGACCATCAACCATGTTTCAGACGCAAGTGCTCCCCGCGCTACGAACGTCGCCAAGGTGATCCAGGCCCAAGGCGGAGCGGCAACGGTTATTCAGGCAGACATATCGACTCAAGAGGGTGCGGCAAAGCTTGTCCAGGGCACATTGGCTGCGTTTGGCGTGGATCATGTCGACATTCTTGGTAAGTTCCAGGTCCCCGGTCTGCCAGCAGATTCACGGGTTACCATATTCAGGGTAATTAAGCTGACTTCTGATAAGTAAATAATGCTGCCGGCGGTGCGCCAAAGAGCGCTCTCCAGTCGGACCGAGAGGCTCTTGACACGATCTTTCAATCCATCGTTTATGGGCCCATATTCACTATCCAGGCTACTCTTCCCCATATGCCCCGTGGCGGTCGCATAGTCAATATAGGCTCCATTGCCTCAAAGTTGGGTATGTCCCCTTCTGCGGTTTATGGCGCTGCCAAAGCTGCGCAGGACTCTCTCACGTATGCACTGGCCATGGAATTGGGTCGTGGCCATGGTGTCACGATAAACACCGTCGCACCGGGTCCTGTGGATACCGAAGCTTTGCCAAAGATGGTTGCGGAGAAGATACACGAGACGCTTATTCCAATGACGAGAGCTGAAGAGCGGGCAGGAACCCAGGAAGACATTGCAGATGCAGTGCTGTTGCTGGTGTCGGAGAAGAGTCGGTGGATCACGGGGCAGATCATCTCCGTCAGTGGTGGTATAACTGGAGGCTCAATGTAAACCAGCGCTCTAGCCTTTTAAGCCCATTTAATCATCCCTCAATATGTGAGATCTATCAATTTCAAATATCATGTCCTCAATGGAGGACGGGTCAGCTAGCCGTTCAATCCATAAGATTTCGCGAGCATTATCCAATACAGCGTCTCCGTTCTGAAATCCATTGGCGGGCATCCGGCGAGAGATTTCCCCTGTATATACACTAGTATTCCTTTGACACTCTGGTGGTTGGAGCAAACATGCTGTTGCAATTGCCCAACTCTGAAGCCCAGGAAGAATGTAGTGGTGACCGTAGCCTTGAATGCTACTCTCTTTAATGAGATGGAGCAGTTTATCTTGCAGAAAAATCATCTCAGGCGCGGCCAATCCATAGGCATTTTTCAAGCCCGCTAGTAAAATAAGCAAAGCTAGTCGCACCACTTCATGAAGAAATGGAAAAGAATTTGTGTCATATGACAAGAATCGAGGAAGAGAAAGCAGGAGATGAGTGGGAGACCCCAGCATCGTCAAAGGGCTGAGGTCTTTCTCTTGTCGCCAGAACCCAGACCGGAGAGCATGGGAGTTGACGAAGTTGCAGACGAGCGCCACTTGTTCTAGGGCAAGACACAACTCACTCGACATAGTAACTTGAGTGTGCAGGTACTCAAGGATCTTGCAGAATGATGGGGTTTTCGGTACTGGCCTCAAGTCAGTAGCAGGGAAACAAGAATCTTCGACCAACAGAGGCGGAGTGTCCTTGACCACTGATCCCACCACATCAAACCAAGAAGCGAAAAGTTGGAGGTTACCATTTAGGCCGCAGAATCCATTTCTGAGCTGGATAATATGTTTCAAGCCTTGTATATGATAAGCCCAGCGATCTAGGGTCCCAACGTATAACTAAAACGATTAGCCAGCTGCTCATTGAAAGGAAAAACCACAGACTACGAACATCATGGCATATGAGGCCCAGCACAGCAGTCATCAGGCCCTCACTTGCGCGATCAATTGGGTCAGCCAATCGCCTTGTCACTTGCCTCACACTTTCGCCGTAGTAAGCGAGAGCCTCCGCACTGCGTTCGTACTTGAATGTTGTAGGATGATGGGCTTCATCCAGAAACATCGCCGCGTTGGCCATTGACAATTTGAAAGCGCTACCATCTCTTAAGGCCATCTCAAACCAGATGCCCCTGAACGGGCGATATCTGTAGTCGGCCTCCGATTGCACTATGGGGATCAATGAGATGGCGCCAGTTTGTCGTGGCCAGGGCGGATCTTACTGAAATGGGCTAACTGCCGGGCCCTGTTATCAAGGTCTATAGGTAACGGGCTTGATTCCAAGGCGGGACATAAGAAATCCTTCTGATTATGGTCTATTTGATGTGGCTGTCCAATGAAGGTGACGGCAGGTTGGCTTTTGGGCTTTCGCCGCGATCGGCCAATATCGCGCATTACTCGCCTTCGAATGGCACGCTGGGTATCTTTGTTTTTCACTTCATCGGGATTTGCCACAGTAATAAAGAGAAGCCCGTTGGTGGACTCCATTCTTGTTGGGTGCGGCTCAAATCGATGAAGCCATCTGGCTCAGAAGACCTCAAGTGTCAATGACATGCCCGCCGCTAATCTCAAACCGGATTAGTCTGCTCTGGTCGAGTCGCCACTGTAGCTTGAAACACGATGCTCTAAGTTCAATCCTACATGTGCAGCCTGAAGGGCAAGGGGTGCAGCCTGAAGGGCAAGGGGTGCAGCCTGAAGGGCAAGGGGTTTCTCGTGCATGATAAGATGTAATCCAAGTGGTACTGATTACTGGACCCCGA
Organism: Penicillium chermesinum; assembly: GCF_028974085.1. NCBI lineage: Eukaryota > Fungi > Ascomycota > Eurotiomycetes > Eurotiales > Aspergillaceae > Penicillium > Penicillium chermesinum. Next base: position 1,657,026 of record NW_026695316.1, read on the forward strand.
GTACCATGTAGGCCTCCATTATTTCGACCCTTAAAATTTGCATACCTTATCCGATTCAACTCTGTCGCTTGACTGTTCGTCTTCAGGAATGTGGAGAACAGAATATAGCAGTCGAGAGAAGGAAAAAAAAAGCTACATTCAGTATTTTATAGACGCGTTAATCCTGGGTCAGTGTGCTGGTTTGCCTGACTGGTTGTAGCAGGGCTAGGAATCGAGGGATTGGAGCCAGCGCATGATAGAGGTCTTCATGAAAGGCCCGATTTCTCCAGGCCACGCCAGCTGCCAAGTCATCAGTGGAAATGAGCAATTAATTCGTGTACCTGACGTTTAGGCCTAAAGAGCGACCTGGACCGTCCAAGCTTTGGGGCGGCAGTCATGCGGGGGCCGCGTGGTAGCCCGGTTCTCGTTTCTCCGGCACGTCATGGTTCTGGACCTCTAACTCCTTCCTTCCTCCTCCCACTCTTGCATGCATACCACCATCATCCTCTCAACGACGCTTAAAAATTTTACGATAAGCTGCTGTGTGTCAAGCAAATACATATCATTCCAGCCACTTTCCTGGACCTGGCGCTGAGCTGACCTCGGCATCATATCCGGGCGCATCAGCAGCTGCATGGCGAGGTAGGCCGATCGCGGTCATCATATCGACCCCAACCACAACAATCAAAACCGAATCCGCCGCAAACCAGACAGCTTCCCGATCCAATCGTATCCAATCCTCACGATGCGCCCGCTCGGGGTGGCTCTAATCGCTGGGATGGGCTCCCTAGCCTTCCAGCCGACGCTCGTAGGTGCTCAAGAGCAGCCTACGATTCATGAAAATGGGCGGTGTGCGCTTCGAGGACAGTGCGGAAAGCAATCATTCTTTGGCGGCGAGCTTCCTTGTTATGATAACGAACTAGCGCGACAGCCTGATGATCCGGTGCGCCAGAAGCTGGTCAAGCTGTGTGGTCCTAAGTGGCAGGAAGGGCCAATCTGTTGCGAGAGTGAGCAGGTAAGGAGCGCCGCTGTCAGAAGTCGTCACATCTCTTGATCTCAGGACTAAATGCTGTCATTTGATAGATCGATACTCTCTCGAGCAACTTGAAGCTAGCCGAAAACATCATATCGTCCTGTCCCGCCTGCAAGGAGAACTTCTTTGATATCTTTTGCACCTTTACCTGCTCACCGGATCAATCGCTGTTCGTGAATGTCACCGCAACCGAGGACAACGGGTCAGGGAAACAGCGAGTCACTGAGGTGGATAACCTTTGGTCTGAGGAATACCAGAGCGGTTTCTACGATAGCTGCAAGAATGTCAAGAACGGCGCCTCTGGTGGGAAAGCGATCGACTTCATCGGTGGTGGTGCGACGGACTATCATCAGTTTTTGAAGTTCTTGGGTGATAAGAAGTTTTTGGGAAGCCCATTTCAAATCAACTATGTGACCGAACCGACCGGGCCTGACCCTCAGGGCATGCATGCCTTGGCCATGAAACCTAAGGCCTGCAACGACCCTGACAAGAACTTCCGCTGCTCCTGTGTCGACTGTCCTGATGTCTGCCCGGAGTTACCCGCAGTAGCGACACACGATTACTGCCATGTAGGGCTTCTTCCCTGTCTTTCCTTCGCCGTGATCATCATCTACTCTGCCTTCTTGTTATTGGTGATCGGCCTCGCCAGCTATGTCACCTACAAGGAACGTCGTTTCCGCAAACCTGAACGAGTTCGTCTACTCCAAGACCCTTCCCCTAGCGAAGATGAGGATGAGGGAGAAGTCGTTCATCGTGGAGGGTATCTTGAGCAGCCACAGGGCATCTACAAGCCCAACTCTTTGTTATCAGCACTTTTTTACCGAATTGGTCTGCTCTGTGCCCAACTTCCAGGTCTCACTATCTTGGCCAGTACACTCGTCGTGGTACTGTTGAGTCTAGGATGGCTCAGATTCGCCGTGGAGACGGATCCTGTTCGTCTGTGGGTCAGTCCATCATCGGCGGCTGCACAGGAGAAGGCCTTCTTCGATGAAAGTTTCGGGCCATTCTACCGGGCCGAGCAAGCCTTTTTGGTGAACGACACCGGTCCAGTCCTGAATTACGAGACATTGGTTTGGTGGTTCGACATCGAATCTCGGGTGCGCCGTATCATCTCATTAGAGCGAGGCTTGAACCTCGAGGATGTTTGTTTCAAGCCCACTGGCGATGCTTGTGTAGTCCAGTCACTTACTGGTTACTTCGGCGGCTCGGTCGCCAATCTTGACCCTGATACGTGGGAAGACAGACTTCTCCATTGCACTGAGTCTCCAGGAGACCCCGGCTGTCTTCCAGACTTTTCACAACCCTTGAAACCAGAGCTTATCCTTGGTGGATATGACAGTGCCACCGAGAACGCTCTTCAAGCTCGGGCTTTGGTTGCCACATGGGTAGTGAACAATTATGAACAGGGGACAGAAGGAGAAGAACGTGCCATTGATTGGGAGAACAGTATCCGCCGAGTATTCGACGTTGCTCGCGAAGAAGCCGTCGAGCGAGGACTCCGTATCTCCTTCAATGCCGAAATCAGCTTGGAGCAAGAGCTCAACAAGTCTACCAATACGGATGTAAAAATCGTGGTTATCAGCTACGTGGTCATGTTCATTTATGCGTCCCTGGCTTTGGGCTCGGCTACTGTCACGTTGAAGTCACTCTTGACGAATCCTGCCAATGCCCTCGTGCAGTCTAAATTCACCTTAGGCGTTGCTGGAATCGTCATTGTACTCATGTCTGTCTCTGCCTCGGTTGGTCTGTTCTCAGCTGCAGGTGTGAAAGTGACCCTGATCATAGCAGAGGTCATTCCGTTCCTAGTCCTAGCAGTCGGTGTCGATAACATCTTCTTGATTGTCCATGAGTTTGAGCGAGTCAACTTCAGTCATCCCGATGAGGAAGTCGAGGAAAGAGTCGCTCGTGCTCTTGGACGAATCGGCCCAAGTGTGTTCCTGTCTGCTCTGACCGAGACAGTTGCTTTTGCTCTCGGAATCTTTGTCGGGATGCCCGCTGTGAAGAACTTTGCTGCCTATGCTGCCGGCGCTGTGTTTATCAACGCCATTCTGCAAGCAACCATGTTCGTTGCCGTGCTTGCTCTGAACCAGCGACGTGTGCAAGGTCTTCGGGCCGATTGTCTTCCATGCCTCACTGTCCGGAAAGCCACTTCCTTTGGATTACCCGAGGAGCAGTTATACGATGATCAAGAGGCGGAAAGCTCCCTGCAGACTTTTATCCGCCGCATATATGCCCCTTTCATTCTCGATCGGCGCGTGAAAGCGGTAGTTGTGATTACTTTCCTCGGTCTTCTCACCGCGGGACTGGCCTTGATTCCTGAAGTCGCTCTTGGCTTGGATCAGCGAATCGCCCTTCCAAGTGATTCATACTTGATACCCTACTTCAACGATCTTAACACTTACTTCCGCACTGGACCTCCCGTATATTTTGTCACCCGGGATGTCAATATTACCGAACGTCAGCACCAGCAGCAGCTCTGTGGACGATTCACCACCTGCGAAGAGTTTTCCTTGCCATTCGTGCTAGAGCAAGAATCTAAACGACCGAACGTTTCCTATCTGTCCGGCTCAGCTGCTAGCTGGATCGATGATTTCTTTTATTGGCTCAATCCTCAGCAGGAGTGCTGCAAAGAAGATGGCAAGGGGTGCTTCGAAAACCGCGACTCGGCATGGAATATCTCCTTGTCTGGGATGCCCATAGGCTCAGAGTTCATCCATTATGCCGAAAAATGGATCGATGCACCCACTGACGCTTCTTGCCCTCTCGGTGGTAAGGCAGCCTACAGTTCTGCCGTGGTCATCGATGAGAATCGGAACACAATCAACGCTAGTCACTTCCGGACCATGCACACCCCATTGCGAAGCCAAGATGATTTCATCCAAGCCTACATTGCCGCTCGTCGTATTTCTGACCAGCTGTCTGAGGAACACCACATCGATATATTCCCCTACTCCAAGTTCTACATCTTCTTCGATCAATATGTGTCGATCGTGCAATTGACAGGCACCCTTTTGGGTTCAGCGGTCGCTATCATTTTCGTTTTGACTTCAGCCATTCTGGGCTCTATCGCGACTGGCGCAGTCATCACGACTACGGTGGTAATGACTGTCGTCGATATCATCGGAACAATGGCTATCGCTGGTGTCTCCTTGAACGCCGTCTCTTTGGTCAACCTGATCATCTGCGTCGGTATTGCTGTCGAGTTCTGCGCTCATATCGCGCGGGCATTCATGTTCCCATCGCGCATACTGATGGAGAAAGCTCCGCCCAAGTTCCGTGGCAAGGATGCCCGCGCGTGGGCGGCCATGGTCAACGTGGGAGGTAGCGTGTTCAGTGGCATAACCATCACTAAGCTATTGGGTGTCTGTGTACTCGCATTCACTCGAAGCAAGATCTTCGAGATCTACTATTTCCGGGTCTGGTTGGCGCTCGTTATTTTCGCTGCCATTCATGCTCTAATCTTCCTTCCGGTGGCTCTCAGCTATTTCGGTGGTGGAGGTTTGTCTACTCCCATCCCCATACATTTTCGCCGTGGTTAACACAAATACAGGATATTTCGACCCTGCGTCCGACGGTGGCTTCGAAGCGAACCTTGCCTCCCGCGGCTACCGGTCATTGCTGGTCGATGGCGATTACGACTCTGATGAATATTAGGCGCTTTTGGCCGGGCTGTTTCGCTCTTTTAGTCTTCCTGTGTCAAGTTAGACTTACACGGCACGTTTCGTGGCCATAAAGGACTCAGAACTAGCCTGTCTGGATAAGAAGTGGTTGAGGAGTCTAGGGAATGGATTTCGGTTACGATTTGTTTGTTTACTTCCCAAGCATATTTGACTTTCTGGAGGCATATCGTGATCGTGAACACGCAATTCTATATGCTCACTGGCCCTTCCAAGGTTTCTCCGTAGTGAAAGTTTATCCTCATGAAGGCAATAATGCAATTCCTAGTATAAATCTTGAACGAATAATGAAATAGTATTGTTCTCTCGGTTTTCGTTCTAGAAGGATCTCAAGGGGAATCTTCACTCTACTCATTAGCTAGGATAATCGGTACCGGGAAATAAGAAGAAAAATTCAATTCTAAACACATACTAAGACCCCGAGTATAGCTGGCCTTATACCACTAAGTAGTAGATTATCCATGGAAATAGCGGCGCATCAAACAGTATACCACGAAGATCAGAACCACGGGGTAAGACCAAATTTCCAAATCCCAGAGATGATAAACTTGAAGCTCAGTACCTACCAGAGCGTGTCTCGATTCTAGGCTGTTCCAACACCCTCAATATAGTGGTTATCTCTGGTATGCCAGACCTCTTGAGAGAGTCAAGCCATTCACGATACTCGCGGAAGTTGGAGATATTGTTTACAACGCCATCTGCCTCAATACGCAGAAGGTTCCCTATGATTTCTATCAGCATGCCAACAGCAATGTCTGCGATCATTTTGCGCCGTCGGGCCTTGGTTCTCGGCGTCAAAGTTGCGTCTGCGCTTATGGCCGAGCGCTGTCTCGACATATTCAGTATAATCTGCTCTAGCATATCAGTGATTCGATATGCCAATCTGGCCTTTACTAGATCGGTCATTCGGAAAAATCGCAAGGTGAGAGGCTGACTCGCTGCTCGCACCCACTGACGGAGAAAATGAAGATTGTCAGCCGTTATGCTCAGCGTTGCTGCATACCCGATAAACTTCGTGTTCGGAGCCGGGGTGTAGATTGTGGGCGCAGGAGCAGTCGCGGCTACAGCACCGCGGATTATATGTGTCGAATCAGACAATACCAAAGGGTTGGCATGACGCGAAAACCACAGGGCAGCAGGCCGGTCTCCAAATTTGATAGCTGTTGCCCATGGATGCCATGTGCCCCCATCCCAGCCAGCTTCACTGGTTTGATTCACGCCTAGTCCGGCCGGTACTGCGACATCCTCATGCATCAGTTTAAATAAAGCGATTCGTTGCGGATTGCGGGTTATGATAAGCTCATGCCATATCCACGAATCCCGGCTTCCACCCCGGGACACAACTTCATGGGCATGGACAAGATGTACCCCTCGCGCTAATTGATAGGTTAGTTCAGAGTAACACTTGCACAAGCAAAAGCCATCCTAGCACTTTCTCGAGCTGGGAACGTCATTGACTCACCATTCAGCCTCCTTGCCATATTCAGACCGATCCACGGAGCCATCCTCAGCAATTGGCGGTTCGTGATTAGATTGCTCCAGTTATTAACCCGACCGATAAAAGTTTCACCTCGTCGAACAAAAGCCTCAACGAGCTGTCGGTTATCTGCAACGGTCCCGAGTATATAATGCATCCCTTCGATTTCCATATCAGTAAATATTGCGCCTCAGAGCTGGGAACGGAAGGGGTTGCTTGCAAATACACACCATCTTGATCCATGCCGATATCAGTAAACAATGCCGATAGAGGGAACTGTCTGATCATGTAGTCTTGAAGAGCAACATTTCCGTTGATATTCGCCTGCCGAAAATAACTGCCTGCTCGATCGTAAAAGCCTGTTACACTTATAATCCCATATGATTCAAGAAAGCGAAAACAGTCCAGACAATTTGCTGTGCCGTGATTGAAATACGGGTCTACCGCAGACATAGGTCTGATAGGGGCATTTTGAACGACTGCCATGGTCCTAACTGCGACGACGTTCGGGAAATGCGCGTACACGCTGCTGAATTGGGCTTGCATTGCTTGTGTCATGGCAGCCCGAATATGCAGCCTTGCGTCCCTTCCAAACGCCCCCGTTCGCTCCGCAAGTACAATCATGTGGAGGACATTCTCATCTGTCATGGCAAGCTCCACCGCATTTGCCCACACCAAGTATGGGAGGGTTTGCGCCATGTTGTCGATAACCCAGTAGTCTGTCTATGATTTGTGTTAGGGCTTTCACTGAGAATTAGCTTTGTCTATCATGAACACTGGTGCTTCGCCCGTAAACTTGAAACCTCGGTTGCTGGTAAACTGTGCTTCTATATCGATCAGGAGGTGGGGTATTGGTACAAATTCCAGACTGCTTTTGCTGTAGTTGATCTTCGCTTCGCTGTCTCTTAGTATCTGGAAAATAGAGGAATCCTTACGATCAGGGTGCTCTCTTATATAATAGGAAAAGCTTAGGTGTGCTTCGATTCCGAGTTCATTGTCTTCGTCTGAAGAATTATTTCAAGACGAGTTTCTTTGGCATGAAACCCAACTCGAAACGACTCTATGAAAGCCCGGCCACGGAAATAGCAAAAGAAAAGAATACATGACACCTGTATGCGTGCTGTCGCATATTAAGTTTCATCCTTGTGCGAGATTGCGGCTAACCAAGAATGGTTGTTAGAGTAAAATGAGATTATTAGGATTAGATGATCGATTCCATAGTGTGGGGGACTGTTTGTCACAGTACTAGTACTAACTATATCTGGGAATTTGTCCCGTAATATTCTAAAGCTGTCACATTCCTCGCAGTTCGAACAAATTTTCGTTACTTATTCTCTTTGAAAACCAGCCAACCTTCAAAGAATAAAGCCAAGCCACTGCGTATTGTACATAGCATAACACTACTCTCCTTCTTATCCTCAACCCGAGGAGGCAATACAGTGTGTTGACCACTTCTCCCTTTTAGCATTGCACAAAGGCCTGCCGCATTGTCTCCCTACCATTGTCAGTTTCGTAGCTGATTTTAACCTTTCTCTGTATATCTCCTGTGGCTGATTGACGAGACGAGGGGCCGCTATCGAAAGGTTCTTCGAGAAAAACGATTATCGGCGAACTGCTTTCAGACCTCCCACCTAGAGAGCGCCATTTTATCCAATATTGAAATTCCGACGTACCCTATAGAACGACTGCTGGCAATGTGGCAGTCAAACAGCCCCGAGCGGGTAAACAAAGCATGCCAAGCAAAGAGGCCCCATATGAATAGCCGTAGTCGTTCTCTTGATAAACATATTTGAAACCCTTTCTTTGATTTCTACTTGAACGGAGTGCTCAATGAGCTCGAGAACGGTCGGGAAAGGCATTGGCTAGTTCGTACTCCGGGTATGAGATCGAGGTTTCGACAGTGGTTATCGAGAGAATTGCTGTCAGCATGCCGAAAGTGATCATTAGGTGCACTGGTAGTTCTGAGGGCTCCGATCTCAAGTGTTCATATTGATATAGATCCGCGTCGCCTTTGCCTCTCTCGTCTCCATTCAAATTATTATGAATTGGATACGTATGTTGCATATTATACCGGGAACCCAGGTGGGCCCAGGTCAGCCTGTATGGGGCCCCCACCCCAGTGTGTTATACCTTGATTCATGGAATCTGGACCGAGGCTGACCACACCGACATTACACTGGACACAAATACCGTGCTTTGAGTATTTGATCCGAGAACGGATCTGTGACTCGAAAGCTTGAAAGCTCGGAAGCTCGGCAATATGTCGAAGGGCAGGCAATGCTCAATCTGTAGGGACCCCGACCGGAAGCGACTTTGAGATCCTCAGTTGGCACACTTCCCCCCCCCCACTCTTTGCCTCTGGAATACTCGGTCGCTGAAATTGTTCTATTTGCTTCCTGTTTTTGCCGACAGCTCTACATCACGGAGCGCATCGCCCATCTCTCCGCGCCCGGGAAACCAAGAGAACCTTGTGAAACCTGATTTTATGAGGGAAGTTGTCCCGGCTGGGCCAAAGAAAAACGCCCTTGATGTATGCAGTGGGCCACAGGGCTTAGCGTAGCCGGTATTGAAGAGGAAAGAGCAAGAATGATTGGTCTCCGGTCGAGATAAATGGCTGCCTACGGTTCTCCACAAAATGGAACATTTCACTTCAAAGAGGGCGTCGGATTGCAATTTTCGCAAATTCCCCTTCATCCTCAGAAATAAGGCATCCTAGCCCTGGCCTTCTTCATCTCGAGGTGAGACCTACATTGATTTGCGAGAAGATCTCCGAGGAGATAGGAGATATCTGGATCTGACGTGCAGTGGAGTAGGTCGGATCTCGAGCGTATCGACTCAGCAGCAAGCCATGATCGCCGCCAATTCCTCCCCGGCCAATTTCACCCTCCCTTCGAGCTCGGCCAGCTCGGTCACAAAGCCTCTCAAGCCCGTCTCAAAGCCCTGCTTTGGATGTGACTGCGGTGATGAAGACTGCGACTGCTGCATTTGTACCGTGATGTGATATGTTAGCACCGCCCCTTCAGCCCTATTTCCAGAGGGCTGGGAGCCCCGGCTAGTCGCAGGGGACCCGGACGGGGATCCTCCCAGGGCAAATCGGTATCTTCAACTGGAACCTTTCGAGTGGCGTGCTCTCTCTTGCGGACTATGGCGAAGTGGGGCCATATACATTGTGTGGGCGATGCCCGTTTACTTTAGTTTAGCATACTTAGCGACCTCTTTATTCCCTTCCGCTATGGCGTCATCTAGCTTAATTTCTCCATTGCCATCCAACTCTTCCTCTCTTTCTTTCTTGTCCATGCATTGACAAACCTTCAACGCAAAACTTCCTCGATGGCCTTGCAAATTTCAAGTGGGCAGCATCCGCTGACTCAGCGCTTTGTTCTTTCTCCCGGGATTCCGATTCACTTAATCGAGCATCTAGATCGTGCAAGACCCCAATGAACCCATCAGAGGAGCCCCGGAAACGCACTGCGCGGGCGTGTGATTCTTGCTATAAACGCAAGGTAATAGACCTCTCAAGCGCCCCCCCGGAGCCGTCACGTCCCTTGCTGATGCGCTCCAGATCAAATGTGACGCAGCTGAGCCACAGTGCAACTGGTGTAGCCACCACAATCTGCCTTGCACTTTCGATCGGGTAGTGCAACGTAAAAGGAAGCCCGATGAAGAGGAAAGCAGGTACGACGGAGGAGTCTCTCGGCATGTCCCTATTCTTCACGCGCTAAATGCCACTCGTGGACTCTATAGCCGCCCCAAAGCCTCGCGGCTGGCCGAACGGATCAGTCGGATCGAGCAGCTGTTAGCGGAGAATCTAATGCGAGATCCTACATCCGGTATGTCTCATTCTGGATGATCTTGTTTGGCTCTCGGCTCACGTCGCCGAAAGAGGGCGCAATGGAAGTCCCGCCTCTATCAGATCTTGCCACCAATGCAAGCAACTCACCCACGAGTAGCAACACCAGCATCAGTCAACCGATTATTTCCTCAACGGTTGGTGTGCATTTTGCTGGTCGCGAACTAGGAGTTATGAGCCTAATGACAGGCATTCCATTTCTTCTCCCAGAGGGTCAGCAATGGATTCAAGCTCGCACGGGACAGACCATCTCAAGTGATAAACTGAGTCCGGCCCGAGCACCATGGGAAAAGGAACGAGGGCAGATTTCTAACAGCATTCTCATGGATCTACGCAGCCAGGACTTGTTTTCTTTGCCTGACCAGCGAAGTGTCATGCTATACTTCAACGCCTACAGAAACTCACCCGTCATGCGCCGGGTTTTCCCATTGGTGGACGCCGATCTATTTGCTGAAACCATCCAAGAGGTCTACCAGCAACCACAGTCCAGCTTTCAGTTCGGACAGGCCAGTAGCAGAGCATGTGTGATCGCCTTTCTAGCGTTCGTTGCCCGTCTTCCCCCGGTCAAAAATAAAACTCTCGACAGTCCTTTTTCATATGTCGACCATGAGTCTCTTGCTGTGAAATCCCAGTTTCTTCTTTCCCAGGTTATGCAGGAGCCGGCTAGTTTAGAAGGCGCGCAAGCAGTGAGTCTGATGACTCTATACGAGATATCTTCGGGTAACATGCGGGCCTGCAACTACTTCGGTGCGCTTGCTGCGCGTCTCGTTTTTATGCTTGGAGGCAATTTACTTCATAGCCGGACATACCTTCCATCTGATCGAGGAAAGAAGAAGCGACAACAATTGCGAAACCTTTTCTGGGTCTGCTATACAATGGACAAAGACATTGCCCTCCGAACCGGCCAGCCACCCACCATCGCCGACGAAAACTGTGATCTGACCCTCCCGGCAGGGTACCTGGAGGCAGCTTACGATACCCCTGAAGATGAAAGAATATCCTTTTCACAGCCGGTATTCCCCTTCGACCTGCGTCTCAGCATCATCAAATCCCGAACCCACAGCGCGCTTTACTCGATAAGCGCCCTGCAAAAATCAGATGCCGATCTCCTGAAATCGATCCGCGAGCTAGATGACGAGTTAGAAGCATGGCGGTTGTCAGTCCCTTCACCATACCGCCCTACGATGTCTTTTACACCCGAGGCCGTAGATCCGAACGTGAGCATGCATTCGGTCATGTTGCGCCTCAATTACTACCTTTGCATGTCCCTCATCCACTCGGCGAGCAGTCGCTGCAAGGCCTGGGGACAGGGAAACCACGGCATGATGGACGGGGTGAACTCGAGTCTCGCCCTATCAGTTGAAGCCAGCCGATCTACCCTTTGCTATTTGGAGGCGGCGGAGCACGTACTTGTTGACGGTGTTTTCTGGTATGTCTTGAACTATCCTAAGTCCCGCATGGTGCGTTGTAGCCCCCCTCAATCCTAACATGAACCCGTCCAGGACCCTTGTCTTCTACCCAATGTCTGCCCTACTTGCTATATTCTGCAGTATTCTTTCAAACCCCCTCGACCCACGCTCGCGCGATGACTTGGACCGGCTGCGGCTAGCGACACAGATGATCCAGCGTATCTTCGAGCGAAAATTGCCCGAGAACGAGATGGAGCAGCTCAAAATGGTAGGAGAATTTGTCTCTGAGCTGAAGCGGTTGGCCGAATGCTCCATTGACAAGGCTTGGAGCGAGCAGAGCGCGACCTTGATGTCGCGCTAGTATCCCCGACGGAGGCTAAAAATTCTAATCCCTTTACGGAGTAGCTTATTCATATTTCACTTTGCAGAGGACGGGTGCTTTGTCTGTGCGGATATTCCTCAAATGGGACACAATGGAGGTGTCCCCGGTATATAATAGACTTATAGAACTACCACGAATTACGATGCAATGGCTTTTTCATTTTGAAAATATCGCAGGGGACCTTTGTTCGAAACCAGTACCCTTTACGACGATACGGGAGGAATAGAAAGGATCGAATATCTTTTTGAAAATAAAATGCTTCGTTCAATCTAGCTAAATAGCTTCTATCGCAAGTGGCTGTGGTGGCCCGGGTAGTGTCCTATTAGTTCTTTTGCAACGAGGTCAGTCCATGATACCGCAGAAACAAGAATGACACAAAAACGCAAAAATAGCCTATCATAGCTGCAAAGCCCGGGTCCCAGGTTTTGGAAGCAGCAATTTTCAGAGTTGAGGTAAGAGATGCAAAGTGGAATCAATGAGCACATAGTGCGTTCATATGGGGTTGAAACAATAAAAAAGCATCGATCATCCTGGTAGATAGAGACAAAACAAGACAAGAAACAGGTTCACTTACAGCTAGCTCGAAATCTGGCTCCAATGACTTAGCAGAGATCTACAAGGGGGAAAGGTGAAAATAGCAAATTTTGAGGTTTTTATATGGTGGATCACGGGATCGGGATGATAGACGGACCGGCAGTAAATTAGGAAAGAAAAACGACCGTTGAGGATCAATGCGCCTGGGGTTGGCTTTAGTCTGCTTTGGAATAACCTCGCCTGTCCGAGACAGGGTTTTTCAAGTTTGAGTATGAAGATTTCCGATTTCATTAACAGCGAGAAATTTTTGTGGAGTACGAAACATGGAGCTCAAAAAGGTCTCCGATTTCTATCCCAAGGAGGTTTACTCCGTCTCTTGGCGCGAAGGCAACCAACTTGATTGCAGCAGAACACATCCTCGCCCAGTTCATGGCATTTTGGCTAGCCGATACTGCGTGGTAGATAATGCCACCGTGTTGGAGGCCCGCATGACGCTAAATTGTGCGGAACAGTGACCGTTCAAGCAGCGATGACGCTCGCCGCTTGCTAATAGTAGCGTCTCCCAGCCATCCCATAGGTAGGTTTCTAGGTGAATGATTCTAGTCTCGGCTACCTGGTGGGCTCTGCACGGCATAGAGACCTAAACATAGAGTTCTTCGGGTATTGCCTCGGCCAGCGAGGTAGTATGTGAAGTTCAAACTCGATCGTACTTTCCCCTTATACTTCTGCGTCCAGCAGATCCCAGAGCAGCCGCGAGTCCTTAATTCGGGCTGCTTGAGCGTCCGCTGCTGGGTCGGCGGAGGCCTCCTTGGATTGTTCAGCCAATTTGGCCTGGCCTCCCTCCGCCACAAGCTCACTCAGCATCCCCTCGATGTCTCCCTTCAACTTGTCCATTTCTTTGATCTCTTCTTTGGTCTTTTCCAATTGCTGTTCCATCATCGTGATTAAGCTTTCGCGGGACTGGTGAGGCCGATAGAGGTTGAGAAGGTGGTGCGCATTGATGAACAAGTTGCGCATGTCTTCCACTTTCGATTCGTATTGTTCTGGCGATACTGAGAGGATCCCGACAAATTCGAGGAAGTTCAGCAGGAGCGATTTGCTGATCTTGAGCAGGTAATATGCATGGTTGAGGGGCTGCGACGGTTGTGAGGAGCCATCGGCACTGTCTGGGGTGGGATCAGGGTATAGTTGGTTGATTCCTTGGTCCTTGAGTGACGGAAGGGTGGTTGAAAGCTATGCGGGCTGGTCAGTATGTGATTGTGCAACAAAATGCGGGCAAGGACCTACGGGTTGTATTTCACCAAAAACCGAATATTCGCTTGTAGGGGGGTTCAGGCGGTATCAGGAAACGCAGTTCTGCTGGAACCTCAAGTCCTCGCAGCTCCGCTGGTGTCCATTTTTTGTTGTGAATTGGCTGCCCATTCTGGTCTTTGGCTGCTTCGGCCTTGATCTTATCGAATTTCTCAAGATTCTCGGTCGTGAAGTGCTTCCACAAGGGCGGAGGCGGCGCAAAGGCCACTGGGACTGCGCGTTGTTGGCCGGAATCCTCCATTACGAAGAGCGCGGGAATGTGTTCAAGAGCAGACGGTGGACGAGCGAGCACAGAAGTGGGAAGCTGGTGTTGTTGGAGGTGCAGAGTGGGTCTGTGCATTCTGTTCCGCCCCGGGTTCCTCAAGGCGTCCGCCGCTTCAAGCTTGACTTGTCCTGGAGCAAACTTGAGGATGCCTCGCAGTCTAGGAGACTCGACTCCGCTTCTTCATCGCTCGGGAATCGCGGGTGCTCTTGCTCGCTTTTCCCAGCGCACTTATGCTGCGGACTATATCGCATTGGGGTTTCTGGTCGCAGGATGGACGTTGGTACGGAGAGTTGCCATGAAATCCTGCGCACCCTTGCTAATCAGATGCGCTACATATTTAGATCCAATTATTCGTTGACCCTTTCCACCGCATGTTTTCCCTCGATAATAAATCCATCCAGTATCCATTTGCGACTCATGAGCGCGTCCCTGTGTTATGGTCCATCATACTCTCCGGCGTCATTCCCTTTCTCATCATACTTGCGTGGTCCGCGGCTATGCACCCGGGTGTGCAGAAGACTCAAGTGACAGTGCTCGGGCTTCTGGTTTCTCTAATGCTCACAACCTTTGTGACGGATATCATCAAAAACGCCGTAGGCCGACCGCGCCCCGATTTGCTGTCGCGGTGCAAGCCTGCCCGCGGCACACCTAATGATCAATTGGTTTCATGGACTGTCTGCACGGAGACTAGACTACATATCCTACAGGAAGGCTGGCGTAGCTTTCCCAGTGGACATAGCAGCTTTTCTTTCGGCGGAATGGGGTACTTATGCTTGTGAGTCGCCTCCGAGGGCTGTTTAGTGTCGTATATGCTAACTTCCCACCGTTCCAGCTTCCTTTGTGGTCAAATGCATGTTTTCAGACCTCGGACTGATCTCGGAAGATGTCTCTTGGCATTTTGCCCCCTGATGTGCGCATCATTGGTCGCCATCTCTCGCTTAGATGATTATCGGCATGATGTTTGGGATGTCACTTGCGGCGCGACTCTAGGCTTGGCAGTTGCGTGGTTCTCGTATCGACGCTACTATCCCCAGCTACGATCTGTTAACTGTGATGTGCCTTATGATAAGGCTGACTTTGCTAGAGAAGGATTTGACAGATTAGGTGACGAGGAACAAGCCCTGGCGCACTCTTTATACCAGCGCAACGAGCCTGTCTCTGACGAAATCTTTCAGTTAGAAGAGAATGAGCTGTCCAGGTCATAAATATCTGTGAATGTCTAATATGAAGCAATGAAACAAGCACAAGAACCCGCAATCCCGTTCGAATCAGAATATCGCATGGTACTATCTAGGCGTCGATTCTGAAAAACGTGCCCCACTAGTAATTAAACTATAAATTTGGCTTCATAGAACCTGAAATCCCTGAATACTCTCCCCTCGCCACCAAGACTTTATACGAAACCAGGCTTTTGGGACAAGCAAAATTGCATAAAACCTGATTGGCAAGACCATCCCAAACTTCTCTTTTTCTTTTCCTTTTTGACGTTTCTATGTCAAACTCACCCCTGCCACATTCATTTCTAATACGGAGTGTAGGAGGTGGTCTCCCCGTGACCACTGGCATTTAGTTGCTGCTGTGGCAAAGACTCGGCGGGCGGTCAAGTGGGTTTGGCTCCGGAAACCCTGGTTCTCGTTCTCCTTCTCGTTTTATTTGGAACTCTTCCATCTTCATTTATGTGAACATAATTTGAAATCTTCCATTTACATCCTATGGCATTCTGTCAGGAAGCATAGCTGTGTGCTCGACCGTACAGCTAGCTTGCCGCTCATGGGTCCTTGAAACGCTATCGGAAGAGGTCGATGGGATCGCAGCATATTGAATGCCACGGAGAAAAGCAGCCGACCGTTCGGGGCCGGTAAAGACCCGATCTCGCGATGGCTGCAGGAATGTCGAAACAGCCGGGTGAGGTGTGATACTGAAAAGCCTCGATGTACGCGGTGTCGCGAGAAAGGGCTGCCCTGCTCGACTAATATCGTCCTCAAGTGGAAATCTGAGTTTGCTAGCCGAGGCTTAGCATTTGGGCGCGCGGGAGTCTGGAACAAGACGCGCCTGGGTGAGAAGAAGTCCCAGGGCTCTCTCCTTGGTTCGCCTGCTTCTTCTGCTTCTTCTGCAGATGATCTTCAGCAGTGGATGTCATTTCCTGTAGTACAGGCATGGGGGTTTATAAACAGTGGCATAGGCACATTTGCCACCCCCGAGATGGTCGATATTGCACTCAACGACCACTTCGAGCTTGCTCGTCCCAATTTTATCTACAGTGGGGTTTCGCCATCGCCGTTGCTATTCCCTCAGATGTCACACCTTGGACATGCAGAGTTGTTCGAATACTATATACACCAGCTATGCCCACGCACAACAGCCAGCTCAAAAGGAATTTCTCCTTTCTCCTCGCTCATTCTCCCATTCAGCATATCCGCCTCGCCGATCTTATTTAAGGCCATTCAAGCGTTAGGCGCTTGTCATTTATCTCGAGGCAGCTCATCTTATGCTGCTCTAGCACTTCGTCTAAAGTCAGAGACCTTGAGAGACCTCCGTGCACGTTTATCTTCTGAAGGGGTATCGACATGCTCCGCCGATCCCGAAATACTGATAGTCATTATGATGCTGTGTCTCTACGAGATTGCAGATAAATGTGACCATAATTGGACTACACATCTCAAGGGAGCCAAGGACCTCATTCGGATTCGAAGACAGAACGCTCTGGTTCTTTCAAAGCCAGTCGAAGCTCTGGATCCCGTGTCTGACTTTGCAGAACACTTCTTTGCTTTTCAAGATGTTATGGGCAGAACAGCTTGCGGTGAGGAGGTCTTGTTCGGTAGTGATTATTGGCAGGCTACCGATCAGCGTATTGATCTTTGGATGGGTTGCAGTCCAGAACTCGTCTCTATTCTTGCTAGCATCACCGAGATGAGCCGTGTGAGAAGACTCCTCGATTCCAACGCTGCCCGCGAATCATTCGCCAGCCGTGCAGCCTTACTGGAACATCGCTTGGATAACCTCGTGCAAGAAATCGACGGCGATGAGGATGACGAAACACTTCTATCTGCGGCAGAGGCAAAGCGACTTGCAGCTGTCATCTATTTGCACTGCGCACTCTTCGAAGCTAGCCCTACAACACCTTTGGTGGTGGAGTACGTGCGTAAGATTCTACAGATCGTTTCTCGTCTGCTAGAGCAAGGGGCTTTGGCCAGTGTGACATGGCCGGTCTTTGTGGCTGCAGTTGAATTAGATCCAGGAAATGATGTGGTTCCCTCCGACTCGGGGTCAGGCCGGTCGATTGTACTTAGAGCGCTGGACATGATGACCCACTCGGCTACTTCAAACATCACTAGAACACGAGCTGTCATTGTCCAAGTCTGGCAGGCGCGTGACCAATCTCTGCTTAAGGCTCCCCAGATGCCATGCAATGACTGGGAGTGGTATGTTGCGCCTATAAGCACTGCTATGACTTTGGCGTGATATGAGCACCCATTTTCTCCCTGACCCGCTAAACGATCATACTACCTCGTCCAATCTTCAACTTTTTTATAGCCCTGAATCATGATTGTATACTCATTCTCTGGCCTGTGGGACATGTTATTGCAAAGGGGTCTCTAAGCGAGTATGACAAGCCCTAAGCTTGTGCCCGGCCTTACACCGCATCACCTAGCGCCGTATATAGTTAACACCCGGCTCTAGTGTCAAAATCACTTAGTATTCGCCAGAGCAGCGACAGCTCATAGATGTTCGGGGAGGAGAAAAAGAGAACGTGATAGCCATAATTGAAACGGACAATATACTTCACTTCGAAGCTGAAAACATCTTTCTCAATGAGATATAAGAGCAATTACCTTCATAGCAACTCCTGGCCGACCGATTGCCACTGCGGGGCGACTCCGGTTTAGGACTAGCGTGGTTGACGAGCGCGACAAGTGATAACCGCTTAACCCAAGATTGTACGCGCCTGCAGACCTTCTCTTCTTCTCAATGTTGGAAAATGTGTGCTAGCGGCTCTTGGATACGCTGATGACCGCCATACCTTCACAATGGCCCAAATACGACCTCCTGCGCCTATGCGAAGTGCTTCTTCCCACCCGTTCGAGAGCAAGTTGAGCCAACAACTCCAGCCAGAAGCCTCTCCTGAACCGTTGGAACCTGTATCGCGCTCGCCCAAGTCACGATCCTTATCAGATGCCTCCAAGCCGACCACTTCATCGCAGCCAGCAACGGGTGACCTAAATCGGCCCCCGAGTAAGGACGACAGCGTCCTACCTACACCCGCTACCCCAAGCCGCTCGAGCATTCACCACCCAAATCTGGCTTTGAACCTCCCGTCAAAGACGGCCCCTTCGCCTGCCTTAACCCGTGCTCCCCTTTCTCCTAAACTCGATTCATCCCAAATCTATGGTTCACCAGGCTCGGTTCTCCCACGGCGCTCCCGTGGCTTGGACTTCTCCCGCGCTTGTACAAACCTCCACCACTCGACACTCGCGGAATCCTCCCCCGACTCATCCCCCACGATTGGAGGTCGTGGGATGAACATCCCCCAGCGACGCGGATCCCTCGGCTCTACCTCTGTTCCTCCTTTCTCTACGTCAGGGCCCGCCGATCGGGCCACCATTTCCAGCTCTGTCTCCAGTGTGAACATGATGGAGTCGGACACGAGCAGCAGCGAAGAAGATGATGATGATGACCAAATGATGGGTGACGCTACTGATGCCGTGCTCAGTACTCCCCAGGCAAGTCGGATGGGCGGCTCAAATCCATTCGCACCGGCTAACGTCCAAAGCCCCGGTAACGACTGGATGGGTGGATACTCCCAAGCAGCCGCCAATCTCATGAGCTTCCAGCGTGCGCGTTTCCGGAAAGGACGAAGCCGCCACAGCTCCAGCAGTGGGAACAGCTCCAAGCCAAGCCCCGGTCCTCAATCACCTCCCGTAATGAAGAGCGTCGAGCATCCCTCGGCCGGGTACTTTGGACAAAAACCGAATGCCAATGCCCATTCTCGACGTGAGAGTCTGAGCCTTGGTACCCGTGACCTACGGCTATCTGACCTAAGTGATGATGGGGAAGGTCGGGGAGTCCGAAGTGGTAGCCCCACTGCTGGTGTCCATCCAGAAGGTGGACCGTTGGGGGTCATTCGCCGTGCTGTTACTCGTCGAAGCAGCCTTTTGGTAAGTCTTACAATGACGTACATTATTTCCAAGCACGTAATCTAATATGTAGTAGCCCAAGACGAAGACCTTTGCTCGCATTCGGGCTGCTTTAATGGAGGAGGGCGCGCCGGCGGACGACGATATCAAGAAAGAGGCAGAAGTCATACGGCAGGTCCGTGACACTGAGCCCGAGCCGACATCTCCCACCTTGAGCTCTATTCCCACTTTGAAGGCGTCTCAACAGTCGGAACCCATGGATGGAGAACAAAGCCCAACAAAGTCGACCTCCAACAGCTTCAGCAAGCAAGCTAGCCGTAACTCTGCAGGAGTGGAGTTCTGGAACTCCTTCGACGAGCGATATCGAACCCCGCCGCCGGCACGCCAGGCTCCTTTCACCCATATGGAAGACGATATGGCGATAGACATGACCCCGTCCACTACGGTTGAGTCCAAACCACGTTCTCGGTCGTCCACGCCTCACGCACCAGGGTCAGCTGTTGGAGAACTCCGTCGCAAGCGACGCCGAGAAGATGACTTTGATCCGAATCTGTTCAAACGACGGGCTGTGTCTCCGAGTGTGAGCGCTCACAGTAGCCCAGTACTGACCCATTCGTCTATGGTTGACAATGGTCCTAGTATCTGGGGTCCGCCTTCGAAACTTGGTCCCCCTTTCAACCCAGACAATGGCAATCGCACTACACCACATTCAGGTACTCCTAAGCGTGTTGGCCTACAAGGTATGACGGAGGCTAGCGATGGCTTTATGAACATGAGTATCGATCATTAAAGAAAGAGGGTATCGGCGTTGATATTTTATTATATGTTTTGTTCTCAATTATCGCTTACGTGGATTTTTCCATTCTGGTCTCAATTTTGCATGGTGTTGGGAGAGCTGGTCACGTTTGGGTCTTTCACAATCATTTTCTTATTCCTTCATTTTTATGATACCTTATCTCGATCTGCTTAATGGAACTGTTTTCCACCCTTGAGCTTGTCTGTATGTTGATCTAGAAGCTACCCGCAACCCCATCACCGTAGGCGGAAACACGTGCGGGTCCCCCGCTCCGAACTCAACTTGGCCTCCGCAAACCACAGCTTCCCCCCTCGTCTACCACTTCTGTTGCTGTTTCATTGGTTACATTCAGCATGACTTCGACAATTGAGCTCGCATCCTCTTTCATTGAGGGTGCTCCTCCAGGCGAGGTGAGCCACCGTCCAGGCCTTGACAGCCTTTCAACCCCCCCACTCCATGTTTATTGAGAACTTGCTGACCTCGGACCTGGCTCCCGTAGCTCGCTGATGTTGTCGCCGGTAATTACACCCATTCCTGCAATTGAGCCCGGTAGCACCGGTGCCACAACAATTCTCGTTCCACAACCTCCTGCATGTGCTGACTCTGGACCGCTTCCCCGCCATAGATATTCAGACCCTGACGGAAGGCGACGATGTGATCTCTTCGCTTACCCCTGCATTCGAGCGATACAACGAGAGTCAGTTGACCACTGTGAAATTACCGGGCTCCAGCCAAGAGGTAGGCGTCTGGATTGGACTACAATTGGGCTAGCAGCATGCTGACCATCGGGAAGGTTATTGTCAGCGAATTCAACAAGCTCGAGGGCAACCGCTACTTTGACACTGAAAGCCAAACCTCGTTTGAGTTTGACCATGTCACACAAGTTAGTTTCCCTTTGCTGATATTCGGGCCGATTTCACCGGGCTAACCCCCTGGCTTCTAGACTGCCTCAGGAGCACAATCATCGCCCTTAGAGTCCCAAAATGCGGACTTGATGTAAGAGCCAATAACATCCAATAAGACTGTTTGAATGCTTACAAGGTTATAGCAAATCTCTGCAGAAGGCCCTCGCTATCCACGCTCAAGAACACTATCCCAGCTCCTCCCACGGCGTCTACCCCATTGAAAACGATACCGCTATCGCCATTCTTCTTGTCGCAAACCGCTATTCCCCTAACAACTTCTGGTAAGAATCGGCTCGGATAGGAATATATGACTTGTCAAGTAATTAATCGCGTCATATCAATAGGAATGGCCGATTCCGCGCCATCTACCAAGTTCCCGTCTCCTCCCCAGCCCTCACCGGCAAGATCCACATTGACGTCCACTACTACGAGGACGGCAACGTTGCCCTAAACACTTCCAAGCCTGTTGATTTGTCTGTTTCCTCCCTGTCCGCCGAGGCGATTGTCTCGCGCATCGCGGCCGCCGAGCGCGACTATCAGGAGGAGCTGAACCGGGCGTTTGTCGCTTTGTCCGAGGGCGCTTTCAAGGGGCTGCGCAGACAGCTGCCCATCACTCGGCAGAAGGTCGAGTGGGAGAAGGTCGGTGGTTATCGGCTGGGACAGGATATTTCGGGCGGCAAGGCCCGGTAGACATGTTGTTCAGGGCGGTTCGATTAGCGTGAATATTTTCATTTCATGAATATCAATTCAAGCCATTTTTGTGTCTCTTTTTAGTTCAGCCACTGCTCACTGCCCGCCATGTAAAGTGGTTGCCTCGTGATACCCGTAAATTGCTTCAAGAGGGCCTCTCATGTCATGCACCTCCCATTATCAATGGATTACTAAATCAGCCACAGTTCTTGAAGCAGAATTATCAAGCCTCGGAAATAACTCCGATCTCACGCTACTTTTCAACAATCAGCCCTCCAGGGCTCCCTCGTACAGGCTGAATAAGCGAGGGAAAACAGCATACCGTGGCGCGTGGGGGCGCGAAGCCCCAGCAAAACTAGCGGGATAGCCCAGCCTCACCGTTGGACATTGGGGCTACCTTGTCCAATTTCCCTTGTATAGGACCGGGAAATCTCTTCGTCCAAATGGCAATGAAACTCACCCGCTTCTTCAACGATATGGCCGGCCTGGAGAAGACCCTGCGTCTGATCCAGGCCGTGGCCCAGATCGCCGCCGTCTTTACCGTGGGCAGCACCGCTGTGCGCCTGACGACCGCCAAATTGCAATTGGCTCTCAGTAAGTGGTCCACATCAGAACCGATACACGTCTTGTCTATGTTTGACTTGATACGACAGAGCTGACGAGGCATGCTTCCAGCCCGGCGATTCTTTCGCTTCTTTAGCTTTGTAGGCGCCTTCGAGCGCGTCTTTACCCTCCTGATTCATGGCGGCTTGAGCTCGACGGCCGGAACGATCGATATGGCTAAGTGGACCGCTTTTGGATTTTACTTCATTTTGGAGGATACTACTATTGTATGTCCCCGTGTAGGAAGATGCTATTCTATGGCGCTTCTCCCCTCGCGCCTTGCTCCTCTGGGCTTGCCTGTATACTTCCTTGCTGACTATATCTCACAGCTTCATGCCCTGGGCGTGTGGCAGGTGCCCTGGGAAGAACGGATGATGCGTGAGGCTAACTCGTGCTGGTTCTATGCTTTGGCATTTTCCTCTCGTGGGAGGGCTGCATGCTCTCTATACCGCGAGCCAGGAGGGTCCAGCTGAGCCTAACCGGGAGAAAGAGAAGACTGAAGGAAAGCTGGATGAGAAGGAGGGAGAGCAGACTCAGGAGGCTCCCGCTCCCAAGGTTAATACCTCGGCTGTATGGCAGCAGGTTGTGGGTGAAAGCTGCGACATTCTCCTTCCTCTCGAGCTGTTGAACTGGATGCCCACGGGTGATCTGGTCATCGGGGTGACCATGGTGGTGAGCACGCTTTTGAGTATTCGGAGTGTCTGGGCTCGCGTTTGAGGGGCTTGGGTGAATTTGCGGTAGAATAGAACTTGTTTGGATGTTCAGGCTCTTGAAACGGTGATTAATTAAGACTATACAGTGTCTTTAGACATGCTTCATATCAGGGGCAAATGCAAATACTGTCCGTAAATGTATCATTATTCTACTATAAGGTCGGATTCTTCATGTTTCTGCCATATTGGTAACATCTGCGCTCTCCTGTTGAAGGCAAGATTGATCATGTTACGCTTCCTTTACCATATTATATATGGGATACGTTTCTCCCCCAAACTCAGATAGGTCGATCGTAAGCTTTTCAAGATCTTTCCATCCCAGCTTCAAGTACAGATTATGACCCGACGGAGATGCTTGGATGAAGATTCTTGAAGACGTGGCTCTCGCTTGCTCAATCGCCCATGAGAGCAGTGCTGAGCCATAGCCCCGGCCTTGATGACTTGGAAGGGTATACAGCGCACCGATGTCTATTCGTAAGCGCCATCCATGTCAGCGCAGATTCCAGCCTTATTGTCGTCAGCTCTATGTCCAAATAGCTTACAGGAGTCGGCTTGCTTGTTGTAGTATTTGTCACTTGCTTTCAAAAGTGACCTGAACTTGTTCTGAAGTGGGACATTGAATCCTTCTGGATACGCCGGCAGGTTTTCCGCGGCCGACCCCTCAAGCGGTAACTCTACGGGGACGGTTAATTTGATAAATGCGAGCATCATTCCAGTTGTTGTGTCAAAGATGGCTGCGGTTTTGGTTGTTTTCATTTTCATAATTGTAATTTCGCGGGTCGTCATCCAGCTTTTGGTCCCAGCAGGGTCCGTGTAGATAGGATACATGCGAGAAAACAGCGTATCGTATTGATAGGTAGAGAATCTCAGCTCCGCGATTTCCGCTCCATATTTTGGGTCGTCGATCTCTCGGATCTCCAGGCCTTCTGGGAGGGTGTTGGCGACCGACATCCCAGGGTTGATCAACAGCGTGTTCAAAGGGTTGCAGGGATTGTCTCTATGTGTCACGATGGTACTTGAGGTGTTCCAAAGTTCTCTATTGTAGAAATATGCTCTTTCTTTTCGACGCAGAGATCTTTTAAATGTGACTGATCATTCAGCATGACTCATTGGATTGGCTTACACCGATGCCGCCGCTATATAAGAAAGCCGGGGGCCCACGATTGCGAACATTCAAAAATCTAAACTCACGGTCTCAAACAAACGCCTTACGACAGTCGATAAAACGCATGAATCCCATTAGACACTGTTCCTTCCTTGGCTTGAAAAATTCAGAGGGGGAAAAATTAGAAAAGACAAGAAAAGAGCGCGCTTGTCTTTTTCAGTTTCCCAAAAAGACAAAAAAGATGTGGACTCGCGGGGAATCGAACCCCGGACCACTCCCATGCTAAGGGAGTATTATACCACTAAACCACAAGCCCTGGTTGTTGGAGAAACGCTCATTTTGTGCGCTATGAACCAGGATATGAAGTTTCCTAGTCATCACACACGTACCGCACTATCAACACCGTTGCTGGCGTTCGAAGAAACGGGCCCGACGAAGCGATCTTTCTGGGCGGCGGGGCGACGCGCTTTGCCGCAAAGATTTCTGGCATATGCCTTGTTTTCCTGTACTAGCTGTGTACCCTGGGCGATGCAGGCAGATTGTGTCTATTGTCAGAATGATGCAGCCCACTTCATTCAAATAAACGGACTGGTAATGCTAATCTCAGATTTGTACCGCAATGTTCTGTTTGAGACACCAAGCTTGTTCCCTCGTAATCCATATTTTGAGAACATTTGGTTCTTATTGGTCGATTGAATCTCTCTTACGATTACCTACTACAAAACACAAGTCTAGAGCCGGTTGAATGATCGGGCAAATTGAGGTTCCCTTCGTGCAAAACCAAGGAGTGCGGCGATATATATCCACCGATTATCCCAATCGGCAACACCGATGCACTTTCAAGCACTTTGCATGATCTCCGACACGGCTGGTTCTTAGCTTACGACGCATTACCCAGTTGTCCCTCGTTCTCTGGAGTCCATCCGCTTAACGTCCCATAACACGCCATAGGATTAAAAATTGGACAATGGAGCGAGCGTGCTTTATGCGACCTCTTCTATCCAATCTCGACGATGAGAATCGTGTTCACGCTCGGCCGCAGATATGGCAATACCAAGAGAAAGGACGGAGATGAGGGATGTTAATTGGACAGGGATCGTCATTTGAAGTCTTCAATCAATAATGGAGTATAAGTTTCTTCTTGCCTGGCTTTCGATAGAATCTGCTCCTATGACAACAAATTCCAGCCGGAAGAGGCCAGTTGGGCCATCTCTAATATAGCCTTCATTTGGAGATGCGAGAAAACATTTGATCATAGAGGACCATCTACTATCCGAATTTCCAGCGTGGAAGAAGCCAATTTCCTAAAATCTCCTGCCTCGACAACTAGATGCATGATTCTTGTCAAGCCAAACGATAGCTTCATGGCGTTCGCTGGAGGCCACCGCTACAAACAAGGTTGTCGGTCAAAAATTGGCCAATATCTTATAAGCATCAGGAATTCTAAGATACTGAAGGCGGAATTTCCTAGTCGGTGAAGAATAATGAGGACGATTATGTGTGATACAAAGTAATTCAAGTTGCAATTGGAAATTAAATCTGAGCTCTTGCCTAGTTCATCTTTCTTGCTCTTATCCACCTTCGTGCCTTCCTGCTCTTCGCCATTCCTGTCATGATCAAGCTTCAGTCCCTGTTCTTCTCCTACTCCAAGAAGCACGAAAGAATCGTTTTTTCTGCATTCAAGATGAGGCCTCACAAACGCAACAAGCCGCGAGTTCTGTTGGCTCTTTACGCCCAGCCCGATCAACCAGAGTACCCGCACTACGCGCTGCTCATCACGCCCAAGTTCAAGCCCTCGCTGCATCAGAACCTTGGTGACAAAGAACAAGCCCCAATCCCCGCGACCAAGTACCATGTCCAGAAGTCGCGCCAAAATCTCCAAGGTGAACTGTTCCGGCCCTGGCAGTTCGAGAAGACGGATATTGCAGATATCGACCGTGACCCCGGCATCCTGGTCTGCACCATGATCGGCAAGGTGCTCGACCTCAAGCGATTGAAATACGTGCTCCCCACAACGCCCGTCTACCAGCTGAACCACCCAGATCAGGTACGAGCCTTGAATTTCGACGATCATACGTGGGCCCGGGACGGTTACCAGGAGCTGAAGGATCACCACATCATTGCTGGTATAGATTGGACCGCGGCTGAAGAAGGTGCCAACGCTTTCATGCGACAGAAACACAACAACGACCCATGGGCTGCTGGCTGTAGCGAGGGACGCAACCAGCCCCTCGTCCCGATCGTGGACCTGACTTCCGGGTGTATGTTGCGGACATAAGGCGCAGCGGATGGAACAGGGCTGTCAGTGGCCTTGCGGGGACTCGAGAGGTTTGGCATTTCCAACGTGAACACGAGACTTTTCCTTCTGCTGTCAAGAATCAACATAGTCACAGAAGTCCAGTGCCCTGATCACCCAAGAAGACGGTTCTTGTATTCGAGGAGAATGGCGCATGACGATAACACCAGGCAAGAACACCCAGTTGAAGTATTCAGAAAGTCGCTTTCCTCATTGAAATTAACATCATAAGATTAAAAAAGTGCAATCAGTAGGTCCATTACAGCTACTAATACTCAACTAGATGCAAAGGAGGCCGGGGCTCAAGTATTCCTGGTCTCTAGTGGTACCAGTAGTCTCCCCAATGACCCTTCATATCTCCACTCCTCTCATATTTTGAATGTTGAAGCCGAGGGCACCGGTGCCTTTTAACTTCCCTTGCTCAATCTCAAATCCGAAATGTCAATTAATGGCTTCGATGGCAGCGCAGCTTACGTCTCAAGTCGGGACAAGCGCTGGTCTGGAAACAGCGTTCTCTCAGCCCCCAACCTTGACGATTTGATTCGCACAGAATAGTTTATTGGCCCAAACCAAGATTCTGTCCGCCAATTTCTGCAGAGATCAATTGTTATTCCCGTAGAAGTGAAATGAAGAGCAAGTGGGCATCGCGGTTAATTTGTTTCACTATGCCATCTGGATCGTAACGGGTAACCTGTTTAGGTAGACCTTTGGCTGGTGGCGAGGTCTAGGTTATCAAGGATTCAGCCTTAAATCAGGTCTTGACCCTAGTTATACCAGTAGAAATAAAGCGCAGCTCTTTAGCCCTATTTTGTGGTCACTGAATAGCTTCAACTTCCGATTAAAGGGATTCAGTATTATAGCAATAGTGTTTCAACGTCGGGTCGGTGGCGTTTTGTTATCAAATCCCTTTTATTCCTTGACTATCGAGGCTGATTGATAGAAGGCCAAATGAGCATAGCTTAAGACCTAACTGGCCCAGTATGGTAAGCTGAGTGCACCGAGGTTATAAAATCTCTATCAGGAGTCTCTAATAGTGTTGGGATGCGGGGTCCGGAGGGCCGTCCGCGGAAAGCTAGTCCCTCTACGCAGCCAAAGCAGGTGAAATCTCCTACTTGTTCCTTATGTGGAGCAAAAGATCAACGATGTAAGAAATGCACTTGTAAGGAATAAGTTCAATATTTCACGTACTTTAGGTGGTAAAACTTCTTGTAAAAGGTATGACTGGATATGGCCTTTTTCGCGCGCTTAGGTTTGCCGCTCGGGTAGGATTATCGTTAACTATCAATAAACCCGGATATTGATTATACCGGCCCCGGAGCTCGAACCCCGCAGATGGTCGAGATCATATGTCGCACAACTGGGCTGTCTCGAGGAACACTCATTTCTCCTTTAATTTGGTCCGCACTATTTCACTGTTTATACATTCATTTGTCGTCTATTTATATTGTACTCCGCAGTTGGCCCCTATTACGGAGGTCGCTTTCAAAAAGATCTAGGTTTTGCTTTTTTTCTGGATTGCCATATTAAGTAACATCAAAATCACAAAAATCTTGACATTGAATAGAATGTACTTACAATAAATGCCCTCCAGGGGCTTAAAACGACGATCAACGATGGTGTGGATGCTGAATTTGCGGAAAAGACGATGCCAGGACCCGAACCGAGCTTGGCCAAGAGACTAGCAGAGATGGGAGCCACATGTTCGAATTTGGAAATTGATTTACAAGATCTACAGAGTTCTCTTAACAGAGTATGTTATGTATTATATTCGTCATTCTAGACCGCGATTACCGACTGTAAAGAAAAGCCTTCACACTACCTGAAATTAGGCACGGAGTACTGGGTACATCACATGGTACATAACTGGAGACACGGGATGGTCGCAAATTTGGTATGTACTTTTGCTACCTCGTGCAAGGATTATATCAAGGAAGCGATGCGCTACGCGAGTCATGCACCTAATTTAATTGGTGAGATTAGTCTGGTGGGGCCGGGTACAAATTGGATGTACATGCACTAGTGTAATATACTAGTAATGGCCAAAAAACAGCTCAGCTCGCATCCGTCATGGGTAAAATATATTGCTCATCTAAATTCGCGCTGTAGACGGCGCGTTTCTGTGTCGATATTAGCCCAATAAGAGGGCGGGGAGGGGAGTGTGTATAACCATTTTTCAGCCAACTACTCCATAATATGTACATAATCAATTCATAAATAAATATATAGACTGAATTATACGTAGCTATAGAGAATCTTGTCCGAGATTAGTATATAGAAGGGGCGGTAATAATAATTAGACCACATGGAAGAGATAACATTCGCAAGATTCGCCAAAAGTAAAAAAAAAAGAAAGCCGCTATCATTCCAACCACTTTTCAGCCAAGTGTTTCACTGTCTGGGTGTGTCGTGCTGTTGTTCGTAAAGCTCCGCAAGTCCAGTAGTAGGCGTACTCGACGAAAGTTCCCTCATGCCAATGTCGTTTGAATAGTAGCCGCCATACGACCCTTTTTGAGACTGGGAGGTATCCTGGAATGAAGGGACAGTTTGAGGGGTTATAGCCTGCGATGAAAACCGCTTTCTCTTTCTCCTTTCTATAAAACCCCAAGCCAAAGCCAATATAAGCAGCACACCCAGTGGTACACCAACACCAGCACCGATCGCTGCATCTTTCGAATCACTGTGCTGCCCAGAACTAGCGGAGCCAGTTGGAGAGCTGGTAGAAGAGCCGCTGGTAGAGTTCTGAACAAAGGGAGAGGTGTCTCCATTTGAAGATAGGGTGCTCAAGGCAGCAAAGCCTGGGATAATTGCCCCGGTCTTCCAGAGTTGCCATGGAGATGGCGGTGAGAGAACTGTATTGTTTGGCTTGCTGCAAACCGGCACGTCATGATCGGAAACAACAGAGTTGCAACAGTACGTAGAATGTGTGTCGTTATTACTGAATGGAATAATAGCCGCTCCACCAGATCGTTCGCTGTCAGTCTCAGCTAAGAGCAATATTAATCCACTGTCAATTCTTATTTTGTAGTATCTGTAAAAACTCACTGCAATAGTCCGGACAAGGAAAGTTATCTTCAGGTGTACCATATCCACTCTTAGCGGTACAGCTACCCCGTGAAAGCTGGTACGGTTGAACGAGGTTCAAGCATAATCCGTTATCAAGACAGGCCGATTTAGGTGAGCAACACCATGTGGTGTCTGTGCCAGATTGACATGGCACATCGTTGCTTGGTGATCCATCTGGATAATAGCACTGGGTCGCAGAAGTCATCGAGACCAAGGCTCCTAGGAAGATGACGCGGATTGCAAATTCCTTCAGGGGCCCCGCCTTAGCCATACCCGTCATGCAGGTCGTGAATGCACAGAGACTGTGGGAAAGAGTAAAGGAGGCTCTGCGTTCTGGAGATGGGCCGTTATTTCTGCTGTGGTCTGACGTGAAAGAGAGTTGGATATACAGAGAAGAGACTAAGTCCTGCTGATGAGGTACTTATTGAAGGCTGGTCGCAGGGTTAATTTAGTCTCTTCCTGTTCGTTTAATTTCGTTTTCTGTCCTTTCGGCCGTATCTTTGTATCCTATCTATATGTATCCGTGAAGGGCGGGCCAGGGGTTTGTCGCGTATTTTAGTGGAACTCGAATCTATACACTAGTACAGTCAATACGTGGGACAATGTACAGTACGGCAGTGTATTGTAAGCGCCCCAAGCCTGGTCAGACCGGAGCTGTACTAGAGAAAACAATACTAGTGCAAATCCATAGAAAAGTGTGTCATTGGGCTAAGAGCTAGTGTCCGAAGATCCCGGGATAATAAGGGATAAATATCCTAACACCGTCCGCCTCTAGCACTGTTGCTGTCCCGTAAAAGGCGTTTTCTGCCGGCATCACAGCAAGCCTGGGATAAGTTCCGCAAAATCATCGTGTTTAATATGAGCGGCTATTCTATGTATAGAATTCTCGATTAGGTCAAAACAGGCCGCGACAATAGGCCCAAAGCAATTGGCTGTCTATTTACGCCCGTATTGGTGTAAGATAAGGTGGAGACCCTTGCGACGCACACTTCTGGTGGAGCGGCGGTTAACTTGCGGTCTAGTCGACCAATAAAGCTTCCTCTACGAGTGCCACACCGGCTCCCCCGACAACCGATGTGGGGGCGAAGGCATTTGGTTCGATGAGCTGATGGAGATCGGTGTGATAAGTTTTAGATTCGCCCAATAATCTAAGGCCACCTTCCGTTTCATCTGTACACGTACCTTGTAGGAAATAAGTACATGAAATTTAGTTGTGTCATCTATTTCTGCCTACCGCTCAAGATTCCGGTTCACTTCTGTGTCCACAAACAAAAGCAATGCTATGACCGTGCAGATCCACCCAATGTTCTCCCTATTCTGGTTGACAAGATTTCATCAAATTCATTCTTTAGATATCACTAGCATCCCAGGCCTTGGAGCGATTCAGCCTAAGTCGCCACGAAATGTTTTTCTGAAACTGTTTGCTCTCCTGATTTAAGTTCAACTGCGGCTGTTTCCCTACCCACCATCGCGTCATCTTTTGCATCCTTTACCAGGCCCGCTTGAGAACTCTAGCAGCCCAGGCGAGGCACAAAACGCAGAGGATGTCTTCTAAATATTTCCCTCCAACAGGTGGTGGTACGTGTACTCAACTTCCAGTCAATTTCTCTCGCCGTTATGCACGTGTGTATTATTATGTCCCGGTGGGCATGTTCCTATTCCTTTTCGGCCTTTTCATCTCTCGGCACAAGTGAGTTCGAACCCCTCTAGTCTAGAGTGCCAACTAAAGCGCACATAATTAGATCATCGATAGTTCTCCGACCAGGAGAAACAGTCGGTACTGGCCGTGAGGTCCGCCCAGCCGATGACAAATCACCATTTGCTCATGAGCCTAAGGGACTCGGAACGCTACGCGATGTCAGGTTTGTAGCGACCTTATTGATAAAGTGGATCATGCTGATTATAGTTGTTGTCCGTTGCAGGGAGGAGCGTTTTTACTTGGGTGGGGTGCTGACATTGGGGGAAGAGCAGCCAAGGTCTTTCGTTTATGACCCATATCCAGATTACAACGGACCAGAATGGCGCAACGAGTTTATGGGCAACTTTCAATCTTGCCAAGGACCTAGAGGAAACATCCTCGACCGTAGAAGCCCCAAAGACATGGTTTCCGTCTATCCTGGTGTGCCAAAAGGTATTCCTTAACGCAAAAGCCCCCCTTATACCTTAATCGTCACTCACGTTTGAATAGAATTTCCCCCCTCATTGGTCGGCTCATACGCAGCTACTGACCTTGATGGGTATGTTTGCGTTGACCGGCATTCTCGGTTGGGTGCGTACGGATACGGTGACCAGTATCACATAGCATCCCAGTCTCGGATCGCAGGGACTGTACAATGGGATAGGGTGAATTGGGGCGATCTCCAGACACAATGCGTTCAGAAAAATAAAGAGAGATTCGAGGTATCCCAAACCAATCAAGCCCATGTCTTGCACGCTTTGCCGCAAAAGCCCCCAGCTTCGGCGAGTGCTTCTCAAGAGAAGCCTCCTTCATCGAATCCGCTCGGTCAGCAAGTTAAAAAGAGGTCTGCGATTATTCTGCGAGCTTGGCATGATATGGATTGGAATGAGAATATGAAGCAGCATGTTCGATCCCTTATCATGGAGCTGTCTCTTCATTCCGGCGGAGAGTACGAGGTCTTCATCTTGTCCCATGTCAAAGACAAGGCCATTCGTCTTTCCCTCAAGATGACGAATATTTTCTCAAGTTGAAAGCAAAGTTCATCCCTCCTGAGTTCCATGACATTACCGTGCTTTTTAATGATCAGACGCTTGAGTCGTGGTACCCGAATATCGAAGAGCATAGGTGAGTATGATCTTTATTGGCTATTTCTGAGCCGAAAACACTGACAAAGTCAGTCCAATGTTTCAATACTGGCAACCTGTACAGGCATTTGCACAGTCTCATGCTGACTTTGACTACTACTGGCAAATTGAAATGGATTCGAGATTCACTGGCCATTCTTATCATTATCTTGAAAAGGCTGTGAAGTTCGCCAAAGAACAACCCCGCAAATACCTTTGGGAACGTAATGCATATTTCTACATTCCAGGTTCCCATGGGACGTGGGAGCAATTTGCGGACATGGTGGCCTCTTCAATGAGAGGCTACGAGAGTGTCTGGGGGCCAGTCGTTGGCACCGAAGGTGCACCAGCAAATCCCCTCGGACCCCGACCGCCCGTGAACTCCCCCGACGACGATGATTTTGAATGGGGAATTGGCGAAGAAGCAGATTTCATTTCGTTCTTGCCAATATTTGACCCTATAAATACCGAATGGCCCTTCTCCGACAAAATATGGGGGCTGCCCGAGAATATTCCTCGCAGAGCGTCGCCAGTTGCGATGGGTCGTGTTTCTAAAGTGATACTTCAGGGACTGCACGACATGCAAGTTGAGAAAAAAATCCGGGCTGGTATCTGAGATGACTGTTCCGACCTTTGCCCTTTGGCATGGTTTAAAGGCTGTCCACTTTCCTCACCCAATCTATCTCGACGGAAAATGGACAGCTAAGGAACTCGGACGGATTTTAAACCCTGGCCCACCTGACAGAATCAATGGCGATATGGCAAGTATTTGGAACTTCAATCACATGTGGGACCATATTCTTTACAGATTCAGTTATATGTTCACAGCGCAAACCGCCGAAGACTTTTATCGAAGATGGTTGGGTTACAAAATCGATCCGAACCAATATACGGATGGCACAATTGTAAGTTCGCATCTATTGAGTACTGGAACGAATGACTTATGTTCTTCAAAAACTAGCATCAGGATCCGCAGGGTCGTAATTGGTTTGATGGCGGCCACCTTGTAAGTCGTGTAGCTCGTCGGTTTACGTCTAATCAAGCTAACACCACGGGCTTCTTCTAGAGGGAAGACCTTTATGGCCCTTTATGTCTACCCCCCTATGCTTCTCCATCCGATCAAAAACACCGACCTGAAAAAGGGCCCTGGCATGGCAGTTCCGGTCTGAGAAACCACGCAATAAATGTATGTTCATATCCAACATATCTTCATTTTCATGTATTATATTTTGAATACAACAGACTTGAGTATTTCTACATATTCAGCGTGAAGACTTTGTTAGCGCTGAAATCTTTGGGCTGTCAGTGTTAGTCGAATCTGCCGCTCGTTACCAGCACCGTCCGAACTACCGCTAAAGTTGGCCGAGATAGGGTGGGGCTTACGCTCAGCTCTTTGAACTATTCTCCTTCTGTCTGTACTTTCTAAATCCAAATGCAGCTACACGGCGTCATTAGAGCTTATAATCTCCGAGTGCAATCGAATGCTTCGTGTCAAGGCAGGTACCATGAGCTGACTATACTTCTACGACAGGATATATCTAGGCATAATATCAAGCCCCCGGTTTCATTCCGGGCGCCCTTATGGTACTAAGGACTTGTCGTGATGGATCAGTATGCACTACAGATGCTTGAGGGTTGCTTACCCTACACAAGCCCCATAAACCTAGCTATCAGTCTAGCATCCACGAGGTCTCATGCGCGGCAAGTAACTTCTCGTGCTCGGCCTTGAGCTCCTGGGGATCATTCTCCTCGAACCAGAAAGCCCAGGTACTTTGCGTGTTAATACCAAGATTACCCCGACTGCTCTTCAATCCCACATGCTGTATCTGCTGGGGCGCATACGCATATCTCGTCAAGTGAGAGTTACTCGCATACTCTTCGATCAAACTATCAGTCTGACCGGCCTTCCGATCCTGAAGAAAGGCGATCAAGTCTGGGACCTGTTCGCGGGGGTAAACTAGGCCCTGTGTGCAGCAGCCAAATATGTTCATCTCAATGACGCCTTTCAAGGGGCATAACGAGTACTTTCCAACCATGTATACCAATGCTGTGAAGGTGGGTATTATGATGAAGCACACGGCTGCAAGGGTCCAATTGTCAAGCCAGCGTCTAGAAGCTGGCAATCGTCGACGAACGGCCAGAAGAAGCGTGAGTCCAAATACCATCACCAGGAAAAAGGCCAGGGGCATATTTCGGTACCAGTAGTCGGTTGATTGCCAGGAGAGCGAGGTCTCGGTAAAGAAAAGCCGGAGGTAGAGCCATGCTGTGCTGCGGTCGGCTTGTCCTTGCGAGAGTTCGGTAAGCCCATTCAGGGTCTTGATCATCCAGCCATCCGCCAAAATCACGTCGTCTTCCAGAATGAAAATATAGGGTGCGCCGGTCTCCAGGCAGGTGTTCAGGAGGTAGACATAGTCACTAGAAAAGGGGGAGCGGTAAGGTTAGAAATACCATCGGCACTCGTTCAGCTAGGATGTCCGTTGAAACGACTTACTATACCCCCTTCTCGTAGTAGTCACGCTTCTCCTCCAGCTCCCGCAGATGCGCCAATTCCGCGTCGGAAACATTATACGAACTCACAGAGTCACTCAGCCGCTCCACCCACTTCTGACCCCAGCTTGGATGCTGCGTCGGATCTGTATTCGCGAAAAGAATCGACAAATGCAAGGCACGTCGTTCCCGTGCGTCCAGATCGCTCAGCAGCGACCCAATTGAGGCCTCGAAGTAATCTGCATTGTCGCGCCTGACTGTCGCAAGCGCCGCGCACATCAACGGACGATCCCGGCCCTTGACGGCATCGAGTGCCGAATCGAAGGGTACATTGTAAGTGGAGGTAAGATTGAGCGCCTGCTGTTCCCGCGCCAGGCTGTATTTCCACTTGAACACGTCGCGGATGTCGAAGAAGGCGGAGTGCGGGTCCCGCCAGAAGCGGAGGGAGCAGTACTCGAATATGAGAAGATAGACGAGCCCAGCTGTCAGCAGCACTTTGACTGCAGGCTGCTGGAGCAGGCGCAAGACCGGACCAGACCTCATCGAAACGGAGGCAGTGAGGACGGGGGTAGTCGCATCGTGGACGATGTGGGTTTGTGACTCTTCGGATCTAGTTTGCAGGGTTCCGCTGGCTTAGCCACGTGCATTCTTGTTGATCCAATCCGCTGATTTCTCCGGCCAATCCTTAGAATGGCATTTACCCCCACAGTCGGGGACCCTATTCGGCAATTGCTGAAAGCTCAGGACCTCCACCACATCCCTTGTGGAGTATACCGATGATAAGCTGAGGATCATCAGACAATTGACCGCATTCAGCAATGTATTGGAATGTGAATAGTATGTGGAATAACGCTATCTCACGATACCTAGGTAGCAATTGTAGAGCTTGAACGGCAGTTCCATCGATATATCTCGGACTGAACACGCTCCCATTCTAATAATATACTGGTACGCTGACGAAAATCAACCCCACAACTCGAGGGATCCAAATCCAGAGTTACATCGCGAAGATACGCATCATTGGATTTCGGCATAAGCAAATGAAAGCTTTGAATGAGTCAAGCCCAAACCCCAATGAGTCAATAGTGCTTTATTAGAATCACCCCCCCGCCACTAAAACATTGAATCCCCATCCGCACTTCCCCGTATGAGAATCCGGACACGAATCCTATTTCATTCTTTTCCCCAAAACCGCAATCCACCAGCTTTACCGAAGCCCGCCATGGCCTACTCCGTCGAGTACGTGACGGAGCCCGACGCGCCCGCTCTAGGCGAAATCAACAACATCGCCTTCAGCAACCGCCTTGTTTTGCCGCTAATGTTCCCTGAGGCAAGCGAGGCCAGCCTGAACGCCTACAAGGCCAAGCACGTCATGAAGCACCTCGCCAACCCCGAGGTACACGTGCTCAAGGCATCCGACGCAACGGGAAAGATCCTAGCCTACGGTCGCTGGCATATCCCCGCGAAATTGGGCGTTGCGCCCGTCGTGCCGCCGCTTTCTGAGCAGGCGCAGGCTTATGCCAGTGACCCGGTGCGGTTCGCCCCACAGCCGATGAGAGAGGATGTGTTTACGGCTTTTAAGGCGTTGCTGGAAGGGGCGCGAAAGCGTCATACCACAGAGAGGGACATAAGTATGTATTCCATGGTTTGGGTGTTTCGGGTATGGAACCCCGATTGCTGATTATGCGACAGCTCTCGATATGTTGGCTACTTTACCTGCGTATCAAGGTCGCGGGGTGGGGTCTGCGGTCCTTCGCTGGGGCATGGCGCAGGCTGATGCGCTTAAGGCGAGGATTTACCTAGAAGCTACTGCCGAAGGCTTTCCCTTGTACGAGAAGAACGGATGGAAGCCAGTGGAGGAGCTCACTATGGACTTTAAGCCACTCGGGCTGGAAGGTGAGGACAAGTTTTGGGTTATGATTCGGGATCCAGTCCCTACTTAGGTTGGAGGGTCCAATTTCCAATACCATATACAGTATATATCTTAGCGGCGTCTAATGCATATGACCGTGGGGAATGGGACATCGAACTGGACAATGTAACGGAGAATAACTGAAACTTGAAGCCGTCGGCTGGAGTTTTCTCTATAGACCTCCATGACCATGCTGTACGACTGTATTTAAAATCAAAAAGAGAAAAGGCTAACTTTCATATGAAAACCCGAGTGTCGTTTGAGAATCATCCGATGGCACCATCGAGTCACACATTAAAGATTCACCCGGCTGCAGCGGATAAGGTCTTACGCAGCACGAATTTCATGCGGGGCCCAGCGGGCGAGACCTACCATTTATCCCAAGCCAAAGCCCATATAACTTACAATTTCCTCCAAACACCCTTTTAACTAGAAATTGTAAAATACGTCAGATCAAACAAGATGGCCAAGCCCAAGTTCGCCATCCTAGATGACTACCAGGGCATTGCGCCCGCCCACTTCGCCCACCTCGAGTCCCGGATCGAGATCACCAGCTTCCCGGAAACCCTGGACCCCCGCGATCCCGCCCAGCAAGAGGCGCTCATCCACCGATTACAGCCCTACGATGTCGTCCTCGCCATGCGGGAGCGCACCCCCTTCGCTGCAAGCACCATCTCCGCTCTCCCGAACCTAAAGCTGCTCTTGACGACGGGCATGCGGAACGCCGCGCTCGATCTGCAGGCCTTCACCAATGCGGGGGTCTCCGTCGCGGGGACGGAGGGCCGCCCGCCCGGCGTCAACAGCACGGTGCAGCATACCTGGGCGCTGATCCTGGGGTCGGCGCGGCACATCGCGCGCGACGACGCGGCGGTGAAACGCGGCGAGTGGCAGGGGTCACTGGGCATCAACCTGTCGCGGCGGCGGCTGGGCTTGCTGGGGTTGGGGAATCTGGGGGCGCAGGTGGGCAAGATTGCGATTCAGGCGTTTGGCATGACGGTCAGCGCGTGGTCTACGAATCTTACGCAGGAGAAGGCGGATGAACAGGCGCGGGCGCAGGGGCTCGCGGCGGGCAGTTTCGTGGTGGCGGGGTCGAAGCGGGAGCTCTTTGCGGAGGCGGATGTCGTCAGCATCCATTACGTGCTCTCCGAACGGAGTCGGGGGATTGTGGGTGCAGAGGAGCTAGGGGCGATGAAGACTAGTGCGATCATTGTCAATACGTCCCGTGGGCCGTTGATTGACGAGGAGGCCTTGTTGGAGGTGTTGAATGCGGGGCGGATTCGGGGTGCTGCGCTCGATGTTTTTGATCCGGAGCCTTTGCCGAAAGACAGCCCATGGCGGACGACGGCTTGGGGTCAGGATGGGCGCAGTGAGGTTCTGCTCTCGCCGCATATGGGGTATGGAGAGGAAGACCTATTGCGTGGGTGGTATAGAGAGACCGCGGACAATCTGGAGCGGTGGCTGAACGGCGAGGAGCTGCTGCGCAAGATGAACTAGAAACCGCCATTATAGAATCAAGCCAAAGAATAATCAGGCATTGGGGGCATTACCCCTCCACCACAGTCCCACCCTCACATGCAAAAGCGAGCAGAACCGGTCTTATCCACGAGATGCAGTTTCACCGAAATTACCCAGGCTGATCGGCCGCTAGAATAAGTTCCTGTCGATCTCCACGCTCGCGCCTAATCCACTTAGTCGCGGAGAACCACCGGTTGGGACTCGCTCCCGGCATGGGCGTCATTGGAAGAAAGGAACCTCGGTCTAGTCCGAAAAGAAAAGCCGGAACGCCTAGCAAGCTAGCATTCTTGGCTCCTCGGTTAAAGGGAAAGTGACATTCTATACTGGGAGGGATACCGGAAGCCCTCAACAATGCGGGCTGTATAAAGCCCACACCCTTGCGCTCCATTACTGGGTCCCTTCGCTACTCTTCTCTTTTCCTCCTAACAACCGTCGTCATGGCTCCCTCCGCAGACCCGCTCCCTCCCACGCCAATCCCTAACAAAGAAACCGTTCCTCCGACTCATCCCGACCGCTTAAGGGTCGAACGCAGCACCAAGGCCTTCGGCAGCGGGGCATACTCTCTGATTGACTTACCAGCGGGCGCTCTCTTTGCCAAGATCACCACTGCCACGCCAGGCAAGAAGGCCTACACCAGCGTCCAGACCGGAGCAGACACCCACATTGAGCTCAACTCCGACCTCGTGTTCTGCAACCACTCCTGTGCGCCCTCACTGGTTTTCGACATGTCCCGCATGGAGGTGCGTGTGATTGACGAGCGGCCCTTGAAAGCCGGGGACGCCTTGACCTTCTTCTACCCGAGCACCGAGTGGGACATGGACCAGCCATTCCATTGCACCTGTGGAGCCGAGGAGTGCAGAGGATGGATTTCCGGAGCGAAGGACATGCCTCGGGATGTTCTGAAGCAATACTGGCTAAACCCTCACATTGCTGCGTTGCTGAATGAGCAACAGTAGGCTTCTACGACTGCTTTTATACCGTGACGACTGATGGGCCAGACTTCTGCATTGTTGGGGGGACGTTTATATTAAGATACCAAGCCTTCAAAAATCATACAAAGAGTAGAGACTCATGAATACAGGTCAATTGGGAAGTCAATGTAACTTGAATGGCGTGCTATGCAATGAGACCGGATTCTAGGGTAATATGCGCGTGGGCCGAACAAAAGCACATACAAGAAAAGGGAAAGAAAAGGGAAAGCAAAGGCTCATGATCCCGCGCCGCCGATAGCCGCTACCTGTATCGTATGGCGTCGGTCAACTTCTCTCTACAGCAGGATTAGACATGTTGCCACGGCTACGGCCTGGTCGAGCTGGAAGCTCTCCTCCATTGTGTGCAGCCCATCTACGTGTGCCGGGAGTTCGTTTGTCCGAGCTGCGCGCTAGTTGAGCAAGGCGTCGATTTCCTAATGACCTGACTCGAGATTTCAGTTTTCATGCAGAAAATTTAAATGCAGGTTCTCACAATCTGCTCCCTTTTCTCACTCATGGACCAGTGATATTCTGCTCAGTCGATATGTATTACGCGTGTCTTGGTATTATGATTCGAGCAACAGTTGAAGGGTGTAAGTGGTGACACCAATTTTGGGACTTGCAGTAGAAACTTCTATCCTATACATCGAGAACGTATCGCAGAATCGAGTAAAGTATCAGAATATGTATATATCACAGACATCGGAATAAGTTACGGCAGAACAAACATCTAGCGCACAGTGACCATATAGGAAAACTCGACTTCGATTTGCCGCACCACCACATCGTACAACTATGAAATCTCCAGGGACAGTAGAACAGGGGTCTGGGACCCCAAATCATCGGACAGAATCTCTATATCTTTCCCGGTACGTGTGTTATAAGACGTTTAAGCTGGGCATTTCTGGTGTCTTTTGCGGAGCAGATTAAATAATCCTATTGTCACGGATTCCAGCTAGAGGGTGTACTATATAAGGCGTGCCTGGGCATATCCGCACATAGTTGCGGATATGGTGGTCTTTTGGATCAGCTATTGGAACATTAGCCCAGGGATGATCCTTCATATCGGGGGCCCATTTAGGACCCATGCGTGGGCTTTGAGCCCGTTGATAAAGCCCAAAGCCCGACGTGGGCCCTGAAGATGTCTAGCTAATACCCAACTCTAACTACCCCTCCATAGACAAAACCAGGAGCTGATTCTCCGTTCACTGATTTCTCGTTGATCCCTCTTATCTACTTCCTAAGTAATGATCATGCAAATAAACGGGCCAGCAGGTATCTGAACTCTGCTTCATCTTCTGAAGGCTTAATTTGACTCTACAAGATATATCAGTGCGTCTGAACAAAGCTTGAAATGGTGGATTGACCGAGGCTCAAAGCCCTGACCCGCGTAGATGGTTCAAAATAACGGAGAAGCTACGTGATACTTGATCGGCGCATATTTGTCTTTTCAATTAGCACCATGGCATCATCGTAAACCTGTAAGGCTATTCGATCGGGTCTA
Source organism: Penicillium chermesinum (assembly GCF_028974085.1). Lineage (NCBI taxonomy): Eukaryota > Fungi > Ascomycota > Eurotiomycetes > Eurotiales > Aspergillaceae > Penicillium > Penicillium chermesinum. The sequence continues at coordinate 1,697,440 of NW_026695316.1, forward strand.
TATTATTCCGGTTATATTACTTGCTACCTAATCGGCTGTTTCCCCTTATTTCTTGGTACCTGGACAACTTTGTTACCTTACCAGATATTCATCTCAAATTTGTATATTCATCTATACTTTGCATATTTTTAGGCATTCCGAATTCATCCCGTCAGTCTCTTAAGATGAAACGACGTCTGTCCTTTGACGACGTTGCCTGGGAAATAAGCGATAACATCGAAGACTACTGGCTAAGATTGCTTTACGACGGTGACATCTACAATAAAATTGGAGTTTTTCTTGCTGAGAAATGTTCCCTCGTCATTGGGCCGGCTTCAACTTATTCAAGGCTGGCGGGTTCAATGCTAGCTTCCTCATGACTTTCGCCGACGATAGCGGCGCTATTTTAAGATTTCCCCTACCTGGTGTCCACATGTTTCCTGATGAGAAAGTTCGTAATGAAGCCTCTATCATGCAATTCACCACAGAGGAAACTTCACAGATAATGCTGATCACAGTTCCAACACTCTTGCACTGGGGAGGGAAAAACAAAAGTCCTTCAAATTGCCAAAATTGCCCAGGGCCCCTTTTATGATCATGGGTTATATTGACCACGAGAGAAGCATGTCCGATCTTCTTGAGACGCCGGGACGCCAATTGAAACAGCGTCCAGAACTCAATCCTGATATTAGCGCAATAAAGCTCACATTACTCTATCGGCAGCTAGCCAATATTGTCTCTTCTCTATCTACATTATCTGCGAGCCGAATTGGATCTCTGAGGCAATCTGGTAAATCAGCGTGGGAAGTGGCATATCGACCACTATCTATGTCTATGAACCAAGTTGTGCGCCTAGGGACACTGCCTCGGTCCGAACTTCCTACTACGACCTATGATAAAGCGCCTTTATATTTTGAAGCCCTGGCGGAGCTACACCTTTCACATCTTAAACATCAAAGGAACAATGCTATAGACTCGGCTGACGACTGCCGACGTAAGTTTATTGCTAGATTTCTGTTTCGGAAATTTGTTCGAAATCGTAATCTTAGGGATAAATGGATGTCTCATGAGAACGGTCCATTTCCAGTCTGGTGTGATGACTTTTGACCGCAGAATGTTTTGGTCGATAAAGACGAAAGAGTCGCTGGGGTAATAGACTGGGAGTTTACCTATACCGCGCCAGCCGAGTTTACTTATGCTCCACCCTGGTGGCTTCTTCTAGAAACGCCAGAATATTGGAGTAAGGGTCTAGATGACTGGTGTACAAAATATGAGAAATGGCTTCCGATGTTTCTTCAGGCAATAGTGGAGTGCGAAGAGAAAGCGTGCCAGAATCAGAACGGACGACTCCAAGAAAGCCAGCGACTCTCGAGTCAGATGCGACGTAGTTGGGAGAGCGGAGGCTTTGGGATCAAGTGTGCTGCAAAAAACAATTTTGCCTTTGATGCCACCTATTGGAACAAGATCGATCAGCGGTTCTTCGGCTTCAATAAATCTGACGACAATATATGTGATATATGGAAGAAAAGACGTGATCTCTTGGAACCTGAAGAAACGGAAATCATGGAAAAGTACGTGAATTTGAAGCTTCAGAAGAATGAGACAAGGGTTCTCTCTTGGGACCCAGATGAATACACCATAGGATACATGGCCAAGATGAAAACTTGAATGCTCTTGTCAGATGATTTGGGAGCTATCCTATGAGAGTAAGTTACTCGATTAGCGGGTAGCCTATCATCTTTCATGCAGTTAAGTTTGGTTAGAAGCCAACCAGAAAACGAGCATTAATTTTTCTTCTCTATTTATTCATAAAGCTCTTTTACACAGACCAAAAAACTAGGAAACAGGTATCCTGCGTACGTCCGTGGGGTATTAGTAGGCCTTCCCTCTCCAACCCTACACTGGACTTGTCATGATCGCTGTCAAGACCCACTCGGCTCAGAGTTTGCTTTGTAGAACAAGGTGATCAAGGTTCGACCTATCTCAAACCTCCGAAACCGCCATTCTAATACATGACTAGACTATAGCCAAGTTAGTTCATGTTGGGTTTACCGTTCGTCCCACACAGCCTGCTTACTATCAATGCGGATCCGCTTTATGTGATATAGTAAGTCAGCATTGCCCAGGACGTTGTTGATCGTGCACGGTACGCCTTGCTCCGCCCTATGAGCCTCACTCCTCTGCTCGCTGCTGATAAGACTTAGCTGTGCCCCTCTCAAACTAGTAAGATCCTACCATGGAATGGAATAAATGTAAACTCCCCCTCGAAATTCTCCTCTGTATAGCCGAGTTCCTCTGTATAGCCGACCTCGCGCAATTTATCCACGCAATTCCCGTCGTCGGCCAGCAGCTTCCTACCAAACAGCTCCGGCAACAAGGCGGCAATGGCGACACCGTCCTGCACTTCCTAGCCTCAAGAGGGCACAGCGATACCATAGCCCTCTTCGCAGAACCCTTTAGAATCCTGCATACCCCCAACATTGATGGCATGACCCCACTGCACATCGCCGCCGTCCACAGTCACTATCTCACCGTCGCTCTCCTCCTCAACATCGGCGCAAGCATCTCCGCCCTCGACAACCACAATGACAGCCCCCTGCACCTCGCGATCCGCGCCCACGCCTACACCTACACGCGCACCTCCGAGCCCGTCACCCAGCTCCTCCTAAGCCACCACGCAGACCCCTCCCTCCCGAACATCGACGGCTTCACCCCGCTCCACGAGGCCGTCATGTCGCACCAAAGCCCCGACGCCGTGCAGCGGCTCCTCGACGCAGGCGCGGACGTCAACGCGCCCGCCGGCCGAAGGCGATGGACCCCGCTCTTCTACGCCGTACTCTTCAGCCACCAGTCGCCCGGCGAGATCCTCTCGAGCGCCGGCGCGGATATCCACGCTGCGCCGCGGGATACGCAGCAGCATCTGTTTTCGCGGGAGCGCGGGATGGCGATCGTGGCTGTTTTGCTGCGGGCGGGCCCGGATCTGGAGGTGCTGGATAAGGAGGGGCGGACGGTGCTGATGGAGACGGCGAGGTTGGGCGCGGACGATGCGATGAGCTTGTTGCTGAAGGCGGGCGCGAGCGTGCATGCTCGGGATGATCAGCGGAGGACGGCGCTGGGGCATGCTGTGATGCGGGGGAATAGGTCGACGGCGAAGAGGTTGCTGGAGGCGGGCACTGATTTGTGGACGAGGGACGAGTCCGGGCGGGATGTGGTGGAGCTGGCGTTGTGGTATGGGCATGATGACATGGCGAAGGTTATGCAGAGGGCGCAGCGGTTGAGGCCTTGGGGGTATTGGCGTGATAGGGCGGGGTGAGGTCCAAGTTGAGTTGAAAGACATTGCGAATGAGAACTTGGGGTTTCGGTGATGCTGCGTTCTCCAGGGCTGTTGATGATATACGAATACGCATATACATACTAGGATGATAAAATGTGCCATACCAATACTTGATGGATTTTTGGATTTTGTGTTCTATCATTAAATATGGGAGATCAATGGACTCCCGTTCTGTACAATTTTTGTTTTGTTTTTTTGAGACAATGGTGGCCCCCCGTTCAGTGGGCTCTTACAGGTTGGCGAACTTGTGGCCGGCCTTCTGTGCAGTGAAGGTAGCAATCAGGTCCATCAGAACGGGGGAGAGGGTATCGTAGGTCTCGAGACCGTTGGCCTTGAACTTGCCACGCACGGCATCGATTTCCTTGGGGTTGAAGCCCTGCTCGATGATGGAGGAGACAAAGGCAGCAAATTGGGGCTCTTGCCAGCCCTTCTGCTCGGAGAGTTCGACGTGGACAAAGTCGAGGCCGTGGAAAGGGTGCTCTACCTCGATGCGGCCGAAGAGGTGAACGCCGCACTCCTTGCAGGCGTTACGCTGGATGGCAGCGGAGGGGTCAATACTACAGAATTCATATTAGAAGAACGTCTCGGGACTGGGTCAACGGAGGTATACATACATGTGCAGCTTGTCGGCGTTGGACTGGACCTCCACCTTGTCACGGGGCAGGACCCCGACGAGGGAAAAGAGAGAACCGGCGGGCTTCCAGCACTTGGAGCAGCCACAGAAGTGATTGTGCGCGACGTTACTCTTCAGGGCGACCGTGACCTTGTTGGAGGGGCACTTGCAGCTGATGGTACCACCAGAGAAGTTGGGATCGCCCTTGGTGATGCCATTGTCGATGAAGGGGTGAATTGAAGGAGCCATTGCGTCTGATTGAGGGTCGATTGCACGGTTATCGAGATGTGACTTTGATTTGAACGTTCAAGTTGATGGGTATCAAACGATTTGAGCGACGATATCATTGCAACTGGAGGTATATATAATTTGACAGAAGCGACAGGGATGCTGGCCGTGCCGCACATGTTGCCTCCAACTTTCTCCTCGTCTCCTCGTCTCGTCCAGATGTCTCCTCATGCGGGGTGAAGGTCTTATCGTCGATTCAGTCCTTCGGGTCGACCGCCCGGGCTCCACGCGGCCAAGCGTCCACTCATATTACCTACCGGCCATGGCGCGATCGCGCTTTAGTCACTTTTGCGGAAAAGTAACCCTGAACAGTCGAGCTTATCCGATTGATGCGGGGCCCCTAGGCGTGATTCTCGGTCGCCCACGGGCCGTCAGCCGAGATCCCCTCGCGCGCGAATTTCGAGAGTGTTCTCTTGAGTAAGGTGGTTGCTTTATTGGGGTCATTGGTCTTTAGCTGCCTCTTTCCTCAACCCAGCAAAGCTTGGGATCAAGTTGATACTGTCAAGCGGTCTGAATAGTAGTCCCGGAGTTTGCGGAGATCAGCCAGTTGGTTCCAAGATTGGCTCGCCATGACGGAATTGGGGGCTCCTTTCTTCTTTGGCAAAAAATCCATCACGAGGGAAAGAAAGCTAGCGGTCGACTTGGCCTGCATACCGGCGATCGCGCCCCTTTATACTCGCTAGTGCTGGACTAACAAGGTCCCCTACCTTGTGGGCGCAAGTGGTGTTCAGGCAACAAGGCAGACCTCGTCAACCCCGGTAGCGGTTCCGATCACAAGTGCAATTAATGTAAAACGCAGCTTGGGTTGATGCCGATTCTCACGGATATACTGAACTTCCAGCCGTGAAACAGCTATGAGCATGACACGGTAAGTAGGGGATTGCTCTGACTCTTATGAAAGGGATTCAAAGCCCAAATTGGGAACGAATTACTCGAAAAAAATTGCACCGTAAACTTCGACCGGCAGTACGAGTACAACTGGAACTTGGCATTGTAATGAAAGACTCGACAAAGTCAATCAGGGAACTTGAAGAATTAGCCTGTTGGAAATAACCCCTCACATCATATCTTCTTGTTTTCCAACGGAAAAGAACTTCATTAGCCATGTTTCAACCTCCCACGGCGGCGGTTGTCACAAACTCTTCTCTAACGCGTTCGCGCTCGCCCACGCCTTCACACGTTCTATATCGCGGCAATTCCCGATAAAACCCCCAGCCAGTCGTGAAGAGATCACCGCCGCTCGCCAGCTCATTCACCACGGGCTCCAAGTTCGTGTCTGCTGCACACATCACACTCTGGCGTAGGTAGTCCAGGCAGTGGCGAACATGCTCCGCGTCTTTCTCATGATGATGGTGCCCTCCATCCCGCTGTGCAAGTGTCCCGTTCACGGCGGCATAGTACACCTCACGCAGTGCATCCAGACAGTGAAGATTGTGGTATACGACTAGAGCACGCGGCTCCCGAAATTGCTTACTGTATATGAAACCTTGGCTGACTGGAAATAGTGAATTCCATGCAGCATCAGATTCAGGGGAGGGAGGCAGGCCGAAGGGTATCGTTGGGTGCCATCCACGTCGTGACAGTTCCTGCCGGGGCTGAAGAGACAATGTCAGTGGATGCGGCAGAGAGAGGTTTGATCTGAAATACAATGCATACGTAGTAAGCCGTGGGGGTTGAATGGACGATGATTGCCTGCTAAAACGCCCAATCCAAACATTGCCATGCTTACGACAATCGCGACCGCGAGTATCCAGCATGAAGGTAGTTCCAAGGGGATTTGAAGAGACTTATGCCCAGCTGGTTTCCGGACACAATCGTCGTCGTCGCTCATCAAAGGCTCTTCTGACGTGGGAATAGGTTGGAAAGACATATCAGGCCTGCCAGCAAGAGCTAGATTGTGATTTTAATGAGATTTTGCGGCCAAAGGGGTATATTGGGATAATTGCTCCCGAGATGTACATTTCGCCACGAAGAGTTGCTACCGGCCGTGCGACTTTATGTTCTGCTTGGTCCCAAGACTGTACCCTATTGGGATCTGTTTTAGGAAGTCGAGTTCGTCCATCCGATCGTTTGACCGGGGTAGTCCTCGAGCCGGCGCATCCATGGAGCAATGGACGCCTGGTTCTTTGTTTAATTCTCTTTGGCAAGGGCGCGTGGCGGCCTCGCGGCTGGTCCGTCCAAAGTTAAAGTGTCAAGTCCGTCGGATTTTCAGAATCGAGTCCCTCGCCTCAAATAGCTCCAAAAGTCGCATTGATGAGCAATGAATTCTCACGGATCGACGTTTTGCGGATGGCCCGGGTTCCTTCTAAACGCCTATTTCCGGGATCGGTCGCCCGAGATCGACAACCCAAGATCCCAGAGGTTCATGATCACGAAAAAGCCGAGTCGTACAATGCTCAACGCGCTGAGATTTATGCTACTTTTGATTAGTGGAAGCAGAGAAAACCCCCGCGCAACTCAGCAGATCGAAGAATCACGGGAATACGGGAATACGAGCCCGGCATCAATCTCACGGTAACGTCGGCAGCGTCCGAAACAATCTCATGAATCCGCTACTGATCCAGGAGAAATACATGATGTGAGATCATAGGTAGTATTTTCTACGGGTCTCCATCTGTAGGAAGTGGAGAACATATTCCTCCCCGGTTTGGCTCCCGGCAAATTGAAAGCTGCTATCTTATCCAGGGCGTTTGTTCTAGAGTGTCGATCACTGCGCGGCATGAACGGCCATGGCCGCTCTGGAGCAAAAAACGGTATTTGATCGGCAGAGTCGACGATTAACTCGGTCTGCCGGTTGACATAATTATGGATCTCGAAGCACTGCAGTGCCAGCGACAACGGTACGTCATTGGCGGAATCTGCAGCAAAAATCATGATATCGGAGAAGAGGCGACTCCTGTGGGGTCACCCAGTGAATCGCACCACACCATTGGCGGATGCCTTTCCATCACGAACCCGGATTATAGCTTTGAGAATTTTTGGAGAATAGCATCATGTCAGGTGTCAGGGCTCTCGCAGAGGTGTCAGTGACCCTCTATTTGCCCCCCTGGAGTTTTAGTCTGGTCCAAGTTCCAGAGTATGACAGGGTATAATAAGGGCCATCTCGCAATTGGTATCGTTTTACCCACCGAGTACTTTATTCTTCTCCATTGCCACGGCAGATAGCCTCCACTATGGGTGATAAGGACCCAGAGAAGAATACAAGTCATCCACCAGAGACGCCTTTGACGCCTCTACAGCCAATTCAGGAACAAGAGAGCAGCACCGAAGAGTCGGGATCTTCATCCACCGCAGTTTCAGGCGATTCATCTAGCCCACCACATGATAAAACCCAGAGATCACCCCCATCTCGTCCGCATCTGAGTCTCCATAACCAACCGCCGTTCAGTCCACGCTCTCCACGAAATGGCCAATTACCACCGACTCCCGCACGGGATCAGCCCCAAACCCCCTTAGAAAGAGCTGCGATGAGCAGGCATCCGACCGAATCCGCCAGTACCTATGATAGACCACCGAACCCACAACGTATCAGCCGCGGTCCGCCTAACTCCCTCGCCGGCAGAAACCCATACGATCCGACACCGCGCCAGGGAGAGGTTTATATGGACCCTGAATACCAGCAGCTCAATCCACGCTATGGTAACCAGAACGAAACCCCGGTGTGGGGTCTCGCAAAACCGCTCCCCCGCGTGGTCCGACCGGGAATGCGCCGTGGCCGCAGCAGCCAGCAGGAGGCATACCAAGCCGAGCCTCCAGGTGACAGTCAACCTGCTCCTGCGCTGGATAACACTCCCGGTCTATCAAACAGGCAATCGAACACGAGCCAGCGAGCTGCCCCAGCCAGCTATTCGTCTGCGGCGCAGCAGGATGTACCCAAAGAGCATGCCATCTATGCGCCGCAACCAGATGGCCTGCTTCGACCGATGGAGTCTGAACCTAGCCAGGGTGATTTAGGCCAGAGACCTGAAATGCCTGCCAATGAGGCCGATATGCAGCATGAACAGAAGGAAGAATTTCTCAACCAATGGGTGAAGATCCGGCACTATATGAAAGAGCCTTTTGCGGAATGCCTTGCTGTGAGTATCACCTGCCTGAAAAAACAGGAAAAAAATGGGATCGGTAGCTAACAGAATCCAGACCGCCGTGGCTGTCTTCATAGGCCTGACGGGTACGCTGGCCGTAACGACCGCGGGCGAGAAGGCAGGAAGTAAGTTATCCGAGAACTGGTCGTGGGGCCTGGGCTTCATGATCGGGATTTACCTCGCGGGTGGTGTGTCTGGTGCACATCTCAACCCTGGGATCTCGATTGCGCTCTGGATCTTCCGTGGCTTCCCCGGCCGAAGATGCTGCTACTATATCGCCGCCCAATTTGTTGGGAGCCTCATCGCAGCTGGCCTCGCTTATTGCATCTACCGCGACGCGATCCTGCATCTGGCACCCACACTACCAGCAGATGCCTCGGGGCTTGGGTTTTATACCGGCCCAATGAACTATGTCAGCTCCGTGACGGCCTTCTTTACGGAATTTGTCGGCGATGCGATTCTCCTATGTGTGATCTTCGCCCTGGGTGATGATGGGAATGCACCGCCCGGAGCAGGTATGCACTCGTTCGTGATCGGATTAGTGATTTATGTGCTGTGTATATCACTCGGCTACAATGATGGAGGGTGAGTAGTCTGGCTTTATCATCAACCGCGGCACAGGGAGCTTACAAATATCATTTCCAGGTGCTTCAACCCGGCCCGCGACATCGGACCGCGGCTAGTCGCTCTGATGGCAGGGTACGGGAGAACAACTTTCGTCGACCGTGGGGGATGGTGGTTCTGGGGCGGCTGGGTTGCGACGATCAGCGGATCTCTTGCAGGAGCTGCATTATATGACATTTTCATATTCATTGGTGGCGAATCGCCGATTAACTACGCACCCCGGCGGAGGAGAAGAGCGAGGTTGAAGAAGGAGAACAAATGGAGGAAGAGATTGGGTATTGGAAAGGAGAAGGTGCCGTCGCTGGAGGAGGGCATCAAAAAGCTGGAACATGAACAATAATTGAAGTGTTGATTGGACATTGCTCGTCCTAGTAGATGCCAGTCTCTCAATTGGTCGAAAGGCTAGAGCGGATGCTCGTATTGCGCCCCGATAATCGATGTAAATAGGCTAGTAACGGAGGGGTGGCTGTAGGGGCCTGATAATTCCGACACCCTCACAGACATATTGATGTAAGACTAGTCTTCTTTGGGCTTTGGGCGTCGCCCTTGATCCCAAGTATAGTAGAACTCTGGCTTCCACCACCAGACAACGAACAATGAGATCCCGTGCAGGCCACATAAGACACAGGGTAGAGCATAAACCCGGGCGGGATTAGAAAGACCGATGGTGTCAGCAAAAGCGGCGGGAACCAAAATGCTGAACACCGCTGGCAGCGGTGCGTTCACGACCCAGTATGTGATCGATAGCCAGTTCTTTCTATCGCTCCGGAAGATTGTGAAAAGTTGGAGGGATACAAACATCCAGAAAGGCACTAAGAGTGTGGGTAGTATGAGTGGTCCAATACCCATAAGTAAAGGAAGCGCGATGAAATAACTAAAGACAGAGCATTAGCGATTTCAGCGCCTATGGTCATCGGAAGTAAGGTATCCCACCCGATAATGAGAGCAGCAAAGGGAACACGCCACCAGGTTCTCCCTGGGCAATTCCCTTCAAAAGTACTCGAATAATGCTTCCGATAATAAGCGGCAGAAGTATCGTTCCAACCATCAGCGGTATTGAAATCTCGAAAAAGTTCGCTAGAGACCACGATTGATTGAGGCTGGAATCCACAATTGTCATGTTTGAACTGATTTTCATTTCCGACCTGGATCCATTCATGCTCGTCACGTTACGGTGAAATGGCTGAGGAGATGATATTTGGTTGATATTCATTCCCAAAAAACTCTTCTCAATTAGCGGGGCATTGAGGGTCGTATGGGCGATAACTTACCGTCACAAAGGAGAGGGGCAAGTATAGGGCAGCGAGAATCCCCAGGACCCCAGTGCGATGGGTCTGGAGCAGGTCAAGACTCTCGCGTAGTTCGCGACGTAGGACTAGAATCCTTTGTAGAGAAGACTCGACTTCATTGTGCAAGTACTCGATATCGTCCATCACCCGCCTTAGATGGGTGAGCTGGCTCGCCTCCTCACGCGTTCGGGGTCCTTGGATGGAATCGATTTGGTCCACTAATCGCTGCAGAGTGTGCTTGTTGGCCCTGCAGCAGTCTTTCATCACACAGCAGCAATCCTCCAGATGCCTGAGATATTGCAATTTACTCCCGGAGGGTCGAAGCCTTCCTTCATAGACCTGAATCAGTTAGCTCATGTCATCCACTCTCGGTATGCTTTCATAATTACCATATAATTTATCTCTTCCCACGCCTGTGCCGTGGAAGCAGTTAATTGGGCCAAAACCTCCGAACTAGCAGCCTCAAAGAGGCTTAAGGTATAAGAAAGGGGACAATGCGTGTGGTCTAAAGGCCGTGCGTAGAAATTACCGCTCCGTAACCTGGTTAAGGTATCAAAAGAGTTCACAATGGTAATCGCTCGTCGATTTTGTTCATATGCATCCGATGGAAAGATGAAATCTAATCTTTCAATTTGTGGATGATTCCCGTAGGGCCGGAAAACATAGACTGAAAGATCGTTCGCGTAGTGCGGAGCCTGGATCCACCTAAACTCGAATTTCAACGGCTTAGAAGGAATGGCATCCATGGGTGTATCAACTTCTTTGAGGTTTGATTAGCAGGTGCTTGAGGTGTTAGGTAGATCGGACACTGTACCATGAGATGGCCACTTGGGTTCCCACGGCGCGAGAGACAGCGGCTTTACATACAAGCTTTGCATGACCTCGCCCATTACCTCATCGCTCAGCGCCCACTGAGTCTGTAACATCCGTGCGGCTATCTCGCTCAAGGAAGAATAAGCCTGTTGGCGGCGCTCATAGCTCACCATGAATAGTTTGTCGATGAAAGAGAAAGCACCGTCGAGAGTGGTGGTATCAGTCGAAATAACGCAGATTTCGAACGCATCTGCCTCGTTCGTTTCTTCCAAAGTAAGAATCCGCTCGAAACACTGAGACCAGGTATCTTGTTTTGCACACATTAGTTCTGCTGCATGAGTCGCTTGGTACATGAAGACGCGTCTCGCCGTGTGGCGGTTGTGCCGTCGGGCGATTTTGCGATAGGTTTTCTCCAGGGACTCGTGGCCGGAAAGGGTGTCGGAAACCAGGTCGGGACTTATACTCCTATTGTGCCGTAACTTTACGGTTTTAAGATCATTGTCGACCGGTAGTGTCAGAGGGAACCCACCTTTATTCTAAGGTTTTCTGCAATCCATATCCCGAGTCTTTGGTGGATTTGTTGTTGGGGGCGCCGTTTACCTTCGTCATCAGAATGGCTACTTTGTGGAGGAAGGTCTTCCAAGTCAATAGTATCCACAAGAATGGGTGTTTCTTGCCCAGAATACGCTAGGTATGCCATGGTTGTGGTATTAACAGTGTTTTGGGGTAGCCAAACAAACTGGGGGTCGGAAGAGCACTGGTTGAACCGTAGATAGATGAGATGAAGGAAACATAAAAGCTGGAAAAGCCGGACATTCAAGGTCTGACGATTCAATAGTTTCACCAGCAGAGTTTGATGAGGCTCCGGCGCCTTGATTCTCAGAGATATCAGCCACCAATTATAGCCCGGGATTATCACCACACCTGCAACTTACCTCCCGCGTGCTAGCCTGTGATAAATCACGCATACACCGTGGGGCGAGAGGGGCCTGAGCTCCTCGTATCTGCGAGAAACCTCGTAAAGGGCACCTTCGCTGTACCCCATGGGGCCAAGAAAAGTTGAAAGTTAACACTAGACCAAAGCAGACTGCATTCTTTCGCAATATATCCTGTCAGTGAAGAAACGAAGTCTATAACTCTGCCCAATACTGTTTCCTCCGAGCCGGATCTCAGGAAAAATCGACCGACTGCAGCTTTGAGCATGAAATGGGTGCTCAGTGCGGAAAGATTCTCAGCCAGAATCAAGCCCCTGCTCAGCTTCGTATCGAGGGTCCAGTCAGCCGCAAGTTTCTAGTGATCATCCTTCTAGCCCTAAAATTCGGGCTGCTATTAATAATTGTATTGGGCAGAGATTCAAATACACCAGACACCCGCGTCGTGCTAAAGGCTTATTTCGTCTCATATTATCAGGGGTAGGAGGACTAACCCTTCCCGGATTCTACGGTTCCTCGATGTCTCTGCCTACGTGTCACGACACACTTGTTATAGTGATCAGGGGTGCCTCCCTAGTCTGAGAAGAAACTCCGAGGACGCTCGGACGCTGGTTATAATGATTCTCGCATCACCTACTGTATGTATATATCGATCCCACGGGAGCGCTAAATTCTCCCCGGGTCCTCTCCGGGTCCTCCCCGGGGCCCACACTAAATGGCTGACCGCAGAGGGAGCCAGGGGCGGGCTCCTTAGCAAATAGTGGCTGCACCACTAGCATTGAATTACTGTATAGCCAATTCACAGTCGTATTGGCCTTGGTCATATCCGCCTCGATCGTATCCAATCAGATAACGAACCCATAGTGATATAGGCTTCGCAATTATGTCGGCCCCCGTGGCTGTGCAGATTCGCAATCAATAGTAAGTGGCTAACTATAAACTCTCCGATACTTGAATAAGCCGTATCATGCTTTCATCTGTGAAATCGAGTTGAATCGCTATTAGTACTTGTGGGGATATATTGTGGAGATCTACCTGAAGCTCAACGCTACCAAACTTAACGCTTATCGGCTTATCGGATTCTCTTATCGCATCTTTATCGATGCGGGGAATGACCTGGAAAAGGCTCTTGATCTCAATGAATGCAAGTCTACGTCTTCCGCCGCAGCCGTCATGCTCAACCCAGGCTCCAGTATTCAGACGAAAGAGCTTTTCTACTCCTACTAAGCCCCTTATGCCAGTACAGACAACAACCTCATGCTCGGAGTCGAGCCCTACCACCGAGAAGATGGGGCCTTCTGTGAATGACGTCACGGATGACCCAGAGTACGCAGCGCGAACGATTCAGGTACAGTCAACAACAAACAATTCTGGTCTTCTTGAGGGATGGCACTCTGAAACAAGTTTCATAGAGGGTATTTCGCGGCTATCGAACCCGGCGAGAGCTCCGCGGGCTGAACCTCGCTGCATCTGCTCGACGGTCCATCGAGAGTGAAAGAGCTCATGACGATGACAAAGAAACAAGTGCCGCTCAAAAGAACTGGCAGCGCGCTGTTAGCGTTGCCATCCAGGCGGGCCGGAATGATGAGGATGCAGCCTCCGAGACGGTACCCAAGACAAACTGCCAGCCGTCCGCTCATCAAGCAAACCGCAAACCGACAGCAGCGAAAATGATGGATTTGCAGTATTTCCTAGAAATGGTCGACACCAAACACCGCCATGGAAGCAATCTTCGTGCATATCACAGCATTTGGAAGAGATCGCCTTCAAACCAGAACTTCTTCTATTGGTTGGACTATGGCGACGGGGTGAATGCTGAAGCGCCAAACTGTTCACGGGAACAACTTGAGAAAGACCAAGTCCGATACTTATCACCCGAGGAACGTCTTAACTACATGGTCACAGTGGATGAGAAGGGACTCTTCCGCTGGGTTAAGAATGGCGAGTTGGTCGAGACGAACAACAAAAAGTACAGAGATAGTCTTCAAGGGGTCGTGCATATCGATGATAGTGCCCCCCGATTCCAAGGGAATTCGATATCCATAGACACGACAACGGAAGGCGCAACTCTCGGGCAGACGCTGTCCTCATCTTCCTCGATGTCTTCGGACTCCTCTTCATCCTCAAGTGCACAGTCTCTGGCGCCGTCACAAACCATGCAAAGTCAGAAAAGTGATACCGGAAGCGGCAAGAACATATCCACGCAGGAAGACTACGAGCTCAACAAAGCAGTCGACAAGTTCGCTCGTATCCGGCCTGCAGCCCTCTATGATCACTTCGCCGCAAAACTCTCAAAGAAAGAAGACATGTGGATATTCGTAAGTGAGAGTGTTTAGCTTGTACCTTATCCACCTTCTAATCAAATTCATGCCTAGGTCGCCGATACGCAGTTTCGCATCTACATCGGGATCAAGGAGCCGGGTGGCTTTCAACATTCCTCCTTTCTGAGGGGAGGTAGAATCGCGGCCGCTGGAATGCTCAAAATTCGCCACGGCCAGTTACGAAGTCTAGCGCCTCTAAGGTATGGAATCTTGCATCAACGTTGACAAGGCATTCGGCTCACTGTATTTAGTGGTCATTACCGTCCTCATGTGGCCAATTTCCGTGCCTTCCACCGATCCCTCAAAGAACGAGGTGTCGACCTGTCCCGCGTCTCAATGAGCAAGTCTTATGCCACCCTCGCTGGTATCGAGGGTTACGTCGCCGCAAAACGGAAGGTTCGTAGTGTACAAGAGAAGATTGATGACGCAAAACAAAAATTGCAGCCAGGAGCTCAACAGGACAAATCATAAACCCAGATACATTGCTGATACCCCGGTACATTTAAAAAAAAATTTATATTCAAATATGTCTGAACCCAAGCCTATCCTCCATGTAAGCATGGATTTGGATGAATATTTTCTACCATTACCGGTGAAGTAACTCGACGTAGTGGTACAGAAACTTTGAATGCTGATCTGAAATTGGACTAGACGTCTTGTTGATAATAAAATAACCAGGGCCTTCGTAGATTGCACCGTTAAATCCGAGCCCGGAGTTTCGTCACAGTGTCTTCGAGAGGATAATCATGGCGCTTAGTCTTGCTCCGGACCCGCTCGCCATCTTCTGGTGTGATGTAGCGGGCTTCCACCGCCGGGTTATATCCTATGCTGGAAGCTTTTTTCACTTCCTCGTCTGTCAACTGGCGATTGGTCTTGCCGTCCGCTCTCTTATAAATCGTGACGACAACTGCTCCTCCCAAGCCCAGATTATGCTGCAGCGCAACACCGGTGTTTTGAACAAGCCGATTATTTGCCCATCCGCGAAGCTGCCAGGTTAGCTCAGCACACTGAGCGAGCCCCGTTGCACCAAGAGGATGGCCCTTGGAGATCAACCCCCCGGAAGGGTTGACAATAGGACCGCGCCCGCCGTAGGTAATGTCGCCCCGTCGAACCATTTCATGAGCCTTCCCTGGCTGCGCGAAGCCCAAGGCATCGAGTAAGAGGAGCTCGTTAGTGGAAAAGCAGTCATGCACTTCGCATACTTTGATATCCTCGATCTTCGCCCCAGCCTCCTTGAGGGCCTCTGCAGCTGCTTGGCGGGACATGTGAAAACCGACGAGGTCAATGGCGCTCTTTGAATAGACCTCGGGGCCATCGGTTAGGAGCGCCTGGCCCGCCATCAAGATGGCATTCGCTTTCAGATGAGGACGGGCATCGAGGAAACGCTGTGATACAATGACAGCAGCTCCTGCGCCGTCGCTTGTCGGGGAGCATTGGAGCTTGGTGAGAGGCCCATAGACCGGGGTAGACTTGAGGATCTCGTCCAACGAGTACTCCGTCTGGAACTGGGCATAGGGGTTCCTTTGCGAATGCTCGTGGGAGATTCGTGCGATCTCGGCGAAGTCCTCCGCCTTCGCTCCGTATCTAGAATCGCTGATTAGCTTAGTAGGGGTGGTTGGAGTCCGTCAGTTCTTTACCGCTCAATGTACTCTTGGCCCGCATTTCCAAAGTATTGGGCATTTCGCGGCGAGTCGTGCTTCCCATAGGTATCCTCCATCATGGTCGTCGAAGGGCCCAGAGGACTGGGCCTGTCATCCCAGACGCTCTTGATGGAGCCCGGGCGCATTTGTTCAAACCCGACGACGAGGACGCAGTCCGCCAGGCCGCCTTTGACCATGCGGCGTGCTAAATGGAGGCCTGTAGAGCCGGTGGCGCACGCGTTGTTTACATTATAGATCGGGATTCCTTGTTTTAACGGGTCAGCCTAGAACTCGGGCGAGATTGACCCCGTACACACCAGTCATCCCGAGTTGATAGAGAACTCTCTGCGTCGATGTCGTATCGCCGTAGGCATAGCACCCGATTCCTGTTTGGACTTCATCATAAGTGACTTGCGCGTCGGTAAGCGCCTTGACACACGCTTCGTACCCCAACTCAGGGTATTCGCGGGTCCGGCGAGGTTTGAGGAACTTCGTCAAGCCCACGCCGAGCACATATGCGTCGCTCGATGTATGAGCCATTTTGAGTCTTATTAGTCTTGTTATGTGTTTCCTTCCAAGAAACGGCCGACAAGATCGAGACAATTGGGAGTAGATAACATGGGGGTTTTGCCGAGGCGTCCGAGGTCAAGTCCTCTTTCCCCTCACTTCCCATGGTCGAGTTCATGCAGCCGATTCACCAGCCCCACAGAACCCCAGATGTGCGTACGCCGTAAATCACGGGCATTTGATACGGGAGCTTGGCGCGCGGCCCCGGATATCTCGTTGCGGGCACCGAGTTGCTCAAAAAACCCGCGTCAGACCAACTCCTTTCCTGCAACACGTTCGGCAGCTCTTAAACGATGGCCGCCTCACTGCAAACCAGACCCCCCCCCAACCAGCTTCTTCAAGCTGTCGTATCCCAAGCCAGGGATCCTCTTGGTCACAATCGACCGAGCAGAACAGCGGAACTCGCTCCCCTTCCGAAGCCCACTGGGAAGGCCACAACATCTTCAGCTGGTTCGATGAAGAGCCCACGCTCCTGGTCGCAATCGTGACCGGAGCCGGCGAAAAAGCCTTTTGCGCCGGTCAGGATCTCGTGGAACAAGCCAGCTCGCGCGGCAAACCCAAGACTGGCGCCGAGGCTGCGGTAATGAGCCACCCCCGTCAGGATTCAGCGGTCTCAGCCAGCGCCGAGGCAAGAAGCCTGTGCTGGCCGCTGTCAATGGATTTGCGTTGGGCGGAGGATTCGAAATATGTTTGAACTGGTACGTCGCTACAGATATGATACGTAACTTTTTTTTTACAGAAATAAGCTCTGACCTCCTGAGCCAGTGATATGATTGTCGCCTCCCCTAAAGCTCAGTTTGGACTGCCTGAGGTCGCGGTCGGGCTCTACGCCGCGGCGGGTGGATTGCCGCGCCTCGTCCGAATAGTCGGGCTGCCTCTGGCGTCCGAGTTCGCGATGACCGGTCGCAAATTGTCGGCGAAGGAAGCGCTGGACCTTGGGTTGATCAACCGCATCTCGCAGTCCGCTGGCACGGTCGTGGAGGAGACGATAGCCCTGGCGCAGGAAATCACGAAGAACTCGCCAGACGGCGTGATTGTGACGCGGCAGGGAATCCGCGAGGCGTGGGGGCAACGCTAGCGTGGAAGATGCCACATCTCGCACTCGCGACGAATATATGAGCAAGCTGGCCGCAGGGGAGAACTTCAAAATCGGTGTTGGTGCCTTTGCGGCGAAGAAGCAGCCCCAAGTGGGTTCCACCGAAGCTATAGTTGGGTTCTTATTGCATTTCCTGTATCTATTCCCCAGAGAGCCCTAGAGTACCCAGCGAACGATTATGAACCTTTCCTACAAACTTGCGCTTTAGAGCATCCAGCCGTGAAATAGAACTGGTACCCGCAGGTACAGTGTAAACTGCACAAAAGCAGTAACGAGTGCGGTCGCATATGATCGACAGGTTTCCCCAGGGACAGCTCTCGGACCGAGGAATCACACCCCACCTCCCAGAAACTCCGCAATCAAGTTGGACGAGCTTCCTGTCGCTTTCTTCTCAGGCAACCCCTGCTCTGCGACTGAAGTCCCCCGCATATATCCACACAGAAGATGATCCCAGTTATTGTGGGCGTCGCGGACGTCAAGAACAGGTCAACCGCAGTCGAAGATGCAAAGGAACCAGCCCAGCTCATGTTAGAGGCGATCCGCCGCGCCATCCAAGATGCGAGCCGGTCGCAGAGCACATCAGATAAGCTCCAGGCAAGCGTCGACAGTATTGATGTCGTGCGGACGTGGACCTGGCCGTATGCGGACCTGCCCGCCCTGCTAGCGGAGAAGCTTGGCGTCAGCACGAAACATCGCCATTATAGCGAGCATGGAGGGAATCAGCCCGCCAAGCTGCTAGACGAAGCCGCGCTGAGAGTTGCCAAGGGCGATAGCAAAGCTGCTGTGATTACAGGGGCTGAGGCTCTGGCTTCGTTGACGTCGTGCTTCAAGAACGGTGCCATTCCGCCCCCGGGCTGGACAGAGCCCTCGGAGCCCATAGAGGATGTGTTCTCACCCACACACAGAGATCTGAGCAAAGGTCAGCTTGGATGGGGTTGTGAGCGAGGCTGTTGTGCTGACTCGCTTTAGATATCGGGGGGCGCCACTCGGTGGGTGCGCCTATTCAAGTCTATCCGCTGTACGAGAATGGGTTCCGGGCACGCCGTGGCCAATCCATTGCGCAAAACCACGAAGAGTCTTCCGTGCTCTATGGGAATTTTAGCCAGGTGGCGCAGAATAATCCATATGCTTGGAACTCGGGCTCGAAGGAGACTGCTTCGTCTATTGGGACTGTATCAAAAAAGAATCGTATGATCTGTTTCCCATGTGAGTACCACTGTGTTTGAGAAAGAAATACGTGTCTTGAAGGCCTGACCGGGAGACAGATCCTCTATTGATGAACGCGTTCAATACCGTCAACCTCGGTGCAGCATGCATCATAACATCCACCGAGTTCGCCAAGCAGCTCCAGATCCCCGAGGATAAATGGATCTACCCCCCTGGGTGGAGCAGGCTTCAAAGAGAAAGATAACTGTAAGTACTTTGCAAAGGGCATCATGAAGAGCTCCCCCTGACAGGAAACAGTCTGGGAGAGACCGAACTTCTACCACAGCTCGGCGATCTCAGAGTCTATCGACCAATGTCTCAGCTCGAGCAATCTTTCTCCAGACGAGATCGACATTTACGACTTTTATTCCTGCTTCCCGATTGTCCCAAAGCTCGCTTGCTACCACTTGGACCTATCAATAACAAACCCACGGAAGCCTATAACAGTCCTTGGGGGCCTTACTTCCTTCGGGGAGCCGGGAATAATTATTCCATGCATGTAAGGAGATTCGCTTGACAGTTTAATAGGATAAAACTGACAACCAAAGGCCATCACTGAGGTCACACGGCAGCTGCGGAAGGGAAAGGGGCGAAACGCTCTCATACTCGCGAATGGCGGTGTCTTGTCATATCAGCACGCAATTAGTCTGTCAAGAGCAGCACCGAAGAAGGGAGGACCGTACCCAGATAGCAGTACTCTGCGAAGCAGAGCTGCTGAAATATACCCCACTATCGCTGAGGAAGCGAACGGTCCTGCTGTGCTTGAGGTATGATAGGGCGTGAAGCGCAGTATTCTCTTCTTCCTCGGAGACTGACTGGTTGCCAGACATATACTGTTGAGTTCAAACGAGACGGAAAGCCCAAAATGGCCTATATTGTAGGCCGACTGCGTTCAAATGGCCATCGGTTCCTTGCGAACCACGGTGACGAGAACACGCTCACTCGGCTTGTATCTGGAAATGAGGATCCTATTGGGAAGAGCGGTGTGGTATCGACCACCCAGGACGGGCCACGGAACCTGTTCTACCTTGATAACAGCTCGAAGCTATGAAAAGAATTATGTAGACGTGACGGATTTTATTTCGTGAAACCTCAGCTATCTAGGACGACCTTGCTGGTCTTATGAAGAGAAGTTGTCACCCAGAATCAAAATAGCGCCTTTGTAGATGACCCTCGCCCTGCAGCCAGTATTTCATCCGCCTAGTACCCACCCGGTCATTTTTTGCAGCTTTGGAGCCTCACCTTTACGAGTGGATACCAACCATGACATTGAAGTTGTGTCTTTCCAGTTGTCTGATGCAATCCCAACTGGTCTTCGTGTTGCGAGTTAATTAGGGAAATATTCGACGGAGAAGGCTTGCCCAAGCTAGTTTGATGTGAAAGAAAGTGGCTTCTTTGCTTGAGATGAGGAGGTTTTCCTAAGGAATTTGTAGCACTGCAGGTATCTCTGCAAGATGGGATGTGCCATGTGACTTATGCGCAGGACCCCGAGCCTGGAGGATCTCAATCAATAGTTGTACAAATGATTGGCCGGCATTGTTGCATGAAGGTGGTAGTAGATGGTTGAACTTTCAGTTTTCTGGATCGACGTCAAAGGCATTGGATACCCGTTCAAGATATGTAACGACGATCGGTTGGGCGCTTGACAAAGCCACCTCGTGGCGTTGGACCGGTGGTCCAGCTTGCCCGGCGCTTGGCGTTGGTTGTTGAATTTGCCAGTGTGCACTGAATGGACTTTCTGCCAGTATGGAGTTGAACTTGACTTTTAGAATCCAAAGTGGGGATTGATAGAATCAATTATATGCCAGGGTGGACGTGTGGTATTGATGAAGGAAACTGAGTCACAACCATTTAGGGTAGAAACGGCAAGCCGACCAAGAAGATTGGTGGCTCGAGCGAGATGTCGACAGTTTGGCTGGATGAGTTGTTATAGAGGTTCGGCTGAGCTAAGAAAACGCTAACAGGGCGAGTGGCAGCGGAGGCTGGAAGTGACAATTGTAGGCGAGAATCCTTCAAGGCTCCCGGTCATCCTGGCGCAAGATCAATCTGGATTTGTCCTGACATATGCCTCACTTAGAGGACATATGATGCCTGTCCAGAGAGATCATTGAACTAGACCGAGCCGAGAGAGAGGTCACAGAGTGACAGCGAGTGAAGGTCGAGCGGGTGATGATGGCAGACACGAACAAGAAGTAACCAGAAGAAGACGAGGCGCGGCGATGATAACTGCTCTCAGCCTGTATTGGCCGTCCTGGCACAAGACCAATCTGGATTTGTCCTGACCTATGTCCTGATAAGGATCATAGGATGCCTTTCCAGAAAGGCCATTGCACTAGGCCGAGGCAAGGGAGAGCTAATGAAATGAGGTTCACCGAAAGTTGAAGGAGCCATGATGGTACAAGTGAACAAGGAGGAATAAGGCTGAGATGAAGCGCGATAATGGTAACTGCTCTCCGCCTTTATTGGCCGTCCTGGCACAAGACCAATCTGGATTTGTCCTGACCTATGTCCATCAGTAGGACATAGGATGCCTGTCCAGAAAGATCATTGCACTAGGCCGAGGCAAGAGAGGGTTGATAGAACGACATGTGGTAGATTGCTAAAACGGATGGAGTGGGAGGCCGCGACGCGTTCGATCGCGTGTGGATGATGGAGGAAGCTGTAAAGAGATGTTGCAGGTCAGAAAGCTGCGGCTACATGCCAACAGGAAACGCAACATGGAGGAGAGGGGCATCAGGGAAACACGAACTTGATATCACAGTAGGCAGCGTGCTTGCTTAAGCCTATTCGTATATGGATGTGTTGGATGGCGTAAGATGGGACTCGTGGTTGATGAAGGAGCACGAGATGGTCCAAGCCTTTAGGAGGATGAAGAAGGAAAGAACATGGGGGTCGTTTTAAAAACAAACGACTGAATATATACCTGCAGAGGGACAAACAAAAATCACGTGTCAGCATGGAATTGATGGCATGAGCCGCAGAATATTTACGATGGTCTGAATTCCTGCCTGCTAAATGGTGTTGTGACAGAGCTGGTTACTGCGTCTATGCGAAATACTTGATACAGCAAGTACTGGTCCTGGCTAGGCAATCCGCGCAGGTGTTCTCTTATCCCGCCCTCTATCGTGATTCAATCAATTAGGTTCTTCTACTATGGCTGAGACTAGTCATCCAGTGGTAGGCTTGCAAGAATGTTGCCGGAAGCTTCCCTGAAGGAGGTCCTCATATAGTAACACCACGAATCTGATAATATCAGCTGCTATCGCTATCGCATAATCTGGATGTAATCATCTTTAATGATAATGGTAGCAAAAGTGGTGTGAACTATATTAGGTCTTACAAGGTTACCATACAACATTCAAGTCCACTTTCAATATCCATATTCTCATGCTGAAATAATATAAACTTCAACTTGTTGTATTCACAAGACATCCCCAGCGACTAGCAGAATTCACGTTCCATGAATTGACTGTCCTCATGTAGTACTGTACCCTTGGTGCTGTAGAATATCTTCGAATTCCAGTGCTGGGGCATATGAACAGGTCAATCGAATCGTCAATCATTGACTGCCAAGTACGTCCGCGACAGCTCGGGTAACATTCACAAGCTCCTCGTCTTGCATATTCCTTGTCACCACCTGCACACAGCATGGAGCACCTTCAATCTCATCTGGTTTGTCTATACCAACAGTTAAAAAAACCAAGCTATAAACATTCAATAGCTCTGCAGTTGAAACTTACAAGGTGGCTTGTAGTACACATCACGGACAAAAGGAGCATCGGCAGCCTTGTCCGCTTTTCCAAACGGAACGATGGAGGCAGGGTACTACGCAAATTAGCAAAAGTTCGGCACTATTCCTTGGTATACTCACATCCATCACATTCCATAAAACTGTGTATGGAACGAAACCGAAAACGTCATGTGGCTGGGCGGTGCCTTGGTACCCTGGCATGACAATCGCATCCACTTGTGCTTCCGTGATGAGCGCCCGGAACTTCTCTTTGAACTGGATTCGCTGGGCCCCCAGCTCGTATAGAGAGTCAATAGTCGGGGCAAATGCTCTTCCTCAAGATATTCATGCGGTAGCGCCGTGGAAGCCAAGGCCGGAATGGTAGGCTCTCCACTGGCAGCGATGTGCTTGAAAGCTGTTTCCTCTGGGTCCATAGCGAACATCCTGAATGCCAAAACCAACGCATCCCGAATAGAAGGTGGATTTAGGGCCACGATTTCATGCCCAGCTGCTTCAAGCTTCTTGACTGCTTCGTTCAAGGTGCGCTGCACAGGCGGGTGGATCGGGAAGTGGGAATCTTCCACAATCAAGCCAAGGCGGAACGTTGACTTGGGCTTCACTTCTCTCCACGGAGAGGAGATCACTGATGAGTCCAGTCGCCACGGGTCTGAATTGGTTACCAGCTTCATGAAAAGCTCTAGGTCGCGCGCGGAAACTGCAAGCGGCCCCGCACATGCCCTAATACCCGGCAGGCCCGCTCGACCAGAACCAGTCTGGCCACCTAAGGGGACTCGATCGGCGGTGGGTTTAAATGAGAAAGTACCATCGCATATTCCTGGGATCCGAATGGAGCCAGCGATGTCAGTTCCAACCCCTAGCACTGAGCCTCGCATGGCAATCAATGCTCCTTCTCCGCCCCGACGAACCGCCAGCGCATAGATTCAGGCGATGGGGGTTCAACGTTCGCCCAAAGACGTAGTTGTGAGAATCGGCCGCCTTCTGAATGTTAGCTCTTGAGATGACATATTCGTTTTGATGGGTCCGATACCATCATCGTTTGCGGAATATTAGTCTTGACATAAGGGATGGCGCCGAGGTTAACAAGGACCTCCACAATGGCGAGTCATGGTCAACCGGACCATGCTTAATGAAGGAAGTGAAGCCAATCGTTGATGGAATTCCCTTAATATTGAAACAATCCTATATTTGTGTTAGAAGAGGAATTCGTGGTACTCATAAGCCAAGTGCGTCTTGCCTTGAAGCTAATTGGCAGACCGTGGAGTGGCCCAACAACCTGCCCTGTTTTCGTCAAATGGTCGTCCAGCTCTTTCGCTCGGTTCAAAGCTCGGTCAAACAGAGTCTCTGTGAGACAGCATGTCTGTAGACGGTTACACATCATCGATCACCATCGGCCAAGGAACCCTTGACTTACCAGCTGCTGTGCAATCGCGGCGCGAATGCAGAACGCCTCGGTAACTTCGTACGCAGAGAGTTCTTGCTTGCGTATTTTCTCAAGAAGTGACGTGGCATCGTTGGTCTCCGTAATTTCAAGCTGCTTCTCAGACAAAAGACCGGAGCGCCGCGGTATATCGAGCACATTAAGGCTGGATGTCTCCGAAACATCCACGGTGTATTCGGAGGGCAAACGCCAGGCAGAGGGGATTTTATCCGCAGCCTCTGCTTGCTTTTTCGCGACCAGAGTCTCCCATGTTTCAACCATGTTGATATCTTCTTTGCTTCAC
Organism: Penicillium chermesinum; assembly: GCF_028974085.1. Classification (NCBI taxonomy): domain Eukaryota; kingdom Fungi; phylum Ascomycota; class Eurotiomycetes; order Eurotiales; family Aspergillaceae; genus Penicillium; species Penicillium chermesinum. Next base: position 1,721,696 of record NW_026695316.1, read on the forward strand.
GTTCTCCGTAGATATGCCGAGGTAAAAGAAGGGAGGTCTGGTTTAGTTGCTGGAGACGGGGAAGACAGCCTATTTATGCACAACAGTCAACCCCCAAGGTTTACCGTGATATCGACGGCACGCAATCTCTACTTCTACTAATCAAGCAGGTACAACCTAGATCATCTGTCATTTCATTGATAACTCGCAGCGACGTGATGCGCCCTATAACACAAGGCTCGTCCAATCATGGATAATTGCGCCGTCTCACGCCCCCTCAGCTGCCCCACTCGGCAAATCAGCCATTTTCTCCAGACTCCGTCAACTTATCTTTTCCACTCGATGTTGGCCATGAGACCCCTCCTCGGATCATTTAATCCATAGTAATTACTGCTCGGAATCGAACCGTTCCATTCACCATGGCATCTAAGAATTCGTTAGCTATTGGGCATCCCCCCGGGACCGAGGTCTATCAGTAGAGGGTCTGGCTTACCCCATGCCTCATTTGCCTTATCCAACGGGAAAGTCTGCACTTGACATTTGATACCTTGCAATCGGGTGAACGCGATGGCTTGTTCAGAGTCGAGCGCGTGGCCACTTGGCCATCCGTGAACGGAGAGACCTCGGGTAGTCTGCGCAAGGGGTACTTATGTTAGGGACCTTGGGAGAATCGGACAGGGTTGGAAACGATGGGAACGAAGAGAGGTACCCACCATAGGCCACATGTTTATCGGAACTTCATCAGAAGGCACTTTACACTATTAGTCCCATCCTACACCATAAATGATGTATCCACTTACGAGCCACGATAAGCAACTTGCCGAACACATCCAAGCCATTTAACAATGGCGCGATCGCCGCGGCATGGGGTGCTGTGGAGACGATCATGGTCGCGCCGCCCATCTTCTGCAATTCAGCTACGGGGTCTTGCGAGCTGGAATCGATGAAATGGTGCGCCCCCAGTTCCCGCACCGGCTTCTCCTTGTCGGCACCCCGCGAAATGGCAACCACTCGGAAGCCAAACTTGTTCGCATACTGGATCGCGAGATGGCCCAAGCCACCGAGACCTTGGACGGCCACGAGGGAGCCGGGCCGAACGTTCATTTGGCGCATGGAGTTGAAGACGGTGACTCCGGCGCACAAGATCGGGGCATACTCTGCTGCGTTCACATCCTCTGGGATGGGCACGCCAGCCTCAGCCCGAAGACTGCAATATTCAGCATCTGGTGCGAGTTTAGCGGACAGCTATCTTTCATAGCATGGACGAAGAAAGCGGGCTTACAGCCTCCGGACTTGGTAATGCCGTTGATCTGCTCGTTGGAGCAAGTTTGGAAGGCGCCTTTGCGACATTGCAAGCAAGTACCTATCGCAAATTAACAACCGTAAATATATCCCTTCGTTGCAGCGGGCACTCTTACCATCCTCACCGCCGTGCCACCCGCCGCCAATGCGATCGCCAACTTTCCAGCGGGAAACTCCATCGCCCACAGCGACTACTCGGCCAATAATCTCGTGGCCGGGAACGCCCGGGCTAATCTATGTTAACTGTAGCCTGGCAATCTGGCTGCGCCGGGATCCTTACAATTTTCCGCCAACACCGTTCGCCTGGGCGTGAGTATCGGAAAAGCAGACACCGCAAGCCTCTACCTTAACGAGAACTTCCCCGGCGGGGAGGGGAGAGCTCGAGCTTCGTAATCGTCAACGGGGCCCCAGCTTTGGCGAATTGAGCGGCCTTGTAGTGTGTTGGCAAAGACATTGCGGAAATGATGTTCAAGTATGAGTTCCAGGTGTTAGAGGGAGTGAAGATGATTGCGAAGAGTTGATAGCAGGAATCCTACCTCGTTAAATACTTTTCATGGGCTACTCACTTTTCTGGGTGCTCCCTGCTCGGTTTGTCATTCTTGCATCCGTCGCAGCTAAAGTGGGGTCGCCTGGTACTCGTCGCCATTCATTACTGGCTCCTCTTGATACGGTGACCTATGGTATGGTTGGACAAGTTGCTCCTCGTCAAACAGTCCAAACAGTATAGCGTGCAGATGGCATGTTTACCCGTCAGCGGCGGAGATAGAAAGAAGTCCGACCGCAGGACAACTCCCCACAAACACCGTCCGGCCATGTGTAACGGGCATGTACTATTATCTCCGCCCCCGCGCTATCAAGCTTGATTGGTTTGCCTTATTTTCTAGCGGATTTACTTGGTGGATTACTTGACCTCAGAATCACCTAGTTACGGCCATTCTACATGGCGGAGACCGAGCTGCCACGGGTTTGGATATATGACATAATTATGGGGTTGTGGTGATGTCACTGATAAGTATATCTGTGCAAGTGCACATATCACATTCGTCGACGAAGGCGGGGAGGCTCACCTATTCCGGTTGCCGCCACTCGAGGATCAGGCTAAGGCTCTCTGGGGAGATGCGCGGTCTCTAGACTTTGAGCATTGAATCAGTTGATATGAGCTGGCAACTTCTGCTCGTCGCCGTACGAGCAATAACCGTCGGAGGTCTTGTCGGAACCCTGCAAACCCCTTAGCGCGCTACATGAGCAGGGTAAAAACCTAGCGTATTACAGAATAGAATTGAATGCACGTGCATTGGGTTTTGTAATATTCGGTATAGATTACGCTTCTAAGCTTTCCATCTTCCTATAACTATAGCACATCAGGCCAGGGCACCAAAAGCGTGACCGAAGAACAGCCTCACCACAGCAGGATCTATGGACCAGAAGGGCGGACCAAGGGGGGGGTCAATCTCCGCCAGTTCGGTCCATTGCTGCTCCAATTCTCGTTTTATCCACGCCGTCTGCCATCCGATCACTTTCTCCATATGCGCCAGAAATTTCAATGAACCTTGTTTTTCCATCGAATTGCGAATGCAATACCCGACTACGAACCATTAGCTTGATCCCGAGACGGAGAAAATGGAGACAAACATCGTTGGAGTAGATGACAGGGCATGAAATATGCATTTTGGACACTCTCGTTCGATAGGGAAAGTCCGATAACATTCGCAATATGGGTAGCAATGGTTCGCTGCAATAAGTTATTAGCGTGTGATTCAAGAAATAGTGCTCCCGGGCACCTGGCCACCTGGCAGGGTGTATGTGAATCACCTCAGCCATGCGCCTAGTTCGGGCGTTTTCGAAATCATTCCCAGATTGCGAATTAGGACCACAGAGTGTTAAGAATATACAGGCCGTATGATAGTACTGCATTCCGACAACTGTACATCTGTCAGCCTACGATCACCATGGCGGCTATATGCTTAGCAATTCCGTACCAGCAGAGGCAGACATCATCCATACTTCAGGAAATGGGCGGTCGGCCGCCACGTCAGGCGGTTGGTATCGCAGGGGCTGCCAAGTATTGGGCCTTGCTTTATACCAGCTCTCCAGAGTCTTGGACATCTCCTGCCAGCCGGTTTGATTAACAGGGAGCGTCGGCCAATCTCGGCAGACTTGAATGATATGCGCGCAGTGAAAGACTGCCATGTTGGCATACGCCGCGTCGTCTTGTCGCTGAAATACGGAAGAAAATCTATAGTTCTCCAAATCCAGCTGCATTGGCTGATATTGAACCACAGATGAGTATATGGCCTGTCGCATAAATTGCCAGCTGACAGCTTCTGCCAATCCCCCGGATGGCACCGACCGGGACATCATATTGATGAGTCGGTTGGAGCCGAGTAAGTGGAACTTTCCGTCTTGGGTATTGTCGAGTTCTTCGTACATTCGAAGGATCACCACAGCGACTAGCATGTTGTCATCATAGGTGGGCTCGGGGAGGCTAAGCGCGTCAATGAGCAGCTCGAGACATTCCCCGTGGTATGCAGAGGCCTCCCAGTGGCCCTTCTCATTCATGATTGCATCGTGTCGCGCTGCGAGTGCCAGAACTGCTTTCAGGACTAAAGGGACTTGAAGGGCCCTCTGGGGGACAACGGTAGCAAAGTGGCACTGGGGATCACAGATATCCACCTGTAGCCTGTTAGAGAGGATCAATTTCGAAAGTCCGGATGGACCTACCCAGCATGATATTGTTTGGATGAACAATCGCATTAAATACGCTTCTCGGTAGGACAAGATCTGCATGCCATCGCCAGAGAGCAGGCGAGAGCTGTCACTTATTGAAATCTGCTGCGGGGTCGACTCGTGGTGCACGAACGACCGGTTTGCCGATGGTGTTTCATTATGAAGATGCCCCGATCGCTCTCCCACAGCGGGAGATTTGCGAGCTGGGGGGCTCTACTGCCTGCGCTGCGTTCTCTGCGGGCTCAATGGGCCGAAAAACAGAATCGCGCTCGTTTTCAGGGCTATCGGCGAGCTCGAGAACGAATTTCACTTTGCGGAGTTAGCAGCCGTCACGTCTCATACAGTACGCTCAGCCTACCCGGTTTCGACACATCTACCCAGGTCTGATCCTCATCCCAGACCAGATCGAACCGGGCAGCAGTGCCCTGGGTTTTCTGATAGACATGCTGAACTTCCTTGAACTGGAAGCGCGGATCGAGATGACATGCGCGACCGAGGCGGGCACAAGGCGTACACGCCGACGCGCCCTCAGGAACCACGCAGCGGATATGGCGATGTCGACACCGTCCACAGCCTTTGCCCACTCTCATGGGGGTCTCATTGGGGATCGTGGTTTTCCATCGTTTAGAATCGAGCTTTCCCTTTGGGGGTCGTCTTTCCCCTTCCCCCGCATCCCTGAGTCATCCAGGCCAATGACCAACCCGGAAATGCGGGGGGGATTCAAAGGCCAAGGCTAATCTTGCTACAGTGAGCAATTCAAGCCGTCTCGTTCTTTAGATTGAGAACGTGCCTCCAGGAGACACCGAGGTTGTATTTTGGGGCCCACTGAACATGGGTCGTTGCGACCAGAATTCCAAAAATAACATCCGTCTATTGGAGCTGAAAAGGGTCCTCTGCAGAAAACTGACCCATGCCTGGATCAACAATCATAGCTCACGATGGATTCGAGATCGGCAACCAGAAACATATTTGCCTACTGATGCTCTGTGGTGCCATCGTCAAATGGTGTTGCCTTCCGGGTAAAGACCCCACGCAAAAGGGGCAAAAATAGAACACCTGCATGCCGATCATGCAGAACGGCGCATAGCGGCCTTATGTCAAGGCACAATTCAGGCGGCAGCTTTGAATGGAAGATCTTATGTATCGCGCTTGGCATGGTTGTCGAGGTCGCTGCCCATACGAACTCTTGCCGACCCTGTTGAACAGGTCTCCTACTGGGTTACAGGCTCTAGTCCCTGAACATAGATCACACGATCAATATTTGATTTGTTGAAAATTGAAACCGAAGCCAGGTGCATCGAGCTGATAGCGGAAGCGCCAACTTATCGTACTGTTATCAACTATGGGGCAACCTTGGAAGGTTCCAAGGATCCGCGTGTGGACCCGAATCGATTCCACTGGAAAATAGGCTACCGTTAAGATAAACGAGCCGAAAAGGGTACTGGATACTGAGCTAACGAGCTAGTACATGTGCTTGTCCTCTCGCAATCTCCCCTAAGGCCATGCAGCTAGAAGCGAGTACGAGCGGGGCCACAGTGGCAGTGCTCCCTGAGAAGCTAGAGAGTCGTTCCGTCCCAATCTCGGCCTTCAAGCATGATGGCCAATGATAAACCCAGTTCCTGCCAGCAATCAACCCACAGAAGTTCTAGCGCAATGAAATCATAGAATCTAGTTGGCTGCGCCTCGTCCCAATCGCTGCTACGTGATTTAAATGGGTGCTTTCCTTGAACCGAGGAGTGAGGCCATCTGCGACACTATAAAGTAGGACTAGCATCGCAGCAGGGTTATACCTGCAACTACAGACGTGCCAATGCATTTCCTTGCTGCGCTCTGGGCTCTAGCCTTGATCTGGAGCCGAGTGTGTGCCGTGCCACACGATGACGATGATAGCTCTTGTATGTATATTCAATGGATTCATTCCATTTTCTTTTCACTCAAGCTGAGACCCATGGATCAGGTTCGAACAGCATCACCATATCAAGCCAAAGCGACGCGGATAGACTGGGCAACTGCGATACTTTCAATGGAAACGTTACGATATCTTCGTCAGCGAGCGGGGTCATCCATCTGAACGATGTGAATGAGATCAGGGGGTCGTTGACATCGACGCAAGGGTCCAATCTCACGCAGCTGATCGCACCCGACCTTGATACTATACACGGATTATTGAAGCTGGAGCAGATGGACTCCCTCGTAAATATCACCCTGGACTCTTTGCAACAAGTCTCCGGTGGGATCACAGTCACGGGGAATCCGAATTTGCAATATCTCACATTCCAAGACTTGAAAGATGTTTACGGGGCGCTAGAGCTCACTGGGCCGTTTGTGAGGTAGGTCTAGACGAATGGCCTCTGCGCGAACGTCGCTGATAAAGCAAAGCATTTCTTTGCCCTCCTTAGATGAGGTCGATGGCCCTACCAACATCCGTGGTGGTGGGAAAATGTCCTGCGGCCCATTAGACACGCTGCAGTCCCAAGGCGTATATCGAGGTGGATATCATTGCTCGTCGGGTGGAAGCTCCGGGCTCAGCCCTGGGGCCAAAGGCGGGATTGCCGCAGGCGCTGTTGTCGCAGTCTTACTGATCATGTTCCTCATATGGTGGGTTCTTCGACGGCGGCAGCAGCGCCTGAAGCATCAGCAGGGACACGATCATCCCAATGGCCCCGCACCGTTCGCCGTTCCAAGGGTAGCGGATCAGGAGAAATCAACGCGCTATCAGACCGTTCCAACAGAAGAGCACCGATCTTTATCCCCAGAGGAGCCGCCCTCCCTGAACAAGCTGTCTCACTGCATGAACTGTTCCTGCCTTCCCATCAAGCCCGTATAGTAGATGCGCCCGCGACAGATGCACATCCGGCATCGTTACTTCCCGGTCAGCCTATTCCTAATCTTGAACGCCGACTTTCGCTCCCCCATGATCGCCCAGGCCCGATATACAACCACCGCCTTTCCCTCCCACCTTATCCTGTTCCAGTTCATGAACGCCAGTCATCTGTGGCACGTAAACCGTTGAGCCCGCCACCAGCCCAGCTCGATGGTAACTCGATATATGAAGCCGCGAATCCTGCCAGTCCAGCAGCAGAATACCATGAGCTAGACGGAGGGCCTGTTTCCGGTAGACACCAACAGCCCATCCATGCTGAAACGTGATTGCGGATTGAAAGCAGAATATGAAAGATACCCAGGCAGCCAGGCTAGTTTCCTTCGCTGATGATAGGTTTGGAGCGATAGGGATTGCTTCTATTGAACCCATAATGTACGAATATAATGAATCATGAGCTCCTTTCCGGCCTCCAGACCTGATCTTGCCTCGACTACTCACGAGCGGGGGCGTGGGCCAGGACCAAAGAAGTCCCGGTCCAACCCAGAAGGGAACGGTGTGTACAATCCGTTGTTTTTGGACTCGTTCAAGTATTGGTGCTCCCTATGATCAACGGACAAAATATACCTACTTGCCGCTATCATCCTCAAAGTTCGGGTAGTTCCATCTCTTCCACCCTGGTTCATGCATCAGTTCTACCAATCCTCAAGAAATCATTCGACGCGCTAAATCCACAATGCCCAACCATTTTGGACGGAAGCTACCTCGGCAGGGCACAAGGTACCCGAGGGTCCGAACAATACCCCCCCCTCACAGGCACGGCAAACCGACCCCAAAGAAGAAAAAAGCCCGATCCTGTCCGTTCTTTAAGAATCCCCTCCCCCTCGCCCTTGAAAACAGATCCCCAATAACGAGCTCAACTGCAAGCAAAAAAGAAAACAGAAACCAGAAACCACAATGGCAGCCCCCACAACAACCCGCCAATGGATCCTGCGCTCCAAACCAACCGCCCTCCCAACCTACACCGGCGCAAACCCCACCTTCGAGCTCCAAACCGCCTCGCTCCCCCAGCTGGGCGAGAACCAAGTCCTCGTCAAAACACTCTACCTCTCCAATGACCCCGCCCAGCGCGGCGCCATCTCTGCCAACGCGGACCCGAAGCGCATGTACGCGCCACCCGTCCCCGAGGGGGCCCCCATGCGCTCCTATGGCATTGCGGAGGTCGTCCAGTCAAACGCCGCCTCGCATCCCGTCGGGACGCTGTGCATCACGACGACGAACTGGATGGAGTACTCGGTGCAGGAGGCGGCGCAATGCAGGGTGCTGCAGGTGCCGGAGGGGCTGAAGGTGACGCATCTGCTTGGGGCATTTGGGATGACGGGGCTCACCGCTTATTATGGGCTGGTGGAGGTGGCGAAGGCTGGGCCGGAGGATACGGTGGTTGTGAGTGGGGCGGCGGGAGCGACGGGGAACATGGTGGTGCAGATTGCGAAGAAAATCGTTGGGTGTAAACGGGTATGTTTTGCGTTTCGATTTGGAATCGGACTTCAATGGGGTTGAGGGTGGATGGTATTGACCGTTACTGTCTTTTAGGTTATTGGCATTGCGGGGTCAGAGGAGAAATGTCGCTGGGTGGAGGGGCTGGGGGCTGATGTCTGCTTGAATTACAAGGCCGCGTCCTTCAATAAGGATCTGGAGCGGGAGACGGAGGGGTTTGTCGAGGTTTACTTCGGTGAGTACAGCTGGACTTGGTTCCGGCGGGGAGACTGTTGCTGATGAGGGTTAGATAATGTGGGAGGAGACATCCTGGATACTATGTTCACTCGCATGAAGGTGCATGGTCGCATTGCGTTTTGGTGAGTTCGGGGTCTTGAGAGGATGCCAGGTTGAGACTGACTGGTTATAGCGGCGCCATCTCAGCATATAACACCACGAACGAGGGCGACCCGGATTGAAAAATTACACTGTGAGTATACAAAGGTCCACCGCTTATCCCCGGCAGCTCCGCTCTAACTTCAGACCAGGAGATCATCACGAACCGATTACACGTTCACGGCTTACTCGTATTGGACTACCTCCATAAAGCAGCAGAGGTGCAAGGAAAACTTCTGCAAGCCTGGAAAGATGGCAAGATCAAGGTGGATGACAGCACCGAGACGGTGGTCGACACCAAATTCGAAGATATCCCACGAACCTGGCTTAAACTATTCGATGGGTCGAACACTGGGAAATTGACCACTCGGTTGGTTTGAAGAAGAATGGACATTATGATCATATGTTCATATTAGACTAGTGAATCACCGCTGGTGGCATCGCAATTTCATAATCTCAAGATTAAGTATATCGTACCATGGTATAGGAGGGTCCGAACTTCAGCATCGTTCCGACGGCTTGCCCTACTGCATGAAGACCTTGAGCAGCTCGGGGAAATTAGGAGTCCCCAGGCCAGTGACAGGGTCCCAGCCCTCGGCGGCAGGGAAACCATCGGTCTTGCAACCGGGGTTGCTGCCCTGGGTGACATCGAAGAAGGCACCAGGGTTGGCATAAAGGGTAGGGTTTACAAACCCGACAGTCGACTTGCCAGCGGCAAGGCGCTCCTCGTTGATACGGGTGAGGATGGCAGCGAAGACCGGCGCAGAGGCCGAAGTGCCACCAATAGTAACAGGCAGACCCTTGTTGAAGATAACAACGTTGTCACCGATCGCAGAGACATCGGGGTAGCCACGGCCGGCACGGTTGTAGATACCGCCATTAGCGCCGATGGTCTTGTTGTCCACGGTCTCGTAGTATGGGTAGGAGACGTTGGCTGTGGAGAAGTACTCCTTGATCGCCTTGGTCTGGTAGTCGGGCTGGGCGTAGATGTTACTAAAGCCCCCGCCCGATGGGAAGCTAGTTACGGCCTGCTCCTGGTGAGCTCCGGCCTGAGCACCGGCAGGCAGATGGGTCGCTCCGACGGCGGTCAGGTAGGGGCACGACGCAGGGAAGTCAGGGGCGAAGATCTGGCCCTGGTCACCGAGGCAGTTGCTGGGGGTAGGGTCACCGCCGCGTCCCGCGACACCAGAGTCACCAGAGGCAACGATGGTCGAGACACCTTGGAGTCCGAGCTTCATGAACTCGTTGCACTGGCGGCGCTGGTAGCTGATGGGGAGATCAGCCTCGGCCTCGCCATAGGAGACGGAGATCACATTGGGTGGGTTGTAGACGCCGCACTGCAGCTTGCCCTTGTAGCCCCCATCGGCAGGTCGGGGTAGGATGGGTCCAATGGAGAGATGTAGTCACAGTAGGATCCATCAATAGCGTCGAGGAAGGTGTTCAAGAAGCCTTTGAAGGTATAGTTCTCTTCGTAAACCATGTCGTCGGTCTGGAAGAGAATCGAGTTCTGAGGCCAGATGATAGGGTAAGAGATCTGGAAATCGAGATCAGATTCAGGGCCAGCATTGGCTACACTGGTAGGCGCCTCAGCACCATCAACCGCGGACAAATGGGGGTGCGTGCCAATGGGAATTTCGCTGGCCAAGGATCCGAAGAAAAGATCGAGATCGGTCTGGGAGTAGACATCCCCGGTATCCTCGAAGATACCGAGCTCGTTGCCCTTGGTTGAGGATGTACCCTTGGTGATGTTGTACATCTCCTTGATACACTGGGGGGTAATGGCCAGGGAGCAGAAATCAAGCAGGCCATGCAAGAGGTTCTCGAGCGAGACGGCGATCGGCTGCAGAATAGGAGGCAAGCCATTCAAGTTGCGCTTGTCGACATTAGTGACAGATTTCTTGACATTGTTCACGCCACGCAGGGCAATGCCGGGAGTGATATAATCGATGTGCTCGCGGACGGAGTGTGGCACATGGTACTCGCGAGTCGCAATATGGGACTTTCCAGAGTCAGCATGCGAATAGATATAGTATTCGGTGCGGAGCAGGTCCTCGAGCTCCTTGGCGTCGGCATCGAATTGAATCCATTGCTTGTTCACCGACTGGGAGATGCGGTGCGCGGCAATACCAGCAGATTCTAACCAGGCCCGGACCTCATCCACACTCTGTTGGCTTGGAGCGAACATATCATGGACCTCGGCCTGACTCAAATGCTTTCCATAGCGGTCGGAGGTGGGGTCCGACCTAGCACACTATATTAGCAATCATGCACGATGTATGGGGCAGAAATGTACACGAACACAGCCATGAGAAGATCATGACCTTTGTCCAAGTTGGACTGGGTCAGACCAATCCGTACAGGGAGCGAGGTAGACCCGTCCAATCTCTTCCCCTCAACCCAGGAGTTGGGGATGTACTCTCGTCGTTCGTGCACCGCATAAGAGTGAGAAGTAGGTGCAGCGAGGGCAACCGCAGCCGCCCCCAACACGAGAATTGATGTCTTCATGTTGAGATTGTGTGGGTAGACCTATCGCGCCAAATCTAACACTCCATACACAATGAAGCTCCAGAGTCTCAAGAGGGGAGCTGGAGAACTCTTTATACGGCTTCCCAGCATCCCCGCGTTGTTCACGGGTCAAGAGACCCATCGTTCCCTAGTCGGGTCCTCCTCGGGCCCAACTCATCAGGGACCCAATAAGGATCATGACTAACGGACGTCTTAGCTTCAGTGGAAAATGTTGACCAAGTTTCTCCGTATATTTGGCCCATAGGCGGGACTCAGATCATCGCGGAGAGCGGGTCTCCGACGGGATATTGACTCCGCGTGCAGCTAGCTCGGTGGGTTGGCACAGCACCTCAGCAAGTTAAAGCGCAGAGCCGATCTTGCTTTATAGGCTTAGACCTTAAAATGAGGAGAAGGGGGAATTAGGCTCTAGCCAAGCAGGAAGGGCAAAAAAACAAAAAAAAAAACAAAAAACAAAAAGTACATTGTAATAGCAACCTAAACCACCTTCCCTGACAGGATCTACCTTAGTTGTCGAACTGCCCAAAGAAGCAAAAACCTCGTCGTTCACATTGGCTTTGACCATCTCAGATCTGATGTCTCCGAGCAGCTATAGTGCTGCCATGTGAAGGCTGCCGGGGTAGGAGTCGTTCTGCTGCTCCGATGGCACCCTTCGGCGACTTTGGACAGGCCCATTGATATTACTCGCCCGATAGATAATGGTCTGCATGAAACCACGAATAAGGGCATTCTGTGCCTCTTAACGTCTTTTCTTTCCTTATCGCTATCACGGCCCACTCGATGGACATGGAGCCATGCCGGGCTCCGTTTTAGCTCGTTGCCTAATTCTTCTCACCAGGTTGCAGAGCCGTTCTTCCGCGGTGGTTTCTTTTTCTTTTTTGCACAGCGGCATCATATGGAGCCTCGGGAGACCACGACGGCCTAGCCTGCAAAGCCGTGTAAACCAAGGGGCTACAACCTGAATGCCAGAAGCAGAAAATCAACCACGAAACCTAGGTCTCCTCGAGCCTCGCTTGGGTGGGCCCTAGAGATGAGGAGAGTCCGTCGCCAGTCAGCATAGGGGAACAGGGCCCCGGGGGTCCACTCTTGGCACAATGTGGATCTTGATTATGCCCCATTGGGAAACAAATGCTGCTTAGCTCAATCTTAAGTGTCGGTGGTCTAGCGAGGCTAGTCCAATGATATCATCAATGGGTGCCGATCTCCAACTTCCCCCCGAACAGAGAAAATTGGTTCGGAACCCTTCACACGGCGAATAAACAGTCATGGGTAAAGCGGATGGATCCTCATCATTGGTTGCCCAAAAGATACCGGAGGAATAAGAGAAGGCCTTGCATTGGGCAGGTTGAGCTCTCACCCGGTTGGGGGAGGGGGTGGGGAGGGCACAATAGACGATGTGGACCCTTTACGACTCTCTGTGCAGGGTCTCGAGTCACGAGCGCTTTCAAGGCGGGAGGAGAAGCCCCCGCACAAGCACTGGCAGCTTCCTGCTATCAAGCTGTCTCCAGATCCGTGTATCCTCATGCGACGATCAAGAATACGTACTGATTAGGACGTGAAGGAGAGAATAAGCAGTAGTCATCTAGTCTGATCCAGCATGGCAGGATTGCCCCTGTTTACATAGGACTAAAGGTTGCTCCCGAAGCGATACGGAGACAAGGAAAATCGAAAAAGCTTTTGGTCTAGGCGCACTGTAGGTCCATGGTCCCAAATATGGGATCACCTAGGCATTTGTCATTCAAGGTTTATTACCGAACGAACATGGCCTCTCTTATCACCCGTGTGATTAAGAAGGTATTAGCTATTCCGGGAAAAAGTGGGCACCTGCTGTCAGGCGGGTAAGAGAAGAGGGGGTTTGCTGATCGCCAGAGGCCGCGGGTTCCTGGGACACGCGGATACGACCAGGGGCAGGGGAGGGCCCTGGATATGACAAGAAATAGCCATCGCATCAACGTGGACGCCATAGAGAGTCTCGCAGAAACGACGTAGAAAGTAACGTCGACGCGACCAAGCGAAATTTCTCCCTTTTCAGAGACTATTGCAATCTTTTGAATTGGTCGGGCGGATGAGTGTATAACCAATGGATGCTGGCCAAGCTGAACCAGCAAGCAAAAGATTGAAATAAAGAGTCGGAAAAGGGGGCCCTGTGTTGCAACCCTTGGCGCGTGCACGACGGTTTCCCCAAGAGCACGCGTTTTGCCTGCAGGTGGCTGGGCCTGGGTCCTCGGGCAACCCCAGACATTTGGGTGCGCCCGGATCTTTAATTGCGATCGCGGGTCGCCCAAGGCTCAGGACCCGCACCATTTCCAAAGTAAGTCTACCAGCTGTTGTCGGTAAAGAGGTTTCGCGATATAGTCGTTCATCCCTTTAGCCAAGTATGTTCTCCGCATCGCCCTTCAGAGCATTGCCGGTCAGGGCAATGATCGGGACATTGAGATTCATCGCTCGTATATGTTCCGTCGCGGTAATCCCATTCATCACGGGCATATTGATATCCATCAGAATGACATGGTACGCCAGGGGCTTCTGCTTCACCATGCGGACGGCTTCAGCGCCATCCCACGCAGCATCTACTCGCTGGAAACCCAAACTGGCCAGCAGCTTGAGCATGATGGTTTGGTTCACTTTGTTGTCCTCGACAAGAAGAACTTGTTTCTGCGGGGCAAGCTTCTTAAGAAGGTCAGTCGCATCGAATGGTGGTGTGGGTGCCGCCGGTATCGAGATACGTCTCGCCTGCGGCGCTATCGCGGAGTCAAGGCGTCGCATCTTGGTTGACATCCAGAATACGCTACCGGGTCCGTCAGGGTTCGCATGAAAGCCGATAGTGCCGTTCATAAGCTCTGCGAGGCTTTTGCAAATAGATACGCCGAGACCCGTTCCCTGGTATCGCCTTGTCGCAGAATCGGCAAATCGACTAAAAGGGTTGAACAGTGTGGCAGCTGCATCCTCTGGCACACCAATCCCCGAGTCGATGACCTCGATTGTAACAGTGTATGACTGAGGATTGGTATTCTCTTCCCGATAGGATGCCCATCAGGCAACGCCTGCCACCCGTGACACTCACCTATACCACGCTGCTCGCGCTGCGTGATGGCCGCCGCGAGGAAAGCTACGCAGCAGGAGATATAAGCCAGGAAGATGTACCGCGCCCGCGTATACTTCATCAGCCCCGAGCCAAGGAATCTGCCCACGGCGAACGCGCCCTGTGCGCCAGCGAGCAGCTTCGCGCCCTTCGCGCTGTCGGTACCGGGCCAGGTATCGACGGCATAGTTGATGAAGTAGCCCGCGATAGCCACTGCCCACACCTGTATCAGCATGATATTGAAAAGAAGAAGAAGAAGAAGATGATGATGAAGGGAGAGTGAGAGCAGAGGGTGCTAGGAGACACACGCACCCTGGGCCCCGGTATACGTAAACTGAGCCAGCGTGGCATGGAAAAGCTTGTACTGTTTCCAGAACGGGCGATCCTGCTCCTCGACATGCGTTGTCGAGACCTGGAAGGCCATATCCTCGTCTGTGACCTCGGGGATATTCGAGACGAAGAACACGGCCGCGAGACAGAAGACGAAGACGCCGATGGCGAGGTAGACCCACTGGACACGCTGGAGGGCGGAGACATCGTCTGCTGTCTCAGTGAAGAAGGCGTAGGAACCAAGCACGGGCCCGACAACCGTGCCGATGGCGTTGAAGGCTTGGGCGAAGTTGATTCGGATCTCGGAGTAGCGGGGTGGGCCGCAGACTAGGGGGGATTCATGTTCCCTAAGCCCTTATCTACTTTGTGAAAGGTTGGATTGGAGATCGATGCTGCCAGCGCGTACCGGTTAAGTATGGATTCGCGGCTGTCTCAAGAGAGCCCAGCCCAGATCCGATCACAAATGTTGCGCCGCAGAAGCCGCCAAAGGACTGGTTCAGGCCAGCGGGCCACATGCAAAGTGCACCGATGCCATACAGGGCCAGGCCGAAGATGAAGACAGTCTTGTAGCCGTAGTGACGCAGGATCCAGTTGGCGTAGCCCAGGGAGGCGAGCGGGTAGGCCCTGTTACCATTAGAAACTTGTGTTTTACTACGCCAGAGGCTTGCTCTAGTCAGGGAATTGATTTTACCCAAAGTAGGCTGCCTGGAGCCCAGCCGAGCGTCCTCGATCAATATGCAATGTGTTCTGGAAATGCTTGTTGAGCGTATCGAGAAGGCCGTAGGCGAAGCCCTAACCCGTCACTGTTTAGTCTTGACCCGCGCCACAGAATCTGATTCGGAATCATACCCATAGAAAGAACAGGATCGTCACCAAGCTCAGCGGCCATAAACTCTGGCGCAAAGTTAGCGTTGCAGCTGAGGTAGTCTTGCGATTATCCACGCGAAGACCGGAGCGGTTCTTAAGAAAGTCCTTGAACCCCATGTTTGAAAGGCTGTTCGAATGTTTCTAAATCACAACGAAGCGGGAAACGAAGCATAAAGAAGGGAAATGAAAGACTTGGAGGATTCCCCTTGCGTATTAAGACGAGCCACAACATGCCACGGCCCTCAACCTGCAGGGTCGCACCATAGTGCGACTTTGTCTCCGCACTGTGGAATCTGGGGTAGCCTGTCGATCGGACCCCATGGGGAAAAGTCCAATGCGTATTATAGGCCAATTATTTCACGGCCTGCCATGGGACGGCTGGGGTTTGGCCCAATGGGCGCTGCTGAATACGACGGACGGGCCCCATTAAAGTTGCAGACTGGGTTATATTAGCCTAAAGCTCAGGGGTGGGGGAAAGTGATGGGTGAAGGAAGTAGCCATGTCAGTTTATTCTTGGGACGTTTTAGAGAAAGAGCAATGCTTGCTGGGAATGGTTAGAATGATCAGCGAAATTTATTTTTTTTTTTTCTGATTTATTGGCAATTTCTCTATGAAGTTCATAAGATATGGGCCATGGAGATGTGCCGGGTGCAGAAGGCCCCGATCCAACGCCCAGATCAGCATCTAATCTCTATGCAATACGTGACCCCTTTGTATATGCCAAATCATTCCCATCACCTCATCATCCAGCGCTGGCTTACGCTCGCTTGGGCTTGTCAGCGCTACCATTCAGGGCCTTTGAAGGGCGAGACACAGTGGTGTTGTACAGGCGGCGCTCCACAAACTTGAGAACTTCATCCAAGAAGCTACTAATCGTTAGTTGGGGCCAAAAGTATCCAGGTAGGATCCTACTCACATGACGGGAGCGCTGATGACCAACACGGCCTGCCATTCATTCCAGTTCATAGGCAGAATAGAGAAAAGACCCTGCAGGAAGGGAATGTAAAGAATGGCAAAGTGGAGGGCCATGGAGAGAGCAATGGCGTAGATCAACATGGGATTGTTCTGCAGGAAGAAAGTGAACAGCGACTCGCTGGACGACAGGGCGTTCATGGCGTTCAGCATCTCAATCACAACAAGGATGGAAAGAGACACGGTAGATGCGGACTTGGCCATGTCGTTGCTGAACATATCACACCCGATCTCGGGGAACTGGGCAGAACACTTGTGGAAGTGAGACTGGAGGACGAGTTAGCGGGAGTCAAACACATCAACATGACCGATCACCGGGGGGAGCAGGCATACCAGTTGCCAGAACGAGATTTGGGGGCCCTCGAAGTTATACAAGAACCACCAGACGTAACCAAATACGGTAGCAGCACCAACATAGGTTCCAATGACCATGTAGCGGAACAACAACCACCCACCGACAAGCGGCTCATCACGGCTACGAGGAGGACGGCGCATTACATCGTGGTCAGGAGGGTTGAAAGAGAGAGCAGTAGCGGGCAGACCATCGGTGACAAGGTTGACCCAAAGGAGCTGAACGGGAATCAGAGCCTCTGGCATACCCAAAGCCGCAGTGAGGAAGATGGACACAACCTCACCAATGTTGGATGAAATCAGGTACCGGATGAATTGCTGGGTGTTGCTGTAGATGGAGCGGCCCTCCTCGACAGCAACAGTGATGGTAGCAAAGTTATCGTCGGCCAAAACCATGTCGGCGGCGAGCTTGGACACGTCGGTGCCAGTACCCATAGCAACACCAATGTCAGACTTCTTCAGGGCGGGAGCGTCGTTGACACCATCACCGGTCATGGCGACAACGTGGTTCAGGGACTGCAAAAGATCGACCAGCTTGGACTTGTGGCTCGGCTCGGTTCTGGAGAACAGGGAAGCGGTTTGGACAGCCTGAAGCTTCTCGTTGTCACTCAGTTGATCAAACTCACGGCCGGTGAAGCTCTTGCCCTCGAGGTTCTCGTTCTCGCCAAAGACGCCGATCTGGCGGCAGATAGACTCCGCGGTATTATGATTATCACCGGTGATGACAATAACACGAATACCAGCAGCCTGGCACTTCTGGATCGAATCAGCGACTTCGGGACGAGGAGGGTCAAGCATGGCAACAAGGCCGATCAAGGTCATGTTCTGCTCTAGTTTGAGGTAGTCCTGGGAGGTCGAGGCAGATTTCAACAGCTTGTTCCCGGCCACGTCGCCCACGCTGGCAAGCGCCATGACTCGGAGACCCCGGTTACCGTATTCGACAACCTCGTCAGAAAGCAACTTGAGATGGTTCTTGGTAATTGAGACCTTGGATCCTTCAGAGCCTTGGAGGACGTAGGAGCAGCGCTCGAGTATCGTTTCGGGGGCACCCTTGACCAGGAGTTTCTGATCGGCACCAGTTCCAACGAGGACGGACATACTCTTACGGTCACGAGAGAATTCGTAAGTAGCTTGAGGGGGATGCTGCTGCTCATAGACAGCACTTGCGCGGTGCAACCGCTCAGAGGCAGGCAGGCTGAAGAGTTTCTTGTTCTCGGCGACGTCACTGGTTCCGATCTTTTCAACCAAAGCACGCAGAGCAGCCTCGGTAGGCTCGCCAACGTTGGAGAAAGCACCGGACTTGGCATCGTAAGAGAGGGTGGCGGCATTACATATGGCGCTAACCTCGGCCACTTGCCTCACGGTAGGGGAGGTGACAGCTAAGTTCTCGACAACCTTGCCGTTTTTGCTCAAATTGCCCTCGGGGGCAAAAGTCGTGCCTTCGATATCAATTTCCTCAAGGTTGTCACCTAGGCTGTTCAGATAAACAATCTTTTGGACGCTCATCTGGTTGGTGGTCAAGGTCCCAGTCTTGTCAGAGCAAATGACGCTGCAGCTTCCCAGGGTTTCCACAGATGGCAAGGAGCGGACGACCGCATTCTTCTGAGCCATCTTACGGGTCCCAAGGGCCAGACAGGTGGTGATGACAACGGCCAGGCCCTCTGGAATAGCAGCAACACCAAGGGAGACAGCAATCTTCAGGTAGTAAATGGCACCCTTGGTCCATCCACCGAAAGACGGGTCGTTGAAGTGCTCAATGTTGATCAACCAGACAAGGACACAGATGACCGTGATGACCTTGGCCAACATGTCACCGAAATCGTTCAACTTCTGCTTCAGTGGGGTGGGTTCAGAGATCTGGGATGTGATGCTTTCATGGATGTCGCCGATAGCAGTAGAGCCACCAGTCAATACAACCACAGCAGTGGCATGGCCATTGACAACGGTGGTACCGGAGAAGAGCATGTTGATCTGGTCCTGCTTAACGGCCTGGCTATCCTTCACTGCGCGGGTATCCTTTCCGACACTCTCACTCTCACCAGTCAAGATAGCTTGATCAACACGGAAGCTGTTGCTATGAATGGCCAACAAACGACAATCGGCGGGTACACGGTCACCCACGGCAATATGGATCACATCGCCGGGAACCAAGTCCTCTGCCTTGACCTTTTGTGTCTTTCCATCGCGAACAACCTTGGCCTCGTTGGCCGAATATTCCTGAAGGGCTGCGATAGCCTTTTCCGCACTGCTTTCCTGGGTCACGCCCACCACGGCATTGAGAATGAGAATTGTCAAGATCTGGTAAAGGACCGAACAGGTCAGCTAGAGAGCAATCAACCAGAGATCCGACGAGACTTACCACCGCGGGGTCCACAAACGCGGTCCAATCGTCGCCATCCTCGAAAAGAGCCAAAACAAAGGACACAGCCGCGGAACCGAGTAAGATCAGGACGAGCTGGTCCTTGAACTGCTCCAGAATCAATTCCCACAGAGGGGTAGGGGGTTCTTCCTCCAAGGCTATGGGCGGTGTCAGTTCAGTCGACAATGGAGCAGATGGGGCAGATGGGATGGGTAGCGCGTACCATTTGGACCATATTTCTGTCGAGATTGCAGGACGGCACTCTGCGACAGACCTTTCTCCTCGGAGACATTGAAGTGCTTCAGCACGTCGGCTGGGTCATACAGGAAAGAATTCTCCATGGTCGTCGCGCCGGGTAAATAGGCGGAGATGCGGAGAGTTCGGGTAAGAAGAAAGGAACAGGCAGGATATTTAGATACGAGACATGGGGGGGAAGACGCCAAGAGATTGGGGGAACCGGGAGGATTAACGATGCAAGGGAGGATAAGTTTTAGGGACTTTGTCCTTCTTGTTCTTTCTCTTTCTATGGGATCCTATACGTCCAAGTTCCGGCCGTGGAGAGCGGATCAACAACGTGTTCTCATCCCGTTTCGATTCCATTCCCGATTAGATGATGACTCAGCCACAGGGCTGACGGGTCATCGTTGTTCCCTCCGGCATCGGCTCCATTGCCTCGAGCGATTTCCGCAATTGCTGCCTTTTGGAGGCTTAATATTGCATTGGGAGCTGTCTCAATTGAAAGGTGATATTTTGTCCTATATGTGCACCCTCAGAGATTGTGTGGAATGACTCTACACTGTGCTGTGAACGGTGTTTCTGCTGCAAGATACTTCTTGCATTAGGTCCCCGGTTTCCTGCCGAGAGCTGTGGAATATGGGGCTTTCTAGGCTGCATCATTTTGAGCCCTATTAGACTTGATGAGTGGACTCTTGATGAATCATGGCCACCAATAATCCTAGAGCCAAGGGTCCAATCGAGGACTGAGTGGGTCAGGCGCAACCTCATTATGCGCGCGTCTTTAGCGCACTATTCGATGGTCATATCACAGACCCAAGGAGAGAATAGCGTTACAGATCTCTTTATGTGATGTTTACCGATGCAGAGTATTTTAGGCATCTTGGCCATTGCGACTGCCATGGCCGAGTCAGTTGCTAGGACTGGGCACTCGACAACGATGGTTAACCACGGGGCTGCTGATCCTAATACGCAGTAAGGCGGTGGCGTCCCTTGAAGCCCACTATTCGTTTCCTGACAGTAGGGCTGAACACTAATTTGTCGGCACTTGCATCATGCTTTGCAATTCTGGTCATTAAACATCTTGGCCCCCCAGCTTTCCCCTCCACCACTCGGCTTCGAGTTTTCTGGCCACAGTGCGACCATCGATAGCACCCAAACCAGCTGCTTGGTTTACGACTCGTGCATATGACTTGCGCCTTTTCTTAGGCCCTTGGGTTGCTCAACCTAAATTCCAAGGTTGTGCTCATGCCCAAATTTTGAAGCTGGAGCGCGATTCAAGTCTCGACAGGGCCCTAGAGGCCTCCACAGCTCTTGGGACAACAGCATAAAGCTAGTATAAAATCTCGAAAATTAAAGCTGACAGTAGACTTCCAAGCTTTGCCCTAGAGACATATATATAAAATAAAAGAGAAAAATAAAATCATTTCCAGCATTCGTAACTTGTCAGTACACATTCCGGCCCCAGTAAGAGCTGAACGAGACTCGGAGAGCAACACAGTTTGACCCCGACAAATTTGAAGTATATCCAAGCATAGAATCCAGGCATGATGGGCCCCGTTGAGGGGTAATTTGAGTCTTGGCATATGGCATTATATCCTTGAAGCAACGTCAAGTTACGCCGCCATGATCTCTGCAAGCTTCCAATAGTAGGGGCTCTACAGTGTGCTGACACAGCTAACTAGTTAGTTACTGGTACAGTGGTTCAACAGAGGTCAGGTGACGCAAATCCCCTAGCCTGAATATTTGTCCTTATCTCTGTGGCGATAAAACTCGAAGGTCCATAAGGTAAGTTAAGGGACTTATCTTGGCATGGTCCCGTGATCCCTTGGAGCTGTATAGTTGGCCGTATGAGGACGAGGGCACTGCCTAGAGGGTTCGCAACCAACACTCAGTAGCGAGGTTGGTATTCGTCCCTTTCAGACCGACTCCGCGACCCCAAACAAACCGGAACGATGATTGGAAAACTGACTAGTCTAAATGTTGACGGATTTAGAGGGGGCCGAATCCCATGGAAACTCTTCACGAGACTCGCGTTTTAGCTTAGCTCCGCTCCTCTTTAGGTCCTCCTGCCAAATGGCAGCCGCTAAGTATGCTGTCTGGGACCAGAAGGGACAGCCTTGGCATCTATTGACAACCGGTATCTGTACACGTGGGCGCCGTGATCGAGAGGCTTGCTCACTAGGCAGAAGAGACGACCGCGATAGGAAGTAAACAAAGAAAAGTGCGGTCAGATGGGCCAAGCGCGGATGATCATGATCATCGTGACCATACACTAAAAGTCCCTGGTACGTGCAGATTACGGGAAAATAGCGGGTGATGTAAAGTATCCAGTACTTCGGCCAGGCAGGCTGCACGAGACCCGAAAACCGCCTCGCAGAGCCGCAGGTAGCGCTGATGCGAAAAAGGCCAGCGATGAGGCTGACAACCAGGCTGGGACTCCAGAAAATGACCGGCCCATGAAATTCGCCTTCAGCCCACGAGAAGCACTTGGCGGGGGGTCCCGCGGAAGACGAGGTACCCGATACACCGTAATGGCGTATTGTTATGATTTTCCCCCCCAACTCTCCTCCCTCTTCCTCTTCCAACACCCCCACTTGATCCTCTTCTTCTTCTTGCATCCCCGCCCTTGATCGCCTTCCCTGTGCTCCCCCTTTCCCAGTATTATTTCCATCCGTCTTCAAAATGGGTTCTGAGGTATGTTGCCCCTCCTTCCGTCGGCCCCTCCATCGGGCGCGCTGAATGGTCACCGCCATCGCAATCCCACGCCCAACTTCCTTGTGTCGCTTCCTTTTTTTTTAACCCCCTGCAAGAGTTCTTGGCTAACTTGACTGTTCTCCACTATGCAGCGTGAGAAGTAAGATACTATTGTGTCCCTGGATCGCCTGTCACTCAAGTTTCCAATCGTTAACCTCCTCATTAGCAAGACGTTCCTCGCGCGGCTCTGCGAGCAGGCCGAGCGCTACGATGGTAAGCCAAGATCGATCGATCGCGTGGGTGAAGGTTCGGCTAACCTAGAATGTGTGTTCTTTTTAAACAGAGATGGTTACCTACATGAAGGTCAGTCATTGCCCGATATTGGTTATGGAGAGAAACATAGCGCTAACGCCCCTAACAGGAAGTCGCTGCCGTATGAATACCCCTGTTCTTATCGCAGAAAATTGAAGTGAAATTTACAACGCATTACAGATCGGCGGCGAGCTTACTGTCGATGAACGTAACTTGCTCTCTGTCGCTTACAAGAACGTTGTTGGAACTCGCCGCGCCTCTTGGCGCATCATCTCCTCCATCGAGCAGAAGGAGGAGTCCAAGGGTTCCGAGGAGCATGTCAACATCATCCACGAGTACCGTCAGAAGATCGAGACCGAGCTTGAGAAGGTCTGCCAAGATGTCCTTGACGTCCTGGACGAATCCCTGATCCCTAAGGCCGAGACTGGCGAGTCCAAGGTCTTCTACTACAAGATGTACGCTGCAGCCGACCTGGGCGTTGTCCATAATGTATACCAGCGACTAACTGTTCGTTTAGGAAGGGTGACTACCACCGTTACCTGGCGGAGTTCGCCTCTGGCAACAAGCGCAAGCTTGCTGCTACCGCCGCTCACGATGCTTACAAGGTATGTTTGTTCCCGAAGGAGTGGTACTGAATCGACGAACGTGCTGACCAAGAGTTTTTCGAATAGAATGCCACCGACGTTGCTCAGACCGACCTTACCCCTACCCACCCCATTCGCCTCGGCCTCGCTCTGAACTTCTCCGTCTTCTACTATGAGATTCTCAACTCTCCCGATCGTGCCTGCCATCTCGCCAAGCAGGCTTTCGATGATGCTATTGCCGAGTTGGACTCACTGTCCGAGGAGAGCTACCGCGACAGCACCCTCATCATGCAGCTTCTGCGTGACAACCTTACCCTCTGGACCTCATCTGAGGGCGCTGATGGCGAGGGCGCTGCCCCCAAGGAGGAGAAGGCTGAGGACGAAGCCGCTCCTCCTGCTGAGGAGAAGGCCGAGGAGCCCAAGGCCGAAGAACCCCAGGAGTAAATCTAGATCTGCCGAGCCATCAGCCGGTTTTATGACGGGGGCGTTCGCATTTACTTCCTGAGACGTGGTTACGCAAGTCGCTTGATTGTTTTCACACAGCGTGGCTGGGTTGGGACCGGCACCTACCACCCCTGGCACTTACTCGGGATCTGTGTAGGTCGGCCGGTGGAGTTTGATATTCGGTTGACGCGAGCGAAGAAAAGGGGCGGAGTGGAATTTCTCTCTTTATTTTCTCTATTCCCACTCCAGCACGTTTCACAATTGTGTTTATTTCTCTTCTGAATTTCCACCATGGCTCTCCCCCAATGGCTTTTGTGTAGCTTGCATAGTCTCGCCTGTATATCCCGTAGATGGAGGCTCAAATTCTTTGGTTCTTTGTGATCGAAAAAGCTAGCTCCATGGCTGAAGTTCTTTTCCACAAAGTAAACTAGAGTACTAAATCCCTCTAGAAGTGCGGAAATGCGCCAAACCGCGCGGGAAGCGTATATGAAGAATTTACATCGCGAATGTTGTATTCTTTTGCCCGCTGTTTCATGATACTGTGAGCCCTGCCTGCCATATTCCTGCATCGGTCGACGATCCCTATCAGAACGCTAGGTATATCTCATTATAAAGAGTAGCATACAACGTCCCACCTTGCAATCTGAAATTTTACTCTCCCTGCGACCCGGTGATCATTCGATACATCCTCTCCCACACCTCCGTCCTCATATAGATATCTGCATGTGTAGAACCAGGCACATCAACAAGATCAACGCTCGCCTTCCCCATCTCCTTCTTCACAGCACCCACGGTCTCAGGGCCAAAGAACACATCGCCATGCGTAGTGTACCAAGTTGTATCTACTGTACAATCCCGATACAAGCGCATCAGCACCTCAACCGGAACCCCGGCCAGCCGGTTATATCCCAAATCATAATCCAACTGGAGTCGCTCCGCACTCGCCTTACTGCCTACCTTCTCTAACGCAATCGAATCAAACACCGCCTCCCGCTCCGTACGCGAACACACAAACTTAGACCCCTCGTCCTCCTTCTCTGTCCCCGAAAGCATCCGGTCCATCGTCTTCCCAACCCACGTACTCCCGATCGACGAATCGGCCTTCGTGAGCGCCCGAAACAAGAACCCCGGCATCGTGCACATGGCATTCATCACCCGGGACTTAAATACGGAGCCGGGGTATGCGTCGAGATAGGGAAGACGTGCTGCGTGCGCCCTGGAGCTTCCTCGGCTAGATCGAGCATTTGGTACACGCCGGCTGAGTGGGCCGCGATGCTGAAGGTGTTGACTTTGAGGCTGTCGAGGAGCTCTAGGGTGGTGGAGCTGAGCTCCGAGAGTAACGCGGGGCCGGAGCGCGCAGCGTCTGGGCCTTGGGTCCAGCGGTCGATGCAGAGGAGGGATAGGTCGGGATGGATTTTGGAGAATGGGATATAGAGGCCCATTATCAGGCTGCTGGCGGCGGCGCCGTAGCAGAATATCAAGGTGTGAGGTGCGCTGGGGTTGAGGCGGGCGTAGGTTATTGAGTGGGCTGGGTGGGAAGAGGATGTGAAATGGTGGATTTGGAGAGGCATGGTGGTTAATACGCCGAGATGCTTTTGCAAAGAATACACGATTGGAAAAACTATGCTTTCTACCTGAGTTTACGGGGTTGCAACCTTGTTGGATGTTGATGTTCAGCTCGGTAGGACCGGCCTATTAATAGCCCACGTGGGGCTCTTGATATCGAGAGCAAAAGGTTAGCGCGAGATAAGGGAAGCCAAGCGATACAGCTGGGATGAATGATTTACGTTCGTAAAGTGTGGATCATCTGGCGGTAGTCACTGAGCCACGCAGGTAAGATATCACGCAACGCATAAGGGACTATGTGCCGTTGAATGAGATAACCAAGAGCATTGCACTTGGACCAGTAATCTGTTGGAAATAAACAGTCTTTCAGGCTGATCGAGCTAGTATGCCGATGAGGACATTGAAGTGTTCACATGGAAGCTTTGGATACCATACTACTTATTACACGCCGATGTGGAATATTTAGAGAAATCGACAGCAGAATGTAAGCAAGCTACACTGATAGTGTAGGGAACCCCCAGAAAGGCCACCAGGCCATCACCCCACTGGCAATTCCGGCAGCTGGAACCCCAGGGGGCCATTACTATCTCGGTCCGTAAAGGAATCAGTGTACATTTATCATTGATATACGCCAAGATATACTTCCAGAGCGCCAATCACCCAACGAGAATTAGAACCGAGGAAATGGAACCTGCGAAGCAAAGCCTGGCATCCATGTCGAACCCCACCCGCAGCATCCAAACAGAACAGAGCAAATCAGACAGCACTGAACATATGCATGTAGCCCACATTAAAACTCCCAGAAAACTTGTGGCTCTGATCCTGATTGCCTTGCGTCAAAGGAGTATGCCAGCTGTCAGCGCCACCGAGCATAGCATCGATTAAAGGGGGCTGACAGTTGTCGTCCTGGGTCTCTATAACGCGTAATAAGCCTGTCAGATCCTAGGTTGGACATCAGGGTGCTGGAGGCCTGGCAAGAAAGGTCGAAGAGTCTCATCAAATTTTCCCGTAGCGGCGGTTTTCGTAATTTAACGTAGGAAACTATATACAGATAACCTAGGAGCCTTTTGAATATTCTCAGAACACCGTGGAAGAGATAGTACTAGTACATTAGCTAGTCAACTGGTACGTGATCACGCAAGTTTGGCATGATCCAGCCAGGAAATCGAGATGGTGCATAATCGAACTCTTAACTCTATCGTTATCAGTTCCTGAGAGATAGACTTTAATCCCGTAGGATGATAAAGCAGAGTCGACATTTTAGGCACAGCTAATTGCGTCCTGCCGCGCTAGCGATAGTGTGCCCAATACGAGCAGCGCAAAACGATTGGGCCGATACACATCCCTGGGAGATTCCAATCCCGGCCGAGGAGAAGAAAGACGGAAGCACGACACGCGACCAGTTGTCAGATTGCAGCAGTCGAAGATCTGCAGGAAAAGCCCCTATAATTGCCAGACCCGTGTCTTTCGGCTTGCCTCGTCCGAAGCGCCCGACACCATGTCTTCGAACATAAAACAGCATGAAGATAATGTCTCAGCTTCTCGGCATCGATGACACAAAAATCAGTGCCAATTCATTAATCCTTTACACCTGTCAATAAGTAATAGTCTGCAACCCCACCCCTGAATGCCCAGCATCCCGTCATGACAGACCTGTTGACCTTCGAGCCGAACGTCCTCTACCTCCTCCTTCTCGACCGCAGTCAAACAGAAACTTTCCACTGGGAGCTCTATCTCGCCAGCAGCGCCACACACGGCACAGCATACCACATAACTAATGACAATGCACCCACCGTCTGGGAATACAAACGCGAAGTAACCAGCGCACCGCAGTTGCAGCTTTACTGCATTACCGATTTCAGTAAATTTGGCGGAATCGCAGAGGATCGCCCTTTATATTTAACGGGAAATTTGGTGCCACGGTCTTCTCTAATGCAACGCCGCTCTTCAATGAATGTCGACAGTTTCGCGTGACCGCATTGATCACGGAGGGTACATCAAGAACGTCCGTGGTGAGGGAAAAGGATCCAGACGATAGTTTCGAGTAGTCCAGCACGTCGTTAATAACCTGTAATAGAATCGAAGTCGAGTCTTCCAGGATAGACGCATATTCTTTTTGATCGGCGGTGAGGCCAGTTCCCATCAGCATGGTCAAGGCCAAGGACATTCCGTTCATGGGCGTGCGTAGCTCGTGCGACATGTTAGCCAGGAAGTCGGTCTTGATTTTCGAGGATTCCTCAAATGCGTCAATCAGACGCTGTTCGGCTGCTTTGCGCTCCGTCAGGTCGCGAGTTACTTTAACGAATCCAACATGCCGGCCAAGCTGGTGAATAGCCGTTATCATGACATTTGCCCAGAACCGGGTGCCATCCTTGCGGTAGCGCCAACCCTCATCTTCAACCTTGCCCTCTTGGACGCAGACCGTTAGTTCCCGCCCCGGTTTATCTGTCTCGCGATCCTCACGTCCGTAGAACACTGAGAAATGTTTGCCAATGATCTCTTGCGCGGTGTAACCCTTTAGAATTGCGGCACCGGAATTCCATGTAGCTATGTGGCCCCTGCAGTCGAGCATGAAAATGGCATAGTCCTTCACAGTGTCAACCAGAATTTTGTACGTCGCGTTCAGGTATGCTTGGTCGCTAAGCGCAGAGTTTTTCTGTTCTTCGACCTCCGCCCGAGGATGCACCTGCGCCTCGAGAGTAAGATAGATTAGTGCATCGTCTTCGAAAATCGGCGTCGCTCGTAAACTGCAACTGCGGTCGGAATCGACGATACGAACGAAGTCCAGCGTTTGGACTTCGCGTGTTGAAATTGCTGTTCCCAACATACCGCTCAGCGCTGGCGTGTCCGGCGCGGGGATCAGTCGGGGTGGTATTTCATAAATGCTGGCGCCCAGTAGTATCTCGCGGGGATGACGGAATAGAGCTTGGTGACTATCCGAAGTCTGCACAACCCGCAGAGAGCCATCGAGGAGAATCGTAGGTGTAGGAGTCCGGCGGTATAGACGTGTCAGACTGCTGTCAATAGGAGGCATCGTCGGCGCTGTACCGGGTGACTTCGACGGCGCGCCCAGGGTGTTGAATTCATCCTCAGCGGGAGGGGTGATTTGCTGCGCAACGTCACCTCGCTGGCGATCCTCAAGCTTGAGGTGAAGCATCTGGTCGTCCAAGGGCATAACGGCCACGGAGATTCAAGAAGGGGCGGGAAGAGAGCCTCATTCACGGATGCGAGGGCGCATTCGGGTCCTGCATTGAAGGCAGCACAATGCGCGACAGGGTGTAGATGACGAAATGACCAGATGGGTGGAGGAGTGAAAGGATTTGCAGGCGTGGCGTAGCCTTAAACCGATTGCCGGGATTTGGGCTAGGCAAACAAACCCACTACAAATCCCTACAAAACCTGGCAGAAATTGAAATAGTCAAAGGACAAGGCCAAGTCAGCCGAACCGCCTCGACGGTTTCACTGGACGGCAGACACGGCCGGCGGGGATCAGAGCCGCTAATCCGGTTCCAGAACCACGCAAGGACAGTGCTGCGCTACGCTTTACCAATGATCTTCATCCAACGGGCCTGAGCCAGGTCTAGTGGCAAAAGCCTCATCTGGGGTTGGGATACCCGACGTGTATCCAGGGAGTTCCAAGATCCTTCGGAGCGATCGAGATGGCACCTGTGGTGGCCAGAAAACACCAATATATGTCACAACTTTAAAAACCTTATTGTCGAACAATCAGCAATGAGTGGACCTCCAGGGCTAGACTGGATGTGACGTAATCGTGCCCCTCGCGCAAAGTCCGCAGTCGGAGTGGCTATTTTTGCATTCCAGACTTATAATCAATCCAGGCCCAAATTATCAGTAGCGTGACCCACACCTCGGTAGTCCTGGTGAGAAGCGGGCACCTTTCAAGCTGGAACGAGGCGGAAGAGAGTGTGTGTTTCAAAGTCCCCGATCCCTTCTCGATCGAGAGAGCTAATCGGCGTATCCTATTGTAATCATGCTGCTTGAAACGCTGAACGAAATATGTACTATGCGTAGGAACAAAATGTGGTGAAAAAAAAAAACTAAGAAAGTATTAAACCGGTAGGCAGAAGAGAGCGCAAATAGGAAAGCAGAACACGCCATCACCAACCTGGTTCGCTATTCCCCGAAGCTACTCTTCAACAATGACATGCTCGCGCTCTGCTCGCTCCACCAGTTTCTGTATCGCATCGGCCACGCCGTATGAAAATGCGTAGCCGCCGCCGCCGAATCCATAGGCAGACAGCAGTGTTCGGTGGCCCTGCTTCTCCGAGTCGAGGCGGAAGCCGCCCTTCCGCGAGGACCGGATGCCAATGATATGGCTGATGTTCTCGGCTGATGGCTTCTCTGGGACGACATCCGGGGCCAAACGGTGCGCACGTTCGAGCTCGTCTCGTGCAATCTCCGGATCCACCTCGGGAGAGCTGGGCAGCGCTGATTAGTTGATGTTCGGAAGGAATGGATCAGCCATCCACTTACAGAGATCCTTGCTGTTTGACGCCGCCTAACACAACCCCTTGCGAGGACGGTCGAGGAATGACATAAGTGTACTCTTGACCATTCCGGAAGTAGAAGGTGTGGCACGCATCTGTTCGTAGAAATACATTCTGACCTCGCTCGGGGTAGACATTGTCGTCCTGAACATCTGTGAGGGTCTTGCTGCCAATTCCACTCGCATTGATGAAGAGCGTGGATTCGGGGAACATGGAGTATAACTCTTCCAAAGAGTTGACTCGCTGGCGGACGAACCGACCGCCGAGTTTGGTAATTTGCTGTCCCAACCAAGGCATGTGCCGGGTTGGGTCAGTCACTAAGGTATCATATGCCCACGCAGAATGGAAGTTGGCGGGATACTCCCCTTGGTTCAGTTCTCGGAACTGCAGGATCTGTGTTAGCCCAGGCGAACCAGCAAGGTGCGATGATTCAGGTCTTCGTACCTTAGAAACCACCGTTCTTCCCCAAATAGCAGAGTTTGGAGCGGGCTCCTTCTCCAGATATTCACGTCCATCCACGACGTGGACGCCCGACTCTGGGTCCTGGGCCATCCTCAACAGGACTCGATGTGAGATGACCTGGTAGTATCGCTGGTCAGGCGTGATGCCGCCTGCAGCATGCCATGCGGCACCAGCCCAGGCCGATGCGTAGTTGATATCTTGGTCGCCTGGCAAGAATTCGGCCACCACCACAACGGAAAACCCGGCCCTTAACAACTGGCGCGCAGCAGCACAGCCAATTATACCAGCCCCAAGGATAACAATTGGCCGTTGCGAGAAAGGCAGCAACGAGCCGTTCACGGAATTGCTGCCACCCATGGCGAAAATGTCGAGATAGGCGAATGTGCGATATCTGGGACGAGTGGGAGAATGATGCGCCGGAGATAGAATGGATCAGACGCGCCGGTCGAGTAGATTTATATCGATCAGATCCTCATTTCTCCGAAGTATCGCAGTGGGCTGGGCCGGAGGTTTCTCCAATTGGTATTCCTTGATTCGCCGTTCGTGGTTGCGGGAGGCGGTTGACAGCGCTCGATCGATACCCACGCACGGGGAACCCCCCTTCTTGAGGAAGTTCCTCGGGAGGTCACTGCCAGAGATAGTTCTGTTGAGCGATCTCCAATGTCTGGAGGCGCTAGAATACCTTCCTGATTCGTTCTGGTGCTTCACCAAAAGCGCTCCGAACCGCCGAGTGGGGGATTGTGCACATGGAGCAGCAGGTGCGTCGGGATGGCCCGCCCGCCCCCTCAACGGCAAGATACGAAGAATCGTCGTCAGGTTGGCCAGTGGGCTGGTCTTGGGCTTCCAATGCTTCCAGAACCTAGTGGATTACGGAGGAGTCCTCGGATTAGAGTCCTTGGGTACGCGAATCGATTGGCGTACCAGCCTGGGCTCTCGGCGGAGTCGTGCGGGGGAAGGCTGGTCATGGCTATGACTATGGGGTATGATGCGATTTTGCCTCGATTAGAGGATGATGATACAATCTATCGGGGTACCAGAGGGCAGGAACATGGTACATGCAAATGCAACAAGTGCAACAAGATGCACGAGTACCCCTATTCCACGGTGGTTACGGAGTCCGGCAAGTCCTATGTAGTATTGGGAAAGGGCGGGCTTGCCCGACACTGTAGAGTTCGCTAATGGCGATTGGACGCGCGCAAGAATGTCCGACCAAAATTCTCCTTTTCGCATATCTTCCTTATTCCTGCCAACGTGATCGGTCGGATTGTTTCCTTTTCTTCTCAGATGTTAGGCCCGTCACACAGCATTCCTCTTTCCAGACCTCTCTGTGCGGAAGACGGGGCTCTGGCTCTCCTGTAGACGATCTCGCCGATTCCCCCTGGCCAGTCGGAAGTCTTGGCAGGATCGACCGTGTTGGGCCCCACGCAAGGATGGAGAAGTCAAGGATGGAGAAGGCCAAAGGAGAGGAGACTTACAGGGGACAGAATTGGTACAAAGTACGTTTCTCGTGATATCCTGGCGTCTGCGATTCGTTAGGCGCTGATGGCTGGCCTGACCCCCCATCGGCTCGGAGCGCCACTTGGCGCCCATTTCAAATCCCCAAAGATCTAGAGCCCCAGAGCTGCAAAGCAGTCGTGGGGGGAGTACATCGGCAATCATAATCGGAAACCCATGGATTGGACGTTAACTCGTCACAGGAACCCTCTTCAGATAATGTCGCCGACGACCCCGACGAGACCCCGGTCCTGCGCGACCACGATGCCGAACAAATTCTCCCCTATGAGGCCGATGATTCGCCGTATCCCGAGGTGCGCGCCGTCATCGACCCCATCGACGATCATAAATTGCCTATCAACACCGTTCGAATGTGGACTATTGGGCTGATATTTACTATCGTGAGTCCGAATGAGCCGAGATGCAGTGAAATAGGCCGCTAATCACGCATCACTCGCGACAGGTCGGTAGTGGACTGAACCAGTTTTTCAGTTTAAGAAACCCTAGTGTTACGATTAGTGCGTTGGTCGCGCAGTTGTTAGCGTTCCCTGTTGGTTGTGCTTGGGCCAAATGGATGCCAATCGGTATACTCAATCCGGATCGTCACTTCAACATCAAAGAACATGGCCTGGTCACTATCATGGCGAATGTCTCTTTCGGGTCGGCGGCTGCTACCCAGGTCATCGAAGCCGTCGTGAAATTTTACGGCATGAAGTCTGATGGAGGGTTTGAAGTCCTGCTGTGTATCACGACCCAACTTTTTGGATTTGGACTGGCCGGCATGGCCTCGCGATGGTTGGTGACGCCGGCGTCGATGCTGTGGCCGTCCACGCTATCCAACGCAGCTCTTTTAAAGACACTTCATTCTCGGGAGAACCCCGTGGCCGATGGCTGGAAGATCACTCGATTACGATTCTTCCTTTTCGTCTTCTTTGGTGGAGCCATATGGTACTTCGCACCCGGCTACCTATTTACCGGACTCAGTACCTTCAGCTTCATCTGCTGGATTGTGCCAAGGAATGTTGTGGTCAACCAGTTGTTTGGACAGGTCACTGGACTCGGAATGTCCGTGTTGACCTTTGACTGGGCCCAGGTGGTCTTTGCTAACCAGAGTCCACTGCTAGTCCCTTTCTGGGCCGGCCTCAACGTAATGGGCTCCTTTGCCCTCTTCTTCTGGGTCGTCGTGCCCATCGTCTATTATACGAATACCTGGTATTCGGCTTACCTGCCTATGCTTAACTCTAATACCTTTGACAATACCGGCAAGTCTTATAATACTAGCCGGATCTTGAGGCCCGATGGAACTGTGAACTGGAAATCTTACGAAAACTATTCCCCGATGTTCCTTCCCACTGGATATGCCATCACATTTGGTGTAGCATTTGCCAATCTGACCGGCATCTTCGTCCATATTGCACTTTATCATGGCCAGGATTTGTGGCACCAAATGAAGGGTACAGGAAAAGAAGACGTCCACGCGAGGCTCATGGCCAAGTACCGCAAGGTTCCTTGGTGGTGGTTCGCTACGGTTACCATCATCATGTTTGTCCTGAGTATCGTCACCAATGAGGTGTGGCATACCGGTCTTCCAGTTTGGGCTGTGGTGGTGGCGTTTATGTTGCCCATTGTTTACTTTATCCCGGTGGGGATTATCAAGGCAGTAACAAATATCAGCAGCAACCAACTTAATCTTATCACCGAGTTCATTGGAGGGTATGCATTCCTGGGAACCCCTATCGCGAATATGGTGTTCAAGTTCTACGGCTACGTTGCCCTGCAGCAGGGGCTTGAGTTTGTTGCTGATATGAAGCTGGCCCATTATCTCCACGTCCCCCCTCGCACCCTTTTCGCCGCCCAAGGTCTGGCTACCTTGGTTGGTGCCATTGTTCAGTGCGGGGTGACGGTTTTCATGATTACTCGGTTTAATGGAGTCTGTACTTCTGATGCGGCCGGTAATTTCACATGTCCCCACGGACAGGTGACCTATTCCTCTTCCCTGATCTGGGGTAAGTTTTAACCATGTTGGCCTTCCGTTGAGTAACTTACATTTTTCTAGGTGCTATCGGCCCTGGTCGCCTTTTCTCCCCCGGCCAGATCTACGGTCATATCCTTTGGTTTTTCCTCGTCGGACCGGTAGCTGTTGTGATTACATGGCTGCTCGGTCGCCGTTGGAAGGCCTGGAACTACATCTCCTGGCCGGTTGCATTTGGTGCGATGAGTCTTGTGCCCCCGGCCACCGGAGTCAGCTTCTCATCTTGGTGGGTAATTAATGTGATATTTAACTTCTTCTTGCGCCGTCGCAAGCCCGCGTGGTGGTCCAAGTACAGTATGTGATACCAACCCCTTAACCCCCTCTTCCCCATCATTTATGCAATGCGTACTCACATCCACTAGACTATGTTCTCTCCGCCGCGCTTGATTGCGGTGTGGCTGTCGCCACCGTCATCATCTTCTTTTGCATTACTCTGCCAGCTGGTTCTTTGAGCTGGTGGGGAAACAATGTATACAAGACTACAGCCGATGGCATGGGCACGCCCTATAAGAGCCTTCCCGACCGCGGCTACTTTGGGCCTGCGAAGGGAACTTGGCACTGATTTTGAACATCGCTGCATTGCTGTACATTTGGCCAGGCCATTATCCCAGCACCCCCCTTTACGCGCATATATGCATGGTAGGAACCCTGTGACATATTCCTCATTTCTTCTAAATTTTCTTTTGCGTCGGAGGCGGATACTCATTTCGAACTGTTGATAATTTGAGCCCTGGATATACCTTTAGCGCATTGTTGTTGTTAGTTTCTACTAGTATATACGTATGCAATTCCTTTCTTAAAGCTCGAGACGCGTCGGTGTCTTCTAGTAGTCCTTCGATCAGTCCAATGATGAGCTGGGCTCACTGTCAAAGTACCTGGCGCTGAGATGTGAATTGCGGCGTCATTGATTATCTATACTGGCTTATGCCTTCACTGAACGCCCACGGATGTACACTTTCGCAATGTTTCGATCATCCCCAGTCATGACCCACTTTTCGAAGATCACAGATAGAGAATCTTCCTCTTCTACAGGTGTCATTGTACCCGGATTCTCCTCATTTATGGCATGCACCTCAAGAGCGTCGAACTCTTTGCCCACTGCAAAGCTTCCCACTTTATGGTCCAGCCCGCAGACCTGGGCGCCTCCCAGCGTGGCGAGAAAAAACCCTTCCACCAAGGATAAAGCTTCGTCTTTCCCCTCAGTACTTGTCTGCCGCGCAATTGAGACCACGAACGCTTGCCTCATGCACTCCAGCATGGATATAGAATGCCCTCCTCCGCAATCAGTTCCGAGTCCCACCTTGATACCCCGTCTCAGATACTCTCGTATTGGAGCAACCATGAAGACGTCCATCGTCGTATTCGAAATCGGACAGTGCGCAACTCCACAACGACGCTGTTCTAGTGTCTGGATCTCCTCTTCGGCCAAGTAGATGCAATGCGCCAGAATAGACCTTTCATTCAAAAGCCCAAAATGACCGTACAGCTCCGTCTCCGTCCTAAACTCCGGAAACAGCGAGCGAGTGAACTCAATTTCACCCTGCGCTTCGTTAAAATGCGTCTGGATCGGCAGGTCTGGATACTCCTTCGCGATCTCCCCTATCCCCATCAGCAGATCAGGCTCGCAGGAGACCGCAAACCGAGGCGTAAGAACCGCCTGCACGAGCTTATTATCCGGGTCGATCTTCTGAATATGCCGAATGACTTCCCGCGTCTGCTCCAGCGACTCGTTGACCGACAAATCGCGATACCAGTCGGGCGCGTGCCGGTTCATATTGCATTTTCCTACCAGCGCTCGCTGCCCCTTCTCCAGACACACGTCTGCAAGGATGCGGGTAGCTTCCCCGTGAGCGAGCCGTAATACGACGCTGTTGTGATCCCCTGCCGCAGGAGCCCCGATACGCACGACGAGTATGTCTGCCGGGCGTAGGCCGTGTCGGCGAATTTGGCTTCGTGGGCGAAGGTGATGTCGTTGAGCCATTCGAGGAGGGTTTTCCCGCGGCCGATCCCGCGCTGCGTCCACTGCGGGGCGTGGTTGTGGGTGTCTATGAAACCAGGGCAAAGGAATTGGCCGCGAGGGAGATACTTGATGGGAAACACATCGGGGGCGTAGCCTAGTTCTGTGATGATGGAGTTGATCTGCCCCGGCTCCACTCCGGTTTGGAGCGCCTGGATCTTGCCGTTATTGTCGACGATTATGAGGCTGTTTTCTAGGATTTCGAGAGTGGTGAGATTTGGAGTGTGGATTAATATGCCGTAGAAGCCGATGGGGAGGCCGCTTGTTGGGGCTGGAGAGGTGACGAGGTCGTCCATGGCGGTATGATGAGCTGTTGCGGAGGTGAAGCAGCTATGACGCTGCGAGGTGTTTATCGGCGAGGGGTTCAGCCAAGCAGGCGCGATAAGACGTAAGACAGTTTATCCGAAACCGCGACAAGTTTCGAAATCCTATTTGGTAGCACTGTGCTTATATGGGGCACCCAGCTCAGCGGACCCCAAAAATTTCTCAACGGACCCCAAACGGCTTATATGGCCTACGAAATTTGCGAGCTGTCACTAGGGGGGGAGTCGATAATCGAGACATATGAAGTTAGGTGTATAATGATATATCATAGATTCTGTGCACCAAAAGGCATGACATGGCTAGATTCCGCGTAACAACCTCCGGCCGAGGCAAAGGCTGGACTAGGGAAGGAACAACGCCGACGATGGGAGATTATGTTTTTTTGACCTTGTTCTTCCTGGAATATGGCAAAACCCGGAAGAGATAGTACAGGGAAATGGCGGCAAGAATGTTGAAGGCAAAATACGCCCAAAGAAGGCCGTAGTCGCGCCATCTCAAGTCCCAGAAGATGTCGCGACTTGCCAGATATTGATCGGCAGATCGAAGGGGGCAGTATTGGCATTCCGATGTGGAGTTCCAATTAAGGAGTCGTCCGGGCGCAAATTCAAGGTATTCCCTGAGATATTCACCGCACGTCTGTCCCGCGGGGGCATCGAAGGATACTACCTCGCGATCGGTACAATGAATGGGCCGACCATGTAATGCAGTAGCACTGATGCCACCGACGTAATAAGTTAACGGAGAGACTCGGTGCATATAGCTCCAGAAAGGAGGCAAGTTGCTCGGTGCTTGCATGACGCCGTTAGACAGTAACGAAAGAACAAACATAAAGAGAGCGAGCATGCTGCCCAAAATAGGGTTTGGTATCGCAGCAGCTATTAAATGGGCAAAGCTAGATGCGAAAAGAAAGAATTGTAGAACGAAAAGGAAAACTAGACATTGACGCTCGGAGTCCTGGTTGCCGCCGTAGACGGAAAAGTAGAAGGAAGCCCATGTGCAGATGCCGAGGAGAGCTTGCCAGGGAAGCTCGACTAAAATTTGCGAAAAGATGAATACCTGCCATGAATATGTTCGGGAAGGCCGTTCACGTAGCTCATATAGGGCTCGTCTGCCGATAAACTTTGGGAGAATTCTGTCAACGGTGAGCGTCTCATGTTCTATGGGAGGGCTGGGATAAACTCACTGGTTGACCATCGTCGAAAAGATAGTGCATAAGAGAAACAAACTAAACATTGTGTTTTGGAAACCTTGATTGGACTCATCGGACATCCAAAATGAGAACCCAATGAAGAGACCGGAAACAATGCCCAAGGAGAGTTTAGCCATGATATACTCTGGTTGGCGGTAGTATTGCTGAAAATCGCGCTTGAGGACATGATGGATCTGGCTACCGACAGGCATTGCAAATTCGAGTTCCTTGGGTGTATCCGTGGTTGGAGTTTGAGATGGAGTTGAAGCCATCCGATCCAACTCATCGATAACTGCTTGATTCTGAGCACTTTTCTTCCATATGTCCACCCAATCAAGAGCCTGTGAGTTTTCCTGGGGGCCCTGATTCACCACATCAAGCATGTATTCTGCGGGCTATACAGAGAAACTGTGAGTTTCAATCATGACGTTCAACGATGTGACGAGGACTTACATTTTCGGTTGGTCCACACGGACGCGCTCCATTGCTTTCCAGATAATCCAAAAGCGTGCGAGAATGGCTTCCAATATCCCCGAAGTAGACAGGCCTACCACCCTGAGCCAGCAGAAGTAGGCGATCGAATTGTTCAAACATCACAGCACCTGGTTGATGGATGGTCGCGAGGACAGCTTGGCCATGATCGGCAAGTTTCCTCATAAAAGCACAAATAGCCCAGGAGCTTTGAGAATCCAATCCACTGGTTGGCTCATCCAAGAAGGTTAAAAGTTCTGGTTTTGCGGCGAGCTCAACACCAATAGTTAGGAGCTTTCTCTGCTCAATGTTCAATCCGTGGCCAGGGATTCCGATGATGGCATCGGAAAAATCCCCCATTCCCAACAGATGAATAACATCTTCTACAAATTCATATTTTTCATCGATGGGCGTGGATCGCGGCTGCCGCAAAGCAGCACTGAACCGAAGAGCTTCGCGAATGGTGGAAGATTCGAGATGAAGGTCGTGTTGCTCGACATACCCAGTGTTTCGGCGAAAACTGGCGTTGAGATTGTTGCCATCAACTAGCATCTCTCCAGTGACAACACCCACGGTCATTCTCTGGGCCAAAACATCCAAGAGAGTAGTCTTGCCTGCACCAGAGAGGCCCTAACGTGATATCAGTATTAACCCCCCTGCTTGAAATAAGCCAGAAGTACGTGGATGAGAGACATACCATAAGAGCCGTTAGAGTCCCTGGCTTAGCCCATCCATTCACATCGTCAAGTAGTCGTTTTGTTCCTCCCTTGACCGGAATGTCATAGGAAAGTCCCTTCCAACTGAAAACGCGCCTTTGCTGCGGCACAGACAGGCACAAGTGACTTCTTGAAGATTGAACTTCTCTCAAAGCCCCGGATTGTTTGCGAGACTCAAGATCATCAGCTCCGGGGTTGTCTGGGGAGTTCCTAGAAAGGAAACACAAAGTGTTGCCACTCGAGGCTGTGCCTGGCACCAGCTCGGTGAGAATCAGGTAGGCAGCATGAAAGAAAACCAAAAATGCAACAATAATGCCAAAGTTTCGCCATAGATGACTATGAGAGTACTGATAATTCTTTTCGATGAATACATCCCCAGAGACATACAGCTGTCCTGCCGTGGAACCGACTACCGAACAGGTGAAAGATGACCCGAGAACATGGGGATAATCGGGCACAAAATTGACACAGATAGCTTTCAAACCATGGAATTCATTGGATATGACTCCCTCGAAGGCATAAAAGATTGGATTGATCCACCGGATCCAGCCAAGCCACGGTCGCATGTCGGGTTGAGGTACAGTGTAGCCGGTATAGACAGCGATGCAGATAATGATAATTCCACCAAGGGCCATGGCTTGACCAAGAGTTTTCGTCATTGTAGCTAGACAGCGGAATAGACCCGACATGGTGACGACCGAGGTGAGCTGAAAGAGAATGTAAATGAAGAAGTGACCAGCCTCCCTCCGAAGATTGGCCATGAAGTAGATGACTATACTCGCAAGGAGACAACGAAGGAGCTTGACTGGAAGGTCGATGATGACACTGGCGAAAGCTTCAGTGAAAGGGCGAACAAATGCGTAGTTGGCGTGTTTCTCGACAATTGCTCTCTGACTATACAACACATTAATCTCCAGTAAAGAGATAAGGTTATTCGTAAGAACGGCCAAAAAGATGACAGACGCGCGCTGCGAAAGTCCCGAAGAATCATTGGGGATGTTGTAGAAAAGAGATCCGATCAGAACCGCAAGGACAATCTGAACGATCGCGGTGGAGATGATACCTGCGAGATCATTGAGGTTCCGTCGATACGCTCTGACAAGGCACAGACGTAGCTGCATCGGCACTGAAATGAGGTAGGGGCTAGAGTATCGGATGTGGTTGGCTTGCTGGCTGTGTTTGGCATCGCTCAACCAACGTTCTTGTTGTCCACCGAGGGAAAGGCTTCCGCGTGCCTGTTCATCTTCACTCTCAGGCTTGCATACTCGGGGCTCTGCTTCCAACGGGCTTCGAACTCCTCTGGGGTCCGTGGAACGCTACTTTCCATGCCCTTCCGCGGCTCACGCTCACTGGGGTTGGTGATCGCAGTGAGGAAATCCGCGCTCACTTGCCGAGGATGGCGTTTCCAACCCATCTCCTCGAAGTATGGAACAGCATTGCGACACGGACCGAAGTATATCTGGTGACCCTCGTAGAGGAGGATCACGTTGTCGAATGTGTTGTAAATGGCATCCGAGGCCTGATATACTGCCGCAGCGTGGCATGTTTTTGATACATCGGCCGATAGGCGAAGGGCTTGCGCGAAGTCAAGGGCGCTGTTAGCATCCAGACCTCGAGTACTGTTGTCCCAAGCACCGATGGGAGC
Organism: Penicillium chermesinum; assembly: GCF_028974085.1. NCBI lineage: Eukaryota > Fungi > Ascomycota > Eurotiomycetes > Eurotiales > Aspergillaceae > Penicillium > Penicillium chermesinum. The sequence continues at coordinate 1,761,576 of NW_026695316.1, forward strand.
TCTTGCTAATGTCATTTCTGCTATGCTATGCAAAAAGTTAGTATAATCACTACCTCAAGAATTACTGAAAAGAGACTCACCTCACTCTCTTCCTTTCGCCACCACTGACTCCACGGATATACTCGTTGCCGACGTGCGTATCCTTTGTATGCGACAGACCATAGAGATCCATGACTGCCTGCACAGCAGCCTTGACATATTCCCCACGGCTCACATTGACTGCTCGGGTGTGAGGTGCACGCGAGGACGCAGCGAACTCAAGAGTTTCACCAACTGTCAAATGAGGGAAATGATAGTCCTCTTCGGCATTATAAACAACTTCACCCCGGTATTCCTTCAACAATATCTCTAAAGAGATGCTTTGGTACTGAATTTTGCTGGCTGGGTCGAGACTAAGGCCATCCAGGTAGCCACATACCGCCTTCAAGAAGGTAGAGCACCCGCTTCCTGGGCGCCCGAGCACCAGGAGTAGCTCTCCGGGACACAAAAGTCCATCAAGCCCGTAAAGGATTTGACTTGAAGTTTGCCGACTATGTCTGCCCCCCAGTAGTTTTGCAAGTCGCTTTATTGGGCTCACCAAAGCCGAGACAACAGTTGGCTGAGTAGAGGTAGATGAAGCAGAGCCGTGAACAGAAAGATTCTCAAACAGCACCCCGATTTGTCGACCTTCACCTGTGTGTGAATCGAGAGTATGTTTTTTCTCTTTGCTGAGCTCGTTTCGGTCGATAGATGAATTGGAAAGGAGGGCATCTGTTGGCTTTTCACAGATCTGGGTTTCCTTGTCTTGGTCGGGTTGCTTCAAGTGGGCTTCCGAATACGTCCCAGACTCATTAATGGCTGGCGAGGGGTTCGCGATATCAGCTTGTGGCTGTTTAAGTTGGCTCGTCTGGGTTTTCTCAGCACTGTCTCGCGCCATAATGAAGTTCCAGACCTCTGTTGCTTCTCTCTGGAAGGAAGTTCCAAAGACTTGAACAATGCTGATTCGGATTCTCATGAATGTTTTTGATCATCCCTTAGTCCGACCAATAGAAATACCCACTGAACAGTATCAATGCATTATGCATAGGATCAATGAGGATTCAGCCCCTGGCAGCATTCCGCTAATTAGCCCCCTCATCCGTGTCCCGATGTATTCAGGCATCGAAGGAATTTTAGTGCAGATCGCTGGAGCAGCGATCGGAGCCAGTGTGCGCTGTGTAAATCGTAACGTGGTTTTGGACTGCGAACTGACCTGCAATGGTGTTCAAGAACTGCTGAACCCTGCGAAGGGAATATCGAATGATGTTACCAAATCTAATCTGCCCGAAGACAGATGGGTGAACTAGGCGATGTTTAAGCAGACTCTATGAGGAAAACAGGGGTGAGGCTGGACCAAACTTGCTCGTCCCGTCCCAAACTATGCGACCTCTATGAGACAATGTTTTAAAGAGTGGATGGGGGGAATAAGCATCTCGGCCATCAAGGGTATATGCTCAGAGCTTCGACGGATTTCGCTGAATTTGGAATTACTGGTTGGAGGTACAAATTTGGAGAGTATTTTTCAACCTCCAGCCAGTTTGCTAAATAAGGGCAGGAACAGGAGACGGTTAATCCGTGGTCTGTGCTGCCAGCGGTTCGCCACAAAACATAACGAAAAAGTAGACGAAGAGCCCAGGGGCTCTATGCTCGGATACTTTATCCAGGCCCAAACCGGAATATTTGATACTAAGCGAAGTTGGCCTTTCCAGGACAATGGCGATGGTGCATCAAGAGCCCCACTAGTTGTCACGAGCGAAGCATTCGATTCCAAAGCCAAGGACCCAGAAAATACTAGCGAGGAAGCACGAGGATTTTGCGCTAGACTCCACCCCGGCTGCTTTACCAACTTGGGTGGATTTGAGCAGGTTTCCAAAGCCAAAGAAATGGCCACCAACGGACACAATAAAGAACGGGAGGCCGAGCCCAGTGAGTAGCCCAGCAGACGCAAAGAATGCAGTCGAGAGGTAGAAAAGAAAGTACGCGAGTGGATACATGGAGTCCCGGAATCGCACCGCCATGTTTTTCACTCCGACTTTCAAGTCTTCTTCGGTGTCTTGACGCGAATAAACTACATCCACCATGATGATGACGGTTGCAATGAAAAGGAACATACAAATGGTTGGCACAAGGTGATCAAGAGGGCTGATACCCAGACTGTGCATGGACATTGGAATTGCCCACCCGATGTTTCCCAACGTCAGCTGGGGATAGTCAGTGACTCTTTTGCCAAATGGATAAAGTAGCGCAGCGAAGACGACTATGCCCGCCTCCAGCTTGCATTCGGAGGGTAGGAACAATAAGACGGAGCTGCCGCATGCAAAAAGGGCTGCAGTGAAAAGCACAGCGCCTGCTGGAGAAACTGCTCCTCGAGGTAACGGCCGAGATCTTGTGCGCGAGATTTGGCGATCGAGATCCAAGTCGATTAAATCATTCCATACGCACCCAGCACACCGGAGGAAAAAAGACCAAATGGTCAAAAGCGCTGTGCGGTGGGCGAGCATGGCTAACGGAATCTGCTCTGAGGAAAGTGATGCACTGTATGCTACTCCAACAAAATAGGGAGATGTATTGAGGTAAAATCCCAATAGTCGATGGATTCGAGTCAATTCCGCGTACGGCGCTATAGAAGGTGGAAGGGATCCAAGAATACGACCTGGTGGCTCTGGGGAAGCTTTCTTGCCCACTTTGGATTTGGGCATTCTGATACCAGATGAATCAACTTCTGAGAGCTGAAAGAAAAGAAAAAGACCCTTAAAGTGGCCGCGTTGGGGAAGACTATGAAGTCAATATGAGGCAGTATATGGTTAGAGGAAGGGTAGGAATTCAGCACTGGTAGGACGTAAAGTGGTGTAAATGATGGGTAACCTGGAAAGATTTAACGACCGACAGGCAATAGAAGAATGACGAATGACCTCCAGGGTTCTGCAAAAATATCACATGCATCGCTCCCGCTGAACATTGCAAAAGGTTTCCATGTACAAAGGTGCGATGGCTCCTTGCATGATCGACTTCATTCCACAGAACCTGGCATACAACATGAGACGGACCGAAGGAGAAAGTAAGCACTAGTGATCGAACCGCTGCGACTTTGCATCAATACCACGTACTAAAAGGGCCGATGCCTCCTGATTGACCCATAATTACTTTTACAGTCTGCGTGATTAGATTGGTGGATCCTTGCAGGGCGGATCGACTGGTCTGAACGAATGAAACCGGTCAATAGACCATTCATGGGAGAGCCCTAAGTACGTTATGGAGCTGAAACTCTTAGTTCGGATCCGGAAATTGAGTTCTTGCCAGGGGCTCAATACGAGAGATTAAAGCGATACTGCCCTTCTGATGGACTTGGAAATACCTAACCTGTGGTATCGCCTAACGATATGTTGTCTCTGATAACTAATAGTCCTGACAAAACCGCTAGTGCCACTAAAATTTCCAAACTTGCATGTATATAAGCATATAAAGAGTTCAACATACCACGAAGATATGATCACGATATCGTCCCAATCTAAGGAACTTAATTAAAGTTTCAAAAAGGGCATCCACTGCGGGCACGTAAAAAGCATACCGAGAAAGCAAAGCATGCGTACTCGGACATATGTCTAATCAAAAAAAGAGATTCGGCTCAGGAGGAACCAAGAATTTGAAGTAGATCCAGCAAAGAACCAACGAAGATCCCCAGAGAAAGTACCACCGAAGCCAAGATTCTTTCTTTGCCTTGGAGGAGTTTGAAGTCCATCCAGACCCAGTACGTCCAGGGAGAGGAGGAAATCAACCGTGTCACCTGTGGCGAGTACCTTTGAAGTCGCTCTTTCAATTAAAGGGCCTATATATGGGAATATATAACGCCCTGCAGACCTTTTTACCCAATCATCACGAGTATGGAACCGAGCGCCGAACCGGGATCGCTGATATGTACTCATAGCGCGCCCATATCTTAGCGATTGATACTCCTGTAGCATGCTTTCGATAGCTTTGGTCGATTTGCTATGCGAAATATCTCCTTGGGAAAGGCCATGAATGAGGGATGCGAGGACAGCTGCGTCTTCGATGGCAGTATTCGCTCCTTGTCCAATATTGGGTGTCATCTGAGGTGTGGCTTCAGTTAGATCATCACATGTCTCACGGATTATATCGTACCTTGTGAGCACTGTCTCCCATGAGAGCTATGCGATTGAAATGCCATGTCTTGAATATGCCCTCCTCTAGTACTGTCATCGAAGCAACCACGCGGTTATTCCAGAGATCCCTGACGCAGATATCGCCCAGAAGACGCACATCCGCCAACTTATCACAGAGCTCGGTAGCTTTGGAGGTGGTAAAGCGAGGGGCATTAGGGTAAACGTATTTTTGATCAAGTTTCTCGATAATAAACCAAAATATCCGGTCGCCTCTTCCATGGAATGTGATGATGGAGAACCTGTCTCCGTATCTGTTGATATGCTCTCCGGCCTTGAGGCCAGGAACTGCGGAAGATATTCCGAACACGCAGACATACTCAACAGCAAGACCTAGCGAAGAACGAAAGCCGCGGGTTAGAAAGTGCAAGAAAAATCAACCGGGCCTGGTTTTCAAGAAAGAGTGCTGACGAACTGTTCTTCTCACTGGACGGAATTGAATCGGGCTCCATCTCTTCCGCCAGCCGCCACATCTCCGATCGAACACGACTATGAACACCATCTGCACCCACAACAAGATCTGCAGGGTACACTTCCCCGCTGTCCGTGAACACGATCGCCTTATTTGGCTGGAGTGATATTTTTGACACTCGTTGATCCGTGAGTATCTTGGACTTCGTCGGGTAGCCTCGATACAATATTTCAAGGACTTTCTGTCTATCCAAAGAAACAATCGGGTAAAAGAGTCTAAACAAACAGATTAGTATAATGCAAAGCGCGATAAACAAGAAACGGACTTTTCATGAATTTTCTTGGGCAGTAAGCTGCTAAAAGAATATCCATCAGGGAAACAGATGTGCATTCGACTGATAGGCGCAGTGAGTTTCTCAAGACTGGTCCAAAGCCCGAGTTGATGTAGGACTTGAGCTCCATTTGGCCATATTCCAATAAATGCCCCCTCCTGTGGAGCTATTTCTGACCTCTTCTCAAGAACGACATGGTCAATATTTGCTTTGGCCAGAGAATGGGCTAAGGTCAATCCGGCAATAGACCCCCCCAACAATGACAACCTTGAAATCAGATTTCTCCATGTTTGTTGGGATTAGGTGAAAAGAAAAGAGAGTTAGCCAGTCGAGAAAATACCTGCAAAGGGATATGGAAAGTCTAGATTCAGTCCCAGACCATCCTTCACAGGCAAGTTGTTGGAATTGGCGCAATGCGGCTTGATGAACTCTCGGCTCCGCCCCTTGCTGCGGCTGCCGTTACTACTTTGATCTTAGTAAATCTTGAAGGAATATGCCTGGAAAACCCCTAGATATGCATCGGGCCGATGGATACATCGCATTTACTGACCGATCGTACCAATCGGTACTTTGTTTTGATCCGTACGCAGACTGCCCTAGTTGGTATAACGGACAGCTGGTTCTCGCCGGCATCAATCTTCAGAATACTGACACGGAAAAAGCACACACCAATTTGACCGATGTGGTCTCAACTGAAATTTTGTCATGGAGAATACGATGGACAGTGGCCCACATGCATACATGCGTCTATTTCGATAATCAGTTTTCATCTTTTTCATCCTTCTTTTCCATCCAAAACATTTTCTATTGTTCTAACGGAACACACAAAAGCAGATTGAGGGTGCTTCGCCTTTAGTTTCTCTTTTTTGGGGCTGCAGCACTGGCTAACTCCTGGCGCCGAACAGCCGAATATAAGAATGGATAAGAAACATCAAGCACAAGAGTCAGGATAATATAGAATTTGCACATAGGACTCTCGAACCAGGGCCCTGCAGGGATATCGCAGATGTAGTAAATGGACAATTTAATGAATCCTCCCACTGTTGCAGTGGCTCGTAGTCCCCTATCGCCACGTTAGCATCAACAAAACTCTGGCAGAACTGTAAATTCCCATCTTAATCAGTGACTTACCACGTCAACAAGGAGCTTCCGCGAGTACTGTTCCGTGCCAGAAGCTGGCAGATCGGCCCCAGGCTTGCTAAGGTCTGGCATAGAACACCGCCATAGAAAAACCCTAAATCAGGACCGACCTCTTCCGCGAAAGACCATTGCGCCCCAAGGAAGCCAAGAGTGACTGCCCCATAAATGAAACGTATATTTCTTTTCACGATCGGAGTATCATCCCATTCGTTGGGTGCAAATTTCAGAATGTATGTAACCACGGCGCAATGGACCAAGAACCATACTTTGACACCACCCTGCCAGTGGGCACTCGCGGTTGGGTGTATGAATGCGTACACAAACTCCCATGCAATATCACAGCAGAGAGGGAAGACTCCGGTGTTGGGAATCTTTTCGCGCCCTGAAACATACATCATGCTGAAGTAGTTCAGTGTCCAGCATATGCCAGCCAGAATTCGTAGAAATTCGGCTACCGACTCTAGCTGGGCGCGGTACTCTAGAGCCGCTGAGAGTAGGGTAGCACCTCCCATGATTGGCAATTGGCAACTGGTAAAGAGAAACAGGAGAACTTCGCAATAGGATTGAACTTTGACCGCGAGGAGGAAATATACAAAAGCAACGTTCATAGACTTCTTAAGCATGTCCGCGGAGTATAACCTATCTTGAGGCCTTGCTGCCCACGGCGTCAATCCGTAATATGCAAGGACTAACGATCATGGAACACGATGCTGCAAGTACTTTCCTGATTGTCGGGTCAAAATGCATCGACCCTGCAGGGAGAATGAAGGGCGGGGTGGCTGGCTGAACAGACCTGTACACGAATTCCAGTGGGGCATCTACTGTACACACGGCAACAGCAACTGAGCTTGAAGATGATTGGATTCAGTTCTAACGTAAAGCACCGTGTGGGGCAACCTACCGGTATGGTAATATCTCAATACGAACCGTGTGTCTGGGCGGGCGGATCGTACCGTGTGGATACCCTTAAATGACCCACTCGCGGTGGCGTAAATGTATTATCAGTACATGTAATTTGGCAAAAACAGGAAATACACGGACCGTATGCCGGACAATCCGCAGGACTTAGCAATTCCTTACGTGCTATACTTCTTTTCGAATGATCTGTTGTGCAACCTTTGCTTCTTATCCTACGAGGTTCTTTGCTTTGACGTTACACGCTGTGTACCTTTTTCAAGAGTTGACCGTGGATCTGCGATATCGTGTCTCCGAGCGACCTACGTTTGCGGGAAGTTGACAGAAGCATATTCATCATAGATCAGTATTTTTTTTGGGAACTACGAGGGCTGGAAGTTGCAATTATGCGTGTTTTAGAGTGTACCAAGTATGCGGTACCACCTGACGCATGCCAAATGAAGAGCGGAGGTCGTTTTCTGTAAGGTACACTTATATTGTCTCTATGAATCATTAAAAAAAATCAACCTCAAAAGGCTTTAAGAGATCATGAACCCTGACTGTGAAGCGGACCATCCAAAATCTGCGACCTGGTTTCTCTGGGTCTTCTGAGAACATGTCGCTTAAGAATTTGGCTCTTCTGTTGGCCGTTGGTCTTGCCCGTGCTGAGGGTCAAGATTCAACGACCGCTGCCGCTCCTTTCAACCCTTACACCAACGATGCTAGTTCTTTCAACCAATCACCGCCTCTTGGACAGCGTATTAAGCGTCGCAAGTGGAGTGCTCAGTGCGACAGCAGCGATGGTCCGCATCAATGCGAAAATGCCATCGACCCTGAATCGAACGACTACTGGCAATCCGGATCTGGGGCTCAGCACGAAATCGTGGTTGACCTCGGCGAGACGAGAAGCGTCAATGCTATCGAGGTCGCTCCGGCAGGCCAGGACGGATGGATTGAAGGACATCAAGTCTATGTGTCCACCGACAAGGCCAACTGGGGCCCGCCCGTTTCTTTCGGAACGTGGAACTCGGATGGAAGCATCAAAGTCTCCATTTTCAACCCCAAGAGCGCTCAGTATGTCCGCCTCATGAGTGATAAGTCGACGACGAGTATTGCCGACTTGAACATCTGGGAATATACCATCCAGGGCAATGTCGACGCCGAAGGTGGTGTCTGGGGCCCTACCGTTGATTTGCCCATCATTGCTGTTGCGGGCGCGGTCGTCCCCGAGACGGGAGAAGTCATGGTCTGGTCTGCGTACACCAGCGACAACTATGCAAATTCTCCAAGTGGTTACAGCTTGCTTGCTGTCTGGGACCCCACCACCAATTCTGTCACTCAGCGGAACGTGACCGAAACCCACCATGACATGTTCTGTCCGGGCATTTCATGGGATGGCAGTGGAAAACTTGTGATTAGCGGTGGCAGCGATGCCAGCCGTACCAGCTTTTTGTACCCCAACCAGAGCTGGGTTGCCGGCCCTTCACTACACATTGCCCGTGGATATCAGTCCTCTGCTACACTGTCAACCGGAGAAGTGTTCGTGGTTGGTGGCGCTTGGAACGGCGGTGCGACTGATAAGTATGGCGAGGTCTACAGTCCGATTACCAACAAGTGGTCTGACCGGAAGGGTTGCGACGTCATTCCTATGTTGACAGATGATAAGCAAGGCATCTACCGTGCTGATAACCATGGCTGGTTTTTTGGCTGGAAGAATGAGACTGTATTCCAAGCCGGTCCTTCGAAACAAATGAACTGGTACCATACCCAAGGCAATGGAAATGTGTCCCCTGCTGGAACACGTGCTAATGCCGACGATGCTATGTCTGGAAATGCCGTTATGTATGATGCTGTCGCAGGAAAGATCATCACCTTTGGCGGCTCCCCTCAGCTACGAAGACACCGATGGTACCAAGGATGCCTTCCTCATCGAGCTCGATGATATCGACGTTGACCCTGTCGTGACCACTGCCAATGATGAACAAGGAGAACCTGGAATGAACTTTGCTCGTGTATTCCATACATCTGTTGTCCTCCTGACGGGAATGTGTTCCTGACCGGTGGTCAAAAACACGGTATTCCGTTCAACGAAGATGGTGCTCTTCTCACTCCCGAACTGTACCTCGCACCCTTCAATTTGTTCCAGACTCAAACACCCAACAGTGTTATCCGTGTTTACCACAGCATCTCTCTGCTGCTCACTGACGGCCGTGTCTTCAACGGTGGTGGTGGTCTCTGTGGCAACTGCACGGCCAACCATTTGGATGCTCAGATCTACACCCCTCGTTATCTGCTGAACGGTGATGGAAGTCTTGCAACTCGCCCCGAGATCACCAGTGTTGCCAACACAGAAGTTAAACCTGGTGACAAGCTTAGTTTCCAGACCGGAGGCTCCATCAACTCTGCCTCTCTCGTGCGCTATGGAACCGCTAGTCACACTGTGAACACCGACCAGCGCCGTGTTCCCCTGGATATTGGAAACGGAGAAGGAACAAATCATGAAGCCACTCTCCCTAGTGATGCTTCTATCCTCCTCCCTGGATGGTGGATGCTCTTTGTCATGAATGACGAGGGCACGCCCAGTATCTCCAAGACCATCAAAGTCAACCCTCTTTAGTTTCGCGACGTCTCCCTGTGTTACAAATTCTTGTCTCCTTCAAATGCCTGTTTTGCTACATTTTTCTTTCGTTTCAACAAGCTTCTTGATCTTTGATCATGAAGTTTGACCCTCCTGGACCATCATCGACCAATATTGGGGGTTTACCTCTCTGTCAATCTTAGTTTATTTTCGCTAATCAAAACACTTTGGGCCAATGGGCTACTGCAGCTTCCTCTAATTACAAATAGCTTACCATTTAATGTTGAAAACCATGATACTTTATTGCACTGTTACGAATCTGTGCTTGGGCAGCCGTACATTGGCGAAAGAAGAGCAACTCGAAGTATACCAATCCCACACCGCTCTCTCCTGCTCACCGCACCCTAGACATCTAGACTACTCAGCCTACGGATTAAATGCAGGTGCCTTGTAGAAAAACAAAACTCTTGCCGTAGTGCCACATATAACTACTAGACTATAGGCCATGGGCGGGAAACCCCTAAACCAGTCTGCGTTTGCTTTCAGGTTAGGAGGCTGTTCACGGGTCTGCATATTTGGACGTATAATTGGGCCTTCCACGTTACAAGAGTACTACGGTAGCGTTCTGTAGCTTTGGGGAATGAGTAAAAAAAGCCTCGATTGTTACTGGCCCCAAAAGTGGGGAAACTGAAGGTGTTTGTTCCATATGACCTATCTCTCTCGCGTAAGTAGTACAGACCCATTCTTTCTGCAGTCATGGCATGTAGGCAAGAGTAGAAGCGGGAAATACGTAAGCCCTGCCACTAAAGTAGCCAATGTACATTGATCATAGATGGCCTACGCGTCGATCCCAATGGCAGGCCTTCTCATATCTTGAGATTATTCGCCCTCGCAGTGTCGCTAACGTCGACCACCACCAAGCAAGGAATCTGGCGACTTTTGACTGCATCTGCGCGTGTTCGAGAGATGCAAAGCCAGCATCGTGCGCCCAATGTCTTATAAGAGATTAGAAATGTAAACGTCATAGAAGCTCAGATCCCTAGGTTTAAAAGCCCCTCGTTCTTTGCATTCCTCTATCACCCTACTCTTCTTTCACCCTCAATAGCTGTTTTCCTCGTTGAAATATTGAAGAAAACCCTCCAGAATGCCTGACCTAAGTAACATTCAAGGCGATGTTTGGTAAGCATATATTTTTCTGTCCACAGGACCACGCGCCTTGCCACGTTATTACAACTACGATTAACTGTTCTTGACCTTTACAGGCCTCGTCTGCCTAAGAAAGCGGAAGGTTTCTACTTTTTTAATATCACGAACCCTGCTGAATTCAAGAAGCATCTGAAAAGACTTGCTCCGCAGATTACAACTGGCGAAGAGGCTAAAGAGACCCGTTCCGAACTCTATTCGCGAAAGAAGGCGGGCAAGACGGGTCTTGTCCAACTCTCCTCGATCAATATTTCCTTTTCCTATTCTGGATTGGAAAAGGTAAGAAAGTCCTCACCGTAAAGACTCATCCTGGAAAAAAGAAACAACCTCACACCCCTCTTAGTTGGGCAAAACCGACCTCGGTGATGAGATCTTCAGAAATGGCCAGTACAAGGACATGGTCACGGATGGCTTGGATAAGCCCGAGGATTGGGACAAATTCTATCAAGGCTACAACGGGAAAATTGATGGTGTCATCCTTGTCACTGGAAACACTTTGAAGGTTGTCGAGTCTACCTTCCTGAAGTCAGTTCAGCCTTGTTTCAGTAGCGGTGGGCCCACAACTTCCATGCGTGTTGTTCACACTGAAGAAGGAACCGTTCAGCAACACGATAAGGAACAGTAAGATCACCCGGGAAATTGAATATTTCGTTTGACAGGCTAACACAATTTGCAGCTTTGGTTGGGTTGATGGTATCTCGGAGCCTTTGGTCAAAGGTCTGGAGTCATCCAACAATCCGAAGGATCTCCCGCCGGTTCGCGATGGGTACGATTAGCTTTCCTAATCCAAACGGGCTTCTGCTAACCATTCCAGCACATTCTTCGTTGGTGGTGAGGGAGATTTTTTCAAGTCCCCCGCATGGGCGAAGGACGGTTCCTTCATGGTCTTCCGTCGCCTCCGTCAATTGGTGCCCGAATTTACTAGGTAAGCTCAATACTTATAACGGGAGAATACGTCTAACATGTCTCAGCTGGTGTGGCAAGAACTGCGAAGATCCTACTAACATGGATGTCATTCGTTTGTTCTCCTCTCGCGTAGTGGGAAGATGGCCTGATGGTGCTCCTCTCGAGCATCACCCAACCCACGCGTACAGGGACGGGCACCCCGAGGACCCCGAAAATAAGCGGAACGATTTCGATTTTGGCCCTGATAACCATCTGCAAACCCGATGCCCATTCGCTGCGCATATCCGAAAGGTCCGCCCTCGAGCAGATTTCGCCAACGACTCACAAGCCATGATCCGACGTGGTATCCCATACGGTGACTGGACTGAGGTTGAGGAGAAGCGTGGCGGGCACACGCTAAAGCACCGCGGACTGCTGTTCGTATCGTACCAAGCGAATCTTCGGAACGGGTTCCGTTTCGTAATGAAGGGTAATTTACAACCATCACTATCTGAAAACATGCGCTCTTCGCTGACCAAACGCAGAATGGGCCAACAAGGATGGCTTCCCCGATGGCAAGTTCGAGGCCTGTGGAGGTAAACCGCCTGGGATCGATCCCATCATTGGCCAAGTCGACAAATACCCCGGTAGATGCAACATCCCCAGCGCTAAAAACCTCCAGCCTGCGCCTCCTGTTTCTGACCGCGAGGTTGAGGTCGAGCGCTTTGTTATCCCCGAGGGTGGCGAGTACTTCTTCACTCCCTCCATAAACGCCTTGATGACCGATCTCACCAAGTAAATCGAACATTGGATGCTCTGCCTTGGTATGACGATATATCTATATTTCGGAATTTAAATGCCATTTTCCAGTTGGTTTCTTCTAGGGATTTGCCAATAGGTACGAACCAGTAATTTGTAATACGTCATGGTTATGCTAGGTAAATTTCACACTCTACTCGATAAAATATATCTACCCGTGAAAGCATGGAGAAACATTCAAATGTCCTCCGCTGCTCCAAGTAAATGACCACTTGAATACGACGCTATGAGGACGTTCTATCTCCTTTTTGGGGTCCAAGGGGTTGAGAGTTAATCTTCGAGTTTCAATCCGTCGTAGACTCTAAATTGGGTGTCTCCTGCACTTGAAATCCTTCTCGTGCGCCCGGAAGGAGTGCTTGGACGATGAAGCGACCAACAGATTGAACAAGGAATCGGAATTATTAGACATATTTCTCCCAACCGAATCGTGACATATATTGCGCTCAATAGTTTTGAGTTGCCGACACTAGTACCCATAGCCTACTGGTAACTTCGGTGGCGATACTACGATCTGCTACTACTACTACTAATAGTAGGTTGCAACAGAAAGAACTTAATAAATTCGATGTTGCATTGAAATAAAATCATGAAAATGACGAGAGAAAGTCCCCTTGCCTCAAACCATATTGACCAACGTCTTTGGAGGCTCACAGTGTGATCTCCTCTCTACGGCGTCTAATAGAAACACTGGCGGTGGGATCGGCAGCCAGTCTCATTCCGAATTTCCTGACCTTAGGCTCACATCCCGCCGCCAACTTGATGTCATATTTTAGGAGAATATGGCATAGCGCAATCTTAATCTCATTCGCCACAAAGAACCGGCCGGGGCAGGCGTGTTGCCCGAACCCAAAGCCCATGTGATCCGGAGATGGCGAAACAAGCTGGGCAGCGGCTTCGTTCTTGGGATCCTCGATGTTACGCATCCTTGCAAAACGATATGGATCGAAAGTCAAGGGATCAGGGTATATGTCCTCATTCCACATCCGGTCGCATGAAACGAGGATTCGGTCTCCCTTAGGAATGACCTTTCCGTCATGTAAGACGACGTCCCGCCGGGCAACTCGCGCCATGATCGCTGAAAGTAGGATTAGCACTAGAGATTTGAAGACTACAAATGACCAGTTTTGACTCACCAATAGCCATGGGCTTCAAACGTTGACATTCCTTGATGACACTGTCCATCAACTTGAGTTTATAAAGAGTTGTCTTTTTCCATCCTTCCGCCTTAACAACAGTAATTATTTCTTCACGGAGATCACGAATGAGATCATCGCGACCACAGATGTCGAGAAGTGTCTGAGTGAACAAATCCGTTGTAGTGTGGATAGCGGCAGCGGAGAGAGCAAGCTGTGCAGCAGCTGGGTCATACTTGCGACCCTTGGCGGTGTCCTCAAGCCACTGGATAGCGTCAATATATTCAGGATTATCGCCTACACGCTGAGCAGCACGTCTCTCTTTCAGAACAACAGCGATAAGCTTCCGTGCTTCCTTGAGTTGCCTTTGAGTCTTCCGACTGGTTGGCAGGTATCGGACAGCGAAAGGACGCAAGAATTCGGGCAGAAGGCGAAGCTCTTGTGCTGCTGTGAATGCATTGACGGTATAATTGATTGAAATGTCCAGCCATTTTGGATCGCGGCAGAGTCTGTCACCAAGAAAAATTCGAGAAGAGAGCTGAGCAACCATTTTCAAGATCGCCGGCTTCAGCTGCATGTCGTGCCATTCCGTCGCATCTGTCCACTGGGTTTGAAGAACGTAGGTAGCTTCTCGGGAAAGAGGGTCCATCGCGCTAGCTATAGAGAGGCATGATTAGTTGACAAATCCACTGCTAATTTGGTCCGATACTCACCCAAGTTCTGTGTGATCTTTGTCCGGACTGTATCCTGGATGAGATTCTCTCTGGCTGTAACTCGGAATGGCTCGAATCCCGGAAGGTTTACATGCAGCTCTGTTGTCAGGTTGTCGGTCAAACTGAGATCAGGGTTGCTGCGAATTTCATTTGCATATTTGGGAGAGAGCATTGTTCTGACTCCGACGTCGGTAATGATACGGAACAGGCCGCCCTGGTCAACCCAATCTGTTAGCGAAGCTTATGATTTCCATGGAGAAATGAAGTACCTGATCCAAGCCGCTCTTGATCAGAGCAGCAGCATTCGTCATGTATCGCCGCTGTGCGCAGGATGTACCAATCTCCCATGTCCTTCGCGCATTGATGAACGGGAGGTCCGATTTTGGAGTCCAGGTAAGCACATAGTACAGCCCGATGACAAGTAGAATGGGCACAAGGGCCAATAAGGAGAGTTTAGGGATTTCCTCCGGTGACATTATTCACAAGGGACCTTTGGACCGAACAGATTTTGACGAAATTAAGATGGACCAAGGACTTCACGCGCAGTAGATACACTGGGAGGGGGCTTTATACCCGAGATATGGACCTGAAGTGGTCATGCTCCAGCACACAGTCCGACTTATGCACGGTTATGTACGAGTAAGTAAAAGATCTACAGCTTGAAAGGCACTGACTTGGCCAAGAACTAACTGCAGCAAGTCCTCAGTGAGCCCTTTTTGTGGTAACTCATTTAGCCGATCTTTTAAATGTAATAACCTAGCTAGGCTCGCTTTGTAATGTGCTACTTCTCCGAGGAAGATGAAAGTGAAACTGTAACCAGCGCCATGACGCATGATCACAGAAACGCAGGGGGTTGGAGGCTTTAGACCTATGATCCAGCCGACATAATCCAATTATTGCAAGGGGGGTTGATGGAATGCGACACGGAACCTGTAGCAGTGGGTATTTCCATTAATTTTTCACCTCAGTGGCGTTGCTGAAGATTTTCCCGATGGATCGACGAGTTTGGCACGATCTCCAACCCCAGGTTATTTTGAATCTCCAGCATAAAAGGAAGAAAGCAAAATCGAAGGTACCTATTTAAATTTCCATATCATTTTATTCCAGTATAGAAAAAGAAAAAGAAGTATGCACCCCTTATACAGAAATTAAATAGTAGACCAAGCATTGTCAACAGGGATCACAGCGCCACTGATTCGTCGACTCGAGGAGGAGATCAGGAATAGAAGCGAATTGGCAACGTCATCTGGAGTTATAGCATATCCTTTCTCCCGATCAGACGAATGTGCCGCATGGATAGGGGACATTGCCGCCAGAGCATCCTTGTCAAACGCACTGACATCCAGATCCTTCAAGATGCCTGTATCATTGCTCACGCCTAAGTCCAAGTGAGTGACGGTTTTTCGTTGTCATGGGGAACTTCTTACCTCCGGGACATATGGCATTACAGCGAATACCTTCATGCTTGAACCTCCAAGCTATATTCTTCGTGGCTCCGATGAGACCATGCTTGCCTACAGTTGTCCAGTCAGTACAATACCGCCTGCTCTGGGCAGAATAGGCTCCAGGCCGTCACAGGTAGACTCACTTGAAGTATAAGCCACACCTGAGACCGCTCCGCTCAGCGCAGCCTTGCTGGCCACATTCACAATACTGCCGCTCTTTTGCTCCCTCATAATGGGGAGCAACTCGCGTATCAGCTTGACGGGTGCAGTAAGGTTGATAGCAATACAGCGATCCCACAGGCTATCTAAGACCGAGTCGGCGCTTCCGTTATGATCCATGACACCGGCGATATTCAATAGTGAATCAATCCTCGGGCCATGCGCCGCGATACATGCTGCCACCACTTTCTTTGGCGTTGCAGGATCAACCAAGTCAGCTTGACAGAATGCAAAGTTTGGGTGTCCATCGAGAGACTCCGGAGGTGCAGAGATGTCTACACCGAGAACCTTTGCACCTTCGTTGAGGGCGGCATTCACTGTAGCGAGGGCGATTCCGGACGAGGCCCCGGTGATGATGACGACCTGAAGTTTACCACAAGTCAGCGACACTGCATGAAAGACTATTTACTCTCTCTTGACGTACTTGACCTTGGAGGAAGCCCATATTTATGCCCGTTCAACGAATAAATATGGTTGAATGTTAGCGAATCTTGGTACCTGGACTGATTGTCCGAATTCAACTTGAGGAACTGAACCTAGACAGAAAATAACCGGGATTTACTAATTCACCTCTCTTCGTCAAAACATTGGCAAATGCATAATCCAATACGTGGCGAAATTGCCTCGCAGGCAGCGACTGATGAGGACTTCGAGAGCCCACTAGATCGAGCAGCTCATCGTATTCATCACGATGTAGTACTTTTGCAAGAGGCAAGGGGTTTAATTTTTTTTGTCAACCAACTCGACGAAAATTGCTTGCCCAGGAACCATTTTGAAATGACGTGAATTGGAATCCTTTCTCAGCTCGAAAATTTGGATTCAAACTAGACGTGGCTGACGGCGGCCACCAAGACGGGAAGCGATCGCGGTCCGACGCAAGGAGGGACTCTGTTGCGAGATGTCACCAAATGAACTTGGTTTTTATCTATCCAACGCACTTGACTGACCCAAAAGGGATGTCCACGGAGGTCCGTGTCTTCCTTAGTGGGTTCTATCATTGTACTGGCCAGCTTCAGATTTATTCACCGCCCCTTGAGCACTGCTTGTCATTGATCTCATAACCCGGTATTCACCGATCTATTGCATGCATACAATCAACTGCAAGATCTCCCATTGGTTGGGAACTCAAGAAAGCGGCCCGGGCGGGATTATTTTTTTCTGTGCTGCATAATGCACTGAGGTAACTACGGGGATTACAGGAATGCCTGCGGCGGCGATGGGTCTTGAGAATTTCGCACCTCCGATTCTCTCTATTGTCATCGAGCCATCTCCGAGAACAGCCCATAATCGAGATGACAAAACCTCAGTATGCTTTTCCTCCCGGATCTACGGTTCTTGTCACTGGCGCAAATTCTTACATTGGCTCGCATGTAATCAATATCCTTCTTGGTCTGGGATACCGTGTTCGCGGCACAGTTCGCACACCTCGGCCTTGGCTTCAGGGGCTTTTTGATGCCTCGCATGGCCCGCATACATTTGATACTGCCATAGTATCAGACTTCCAGGATAAAAATGCCATTGAAAATGCCATTGAGGGAGTCTCGGGTGTAGTTCACTTAGTAGGTCGCTCCAATTTCTTGCTAAGGGGAGAAAGTTACTAATGAGACTAATTGACATATATAGGCGCAGGCTATGCCATGGGATCCTGCAAATAAGGACCCCGTCGGATATACCGTTGACGGAACTTTGAACATCCTCAAAGCCGCATCAACTCAGACATCCGTGAAGCGCGTTGTCCTAGCTTCTTCCATTGTGGCTGCTGGCTACCCACAAGGGGACAGGCCGTTCAAGTTTGATACCGGTCGGTGTGAAGTTGATTGAATTATGTCGACTGCCAGATAGTAATGCTCTCTAGATACGTGGGACATCTCCACCCCAGAAACCGCTATCTCGATCTACACTGTCTGTAAGACCGAGGGCGAGCGACAGTCATGGAAATGGGTGGAGGAAAACAAGCCCCACTTCATTCTCAATACCGTCCTTCCCTGGATGAATGTGAGTTGGCTTGTGATATCGAGACATCTGGCAAAGCTGACTGGTCATGGTCACATCTAGTTCGGTCGGACTCTGCACCCTGAAATCGGTAGCTCAGGCCACAAATTCATTCGAGACCTTCTCAAGGGTGACACCTTTCCTTTCAAAGTACTGCCATTGCGTGAGTTTCCTTGGAGTACTTCAGTTCAATAAGATCACATATAGCTAATTTGCTGCGAGAAGCATGGTATATCGACGTGGAAGATTCCGCGCGGTTGCATGTCATTGCCTTGTTGAGTAGTGAAGTCAAGTCAGAGCGGCTTTTTGGCGCGGCAGCCCCTATGACATGGGCGGATGTCATACCGATAATCAGGAAAACCGAGCCTACGAACAAGCTTATACCAGACCCTCCTGAAAGCGAGAACCCGAGTTTGGGCGAAGTTGTTCCCGCTGCTCGTGCGGAAGGCCTCATCCGATCCTTTTTTGATCGTCCCGGTTGGACCACACTTGACCAGAGTATCACGGCAACAGTCAAGACTGCTTGACCGTTGTCCTGACTTGACTTCAAGAGAGATTGCCCCCAGGAAAACGGAAGTTCATCCTGAACTATTTGTCAATACTGGTAGAAATTCTTTATGGGATTAGAAAATCAAACTTGCCTGCAACCCGAACGAACTCTTCCACGAGGTTAACTCGTAAACAAAGTTCCTTCCAGCTAAAAATTTGGTTCCATTCGTGATGTAAAGCTATAGTTAGAGTCACTAAAGAAGGGGAAAATTCAGAAATAGAATTATCTTATTCGATACAGCTACTCTTAGCCATACTAGCCTATATTAACCCGTATGAGACCTGAAATAATGAGACCTCTCTAGGTCAAAAAATAATCATTCCTAATCGTGAATTTAATAACTATGGGCCTCTTAGAATTGCAGCTATATTCCAAAAGAAGGTCCAATTTCCATTCCAGTCTAGATTTACCTAGGTTCGCAGGCGTGTTGACAGTGTACACAAATAACATAATCAATGCGAATACTCGTCTCAAAACAGTCTAGGCCTTTCATCCAATACAATTAAGCCATGCAAGGGAGGTCCTGCACGGCAGCCTCATCCTCCCGTCGGCGGATGATGAGCTTCGCCACCGGATCAGCAGTACGAGAGGTGCCGTGGCGACGGACCTCGGGCAGGCGCTCAGGGTCAAGCTTGAAGTCATACTTCAACAGGATTTGACAAAGTGCTATCTTCAACTCATTCACAGCGAAGAACCGACCTGGGCAGGCATGCTGGCCAAACCCCCAGCCTAAATGGTGTGGTGAAGGCGAGACCAGTTGGGCAGCGGTCTGCATCTGGCGGTTGGGAAGGTTGCGCATCTTCATCCAGCGGTAGGGATCGAAATCTTCGGGGTTAGGGTAGAATTCAGGGTCCCACATAGCGTCGGCTGGGAAGAGGATGGTAGTGTTCTTGGGGATAAACATTCCGTCAGATAGCAGGACATCCTTGGTCGCAAGGCGACGCATGGGTGCTGGAATTGACATCAGTAAAACTTATTAATATGGAAGACCGGTCATTGGAGAGACATACTAATAGCAATGGGCTTAAGTCTTTGGCTTTCCTTGATGGTGCTGTCCATCAAGTTCAACTTGTAAAGCGAGATCTTGCTCCACCCTTGCTCGCGAACAACAGTCATGATCTCTTCGCGCAGGGCACTGATCAGATCCTCTCTTCCAGCAATATCAAACAAGACCTGAGTCAACATGTCGGCTGATGTGTGGATAGCTGCCATGGACAGCAAAAGCTGGGAGATAGCTGGGTTGTACTCGCGTCCCTTAGCAGTGTCCTCCATCCAGTCGATCGCATCAGGGTATGACACAGGGGTCTTTCCGGCGGCTCGCGCCGCCGCCTTCTCAGCTTGGCGCTCTTTGATAATTGGAAGAATCATGCCCAGGGCATCGCGCATGTCCTGGCGGAGCCTTCGGCAAGTAGGGAGAAACCAATGGACAACGTAACGAAGCGCGTGAGGCCATTGGCGAAGTTGTTCGGTAGCTTGTATGACGTGCACTGCGTAGTTGATTGTGATGTGCAACCAGTTGGGATCTCTGCAAAGCTTCTCCCCAAGGAAAACCCGCGAGGAGGTTTGAGCAACAATTTGCGTAATGCTGGATCGTAGTGAAATAGCGTGCCATTCTTTTCCAGGTTAGTCTGGCCCTTTGATGCGAAATTCGTCCAGGTCTTGCACTCACCGTGGTCATTTGTCCAATGAGTCTCGAAGCTCAAAGCAGTCTCGTGCGACAGATGTTCGGTCACCTTTCCTGTTCCGAAAAATAAGTAAAAACTCAAATGAGCGACGCGATCGGGGAAACCGACCGAGTGTTCGAGTCAACTTTGTCAGCACTGCATCATGAAGAATACGCTCGTCTTTGGAACCTTCTCTGAAAACTTCAAACCCCGGGAGATGGGACATGAGTTCTCTAGCGGAAGCCTTATCACGACTTAGGTCTGGGTGTTGACGAATTTCCTCGAGATACTTCGGGGAGATAACGATTTGACATCCATTGTCAGTGATTATGCGGAATCCTTTGGTTGACTTTATTCGGATAGAAATTAGCTAGCGAAGTGGTAGCAAAAATGAGTCAGCAAACCTTTTGAAAGCCTTCCTTCAGAAGATTTGCCGCACCAGCAACGTAACTCTTCTTGGATTCGC
This sequence comes from Penicillium chermesinum, assembly GCF_028974085.1. Lineage (NCBI taxonomy): Eukaryota > Fungi > Ascomycota > Eurotiomycetes > Eurotiales > Aspergillaceae > Penicillium > Penicillium chermesinum. Next base: position 1,782,216 of record NW_026695316.1, read on the forward strand.
CCCCCAAATGGAAGAACCCATGGCTATTGATCAGTGGTAGCTGAGAGCTTGGGCACAGGACATAGCTCAGTAGCCAGGTGACGGCCAGAACCACCCCGGCAGCTAAGAGAGCCTGACGTGGCTCCTGATGAAGTAGCAAGTCAATAATCATCTTGATAGTGTTCAGGAATAAGCCCCTTCTTACGTCGAGGGGATTCTGAAGGCCCGTATAAAGGGGACGGTTCTCCAGCGTCGATAACAAGTCAAATGTAACAATTCACAATCAACTCCATGGACCAACGATCCTCCCGTGCCAGAGTCAAGTACGCATACCCCTATGCAGCCCTCACGTACTTCTGCAGAAAACCCATAGCACGGCTCATGCAATGTCTCGTTTCCTGGAGCCGGCATAAACGGTGATCAAAGCAATCCCTTGCTTCGCGCATTATGCCCATGCGCCAAGGCCCCACTCTCTATGCTGTGTAACTCCACACATTCCACACACGGGTGGCATGTGGCATAGAATTGAGTGCAGCTGCAAGATCTGCAAAATCTGCGAGATAGCCGAGATCTGAGCGCTTTCGTGAAACAGAGTCTTGGGTCCAGCCGCTTCGTGGACCTCCTGCGTCACGACCGATCTTGATCAGACGTAAATGCTACAGAGTTAATAAACGTCATCGAATAGAACTACCTTCTCTTCAGCATGAGGCTTTTCCTTCGATTTAACGAAGAATACCGTATTGAACAGAGCATAAACGGCGTCTGAAGTTGCATTTGAGTTTCATCGCTTACCACTCCTGCGGGGTGGGCACGGGCCGGCCCTCTGGGACGGGACGGGAGCGTAGCTTTAGCGCATAAATTACGTACACCTTATACGTATACATTACATACACTGTATCCCGGTAACTTTACTGTAATACATTCGTAACGTAAATGGCTCGTTTCAAACCGTCAACGGAGACAGCAAGGAACAAGCCATACAAAGCGACTAAGATGAAGGAAACTAACCTTGACTCGAATGTGACACCGCTACTAATTTGGTATCCTAAGCTACGAAATTACACTCTTCGCTTTCAAGGGAGGGGGTGCACTGGGCCAGCATTTTGCCTGCAATATATCCTGAGACTACGTATGCCACAATATGCATGCCCGAGACCCCTGCATGTAGCACAGCTACCGTCAAATACATATCGTCAAACCAGAACTGAAGTGCACACTGCGAGAGAGTTCCCACCCTTCTTAATGACGGATTAGGGTCAAATACCGGTCCTAAAACTTTAGCGGTAGTAGATCATCGCGTAGATGAACTCGGGTTTGAAGCGTGGGGGGTTATGAGGCGGCTCACTGGCAGGCAGAAGGATTAGCAATTTTACCGGTACTCGTAGTGGGGTCTAAGTGGTCCCAAGGCTGGCAGTGTTCTGTCCAAGTGTCGTCAACAGTGCTACTAGGTCTATTACGCTAGGATCCTCTCATGCCGCAACCAGTATGATCAGCTCTCGCATGTGCCCCTGCGTGCAGAGACTCAATGTTTACAAGACCCTTGCAACTTGAGGTATTTGGAACCATTCCGACGAACTTTTGGCTGGGCCTCGCACAAGAATCAGGTCTCTTCTCACCGACTGCAGCCGTAGCATTGTTGAGTCAATAGCAGTAGTGCCTTGCAGGATTGTCCGCTTCTACGACCCCATTACCACTAGACACATTGGCGTCGGCATTGGCATGGCTGGTCATGAGCATGGCCATGATGGCATGTACTCACTCCATTTTCAAAAATACACATCCATGTAACCGACTCGGAGAACAAGGTAGCTATCAGTACTATCAGTGAAAGGATATTTGCAAGCTGGACAGAAGAATGCTATTACGTACTTCAAAAACTGGCCTGTAATGAAGAATATGGATCCAAGTGACTTTCTGCATTGCTATTCATGGTTTTATAAGAATGGAATTCTAACTGGAAGATATGCTATACTAGAGACAGTCGAGGAAGATCAAGTTCAAAGACCAAGCTTTTCGAATGCTCAGTACGTATTTCGAGCCAATTGCGAAAGAAAAACAGCTAATTAGGATTGTCGTGGATAGTAACAGAATTTATAGTATGAACAAGCTGCAGGCTTTAGAGAAGACTTCAACGAAATGATATTATATAAGATCCTAGAAATGATGACACTCTTTTGGCATAATAAGGAAGAAAGGGGAACAGAATGAAGCCAGTAAGCCAGTAACCGGCTATCTCCTCATTGGACATGGTCCGACAAGAACTTGTAACCGTCCACAACAGATTGCAGTTCATCATTAGTTTGTTTGTTCTCAGGGTAGATGTCGAACAGGTGTAATGCGTCAATGACCCGGAAATCAGAGTCAACATCCTGAACAGAGAGAGCAGAGGTTGTCCTCTGCGTTTGGGAAATGGGAATCAGGTCGTCACGCATCCCATGAACTATAAATGTGGGAGTGTGATAGTTCTTTGCTCGAATCTGAGCAAGAGGGCTGATAGCTTGAATTTCCTCTGGCGATGGAAAATTTAATTCGACCGAACCTGACTTGTTGGGGCGTTTCTTGCTCATCAAGATAGGCAGCGTCTGCCCCTTCCAATTCATATGCAACGCGATCAGACTTCGAGGATCATGAGGGGACATCCACCCAGCCTTAGCCGCCGAGGGATTGTAGGAAGTAATCGGAGTATCCGATATTGCCTCCCATGGATTATATGATGCCTCTGGAGGAGCAGGTTGATCGAATGGAAGGTTAGACTTGGTCCAAAAATCATCTTCGTAATCAGTTGGACTGTAGAACGAGAGGATTGCTTCTGGTGAACGGACACCGATCTCAGACGGTGTCCAACCAAGGGTCATGGCAAGGTGCCCACCAGTTGACCACCCAACAGCGACGACCTGATCACCGTCTGGTTTAACATCGTTGCGCAGAAGGCGTAACTGGGGAAGCTCGGAACGAGCCCAGTGGAGAGCATCACGACAATCTTGCATAGGCCCCTCAAGGAGAGACTTCTGGACAAAGACGATAGTCAATGCTCACCGGTAGGAAGCCAGCATCTAGCAACATCTTGGTCTGCTTTGAGCGAACGTCCTTGCGGGGAAAGCATAACATGGCCGCCACCATGGATCATCAGAGCTAAATGAGAATAAGTGAATGCCCGCGAAAAGCTTAGACAAATCATATTTGGCGCACTCACCGATAGGCCGAGGCTTCAATCTTGTATCCACTTCAGCAGGGTAGTAAATGTCTGCTTGAAGCTTAACACCATCCTTCTCGGCAAAAGTAACCGTCTCCTCAGTGACAAGGGTCTCCCGATCGAAGCTCATGTTGGCTGGCGAAGCGACAATTAGCCGTAGTATTTCTGACTCTTTGGAGTGGTTGTCACTCCAGTCTACCCAATTATACCCAGCCTGACGAAGAGCCTTGTCCCAGTTGTGCTCAGTTGACAGAGCATGCTCTCGCCCATCATCAAACTTCCACCAGCCCTCAAGCAGACCAAAGACGAGATCAAACCAGAAGAGGTTACGGGTCAGCTCAATGAGACATAGAATCCCGTCTGGCTTGAGCAGCTTGCGGATGTTCTCGGTCGATCTGCTGATATTGGGGGTGGCATGCACGCAGTTCGATGATAAAATGATATCATACTGCCCAAGCATATTCTGAGGAGGATCCCTATCAATATCCAGAGTGGTGTAGTGAATAAAGTTATAAGCCTTAAACTTCTTGCGGGCCAATGTAATCAGAGAGGATGAGAGGTCGGTAAACGTATACTGGAACTTGAGTTCAGAGATATCCGCAAGTTGAGATAAGAGAAATCCAGTCGTGCCACCGGTGCCGGCACCGATTTCCAAAATCTTGATCTGCCTTGAAGGGTCGCAATTGCTGAGGACGGAGCGGAGGAACTGGGTCAGATGCATGGTCGCAGAGAAGAACATCGGTGCGTGTGTGTAAACATCTCCAATCAGTTCGCGTGCTTTTTTGTCCTGGAAGAGAATAGCCAAAGGATCGGTATCCCCTGTCAAGCAAGCAGCTAGCTTGGATCCTGTGGTACGAAGAAGCTGGTGTTCTGGAACGTGACGGGGAAACATTTGAATGATTTTTTCATGCAGAACTGATGATGGGGTTGCAGGGATAGGCTCGTCGGTTCGCAAATAAAGATCGCCCCGTTTGCGCACCAACCTCGAGTATTCCAAGATAGAATATAGTTGGCCTTTTACCTGTTGATGTTGAGGCAACACGGGTAGTTCGGGGATGAAATCGCCGGATTTGAGAGTTTCCAGAGGAATTCCCAAGGCCTGGAAAGCCTCAATCACATAAGCTGTCACAAGAGTCATCTGTTGCGGGTGGACAGTCTCACAGAATCCAGTCCACTGTGTCTTGTCGCTGTGAGCTGTAGTGTGCCTGATGTCTCTAAAGATACTCCGAGATAGCTCTGCCAGCTCACGAGACTCCTCGACTGTTGTGACCTGATGGGACTCCCCATTTGGAGTGATATTTTCCTCTGAGGATGGCTCTATTGCCATTTGTGATACGGAGGGGCCAGTTGGAGTATTGGGAGACATGTCTGGGAATATCATCTGCACCAGGCTTTGGATGTCGGGGACCTCCATTAAAGCCGCTGAAGAGAGATCAACGCCGAATCGTTGTTTAATCTCAGATAGCACTTCAGTTCGCATAAGTGAGTCCACGCCAATGTCCTCGAGACCAGATGATGGAAGAAGTTCCTCGAGCGGAATACCCAACAAAGTATTGAACATCTCTTGGATAGCTCGAAGATGGCCGCAACCGGATGGCTCGGATTGTACAGTTTGTAAATTGTCGCTGGACTCCATATGTGGCTTCTGTTGCGAAAGAGATCCCTTTGGCTCCGTATCTGCATCGTTCACGTTCTTATTCAAACGCTTCAGGGCACGGGTCAGAGTGACCATGGAAAGGCTGGTGAACGTGGCGGACATGATAGCAACCAACAATTTTCCGGTCTCCGTGTCAAAGGCAAAGATGTCACACATGGCTTGCTTTGGAGATGGCCGGTCATAGCTGGTATAAACTGTGCTAGAATTGGCCGGCTTGCCATCCTGACCGATGAAAGAGTCGCTGAAGAAAATGTCTCCGATGCCACTGCATACGAACACCTCATCATTCCGAGCTTGAGACAGACAGTTGACATGCAATCCAGCCACTTGAAGGTAGTTGTCCACAAGAATGGGATCGCAAATCCCGTCAGAAGTTTGAGACTCCAGCAAAATGGAACCTGTTGCTTCATGGCCGCTTGCAAAGACTTTGCGCACTCCGTGATAGTAATCAGCGTATTTGACGACTCGATCAAAGGTAGAATACACAGTGGACCCCATCAGTCCAGAGCATCTGGGGGAATTAGTGATGTCATGGGATCGAGAAGAAGTGATAAGGCGACCAAGCGATCTGAAACGGGCCACAAATTGTGACGGTCCATCGACCTTGTGCAGTCCAATCTCGCCAGTCGCATGAGTTTCTGTCGCTGGGGGCTTCTGGCGAGTGAAGAGATTGAATGACCAATTCTTTTGAATATGATTCTGTGACAGCCGAAGGAAAACATCACCCTCACTTTCCAAAATCAATGGAGCACAGATGCTGAGATTTTGAAGTTGTGGCATCATTCCGGACAGATCTCCCTTGCTAAGCTTGCTCACTGCTTTCAGCAGAATTTCAACATAAAGGGAGGCAGGGCATAAATGCTGGCCAACTACAGCATGGCCAGTAGCACACAGGTGATACACCGGGTGAGATGTGTTCACAGAGAAGAGCGCTTCATCTGTTTTCTGCTCGATAATATTGACAAGCTCGTCATCTCGTTCGGGCGATAGCACTGGCGGCTGCTGTGGGGCAAAAGCGCCAGGGTCAAATTCAATCCAATGCTTGGCCTTCTCAAATTGGTAAGGTGGCAAGTTCAGTGACTTGTAAGAGGAACTCTGGTAATCATGGAAAGCCCAGAACTGTACCCTCACGCCCTTGAGCCAGAGATTCGATGTAGCGTTCGCAAGGTTATGCTGTGCCTGTGGCCCCTCCAGGTTCATTGCTTGGAAGAAGTGGCCGTCGGATCCCTTCCAACGTTGGATTATTCTTCGAATCATTGGGATGACTGGGGAGGCAGAACCCGCCTCCAACCACACAGCAGACCCTTTGGCTGCCTGTGCAGCTCGTTCTACAGCAGCCTTGAAGCAAACGGCATTGCGACTATGGTTAGCAATCTTATCTGCGTCAACAAAAGACCAATCGTCTGACTCAGAGCAAGCCTCAATCGGAATTTTTGGCTTATGATAGGTCAATGATTGCGCGACTTTTTTCAACCCTGGGATGATCGCATCCACCAATCTGGAGTGAAAACCATGGGTACTTCCAAGACGCTTCGCGCGAATTGGAAGCGATTGGGCAGCAATGGACTTTTCAATATGGTCAATAGAGGCTTCGTTGCCGGCGAGCACGATATCTCGTGACCCATTGACACAAGCAATGTCCACTGTATCCTTCGTAGAATCCAGAAGCGATTTAATATCATCAACTGAGCCTTCCATAGAAAGCATCTTCCCTTTCTCCGGTCCCCAGCTACTCTGGATAAGAGTGGCCCGAGATGATATAAGCAGCATGGTGTCAGCTAGACTGAGGCTGCCAGCGACACAAAGGGCTGTGAGTTGGCCAAAGCTATGTCCTACTAATCGCTCTACCTTCAGACCAGAATCTAGCCAGGATTTCGCCGATGCATACTGAATAGAAAAGAGCATGCAGTGGAGGGAAGCCAAGTCTAATTTTGGGGCTTGCTCAAAAATCACCGGGAAAAGACTTGGTAGGCCCAATGACTCGCATGTGCGCTCACATTCCATCTAAAGCAAAAGGGAAGAATTAGCAACAAAACTTTGAAAGGGCTCAGCCTAGTCGTACCAGATGGAACTTGAGAAGTTCATTGGATTCAACCAAGTCTTTCGAGATGCTAGTTGTGGCTCCGGTTTGTCCACCAAAGCAGAGGATGACGGGATTTGAGCGCGCTGGGTTCTTTTGAATGATTGCAGAGTTCGAAATCACCGAGTTCAGCTGCGAAAGGAGGCTAGGTGCATTCCGAGAATCTGCACAAAGTGAGACCATGTAGTCCAGATTTCGGTTTTGCTTCTTCGCCAAGTTGTACGCTACGTCCTGTACAATATATCCCAGCGATTCCGGTGCACGTCCATTGATAAACTGTTGAACCGCAACGCAGTAAGACTTCAAAGACTCGGGAGTCTTGGCCGAAAGGAAGATCGGGACTTCAGATAATTTCTGATACGCGTGGGTTGCATTGTCGCGTCGCGGCTCGTACTCTTGAACAAGTAATGCTGCGTTGCTTCCCGCAGCGCCATAATTCGTGACCATGGCGACACGACGGTGCCCATTCCAGTTGACAGACTGCTGTGGAATAATCATATTATCATGTTGGAAAGCGGGGATCTTAGGATTCAGCTGGGTAAAATTAGCCTGTTTTGGAATCCGAGAATTCTGAATCATTAAAACTGTCTTTAACAAGGCGGCGACTCCTGACGATGTTTCTGTATGGCCGATGTTGTCCTTGATAGAGCCAACGTATAGCTTTTCCGATCGACTGGGACCACCAAAGACTTGCCGGATACTATCGAACTCGATCGGGTCTCCCACTTGGGTGCCTGTGTGAAGTCAGTGAAAGAAACAAAAGACAGCAAACAGCTTGACGTACCAGTGCCGTGTGCCTCCACGTAGCTCACTTTGTGAGGCGAGATTCCCGCAGCCTTGAGAGCCTTGCGATACAAAGTTTGTTGGGAGTTTGATACTGGAACCGTGATAGGCGAACAATTAGATCCTTGGTTCACGGCTGATCCAGCAATGACAGCGAGAATGGTGTCTTTGTTTCGGATGGCATCCTCTAATGGTCGGAGGAGAACTAGTCCGGCACCCTCTCCCCGGCAATATCCATCGGCGCTAGCATCAAACGCCTTCGAGGCACCCGTGGGAGAAAGAAAAGATGCCGCCGCGAGATTCTGAGTGACCTTCGGACTCGTCATGACATTCACACCACCAGCCATAGCGATAGAACAGTCCTTGGCTTGTAGTGCCTTGCATGCCAGATGGAGCGCTACGGCTGCTGACGAGCAAGCTGTGTCGATGGTTAATGAGGGCCCGCTCCATCCGAAAAAGTGACTGATACGGCCGCTATTGAATGCTTGGAGAGTTCCAGTTGCTGAAAAGGCATTTGAATCTCGTGATCCGACATTGTCTGTGTAGTCGTCAGAGCCGACGCCGACATAACAACCGATGTCCGATGTAATCGAGGAAGACTCAAGTCCACAATACCCGGCGGACTCCATCGCATTATATGCCACCTGCAAGAGCAGACGCTGCTGAGGATCCATGGATTCCGCTTCTCTCGCCGAAATTCCAAAGAAGCGATGATCAAAGGTATCTGGTTCCTCTAGGAAGTTCCCAAAAAAAGGCCCGTCGGGTTTCCGCCCGAACTCATTCATCTTGAATCGCTCGTTGGGCAGTTCACTAACCGCACATCGGCCAAGCTCGAGCATCTCCCACAGCTTCTCCACCGAGTCAGCCTGTGGATACCGACAAGCCATTCCCACGATTGCAATTGGCATTCCTGTTGGCTCATCATGACCTTGCGTGGTCATTCCATTGACTTGGGCATCATTTTCCACTTCCAACGGGGCGATGCCGTTGGTAAGACCATTTGAGACATGGTTTACATGCTGATCGATGCTGTTGGTAACGGGTTGATCTGCGAGCTGGTTCCTGATGCTTCGTGGGATAAGAGAATTCGGCCCAATGATGACGAACCGAGGTTGATCATCATGTTGACGCATGGAGTCCAGAGTCCCTGCAGCAGTGGCTAACCATTTGCACTGCGCCACCAATATCGATTCCAGTGCAACCGCGCATATGTTCCCTCCCCGAATTGCTTCACCGTCCACATTTGACCGAAGGCCCAATCCCGGCATGCGCGAGCTGGGAACCGAAAAACGCTCATCGTTCGAGAAATATTCGATAAGTCGGTCAACAGCAGGTCTGTGTGTATCATTGTGGAATCTTCCTTTTAATCCGATGACTTTGACAGTCAAATTCGAAGCTGTGAGATCATGGATTATATTGGCACTTTTCTCTTCGGGGGCAGTTATTGTGACACTGTCCGTGTCCACAACACATGATGTGTACGCCTATACAATGCCACAGTCAGCGATATTCTCAGTCTAACAGGAAATAATGCCTTACCCCTGGATAATATGATAGAATCTTTTGGTACGCCTTGCGCCCTAACAGGTTCTTCCAGCGTACAACAATAGATCGCGATCGACCATTTGTCAACTCATCGAGGTCCACCAATGCACCAATTGATACTGCTAAATGCAGTGCACTTCTCGTGAGTGACTTCAAGTCCTCCTTATTTTCCGAACAAGCGACCACGACAGCCGCCAGGAATCCCACGCAAAACCCTTGGGTGTTGATGATCTGGTTTCCCATTTCTTCTTTAATCTTTGTGAACTTCAATATGTGCTCCAAGACAGTGAGTGGTGTCAGGAGCACATTCGTAGGATCAACTGGAGCATCGGACGTGGAGGTAGTTAAGCATTTTGTGAGCACATGGAGTTGCCTTTCGCCAGGGATCTCAGAAAGCGGCGCCCAAGCTTCGATTATTCCCGACCATGCGGATGGAAGATCTTCCAAGGCTTCAACAATGAAGTTGACAGAGTCATCTACTGCGAGACGTGTTCGAATCTCTGAAGCGGCTTTCTTGACGTCTTCACACTGTGGTCCGAATAGAATTGACACCGGCCGGTCGGTATTCGTCATCGAAGGTTGCATTGTACAGAAAGCCAAAGATGATAACACAGAGCAAATGCGAACGGACGTCGAATTAATAGTGGTAGGCCTAACAAGGTAACAGCGAGGTCAAGAGAAGACCTTATTGTCAATGATTGAGCCCTTTGAAAAACAAAAACACATGCCTAATTACTGATCGATCTATGATACTGCAGATCGCGGGAAGCTCGCAGTAAGCTATTCCCAATGGACGCGGGTATAATGCACCTCAATCTAACTGCCGCCATTGCCAATCTTGATTTGGCTATCCCCTGCAGCTGGTTGCGTTGCATTTCGCAGCACTGGGCAACTGTATCTTGATGTTACGATTTACTGCTATTTGGGGAATTGTGGGTCTGTATTAGATCTGTCTGTATTCATCAGCTGGTCCTTCTTTTTTTTTAGGAAAAAAACAATATTGTTCTTCCAAATACGACAAAAAAACAATCGACAAAGGGCATCAAAATAAGACGCTGGTTCGGTAACCACTTGAACTGAGGGGGTATTTTGATGTTTTTGCTGTATTTTAGCTTTCGGGCATCCGTAGGCAACGTGTCCCAGGAGCATGCCGCGTCCGCTGATACCCCAGCCCCTTGATCGGCGTAGCAAGTGAGTCCGCCAAGTGCGTCCGATGGTTGGCAAGAATGACTTTGGGTTGTGAGATTCACAGAATGTGGCGTCGCTCGTCCAGCTCAGTCGCAAGCCCCTCGCATCTCCGATGTCGATGGCTGGCTAATCCTCCGTTTGGCGCCTTGGTCTATACCGGACCCAGTTGCGAGAGAGAGCCATGGGAGATTGCGCCTTGACACACCGCAATTTACCTAGTCAGTATCATCTGCAACTAACAAAACTAGCCTGGAAGACAGATTTCGACCCGGTGCTATTATATTCCTTGTTTTGCCATTATTGAATTTGACATAAGTTCCGTCAAGCTCACTCATCTTCCAAAGCACAGAAACCCAACTTGATATTCTTTTCTTACATTCCGTCCTACTCGATCAAGCATGCATCCCGACTCTCAATTAAAGAAAGCTCTCGCGAAAGGATTCGATCCCAAGTCTCTATACGATCCTAACTTGGATCATGTGGACGAGCCAGTTCGTTCAATCTTGCAGGATTACAGCAAAATCCCAGCGGATAGGATTCTGCAACATGTGCAAGAGTTGGTTCGTATCCTCTAACTAATCAACTGGACCATATTGCTGACTCGAATCAGAGAGACCGGGCATTTGCCATTGTGAGTCTGATATCTCGATTGAATAGACTCGCTCCACTGACCTGATCGAGTTCCCCTACGCATGCGTTGGGAAATTTTCCTTCCTTCAACTAAGCATTGCGTCTTCCCCATGCTACCCTGAGATGCTCGACCGTGTGAAGAATGGAGATAAGCTGCTCGATCTAGGGTGTGCCTTTGGTCAAGAGCTACGGCAACTGGTAAGCAATTCCCACCGACAATATCGGGCAAATGGCCTAACTTCACTCTCAGATCTACGATGGGGCCCCATGCAGCAACCTATACGGATCTGACCTACGCCCCGAGTTTTTGGAGCTGGGCTACGACCTCTTCCTTGACCATGACAAAATGGGAGACCAGATGATCAGCTCCGACATTTTGGACCGCAACTCCAATTTGATGGTTCAATTAAGTGGTCAGCTGAACATCGTGTACGTCTCCCTGTTCCTCCACGTCTTTGACTGGGAAACGCAGGTAGCAGTGGCCAGAAATATTTTTGACCTGCTCGCCGCTAAGCCTGGATCTCTTCTTGTATGTCGGATTGTGGCTTGCCGGGATCAAGACCTAGTGAATGCCACTCAGGCACGGATGCCCTACTATTATCACGATGTGGCAAGTTGGGATCGTCTATGGACCAAGGTTCAGGGGGATACTGGTATCTCACTTGAGGTGACAAACTGGGAGCAGCCTGATGAGCTGGCAGCAAAGCACCCTATCGAGGGAATCTACATCTTGGGATCTTCAATCCGGCGCCTATAGTCATATCGCCGAAGGTGTACACCATGATCGTAAAGTCTAAAACTTTCTGTCGGGGTACTAAGCCAATGTCACTACACTCCCTTTATTCTTCCAAAATTTTTGTAGGTAGTGGATATGGAATCTAGAAGCCATTCGCGACACGTCTGCATAGAAATGAACGCGGGTTGTCTCCAGGGCTGAAATCTAACGGATAACGTAGTACGGGTAATATATATTCCCTCCACGGCGCTCTTCAGGCCCGTAGATCCAACAGAGCTCATTGATAGGAACCAAAATGACGGTTTTCCTCACTTTGGAACAAGAACTTCAATCGTGGATATTGAGTGGGGATGAGGGGAGGCGGTGGACTTCTGTGGGTTGGTCCATGCCGAAACCAAACCCAGGGTCTGTAGGTCTGCACTGGAAAATCCCAGCAGAAATGCATGGAAGATGCAAGCTGAACGCGAGAATGGGTCGCTGACCATGTTATGTCACACAGAAATACCTCTCAAATAGCCCGATGACGATCTACTCCTCGAGGCACAAAATTCGTAACTAATCGTCCGAAAATGCTCGATGAAAGGGATCTAGACCATACGAAGCGGCTATTGTCATGGCACTCCTTTTTGCTTCATTCTTTCGTCATTTCTGGCTTTTGCAGTACGGTCCTTTGGCTCGTTCTATTCTGTTCTGCTACTCTCAATACAGACGGGAAGCAAGGGCGCTTATTCTTGTGCACAGCCCGATATTACGTTGCGCTGGGTGGAAGGAGACAACGTAATTTCTCGGCATAATCATCAGCAAGAGCACAATGATTGTTGGCTTGAGGCACATTTGATTCGTGCTGCAGAGGGTATTGTTTACAAGCAAGCTTGGCCAAATCCACATAATGCGATGCTGGCGGCCCTCAGCTAGGGCGGCGGCGCTACCTTCTGTTCCCCCGTTTCCGAGCCCAGTCACCTGGCAACCTCTACCAGACCTGAAAAGATGAATTTCTTCCGCTCGAAACCAACTCAGCCAGCGAAAGTTGTTTCAGACCATGTTATACCACTTCGTGCGTGGGACACGGCTTTGGCCATGAAGGGGACCGTTTTGGATGCCACGTTGGTCTTCCAAGACATCCTGGACGTGTCAACCCTTCGTGAAGGTTTGGTGAAGCTGTATTCAACGGGCAACTGGAGACAACTTGGCGCTCGACTTCGTTCAGACGTAAGTGTTCCACAGTATATAGAAAAGAGGCATCTTCCAAGATATTTTCACATGTGATTAACTCCCAAGTTCGAATCAACAGGAGTCCGGAGCATTGGAGTATCATATTCCACAGTCCTATGATGATGTTCGGCCCGCTTTTATTTTTACAAATGCTCAACATGAAGTCCCAGTTGAGTCTTGTCCATCGGCAGCTGCTTTCCTGAAGACCCCGAACAACCCGACAATATTGCCTTCTCCAGCCACCTTGAATGGTCTCTCCCGCGGCGAAAATGCCCCGACGAAACTGGAGGATTGGATATACGCTGATCATCCACAACTATTTATTCACACAGCCACATTTCTTGACGCGACAATCGTGACAGTAACGTTTCCACACACCCTAACAGACGTCATGGGAATCGGGATTTTCATGAAAGCTTGGTCGGCAATGGTTCAGGGGAATCTTGGTGCTGTGCCAGCTCTAGAAAGCTTTGAGTCTGACCCCTTGACGCAGCTTGGGCAAAAGACACCGGCCAAAAAGTATCGATATTATGACAAAGTTCTCAACAAATCCCAACTTCTAATGTTCGTCGGTCGACGGCTCATCGACTCATTCTGGTACCGGCAGGAGGAAAGGCGCACCATCTTCCTCTCCGCTGACAGCGTGAGAAAGCTGCGTGAGCAGGCCCTTCAGGAATTATCGGATTCTGGTCAGCACGGATGCGCCGAATTCAAGAGGTTCGTCAGTGAGAGTGACGTTCTTCTGGCGTGGTGGGGGCGTATGCTATACACTGTTCTCAGCTTACCTCCAAGTCAACGTATCATGATCCATAATGCGTTGAACCTACGTACTTCCTTGCACGACTCTTTTAGTGCGCCTGAAAATGTCTATTTAGGCAACTGCGTCTGCATGTCCCCAATATTTGTGGATGGGCAGCAGCTCGAAACCGAGTCTTTAGGAAGCATTGCTTGGCGGAATCGGCAATCAGTCGCCGAGCAACAAACACCCGAGCAGGTGGAGGCAATTACAGCGCTCTTGAAAGAGACGATGGAGAAATCAGGGTACCTTGCCCTGGTTGGAGAGCCTGGAATGGCCATGTTTTCGTCTTCAAATTGGCATCGAGCGGGGCTGTATGGGGTAGACTTTTCTTCCGCTGTAACTCGGCAGGGAAGAGCCCGTCCGACCGGATGAGCAGCATTGGGAAACCGACATACGTCAACGGAGTCCTTCATTCACATCTTTCGTTCAGGAACACCTTTGCAGTGACAGGTAGAGATGCTGGGGGAAACTGGTGGCTCAATGGGGTTCTGCGGACTGATGCGTGGGAGGGTGTTGAGCGTGCACTCAAGTCACTTGGTTAAACATCGAGATTCTTTGGGTTGAAAGATTTGCCCAGATGGCTACTCGGTTACCGATACACTTGGATCATCACAATTGCGCTGCAGTTATCACTAAAAATTCAACTGATTATAATATGCTTCTAATATTTGCCTTCTCAGATCAAGCTTCTCGAGTTCGAGTTTGTGCTACAATCTCAGTTAAAGCTAAAGCCTTATATATTTCGCCGCACTAGTCGTAGTAACAGGTAGTCATTTTAGGACAAAGTTTCCAAGCCAATAATTGATGGACATGTAATACTCTAGACTTATCTTTTCGGTCCATCTTTTCACAATGTCAGCTGAAATGAAAGCACGGAAATGCATAGTACTAGTATGCGGACGTCATTGCAGGGTCAAATTGAGACTTCTTCAAGCTCAACTCAAGGCCCCGCCGGACCCTCCTTCTGCCGCTTTTGCAAACGTAGATCTGTGGTATGCGTACACGACTAACTAATTTTGCACCAAATCAGGTTGCAGCATCGCATCCAGTAATATTATGCAGAGTAAAAACTCTCTGTCTATCTCGGCAGCTGCGGTGCAAGCCGGGACCGAGAAACTGCTTCTCCGAGCAGCCTTGGGACAGCTTCACTCTGCGGCGAGTCATCGAATGGACTTGGCCCGCGGGCTTATTGGAGAAGGTGAAAGAACCCATTGAATGTCTCTATTTGGAATTACACGCTGGTAAGCTTGCATTTTCTGAAATGGGTTATGATCTGATCCATCGGTTTCTGTACGACACTACAACCCCACTTGGATTTCTTACCACATATGATCGATTGTAGATCCCTTACGAGAAAGACACACAGATTCGGAAATTACCTATGCTCTTCCAAATGACCTGGATGACGTATCTGAGGCATGGGACTGCAATGCTGGAACTCGGTAGCGGGTGGACCTTGCCGTTGGCAACCCCCTTCACCAAGAGCAGAGCCAAAAAATTACCACTGCAACCTGGGTGTAACACAGAACAGTAAGGTATATTACACATCCAGGAAGAAGCTTGCTCTAAGGATCTTATAAGTAGTAATGGGCTTCTCCCCCGGGGAGCCTCAGCCTAACTTTGCATTTTGCCATCAAAAGTCCCCACAAAAATGAAGCTTTCTACATTGCTTGCTCTCCTGCCCTTGGCCCTTACAGCCTATGCTACCGCTGGTGTTGAGGGCGATGGCGAGGACGACGTACGATACTGCCTTCGTAAGAAGGCGCCCGCACAATTCGAATGTGTCGGAGGTCTCACGGTAAGATGTCCTGTGGCAGGCTTATGAAGAGTGCATTGCTAACATTCCAGCAGATGTCCGCCTGGAAGAGCGTATGTTACACTTGAGAGGATGATCAATGTCGATAGCTAACCTTGTTCTAGAACGTTGGATGGACATGCTGTGATGCTTCAACCCTCTAATTTGGCTGGAAATCACGCATTGAGGAGTGGGTTTGCAGACTTCCTCTTCCCATAACGGCCTACTAGAGTTACTAGATTCGGGCTAAGGATAGCTTGCATTTTGCCAGCTGGAATGATGGTTCTTTGCTTGTCACATATGCTGTATCAGGCCTCATTCTGCCCCTCTAAGAAATTCAACTTGGCATGTGTAATCTAAAGATACTTCATGACCGCTCAAGCGCTTTTTCCACACACCTAAATTTCAAAGAAGATTACCGATTACTCTTTGAAGGTCGAGAGAAGTTGTCTCAGTACGAGTCGAATTCCTTTGTTCAGGTGGTATCATCAGTGTGCCGCCGGTACTGGATATAGAAATTATATGAGTCACCTGTTCTAGAATGCGCACATCACTATTTCGTTCCATTGGTACACATACTCTGCTAAATGAAGCCCAGGAGTTACATACTCATGAAAGATGTTCCACCCGATGGGTGGCTAGAAACAATCTTATTTGTAATCCTAGATTACCATGGCGTATCTGAATATGAATCATAAGACGTTGCCGAGCTTTGGATGCTTTCGGTACTGCAAGTGGGCGAGGTCTAAAGTTCTACCCGTCCAATGTCGGTCTCCAGGCTAGTCGCTAGGTTCCTATTTGTTGTCTCGTTTTGGACAACTCATAACACTGCTAGTGATGAATCATGCTGCCACCACATGGGATCCACCATTCCTACATTAGCGAAGGTAGCAAAGGGACTGACCGCAGGTATTTGGCTGGCTGAGCTCAAACATCCGGGGCGGGCCCCTACGGCCAAGAGAGCTAGTGTTTCCACTACAAGTGGGGACATCGTCAATACGGAGGCGTATCTTTCGGTAAATAACATCGGTACCGTCACGGTCACGGTCACGGTGTAATAAATACTAAGAACATGGAACTTACCCTTGCGTTCTCGATCTGGGATATCGAGTGGCTTACTGCAAAAGCGAGCTGGCGGTCTCGATCTCCCTATGCAGACGTTGTGCAACATGTTCGTATGACCTCACTTAGCGCATTGCTTAGAATCCACAGCTCCGCTGACGTTCGTGCTGTGTGACCTTGGAATTTTCAGGCGTGCATCTCGTGAAATGGCATCATATATGACACATCATTATTAGCTCAGAAGCGTCGCATACCTGATTGCTGGCTTTAAATAAGACACACTATATATCGGGCTAGGTCCTATATGGTAAACAGCTTCAAGACCAGTATTCCTTCTCGGATATTAAAATCAAATTTAACCGTGATCACTGAAGAATTATCGTGTCTCACACAATGGAAAATCTTCACGTTTTTGCCAAAGATGGCACATTAGATCGTGCCAAGATCCAGAAATATCTCATTCGTCAGCCCATTGACGACGAAGATGACTACGGCGAGACTCCGCTCCAGCTGGCCATCAAAGGTGGCCATGTGAGCGCTGTAAAGCTTCTCTTGCAGAACGGCGCCGATGCCAATTTGAAAGCCCCAGATGGAAGGTCTCCTCTATACTTAGCCGCCCAAGCACCAGCCAATAACGCTCGCATTGCTGAGCTTCTGCTGAACCACAAAGCTCGTGTTGATGATCGAGTTTCCCAGCTGGGTAATGACACCCCCATCATGGAGGCGATCAGACGGGGCACAAGTCCTGAGCTCATTAAACTTCTCGTTGAGCATGGGGCGTCTCTGAAAAATCCCAACCTGAAGGGAGAGACTGGACGCAGTCTTGCGGACAAGTCAACCAACACTGCTGTCCACAAGGCTTTGCGTCCGAAGGATGAAACACCAACATGGAAACCCGAGTTGGAGAACCTCCTTGTCAGCTCTGGCCTCTTTGCACTCGCCTACTTTAACAATTTCAAGGACGTTGGAGTAAATGCCTTCAATCGCCTGGCTGCTCTCAATGCTGATTCGCAAACGGTATGACCCCAAATTCAAATTATGCTCATGTGCATGGAATTCGTCTCGTAACATCCAGACAGGCCAAGGAGGATTACCCTCAGACGGAGGAAGAATTCAAAAAGGCGAT